>NC_049170.1:16374448-16974448 GCF_009769625.2 Cygnus olor | reverse complement strand
ACACACAAGTTGCACATGTACACTGTAACCTGGGGTTTACACAAGAAAATGCTGCAGCTGAAAATAAACCCTGGCATAAACCTGCCTGATTTTTTTGGCTCTCTCCTTTTGCCCTACTTTGGCTGTCTGAAAAACATAGAATCTATACTAACCTGAATTTTAAAGTGATGATACCAACATTAATAGAACAAATTATGATGCAGTATTTAGGCTTCATTAGTTTCTTAAAAGTGCTTCTTTCACATTACAAAATTTCATTTAGGAAAACTGGTTCTGTTCTTTTTTGATGTGGGTTAATTCCCCTCCACCTATGATTATTGAGTTTACCATGTAAAAAGAAACAACTGTTCTTTCTAACACCAGACTACCTACGGGATCAGCAAATTGGCTTAATTTCTTCTGGTGCTAGAAATATATAAGCTTTAATCATGAATCAGATACACACCCTCTGAAATAAGTTAACTCATCAAAGCAAAGGTCCCACTAGCCTTTAAAGAGAAGCCTTTATTATACATGCTATATAATACCTGATATTTATATTATATAGTTTGGTTTTAGTTGTATAGTTTGATGTGTATATACTTGTGTTTGATGTGTGTGTACGTATATACATTGGTTTCAATCCAGGTGTAGTGCTGACCTACAGAAGGTCAGGCTGGGCCATCTGATGTTCCCCTTTAGCCTTCTCTACAAGTGTAGAGAAATAATGTGGATGCTCTGCTTACAATAATTCTTCATTATTTTATATTTTCTGAGTAATGGCTTCAGTTTATTCAGGGCCATTTTTCACAATGACTATTGCACAGGCTGAAGCAAACATTCTCTTCTTCCCTCTGCCACACCACTGCACCAGGAAAACGCTTTTCTCAGCTGCCTCTGCAAAAAGAGCTGTAAAACATTGTCCATCTTGTCCCACTTTGTGCATTGAGGAGAGCGGGGTTTACTTGTGCAATGGATCTATTTTCTATTTTTAAAAAATCTGGCCCATTGTTTTGCTCCTACAGCAAATCATCAGAGCATCTGAGTCCATCTGCTTTTAAGAATCCTTATTGTTCCTCCGGGAACAATAAACAGCATGCTACCAGGAGCCCATGAAACTGGATTGGAGTTTTCATGTGTTTCTGTTCCCAAACAGACAAGTAACCGAGATGTTTGTGTGCAGTGGAAGTGTTGCTCGAGGGTTTTCCTGGAGTTGTTGGGTATCTCTGGGCTTCCTGTGGCTGCCAGGGAATGGGGTCCCTAATGCAAGCCTGTACCTGTCAGAGGGAGCTCCTTCCCAGCATCCCAGGCTTTGGCATTAGTACTCCCCCGCTGGCCCTATGGCTCCTATGGCCAGGAGCTCCCTCAGGCCTCTGGGGATCCAAAACATTGCTCCTGGAGCGAGTCCTCCCTGCTCCATTTAGCTCTGCATTTTTCCAGGCAATGCCCCTGCCTTTGATAGCCTTACTCAGGTGACCTCCAGCACCAGACAAAGCTAACATGAGGTGAAGATTTGATTCACCAAGGGAGGTTCTCATTGCAAAATAGGAAACAAAGGGTCAGAACCTCAAAAAAATTGAATATGGTCTGGGCCAAGGCTTAACCAGGTTTCCTGGTGCTGATTACCCATTCTCTGAGACCTGTCCCAGCCCAGACTGACTGCAGGTATGTTCAAGGGGCTCCTTTTTCCCTACCTCCACTAGCTACTGAATGAATGAAATGATCTATGTGTGATCCAAAGGACTGACAGATGCTGAGATGTTATATATTTTTTTATAACTGCACGCTATTTAACCCCAACAACTGATGGATATGTGGAATAGATGGGACTGCTGCTGAAGGTCAACACCTTCAGGCCTTCAATTAGGGCATCTGAAGTCGGCATAAATTTTTCCAGGCAGGCAAAGAGACAAGTAATTCCCAGGTGAAGATCCAAACAAATCAAATGCACCTTATCAGCCACATCGTATCTCTTCTTTATGCAGCACAAGGAAGCAGAAATAGCTCAAACCCATGAAATAGTTTCCAGCTATCTGTAGTTACCTGGGGGTCTTTGACTTGGTTCAGCTGTGAATGCCAAGAAATTGTGTTTGTAACGGTGCCAGCCACTAGCATGGAAGCAAATCTGCGGGCACAAGTTGAAATGTGACCTAATTGGGGAGCTGCGGGAGAAGCGAGCTGATTAAAAAGGAGGCACGTTCAGTCTGACGGAGATCAGTGCTGACAGGAAAGGAAAAGGAGATCGGTAGTCTCTTAAACCTTGCTTAAAATCAGTCCCGTCCAGTTGTGAATGCTGGCATGAACACAGCTGTAAATTCTGGAATGAGATGAACAGTTTGTGTCAAAATAATGCAACAAATTCCAGCCCCAAATAAATGTACAAACCCAAATTCTGTGCTCTGCCTGAGGCCCTGATCCTGTGGACGATTACATGCATGAAAAAGCTCTGTGAATGCAGGTCTATTCATGCATGCATAAACACTCACAGGATTGGGGTTTTATTGTGCATCTCCTGCAATCTACTGGATGGGATAGACATCAACCTCAACTGTGGCCCATGTTTTCTCAGGGAGAGCTAGAAAACTAAACAAAACACATAACAAACCTGAGGCACATTTCACATCTGAGTCACTGAAAGTTTGTACAGTAAACACATGTATACAAAACTGGACAAGTTTATTTTCCACGAGACAAGCTGGTTTTGTAATTTTTTTTTGTTTTGACTTATAAGGAAAGGAAGGAAATTCCTCCTTTCCCCTTCCCTGCCCATACATTTCACTTATTCGTGAGTCTTTAGAAGGCTATGAAACTGCACCAGAAGCAAACAAGAACTTTCTTTAATGAATAAATATTTACGACAGCCAACTTGGATACCTAAGTTTGAGGCTGATTTTCCTGAAACATGCACCAGAAACTCTCAGGCTTGATTGTGCCCGGACTGAAGCATGCTTCCTGGAGCAGCAGCTGCTCTTCATAACGCACATCTGAAACCCCGAGCAGGACTGCAGAGCACTTTGATGGCACTGGGTTGGCCAGTTTGTGCTGGATAATTCAAACCTTTCTTCATGTGCCGTCAGAACGGGTCTGTTTCACTTTACTTGGTGTCCCTTATGTAATTCTGTACATAAAGCTGCTTGTTTGTTTGGTCAGTGCTTTCCTGGGGCCAAAAAGGTGACCTTTGAAGCACGAGCTTGATGTTGGCTGGTGCCAACAAATACAGATCTCTTCCCACGGGGCTGTTCCCTTAGGACTTGCCAGTGTCTCCATGCAGCCTGTTACCTTGGCTAGTATTTGTCCCGGGGAAATCAGGCTCCACGCAGCGGATGGGGAGTAGATCTTGGAAGTCATCCCAAGATATGTGCACTGGCCTGAGCTATCAGTGCAGCTGAAGGGCTGCGCAGAGGCACAGGTGCTCTCCGACCAGCACTGGGTCATTGTAGAGGCACCCTGAGCAGCATCTGCAAATGCTGGGCTTCCTCCATAGATGCTCTTAAAAGAGCTCCTAGTACTAGAGGAGATTTCTCTGGGCCAGCAGAAAGAAAACATATATTCTTCTTTGCAGTTTTTCTCTTTTCCCCTTAGCAAATCCTTCCAAAACCAAGAGGAGCCCAGCCCTGGGCTCCCAAGCAGGGGTTGGGAGGGTGCTGCAGTACCAGCATCCCTTACCCTTTTCCCTCAGGACGTCCCTTGGCAGACAGATGGCAAAAACCTTCAAGTGATGCTGCACTGTGAGCGGTGCCTCAGCTGGGCATGTGGGGAAGAATCCCAGGGCATGTCTGTGCTTTTCCTTATGTCCTTTGTCAGTTCTGATTCCCGGATGATAAAAGCCTTGGGATCAAGGGGCAAAAGAATATCTTTTATTTGAGGTACCAAAATGTTGCACAAATTAAGGACTTAAAATATGAACTTGATATAATGCTGCTGGTAATAAACAGAACAGGAGATCATTTGGCAAGTCCCAAAATGTAATGTAATATGTTCCCAAATGAGGCATATTTGTAAGCCTACTGGAATGCCATTATCCGAGGAGCCCTCCTTTTTATTTATGATCTTGACTCTCCACAGTGTATAATTTAAGGTCTCATTGAGTTGTGTAAAGGGCACGGGATCAACATTCACAAGACATGAGATAACTTCTCAGCTCCTTCAGTGAATGACCTTGTCAGACAGCCTCTGTCACTTCACTTTTTCCACTCTCTGCTCCTTGGAGAAGAGGAGGATGAGCACTGGGTCATGCTGGAGGGTTACTGTTTGCATCGAGCTTCATTTCAGCTCCCACGGCTAGATACAGCCGCAATCCACTCAAAAAACTTACAGGGTGTTTCCCGTATATGAGTTTCTAATATCCCGAGACCCTCTAAATCTCAAGCCTGAGATCAGACCTAGTAAGATAATGTACAAAACTGCATACATATGACCAGAGAGGAAAAGGAAAGAGGGCTACCTGCCTGTGCTAGAGGCAGTCCTTGCAAGAAGGACTAATTGCCGCAGACTGAAGTTTCTTGTTTCATCATTTGTTCTGTCTGTTTTTCTCCTTGGTACAAGTTGAGTTGCATGATAGTTTAAACAATGATGACTTATGAAGAAGGTAGATGCCTCTCCAATTCCTTACCAGGAAAAATACCCCCCAAGTTTATTTCCACCTTTACTTCCCAGCTGCCTCTCCCTTTCTGTGTGCTCAGAAGCTTTGGCCGTCGCTCGGGAGCCCAGCCCTGTCGCCACGTGGAAGCGCAGGCAGCCAGGAAGGATCTCAGCCTGTTCAGAAGCTGAGCTCATCTTTATGGGGCTGGAAAGGTCTCCTGGTTCTGACTCAAGATATTTCTAGATGGGGGTTTCAGGGCTTATGTTGGAGGAGATTTGCTGCAGCCAGGCTCTGTAAGGTGCCACCAAACACCTCCTTATCTGTTCTTTCAGTGCCAGCTCATGCCACAACCACACGCATCACCATTTCACTTCAGCTCTTTCTCTCCTCTGCTTGTCACACAGCATTTGGTTAGCCTAAGGGAAGGTGCCACATCTGTCCCCTTTCAGTGCCCTTATGTCTCCCTCCCCGCTTGCTCTGGCAGCTGGTGCCTTCCTGATCACGTCAATGCCACAGGATGGAAATAATGCTGAAAAGACCCGTCCCTCCCAAGTTATCATTGCAAATGTAGCCAGCCTACATCTCTTCAGTTCCCACCCTTCACTCCTACCCCCTCCAGGTCCTCCCTGGTTGTCTGATCCCCATTAGCAGTGGCAAGCATCTCCTGGGAAGGTGGCTTACATATTGAAACTGCTGAACTCATTGCAGAAAGAGCTTCCGTGGCAGCATATGGTTGTGTGCATAGGGATAAAATAATTTGTGGAGGTTTCTAACTTTATTCTCTATGGTTAACAATTTTGAAAACTAATTCTTCCCCATCCTGATTTCGGAGGTGTAGGCACCAGCTCCCTGCTACAGGCTCTGAATCTTCTGGCCCTCCTCACCTGCACGCTGCCAAGCTTTGTACTGAGGCTGGTGTTTGGTGTAAACTCATGGTTGTGAAACACTGACAGACAGCTTATTTCTCCAATAGTTAAAGGAACATGGTAAAACAGTTAACCAAAAATCAGTCCAAACTTTAGAGCGTGATAATTTAGTGCAGATGTACCCCTTGGATACTAAATACTGCTTCCCTCCCACAATGCAACATACTTTCTGCCACATTTTTCATTGAAAAGCTTTATTCAAAAAAGGGAGAAAACAGCTAGGTCAGACAAAAATGTATACTTAGGAGTTCTCCTTTAACTCTGAAGTGGCAGCTAAGTGACAGAAATACTTTAAGGACTGGAGAAGAACACTGTAAATCCCTTCTCACTCAGCAGGTTGTTACTATGGAGTGATACAACTGCAGGATACAAGACCAAAATAAGAAAACAAAAAAGGAAGAAGACTAATGTGAGCCAGCTTGTTCTGTGTATTGGTCTGTGTCCTGCTGTAACATCTTCTTCCTGACATTTTCAAGATGAAAAAAAATAAAATACAGTACAATTATTCAAAGTTTCTTCTTATTCCAAGTGGGGTTATCAGCTCCCAGAGTGAGTTTCACCAAGGAAACTCTCCCACTCCCCTACCTCTGCTCATCCTGGGGAAGTGTGCGTGTACTGGGTGCATAGAGAATGCCCCTTGTTCAGCAATTTTCAAAGCCTTTTTTTTTTTTTTTTATATTGGGAGAGGAGTTGAAGCTGGAGAAAAGGACATTTTGGCGCCCATCCCTGCACATGTGGAGGTGGTCCATGGGCAGGACAAACATGGCTTTGGTGGCATGACTTGGGACACATACCAAGTCCTGCTACGCACTTGGCATTGACTCGGTGCTCCAGGTTTGCTTACTTACCCATGGAACTCAAACAATTGCTAGGAGGAAATGTGGGCAGCATTCGTTTCAAACACAAAGCAAAGCCCCCAAAGCTGCCTGACCAAATGTCCCTTCCCTCTTTTAAGATAACATGTCAGAGAGAAATGTAAGGTTAGACTTGCTTTTTCTCAGCTGAAATGCATACGTGCTCGGTGTCTGACTATCGACCATGTCCAGCGTAAAAAATAAACCAGCTGTGCTGCCACTCTGATAGGTAGCAGCCCAGGTTTGCCTCTGGGCAGATATTTACTGCTACATCTGGCTTTGCTTTGCTATATTGTTAACCTCCCTTTTCCTTTCTACATTTGTTTTGTTTTTATTAAATTTCCCGTCTGAATCCTCTAGTCTGTATTTCTAATGTCAACAATTGCTTTTATCACAGATAATAACTTCCTTTTACAAAAGCTGTACCATCCTACATGCATTTCAAATTACATTTTATGGACAAACACTGAAGTACAGTATTTGGCAGTGCATGCAATTGTATATATTTATAGTAATCTAATTCTAAGGTATGAGAGCCAAGAAGTAAGTTGGTTGCCGTTTTCTTAATCATGTATTTAGTTGACAATGTAGTTACTTTTACTAAAGCTTAACGAAGTTTGTATTGTGATAGTGATGTTTATGAAGTAAATTATGTGGTATGGCTAAGCATGCTATAAAGCAGTTATAAAAACACAAACTGTTCCTTTAGCTCTCCACAACAAGCAAAATCTGAAATCATTAGAGAGAATAAACACCTACTGATATATACATGGGAGAAAGAGTCTGGACGTCTCTAAATAAAGAAGAGAGATGGCTTTATTTTTGTTAAGTATGACCCAGAAATCATCATGTCTCTTTTACCAGTGCTGCTGCTGACTTTATGCAGTTCATTTACCCTTTGGGGACTTTATTTCCCACATGCACTGTAAGTGGGATGGAGTAGTGTTTATAAGAAACACGGAGAGCTTCCTTTGGAAGGTACCAGAACAGGCTTTATTTTTGTGTTTTGTACGTTTTGGTTGAGAATTTAAGATGACATAGCCATTTGTGGCAATCCTCCTGTGGATACCCTTCCTTGGGATAGTACCGCCACATCCTAAGTAGTCTGAATCCACTCCACCAACTTGTGTTTGCTTCACTGGCAGCAAGCCATAGCGAAAAACAGTAGGATATCCATGATCCTATGTGTAGGTATAGCATCCGTTAGCATGGACAGATCAGGAGGGCAAAAAGAGTTGCCTGAGGTGATCATGCAGTTTTCTTCCCAGCCAAACATACCCTTGCCTACCTTGCTGCAGAGTATTGGTTCCCTCACGTCACTCACGTGGGCCGGGCCTGACCTGTACTTTTTTGGCATCCGCAGTAATGTTTATTGTCTTCCCTAAATCCACTGCGGGCTATAAAAGTTTCTTAGTGACAGCTCTTTTCTTAGGCATTTTAAATGCTAACTGGCTTCCTCGTTCTGTTCACAGAGCATTGTTCTGCATTACTAATGAAGTCGACACGTCTCCAAATAAACCCCACCTAGCACCGAGACTCCTGGCAGAGTTTGGGAATAAGTTGCCTCAGCCTCCCTTTGCTCACAGACTCTTTCTAAGGCATCTCATCCCCAGCAGTCCCATGAGCAGCCCTGCTCTGCTCTGCCTGCGAGCAGACAGGACTTCTCCCACCAGATCTCACGTTCAGCGGGGCTCTGTCCGGCAGCTGTTGATGCTCGAGGGAGCTTGTCTGTGGCCAGCACATCTCCTCCTAGCTCATGTGTAGCTTGCAAATTTAAAGCTTGCAGCTCAAAAATCATCACTGTGTTTTCTCCTCAGTGCTGTTACACATGCTGCTCTTTCCCATGTGCTGCTTTTTCATGCAAGCACTTTTCACATGCTTTCTTAGATCACCTCTGGAAATCTTCTTCACCTTCTTATCTGCGTTGTGCTGTATCAGGTTTTCTGGGAGCACCACGGTTTGTGAAATAGCTAAACATGAACAATGGTTCCACTGGCTTTTAGGCTGAATCCTTATGTTAGCAGCATCTAGAGTATCCATTGCTCTGATAACTAGTTCCTTGATGCTCTTCTAATACTACTCAGATCACTGCCCAAATATTGGACCTGTTTGCTTCTGTGCCATGTTCCTTGTGGATCCTGATCTTGAGCTTGACACAGCTTTATGCTTTGGGTCCCTTTTCCAGCTGTTGCGTGGTAAATTTGAATTGCAGAAAAAAGAGTGAAAGTCAGTTCTGAGCCTCGGGGCAGTCTCCTGCTTTGAGCATCTTCTCCTGGAATTGACCCCATCTGTCTCTCCAAAATGGTAAATGTCTCCACTCTGCTGGGCTACATCAGCCTTTGAAAGACGGAGGTACCACACACCTCTTGAGCTCCTTTCCCATTTTCATGCACACTACATTTGTCACCCCACTGTACAGTTTCTTGCACATCAAGCTCAGCCACGTGACAGGGAGCTTGCTGGTAATGCTAATGATGTCTCTGTACTTACTTGAACAAACCATGATGGTTTGGTTTCACTGTAACCAATGCTGAGTGGAAATGCTGCTCTACAAGATTTCTGCATTTTCACTCTGTACTTTACACTCATTCCTGTCCCGTACCTATCCCCATCTGTGCTGGCTCACCACTTTGGAGGTTGTGCTGTGAAGCCATTCAAGAGCAAATCCTGTTTTAGAAAGTCAGATTTTCTTTCTTTCTTTTTCTTTTTCTTCCCCCCCCCCCCCATATATTTTAAAGCTGTATGGGATGCTGGATGTTAGAGCTTGCCCCATGAACAGTGGTGCTGGCTGAAAGTCAGGGGCAGTACAATACAGTGCCAGAATGGAAATGAGAAGTGAGAACAGACACCACATTTGGGAAAACACCCAAAGTTGTAGTTGCTGCATGTTTTACATCATGGACCCACAGCTGATGCCAAGCTGATCTGCGCTGTCTCTTGTAAGGTGTAGAAAAGTCTCTATCCCGTTAGGAGCTTCTAGCATTCCTGGCCACGTCATGCAGTGGGACCCAAGGATTTGTTAACATCACTGGGAAAAAATGAATCCTCCCTTCTGCTGCTTTCTGCTCGTCTGTTTTTGTGCTCTCAGAGGTCACTGGTCCGGACACTGCAATGTGTGCTCTGCCTTGGCAGCACGTGAGGAGTTTACAAGAGGAACAAACTCTCCGTCGTGCTGATGACCTCGGGGAAATGGGAGCGGAGGGCAGGTTGCTGCTCATCGTCAGGGACCTCCCGAGTCCCTCCCTTGGGTGGGGATCTGGAAAGGAATAGCCTCTGCCTGTTTAGGTTTTGCTGAGAATAGATGTGTAATGGATGCTTCAGGAGAAAATGCTAGTTAATTAAAGGTAAAGCCGGAGATGGGCAGGCTGGAAAAGGTCAGAGCTCTGGAAAAGATTTGTCAGTTTGAGTCCACCTAAAACTGGGCAAAACAAGTGTGTATGTGGGGCTAACTGGCTTGTTTGTTTAGACAAGTCAGGCTTCCCAGGCTTTCAAGCCCAGTGAGACAGGGAGATGCTGCTCTCAGGACACCACCAGTCCCAACCCATATGGGGTGCTGCATGGTGCCAGGACTTCGGCCACACTGTTGGCATGGCTTTTCCAGCCCCTTACTCCAAAACTCAGGTCTTAACATTTGGATTGCAGAGCTGGCTCAAGCAGCGGCACTTTGATTGCTTTTAATTTGAAAGACAGATCCATATTCTTTCCCAGATGTTACTATATGTGTTTGAATAACAGCACATTAATTTGTCTTGGCTTACGTGTACTTCTGTTTCTCGGTCTGTGCTGTGTTTGCGCATACAGTTGATTCCCTTATCCAGTTCCCAGACCAGCTGAAAGATGCTCCTGAGGCTTTCAAGCAGCCAAGGAAAGATAACTATTTAGAGAGAAGTAGGGTAACAACTCAATAAGATTAAAGAATTTTAGCAAATGTTTAAAATTTGCTTTTCTCAGCCACCTGAATCTAGATTTGTATCCTCAGGAACTGTTAGGCAGTTATGAGATGTATTGGCTGGTGTAAAGTTCAGATTGCACTTTGTCATTCTGGAGCCAGGTTAGAAAACCTAGTGCCTAGGCCTTTTTGCACAATCTTCAGAGACCTCGTCTCTTTCATTTAGTTGCTTCTGGCTAAAGAGCCCTGAAACATTGTCTCCCGACACCTCCAGGAGTCTCTCATTTCATGCAGAATATATCATGCTGGGGAAGATTCAAGTGCTGAGCTTAAAATCAGGTTTCCATAATTGTGTGGAGGAGGAACACAGGGGACACAAAGAGCCAAGAACATGACTGAAGCAGTATCACTTTAAATCCAGAGGGAATATCCATCAAGTTGGCTCAGTTTTGGATTGGAGACAATCTGACAGAGCTTGTCTCTCACTCTTGATATAAGTTTAAGATTTGTTTTAAGACCAGTTAATTTATTCTGCAGGTTGCAAGTGCTTCAGCCAAGTTGTCTTCATTATGGAAGCAAATTCTTGACACATTCTAGCTGATTATGGCAGAAATACAAACCCTTTGCTGTTTTGTTTTGTTTTGTCATAGGAATGTTTGAGAAATTCAATTCCTGTCCCTAATGAGGAGCTAGTTTTCAAACATATCTCAGCCTATCTCAGAGCATTGCTGCTCAGGAATTGCAGAAAATGTTGTGTATACTTCAGAAGTGTAGATGTTTTGCTCTTTTTTTGATGCTTTTCCATGGCATTTTCATGGTGGGAGTTGAATATTTTCCTGCTAGACTACCCAGCTGAGCCTGGAGGAGCCTGGAGGGATTTTGCTTGCTTGACTCAACCCTGGGCATCTGGAGGTGTTTGAGGTGCAGGTACGGGTGTACAGTACCCATGGCACTGGCCACGTTGGTGCCTCTTGCTGCAGCTTGGCTGAGGCTGGCATCAGCTGTTGTCCTTTGAGGAGCCACAGGGGCTGAAATCCGCATCTACTGGTGTATAGCTTGGTTGTTTTGGTGATTCCTGGGCCTGGTAAGCATGTCTTATGGACCCACTGCTGCAGCCTTTATTGCTTACAGATTTCTCACCGTTGCCTTCAAGCAGGGGTATTTCATATCCCTCTGTGCAACTTAGGGCGATGTTTCCCCTTGTCAGAGTGTTGAGACACCTCCAGTCTGCACTGGGAAAGCTGAAATGGTGAGAGAGGGAAAAAAAACCTTCTGGCTAACGAGTTGAGGTTGGATGGCCAGCTACACTACTGCTGTCACAGTCATGCACAATGATGAACTGACCTAGGCAGACAAGAAATCAAACCATGTCTCTCCTATGGTCCAAGTCTTCACAACACCCATTGACGCCAATGAACTGTGTGAAGTCCAAAGCCATCACTTGGGTGGGTGTGAGGAGCTCATTCAGAAATGGCTGTGTCTTGAGAACGACCACAATCTCCTATCTTTCCATAGTCCCTTCCCCACTCATTGCAGTCATTCTTTCCCTCTGGTGCAGGACCACAATCCCAGCTCATGGTACCAGAGCCCAGGCACTGCTTGGTGGTTTCCCTGGGACATCTGATTAACAAATCAATAAGGGTGAGAACCACCTTAGATTTAAACAGGTGCACTGTTGAAGCTTACAGCTGAGGTAGATACCCCAGATTTTCTCTATCATCCATCACAGAAACAGGTGTTTCTAAGGAGGTATTTTAGATACCTGCTTCAGGAGGAGACGGCTTGTATCTGAAGATGTAATGGCTATAGAGAAGAAACTTTCACTGACTGTGGAAGGAGCTCAGTGCTTCTAGTTAAAACACAGAGATCTACACTGTCATGGAGTCCTGACTAACTTGGAGTTAGCTGTCCATGTATTTCAGAAGAGGGAGACTCACTCAGGTCTTACTTCTGCACAGACAGAAGTGGACTTGTCTCTTCTTCCCATCACGGCACGAAGCAGCTCCTGAAGACACGTCTCTTTTCCAAAGCAGAGGGAATCCCTTAGGAACTGCTGATGGGGGTAGAAGCCAAGGCAATAGAAATTGCTGGACCTTGCCTCTGGATAGTGCTTCCTGCGTGCGCTGAGGGAGAAGGTTGTGTGTTAAACTTGCCCTCCTGCTTTAATGAAAAATGCATTAGGGAGGCCAAAACATGAAGAGCTCTGTAAATAAAAAGCAAAGAGATAAGATGGAGTTTCATATGATCTCTCCAGAGCCAAATTGTCTCATCTTCATCATTTAATTACAGATGCTGAAGTTGAGTGAGTTGCCAAAGTAAACTGAAACAGAACAAATATTCTGGGCACAGAAGCAGCCTTTTGATAATTTTTTTTTTTTTGATAAGGTCTGTGAAAAGAAATGTGAAGAGAGTTGCTGGCAGCATTTATCTTTTCTGTAAACTATGTGCACTTCTTCTGGGGTTTGTTTACTGGCCTGGCTACACTATCTGTGTCTCAAGAGCCCTTAGCAATATTGTTATATTTTGACAGAGCCCTTATAGCAGCCATAATGTAGTTGCTGTGTTTCAAATCACCTTGATCGTTAACTAAACAATCCAGAATGTATTTGTCACAGCTTGCAAACGTTTCTGTAAACAGTTGACTTAATTTCTGTTCACTCAAAACCATATTCAACAACGTTGCTCATTATTTTTGTCTGAAACTCAGCTTGAAAGAATTGCTCTGAATCAGATGTTGGGGGAATAGGTTTGAAACTTTTTCCTGCTAGTTCATTAACCCAGTTTAATAGATTCCGTGGGAGATTATTTTCTCTATACAGTGGTTATTTAAGCAATAGTTTCTATTTTTTTCCAAATATTTATAAACCAGTAAGTTCGTCTGATATATTTATTGGTACCTTGGAGCAACTTATTGCACATATAATGGAGAGGAATGGATAAAGTTACGTCTACTATAAAACCAGGGTATTTTTATTTGTACTTTAAATACTTTTGTGCAACTTCTGAAGCTGGTGTACAAAGGAGAGGGTTGTACTCTTGTACTTGTTTACTCTTGGCTTTGTTGTTAGTGAATTCTTTCTGGTGTCATGCTTTGTGCGTGGCTGAAAAAAGTCATTAGGATTAGAGTCAAACATTAACCTTGTGACCTTCTTGTTTATATACCTACTGTAAGTCTGTTCTGCTTGTCTTTCTGCAGTTAGTAAAAGCAAATTTGTGTGCACAGTCCCTGGAAGGCAGTGGGCAAACTGAGATGTTTGTCAAGATCACTGATACCACATCCCTTCAGACTCAAATCTTCAAAGGCACGTACGTGGCTGAGATTAACCCAGAGGGTGGCTTTTAAAATGCGAGTGTCTGCCTCATTTTAAAAATAGTAAGCTGACAAAAATAGCATCCTAGCCCAAAGTGGTGATGCAGAGTGCAATGAATGGAAGGTGAATACAAATTTTTAGATTAGCCCCAGCTTTAAAATTCAAAGAAAACAGACATATCATCTGTCCCTGCCACAGTCCCCGAGATGATGTACCTAGGAAAAGACTGAGAAGGGTTAGAAACTTGAGATGTCCCTGCTTTACTGCAAGGCTGTTGTTCTTGCCATTCCTCAGGCTTTTTGGGACGTGTCCTCCATGAACATAATGTGTGGGAGAGGGAAATCACTGACCACTCAGAGATGGTGCCCTATCTTCTTCATCTCCAAGTGTAGGTGTCAGGGTTGCCTGAAAAACAGCAAATTCAGAAAGTTGTGGAAAGGCAGGCAGCACTGGGCTTGCCTGCTCGATCAGGTGTGGCCAAGGAGGTGCTGGGGGATGTTGATGGTGCTGCCTGATGGGGCAGCACCTGCTCAGTGCTGAGAGCCCTGCTGCAGGCTCAGCATCACCGTGCACACCTCAACTGGGTACTGACGGACATTTTATTGCTTGCACCAGAATAAGGATTGCTGCAGACCCATGGCCAGCCCTAACCCACCAAATCTCCCTTTTCCCATGTTGCCCCAATTCATCCAAATGGGCCAGCCCTGCCCTGCAAGCCCCCACTGTCATGGTCACAGCTGCCTTCTTCTCTGGCTTACCCTCCCACCCCAAGTCAAATGCATCTTGCTCTCCCCCGCTCCCTGCCTCTTGGGCAGGCTCACTTGTCAGCTGTGCCAGATTCAGAAGAGAATATTTGATTGTAGCAATGTCTTTATGAGAGCAGAGTGTTCTGTAACTCCATTATCAAGTACATCATGTGTTTTGATCACATCAGAAATTAATTCAGTCCACCAGTGCATGTTTATTGTCAGTACAAATCTCAGCAAGGCTTTTTTTAGAAAAATCCCTGACGATGCAGTTTCTTTTTAAATTTAAACTTTTTAAAATTGATAGTTTTATTTATTTGTTTATTTATTTATTTGTTTATTTATTTATTTTCCAATCAGTAAATGTTACAGCGCTGTTAGGTCCCCACACACTCAACAAACCTTGCAGGTACCATTAAAGGCATGGCAAATTTGGAAGACATCCTTGGTGGATACCAAATACAGTTATGAATGCAGAAAGTGCTTGAGTAGGGCTTTTTCATGGAAAAGTAGAGTCAAGCAGATGTAACTTTCCGGTAAAATGTAATCTTTGTAAATAATGATTGTACTTTTCAGTGGATCAGGAATGTTGTTAGCAATGTAGGGTCTCCTTTCAAAGAGCAGGTAGACCAAGCCCAGACTATTCTGACCTCAGAAGAGACCTTGGAAAATCGGGGGAATGTAAAATCAAATTAAACTTTTGCTCCAGTGGAAACAAAGTGATGATTTTATACTACTTTCTTGTCTTGTAGAGCCAGCTCCTGAGACATTCAGACCTTGTTTAATTTCTGCTCAATCCGCAGCAGATGTGAGAGTGACAGATGAATTACAAAAGGGAGAAATGTTCAGTGATTCTTGGAAGTCTTTAAGAGATGACAGATGGCCCTTAACCAGTTTCTCAGAGGGGCAAAACAAAAGGAAAAAGAGAACAAGGAGCCAGCCCTGCATTATCAAGGTACTGATGTAAAACAGAGCCATGATGGCAGAGCAGGCTGTGTTTGGGGAGCCAGCAAACATTCAGGGAGATGCAGAGATGGAGAGGACAAAGAAGGAAACTCAGGGACACAATGTGCCTTGGAAATCACTGCCTGCTGTCCATCCCTATCCTGTCCTGTCCTGTCCTGCCAGAGTCCTGCGTCCTGTTCTCAAGTGCTCATTTTACTCATACAAAAACTTTAATCTTCACTCTTTACAACTATCTAAGACTTTAACTCCAGTTCTGGGTCAAAAGTTGACATTTCAAGTTAGAAAATGAGAATACTTGTTGTGTAGAGAAAATGTTTAGATTATATAGGAAGACCCTCTGCTTGTGTAAAAAAACGAAGAAAGCTGGTTAAAGAATGGCTGTTGGTTAAAGAATCATATAAATGATATAATGTATAGACATCATCTAGGTGTGTGCATATTTATGCTTGTGTGTAATCCCAGTATAGCCCTTCACTGGGACCAGATTCCTTAGTAATCTTATAGTAACTTTATTGGAATGAGAAAACATAGGGCAGTATTGTTTGCTAACAATACTTTCCCATTGTAAAGTAAATATTTCAGCAAGTATTTACCACCAGGAATACTATTACCATGTTTAATGAAATTGTAATCAGTAAATGGAGTCAGCTGCAAACATTTTGGTTTTTCCTTAAAATATCTAAATGTCCTGATATGCATTTTCATCCTTCAACAGAAAAAAATATCTAATTTTAGGGCTACAAAGTGCAAAAGGGCCTATGAGACCCTGAGGGCTGTGCTACAATCAGTAATAAAAATGCTATATAAAATATTACCAAAAAGTATAAAACTTCACTTCCATTATGGAGGTCTAACATTTTCTAAGCGTTTTGGGGTGTTAAAAAGGAATATGAATCTTGGAAATGTCAGCTATCATGAATACTTAGGACATGCGGTAAGTGTCTACTGTATGTTCCCAATAAGTGGGCTGTTGAATAATTGATCTGAAGATTAATGGCACCCGCGTTGGACAGAAGGGCTAGGAGATACTCATTGAGGGATGCTGAGGGGCTCCAGCATCCAGCTCCTGCACCACCAAGGGTGACTTTCTGTCTGCTGAGGGATAAGTGGCCCAAAGAGGATTTTCTCCAGTTCCTTTCTAATGGAGAAGTGCCCAGTGGCCAGGTGTGGAAGTGTCCTTCAAAGCACAGACCCATGTCTCCCAGTGCACGAGAAACATCTCTGGGAACACCCTGTCTTGAAATTAAAGTTTCTCTCTCTCTTTCAGCAGTCTCCAGGGCCCCTCATTCCTGTGATATTGCCAGGATGTTTTACATCCCTTTAGCTCTGCAGAGCTTTTAACCAAAGCCTGTATTCGCCTGCCTGGGTAATAAATAGATGGCTGTGGCTGTGGGCTGAGTACAGTGATTTTCTGGAGTTGTCCTCAGTGAATTTGGGAATGGGTGAGAGATCGTCCACCTGATCTAACTTCAGACATCGAACACAAGTGTTCTCTGGAGGAGCAAACCTCTCTCTATTGACTGTAGGAAGAAATAAGGATCTTCAGTGTAAAGGCGTTAACCTGCTCTTTTGTGAGCCATCTCCGGCGGTTTGTACAGCTCCCTCTGTAGGAAGTGTCCCAGATAACGCACACTCCTCTGGTGCTGCTTTCATTGCATGCAGAGAATCCAGTGCTACATTATCAACTCATTAATGCTTTTGGGGAAGGAGAATAAACTTTTCAGCCAAGAGTAGTTTTCCTAAGTTTGTTTTCCCAGTGTAGCTCCCTGCACCCTTGGTCGTGTTTATGAAAAAACATTTTTGTTTACATGGAAAAACAAACCACAGGAGTTTTCTCATCTGTCATCCCTCTGTTTCTGCAAGAGCACATATGTCCTTGGTAAGAGCCCTGATCGAGCACTGGCTGGGGTTCAATGGCAATGTCGTGTGCCTGCGAGGAGCAGTCACAGACTGCGAGTGGTAGCACTTGGTGCAAACAGTTACGTGTTCAATGCCTAGGACTGCTTTGGCTCGCCCATGGCAAATACAGCACCAGCTAAGACATTCTACTGGCATTGCGAAAGTTGACTCAAGCTCATAAATTGCTTAAAATTAGTTCAGTGATAATTAAATGCGAGGCCAAAAATGGAAATAAAAAAGCCAGGTTTCCCCCTGCTATGCACAAACCTTTCAAGCAGGACAGCAGAGCCAGCACCACATTTTCCGTTCTGATTTCCATGGCCAGGTTTATATCTCAGATCTATAATGCACATCAGTGAGACACCACATCACCACCACAACTGAAGATGCCCGTTTCCCTGAGCTGCCCAGCAAGGCTTGCAGGAAAGGCTCCACGATGAGAGGTGCAGAGCGCAGGGCGCGTGTGTTCCCCAGCCTGTGCTGCAGGCCACACAGAAGTAGGACTCGCATGTTAAATTCAGCTGTCACAGGACTCAGAATACATACCCCTTTTGGCTAGAAATTGTGTTGTAGGCTGTTTCAGATCTGAGGTTATTTTTTTGGCCCTGTTCCAAGCTGCAAAATAAGGTTTAAGGTGTCATATTCTTGGAAAAAAAAAAAAGTTTAAAATGCATTATCCAAATGTCACGTAGTTCTTTCGAGAGACTAACACGCATCTCTGTGTAATCTCCAGGGATGTTGCAAGAGTACATTTCTGAGTGCCAGACAGCCATGTAACTTAATGAAATCTTTCTTTTTCTTTTAAAGCTAATTTACATGTCATGCTTTTGGTTCCTCAAGTACATACTGGAGGCAGAACCAGCTGTGCGCTTTTAACTTCTCCAGACCATTCAGAAATTAAGAAACAAGTGAACAAAATGAAAAGGACAGAAGAAGGGAATACTGATAACAGGAAAACATGAACAGGGGATGGAAAGTGCCAGGGAAAGCAAGAAGAGAGGAGCAAAGATGGACAGACACTGTGCTTGCAGGAGGGCAACTGCTGCCCGTGTTGGTGAGTTGTGTTGGCAGGTGGAAGGAGTTACTGTGCTCACTTGAGTGTGAATATATATATATATATATAAAATTTAATTTTTAAATATCAAGAAGTTGTTGCAGTTTGGGACAACTTCTCACAGGGTTAATTCTGAACTTTCCAAACCTTCTGGCTGTATGGTTGCTGCTGAATTTTGTTGTTCCCCATGCACATAATTTCTGTGCCCCATTCTTGTGGGTCCTTTGGCCTCAGGGTTTCCCCTCCCACCACCCCAGAAACCCCCTCACCGGGGCTGGCCGCCTCCCTCCAGCCTGCACCAGACCTGCCTGCGGGCCGTGCAGCAGATGGGGAACGGAGCTAGAGAGATGGTGAGAAAGATCTGAGTGAATATATTTGGGCTTTGCTGTGCAAACAACCCCTGCAGTGAAGCTTTTGCCATCTGTGCCGGTCCGTTGCTGAAGCTGCGGGAGGAAAGTGCTGGCAGCAGTGCCGTACCCCTTTGGACCACATCAGCATTCACAAAGTTTGCTCTTGGCGCTGTCTGAAACTCGGCAGCTCCCAAACAATAAGCCTTGTCCTCGTGGAGGAGTGTTACCAACTTTCTCCGTTTTAATTGCACAGTCTTCTCCTCTGAGCCTCCAGCCCTGCCCATCATGTGGTGGTGCTGAGCCCCAGATTTCTCTTCAAAGAGAGAAGGAAAGCTGCAGCCCAGGCACCCTCACAGGCAGTGCAGAAAGGAGAAGCCCCGTTTATTCTGAAAAATGGTGAGAGCTCCAAAATGCCCAGGAACGTTGGGTGTCCTGGTGTTAACAGGGTTGTAATTCAATACGGACACAGAAGGCACAATAATCATTAAGGGTCGGGTCTCCTCTGGGAAGCAGCAGTTCAGACTCAGAGCTTTGAAACGACGATAATTCGAAGCTCAAAGGGATTGCTGTAGGCAATATCTCAGAACGGCCTTTGAATTGTTGTCATCGCTCTTCCTGTGTCCTTTGTGCTGAATCCTAAGCTTTAGTGATACTTGAAAGAGCCACGTCCTGGCATCGCGCAGGGAGCTCTTGTTTCAGTCAGCAGGATGCATTTTGTGGGTGCAGGATCTGCTGCTCTGGTTGGGCACCACGGTGGGGCTTGGTGGTGGAAGAAGTCACTGTCACCTCCTTCCCCACCTCCCCAGCCCAGGCACCAGCACAGGAACAGTGCGTCGCATCCTCCGTTTCCCGCCTAGCCTCCCTCTTTCTTCACTCCTCTCTCCCTTTCCCTCTCCTGCTGTTCCTTGGTTTCATCAAATCTCAGAGGGACATCCAGCAAGCAGCACCACGTCGGTGCCAGCACCTTGTGGTCTCAACTCTTAGAGCTCGTAGGAAAGACGATGGCTTTAGTTTGGCGCAGTGCTCCCACCTTTCACACCCATACACACATGGAGCTAATGGCCAGGGACGTCCACCGAGGGTAGGTGAGTGCAGAAAGTGGGTTTCCCTTGCAAAAAAATCATCCTGGGTGCTGACAGAGCTCCCCAGTCAGTGCTGGCACTCCCTTTGGCCACAGGAGTTAAATAGGGGGACACAGTTAACTGCTAGCAGGGATGTGTCGGCACATGGAAGCATTTATACCCATTCTTTAAAAAAAAAAAAAAAGAAAAAAACAACAACTACAACCCAAACTCAACTCTCAGTTCACAAAGTAATACCAGATTTTTCCTATGACAGTGTTTTTTATTCAGGACATTTACAGTTAAAACGCTGCTGGAAGTTGGACAGGAAAATCAAATTGAAGATAACTAACTTAATTATGAAGGCAAAAATCCTTCTTCTGAAAATGTAAATATATTATTCCATTTCCTTCTTATTGGGTCAAACCCATGTTCCATGATTTATATACATTTCTCCTTCTCACTGCGTTGTGATCACCAGTCATTTTCCTGAAGTTCATTGCTACCTGAAGAGCAATTTTCCTCTTACTTCCCTAAGTTATACAAATCTATAGTGATGCATTCAGTTACCAACTCCTCTCCTTATTTTTGTAATTTGAAACTGTTAATGAACATATTTGTTTTAAATTACAAAAACCAAATTTAAAACATGCAAATTATCTCCTATTCTGACATGAGCTAAAAAATGTTTCTTTTACTGTGACTTTATAGTAATATATCCTCCTATAAAGCCAGAAGTTGTTACTAATTTACTGGAAAGAAATTACTTCATGGGCCCTTTTACAGTTCTAGCTTCTGCATTTCATGTATGTGACCATGTAACAAAACAGCCTATGTTATCTCTTTATAGCATCCAAAGCAGGGGTTGGGCAGGTCTTGCCCAGTATCAAACAACTGCTCCTTCATGATAATAGAGTATGTATCAGACTAGTAAGGTGACGGCTTAGTTCCACCTAGAAATTTAAATGCTAGTTTAGAAATACACTGCCAAACATATATCTTTCCCCCCATTTTCTGTGTACATTTATTTGCACAAACATGAATGCCTGGGAGATTGCCTGTTTTGAAAACTGTGTCCATGTTTTGGTCCAGCAATTACCCACATATTGGTTTGGGAATTATCTTTTCACTTGCTAGGATTTGTCCAAACCAGTCAAAATTATCTACTTTTTAGCCTCTCTTGTTAAAGCAGTTCCATCTCTTTTCATCTCTTTTTTTTTTTTTTTTTATTAAGAGCACCACCAGCCATTCTGAAGCCCCAAGCCCCAAGCCGTAAGGTTTTCTGCTTTCTGAGAGAAAGAATGAAGACTCTCAGCAGGCATCACAGTGGGCCTTGAGAGGGGCTGGTTCAAACTGTGCCTCCCCTGCAGACCCCCTTTGTGACTCTGGGACACTCAATGCCCAGTTTCAGCAGAGGAGACCTGCAGGAATTCAAACATCACCAGGAGACACCCTTTTGGGCTCAGGACTTCCTGAGACAATGTCTAATGGTCTGGGCAGAGCCTGGGGCCTTGCCTCGCAGGTGCAGGACACTGAGCAGAGAGAAAGTCCTCTTCTAGGAGGTACGGTCCTACAAGAACCAGGCCATCCCCTAGTGGGACAAGTCACTGGTCACACAACACGGGTGATGGGCTGGAAATGTTGGCACCTGCTACTGCTCAGCTGCCTGGTAACACCAACATTAAAGCATTAAAGCAACAGCCCACATCGGTGGAGAACTAAAATCCAAGCAGAATTTTAAAATTTAATTACTAGAGTATGTGTATGTGCTTTCAGAGAAGTGATCTGCCTCAGTAGTTTATGTTCCCAGGTGCTGACACTGTGGCACATGTCAACATTGCATGATGACAGCATTGGTCATTTGAAGCAAGCTCTCTCTGTAGACCATGGAATCTGGGATCATGTCCTTATGGGCATTTCTCTTGCTTGCTAATAATTATGGTCGTAAGTTTATAGGATAATTCAGGTAGGAAAAGGCTTTACAAGTCACTATCCAAGCCCTGCTCAAGTAAGGTCTGCTGCAAATCAGACCAAGTTGCTCAGGGATCCAGCTGGGTCCTGAAGACCTCCTCATCCAGAGAAATGTTTCCTTATGTTCAGTGTAAACCATTCCTGTTTTACCTTCCACCTGTTGTCTCTCATCCTCTTGCCATACATCCCAAAGAAGACCTTGTACCCTTATTCTCAACAAGATCCTCAGAGATTTAATGCATAATATATCAGACAATGAGGGAACTGCTTCTCCAGTCTTGTTTTCATGGAGTAGGGTTAAGCATGAAATTTCCCCTGTAATTTCCTTCTCCAGAGTGACTCAGGCAATGAATGTGATCAAAGTGAGGTTGAAGTGAGGTATGAATATTGGAGATTAAATGAAAAGTACTCAAACTCTTCCATTAATAAAATTTTAGGGGGATTTTTCTACTGTGGAGATAACACATGGGCTGGCTCGTTGCAGCATTAGTATTGTGCCTAGGCTCACGATAGAACCATACCACAAACAACTGTGAAGTCATCGCAGGGTCAAGGCACCCCATGGTTTGAATAAAAGGACATTTGAAAACATTTGTAGGCTTTTTGACAGTAAAGCTTTCAATAAGGCAGTTTGTTTTTTGTTGCTTTTGTATCAGTTATAAGTTAATCCTATGAGGAGGGGAAGGAAAAAAAGCAGAACAGTTTTACTGCCCAACAAGACAAAAGACCACAGCAGCTCTGGAGACTGAGCTCTTGACTGCTCTCCCATCCAAGCTTTTATCCAAATCTGAGCTAAATTCAGTGACCAAACCCATAATACCGAAAGGACTTAGCTGCCTTAACCACTTGGAGCTACATCCATTGGATCCAGGTGCCCCCCTGTTCTCTTAATGAGGTTCAGCACATGGACACACTGCTCTGTGCAGGAGGCCTAATTCTGTTTTAGTAAAGGGACTAGTCAGACTGAAAGACTGTAAGTGCTGGTTCACAGGTACTTATTGTTTTGTCAATGGAGATGATAAGCAGCCTTGCTGTAGCACATCTGTGCTAAGTTTGTAAATGAACCAAGTGTGGTAACTCAAGAAGTATCAGTGGATTTACAAGCTCACCTTTAAATGGGGGTGGGAGGGTTAAATGCAGGATGCTCAGTAAACCAGATGCGGTCCCTCCTAGTATGGACACAAGTTGCAGGCCTCTGTTGAGGAAGCAGACCCTTGTGTTAGGTTCATGTCTCCTCAGGAAGGTGCCTTCAGCTCCGAGCCCTCAGCCAGCCATGTCTGGAACCTGGGCCACCAGAGCTGCTGCTGCAGCCGCTGGTCCTCCCCCAGGAGCTGCCTCTGGCACAGGCATCGGCAGGAGGCAATGCCTGCCTGGTAATGCTGAAGAGATGATCCCTGAGTCAATGACATCTAGGTTCATTGGCAACGGATGCTGCATTTCCTTTCTGATAGCTCTGCTTAATGAGCTGGTCTCAGGGACAGGAATTTTAAAGACACTGACATTATCAGTCTGTGATTTCTTGGTAAAAATCTGGATTCAAAAGCTGAAATCGTTTTAAAGCATTTTCTTTACATCCTGAAAGCATATGTATATAGATGAGCGTTTTGGGAATTGCCCATGCTGTACCAGTCAGTAGTTTTACCAAGACAATGTCTCACACTGAGGGGTGAAAGTAGGGAATGAGTAAGGCTGTATTAACACAGTACTTCACTGGAAAATATGAAAAGGGGGGAAATGAATGGATTGAAAAACTCACAGTTGGATCCAGCATAATCAGACTGACATTAATTGTCTGCATGAATTGTTCACTGCCCATAATTACCAGTTTGTGTCTCCAGACATCCCTGGGTCTTCATATACCTCACATTTATGCCAGGATTTTTATAGGCATGAAGAAATGTGGAGGTAGTGGGATTTGGATATGGGGAGGGGAGGAAAAGAAAAGCAGAAACTGATGTGCTTCTTAATACAGTCTTGATGCTAATTGGGTTTTCTAGTTAACTTGGGGATGATGGAAACACTCTTGGATGGGTGAGGAATAATTAGCATCACCTGTGAACTCCAGTGTTTCCTGCAGCCTACGTACTCCTTAATAACAAATTGTTTCAGAATGCAAATTGTTTCAGATTCATTCTTTTCTTTCTTTCAACACAAAAGAAGAAAGATTTGGATGGTTTCTGTCTCCTTTAGGACCCAGAAAACAAGGTGTAGGTATTGCCCAAACATGTGGCCTTTTCTCTTAGAAATGTACATTTCAGTGATGAGGAAATATTCATTGAAAAAAAAATTATATTGGCTTTTGTGTGCTCACAGAAGCTTAATTAATTAATTAATTAATTAGTGGTGCTGGTGGTATTTTTTTTTTTTTGGTGTAAAACAAAGGTTTGAGCGAACAAGATAAGAAAGTCCATTAAAAGTGGAATTGTATTCAATTAAATAAAAAGGAGAGAATTTTCCACCCCAAAGTATTCCTGTAATCAGTACAAAAAAGCCCTCCTGTTTGGAGGAAAGGTGAGGAAAAATAGCTTTAAGTGATATATTGCTATTATTTTTACATTTTCTTTATATATATATGTATATATATTTTAACTTACTACCTTTACTTTTTTCTCAGTCTTTCCCTTCTATGCCAACCTCTTAGCAGACCTTCTGAATGAGAGGCAAATCCAAAAAGGTTCAGGTATGCCTCAGATCTGTTCCTCAACTGCATGACTTCTTAGAAAACTTTGTCCTTCACAGTGTGGGGAATTCAGCTGGAAATCTCATGAAGGTGTCTATTTCTTATGGGATTTCTTTGGTGTTTCCTCTGGTCTGGCAAGTGAAAGGAATGAGCACTTCTCACTGCAAGCTGTAGGGAAGCTGCTCCCAGTCCTGGCAGAATGAAAGCAGGCAGGAATGACTAAAAATGAGAAAAGCAAGGAAAATAAAGCTTAGCTGGCATTCCTTTGTTGAAGGGTTATTGTGGTACTTATGCTTGAATCTCTTTAATCTGCCCTAGCTCTAGGTTAGCAATTTTTAAACTTGGATTAATTATTTTTTCTTGCCGCTTTCATATGATTGTTTTCCTGATAATTTTTGAATGAATAAATCAAGCTATCTTTATTAATAAAATTGCCCAGTCTCCTCACTGCTGAAACAAATAACATAATTCTCTGCCTTTGACCTGGGAAGTATTTGTGGAGCCTGTTCCCAAGACTTCAAAAAAGAAGACTAAAGATAATAAAAACATATGTCAACATCTTAGGCTTCCTTTCTACTGCTTCATTGCTCCTTCAGTGATCAAAAGGAGAAAACTCATTATTAATGTTTAATCTAGCTAATACTCCAGTGGTATTCCAGTTTGACTTGGCTCCGTTTACTCCACTTGCTGTGCCTGCGGTAGGCTGATGCTTGCCACAAATCTCAGAAAGCAAAATTATTTATTGGTTGTGATGGGTAAAACGAAAGTGACACCAGAACAGGATGAGGTGAAAAATTTCTTTAAGCTGGACAAGCTGGAAACAGAATGATGACCTGAGGAAAGACACTAAATGAGAGCGCGCAGGAGCCCTGCTACAGAGCTGTGTTTTTTTAATATTATTTCAGAAGCAGCTCTGCTTTCAGAAAAACACGAGCAGGGTTCAGCACAGCCATTGTTCTGGGAGGTATCTTCTAGTCCGGATTTGGATGCTTGTAGCTTATTTTGAAACACTGCTGCATTGTTTCTAATGGTGAGGTTATGATTGTTCTGGGCGAGGAAAATCTCTTGTGGTTGTGAAGTTTTGAACTGAAGAAATGGAAAGCTTTCCCAAATGTATGCTACGAGGGATGGGCCCCGATGCAAAAGTTACCTCTGAGCCCTGCGAAATGCAGGAAGGAGGGGCTCAGGCTGCATCACTGGCGGTCACTCATGCAGGGTTTTATTTCAGGTGAGATGACTGGTGTGTTGTCGCAGCAGGACTTTCAGGAGATGTTAGTTGAGATCCATTTGGCCTAAACTTAGCTTCATAAAAGCATGGTCCAAACTACCCTTCTGGGACCCCTCTGTGTTCGGGTGAGTGAGACCAGCATCTCCAAAATGCAATCAGTTGGAATAGGTACCTGCACAGAGCAGGGACAAATAAATTACTTTCCAGAGGCTTTCTGTTTTCCTGGCAGGGGATGAAGCCCAGATAGCTTACTTAAGTAAGGACCAAAATGTTTCTGCTTAATCTGAGGGTGTCTTGAGTATGTGCACCTGAATAAATTGCTTTTCTTTGAAGACAAGGAGAAGCAAATCAGTGTCTGAGATTTTTGAAAATCAAGGCATGAGATAAAATTTTCCCCACCTGTGGTGGTGATCTCTGTTGGTGGCCCTGTTGATGCTGTGACAGACAGTACCAGGAGACAACTTCTGCTCTTCCATACACTAGACCCAGCTCCAGTCTTGGTCAGAATTGTATTCTAGCAACAGAGAAGACTTCTTTTTCTTTATGAAAATGAAAGATATCAGAAATGCATTGAATTATTTGGGTCTCCAAAGGCTGTAAATGTTTGGAAATTGTGCCTGTTCTGTTCTTGCTTTTCAGTGCTCAGCCTGCTTTTTTGCTTTGGTACTCATCAGTTAATCACTCCCCTTCCCTCCTCTTCTCTCCCAGGGAGCTTCCCTGGACACGCAGCCAAGGCCACAGGTTCTCAAGGGTGACAAACCCCTTGCTCTGAAGGGCGGCGGTGGTGAGTGCCCAGCACCACAGGCTGCACTGGGAGGAAGGGATGCTCAGCACAGCTCAGGATTTGGCTCTTACTGTGGAGCAGTCTAACAGCTTTGGCATTTATTCTGCCACATGAGATGATGCATCTGTCCTTTGCTGCTAGGCTGCAAAATGCTTACAATGTTTTCATTAAGACCAAATGTATAGGGAGCACAGGGAAGGAGTGCCTGCGCTCTCACAGTGGATTAGGCTAATAACCCTGTACACTGTTTAGGTATTTAGTGTACTTGTGGCAGTTGTGATATTAGCTGGAAGTCCAGACAGCAAAGCCCCATGATTACATTTTGCACTTTAGCTAAGTATTTCATCAGAAATGTTAATAATCTCTCGATTAAGCACTTTAACAGCAGATTAGGTTTAACAATGGGGCTTTTGCAGCCACGATCCTATCATAACTACAGCTGCAAGACTTGTGGCTGGGGGAAAGCATTTCTTATTAACCCTTGCAGCAAAACTATTTAGGAGTTCAGCTATACCATTAACATGCTGTTCCAAACTTTTCTTGGTAACTATCTGAAATGACCATGATATTTTAACTATGCAGTGTCCAGAAGGCTGAGAAACCTGCCCTGCAATTAGGGTCCCATGTCTGTTTATTAAGAACAGTAATTTATATTGCATATATTGGCAGATTTTTGTCTGTGGGAATAAAATTGATGAGTACAGACCAAGTTCTCCTCAATTTATGTAGCACCTTGCAGTTCTGTAGGATCTCAAAGTAGTGGAAAAATCAATGTTTTACTTGCAAGGCAGGACTTGGAGCTGCTTTCCCACTTGAAGAGGGAAGTGGGACGTGAAAGGCTCACATGGCACTGAGGGTCCTCAGCTCAGGGGTGTACTGCTGTGTGGAGGGCTGTGCTATAGGATGTGCATGGAAGCATATATCCTGAAACACTCAAAAATTTCCACTCAGCACTAGCCAAGACCTCAATGACAGCACTGGGTGCCAACGTAGGGCATCTGGGAAAGAGCAGGGAGAATGACTTCAGGTCTACAGAAATGACCTGTACAAGGGATTAAATCAATTACTGTTGTTCGGCCTCCTGAAAAGAAGAAATATCAATTAGGAAGAGGAAATGACCTGCTCTCTGTGCCTCTGCTGGGTAAGATGAGATAGAGCCGTCCTGAATTACAGCTGGGCAGAGGTGGCTTAGATGTTGCAGAACTTCTCCAGCCCAAGTAGTGAAGGCTGTGGAGGTCTCTGTGGTGCTGTTAGCTGGCTATTGGGTGTGATTTGTTCCTGCAGAGGGTGGACTCAGCAAGTGCTCGTGAGCAAGCCCTGGGCACAGAGGTGGTGTCCCGTTAGGCTGGTGCCTTCGTCCCCAAGCTGCTCTCCCCCTCTAGCCTCCACAGCCAGCGCAGGCTTCCAGACCACTCTGATGAAATAAAGCAAAAAAAGTAGTAGAAAGAAGAGTGGATGCCTTAAAGAAATGCCAGAATTCACTGACACTTCTTAGAGCGTTCAGCAGGTGACAGACCTACTTGGCAGAGAAATCAGACATGCTACAGCTCTGTGATCTTTTCCCCAGAATGTGTCAATATTGCATTCAGTACCGCTTCAGAATAATGAAAGAAAAAAAAAGTATTTTTTTTAAAAGGAAACAACCTTTAAGCTATTTTCTTTTACAGAACAGAGGTTGCATATATGCATCAGGATTTTTCCTAGATGTGTGCTGAAAGAAACGACCTGCTTTTTAGGAGGGCACACGATTTTCTCCATGCTGTCTGACCTTTGTCCTTAGTGACCTTTTGAACTTGTAGTTGTGTGTCACATTTAGTGTACTCCTTGACATCCTTTTTTTTTTTTTCCATTTTTAAATAAGTGTGGTGGGGAAGTAATGTTAGCTAATGCCCTCGTTATAATGATCAAGAGACAGACAAACTTCATTAATGGATGGGCATCAGATCCACTTGCAGTTTGCATGCATGAGAGAAAAGATTTAATATTTCAAACCTCTAAGCTCTACAAGAGAATATGTCATTAAAACATGGTTCACTGATCATGGAGTGCTTGGAGCTCTGTAGGAGAACTGTGAGTGTTTTAGACTATAGAGAATTGTCTGATATTATTAGTTTAAACAGTCCAACACTTACTGTGACTTGAACTGTTAACGCTTCCTTTTCCCTTTGTTTCCGTGTTCTGCTCTCCCTCCAGCATTGTTAGTGACAAAACAGGAGACCAGAAGCTGTAACCTACTCCCTGTCTCTGGGCATTAATCAGTTTAGGGCAATAATTTCAGAAATTTATCTGAAAATAAAGGAACCAGCAGGAGCTATTGACACTAATTCCTTACCTAGCTGCTGCCTTGGAGCTAACACCCAGCCACCCAGCTTGGCTGCTACTTGTTAAACAGCAGTGCAAAAAAAAAACCCAACAAAACAACAAAAACAAAACAAAACAAACAAACAAACAAACAAACAAAAAAACAAAAAAACCAAACCCATGAGATGATAAAAAAGAAACCTTATTACGTGGACAGGTCTTCAGCAAGTGGTTGAATGATTTAGTTGGAGTGTTGTGCCTTGATGTGGCTAAAAGGAAAATAATGAAGCCAAGCGGGGGGTCAGGAGCAACGCGAAACAGTGATTAAAGCTGTTTATATCTCTTTGTTGGCATGGATACAATCAAATAAGCTCATTAGACTTTTCAAATTGCAGAAACATAGCTCAGAAAGTGGCCTGAAATAATATCTGCTATTGCACATGTGCAGAGCTTCCCTCTGTGCTGTGCCAGCTAGTTTTAGCCTTCCAATGTGCAATACTTTCTTTTAACGAAATAAATGAAGTGAATGTAGATATGTTCAAAGATTTTTAAGGAATTCACAGTGCACATGAGCCTGATGTTGAATAAAAAGCACTTCAGATGTTAAGATACCGGGGAAAAAATACTCAAGGTTACCTTTAGAAAAAGTTAGCTGTTTTTAGAAGGGGCCTTTTCAAGGTAGCCTGCAGAAATGAGACCTCCATGCACACTCATGTGTGCTGAACTCCTTATGCCCCGCTGGCAACCTTGCCCTTAAGGGGTGCTAAATTAAACCAAACTTGGTGATGATGTCCAAAGGTTTGCGAAGTCATCCGCAGAGCTGCTGAAATACGGAGGGAGGACAGAGTGGTGTCCACGTGCCGCTTAGCTCAGCCTTGAAAGCAGAGGGCTTTTGTACTATATGCTTTAACTGTGCTGTAAATTTTGTGCTCCTCTTAATTGTACTTCCTCCCCTGTCCTTTGTGTGCTCTTGGTGTAGGATTGGATCTCATTTGTGACTGTTTTTGGAGAGGTGGTGAGACTTTTGCCAGCAGTCATGTAAATGAGTAACTGTAAAGTTAAGCTATTGATTGTAAGGACCATAAAGCTCACGCAGCACGTTCTCTTCATTCTCGATAAGCCTCGCATGCACCCAGGCTCACCCAGAAGTACAGAGGGGACTTTGCTGCTTGCTTCCTTTGGCAGTAGAAGCAGGCCAACATGAGTGCCAAAGATGGCTGTGAAGTGTGCAGCCATGCACCATGGCAGGAGATGCTTTGTGTCTGAAGAGCAGAGAGGGGACATAAGGACACAATTCAGGTGTGTTGGGTTCTGACGCGTGTGGCTATATCCAAGTCTGAGAGAAGCCAAGGGACTTGCTGGGTTAAGCCTGTGACTGTCTGCAAGTTTTGGAGAGGGGGGACCTGAGCTCGCTGCCTTTTGACAGAGTTGCCTGCTTTACTTACATTTACCAGAGCTGATCTGAAACAAAGATTTGAAATGGTTGTAAAAAGTGGATGCTTACAAGGAATGCTGCATGGGCTTCCTGTAACCACATCTAAGCTCCCACCCACCACAGGAGACCCACAACTTTAGACTCTGCAAGAGTGGATTAAAACTGTGCTTGACTAGTAGCCACAAAGTGGTACAAAGGAGGGACTTTATGTGCACCTGAGCAGAGCAGCTATATGTAGGACATAGGACTTTAAATCAGTTCCTTACATCAGCAAGACCTATGGGCTGTACCTTCCAGTACAGGCTGCCCGGTGGCTATCTTGGTTCAGATTTTTCCCATTTATTAGCAGCAAGAGTGCAAAGTTAGCTTCAAACAAAAACCAATATAGTCCTAAACAGTTTCCAGATTTGTGTAATTCACCTTTTATTAATTATCTGTGTGATTATTAGGTCTGGAAGGTAAATATGGTGATGTTTGCAGAAGCTGTGAGAAAACTTTCTCCTGCAGAATCTATGCAGACCAGAAACTTCTGCAGCCGTTGATGTTCCAGCTGCCTTTCCACGTTAGAAGTGCAGATGAGGCCTGCAAAAGACTCATTTAAAGATGTCGAACCTGATCAAGGCTCAGAGCTCACTCTGGGTCGATGCCTGTAGGCAGCCCTGGCATCTGACTTCTTTCATCAGCTGCTTGAGATCAGGCAGTGGCCCACATGCATTCCTTCAGATGGGACAACCGCTCACAAAGGGACAATTTCCACCTCTGTCAACAAAATCCATGTGTTTCTAAAGCTTTGAGAGACTCCCCAAGGTTACTGCAGCCCCTTGCAAGGGGAGGTCAGGACCGCCTGACTCTATGCAGGGCTTCAAGTCCCATGTTCTGAGCTCCGAGCCTCAGCTGCCTCCTGGCTCATTTCTCACCCCCTCATTTTTTTTCACTTGTGCAAGGCTGTTGCATTCTTGTTTTGCCTCCCTGAATTTGGGACACTTTCTGCTAACCAGTGGAAAAAGGCTGCGTTGCTGTGGCCAGGGGGGGTGTTCACCTCCTGGTGCCCAGAGTGCCGTCTTTGGTGGCCCAACCTACTTCGTATCTGGGAGAGCAGATTGCTGAAAGATCTGGGGAGCTGGAATGTCCTTTCCCAGGTGGGAGAGGAGCCATGGGGAGCCTGCAACAGCTCCACGTTTTCCTCACGCCTCCAGAATACGAACTCCTTTGGCAGCAGTGCAGTGTCTCCCTGCCTTGCAACTCGTGTGTAAGCCAGAGCTGTAAACGTGGCTCTTTGGTGGGCACAATACACACCCAACTGGACAAGGAATGAAACAGTCCAGTCCTGGGATAAGGAATGTGGGAGAACAGTGAAAGACCTTCCTTCAGCTGCCTCTGCAGATGGGCATGCTGGTCATTACCAAGTAATTACACCACCTCGATGAAGTCAAAGAAGGGCCACTTTGGGTGGGTTGAGGTCTGTGCTCCAGACCTGATGGAAGAAGGCAATGTGGGGGTCAAAGTTTTCTCCTGAAATGCACTGGAGACTTGCTCTAACGTCTCGCAGAGGTGTCAGGCAGGCAGGAGCAGGGACATACAATGTGAGTGAAATAAACCATACTACAGATAGAGACACGGGCTGGGAATGTCCTGAAAACCAGAACGAAGCCTGTAAAGTTTCCAATTAATTCAAACTCTTTCTTCAACTGATGTGGTAACTTGTTTCCCTGCTATAACTCAGATTGGATTTTCCTAAACTTGACAGTGTGGCTAGTGTGGTCACAGACTTTATACACCACCGTAAATGCGCATATTTAGTGCCCCAGCAATCAAATGGGACTCAGCCGATGGTAAGTGTGGCAGCAAGCCGTGTCCCTGGTGTGTGCTAGCACTCTGAGCACGAGCAGAGAGCCTGTTTCATAGGCTGCAGAAACAAAAGGGGCTGGGGGGACAAATCAGAGGGTTGAGCAGCATATGGAAACTGCTGCACCAAGGCAGCTTTGCTTTAATGTGTGCTCCATGTGTAATTGCCATGTTAGTGAGCTGACAGGAAAATGTTGTGGCAGGGAGATGGAATGACTCAAAAAATGTCATCTGTATCACACAGACAGCAACCCAGAAATGGAGCAGCTGGGGAGGCTGGAGGCGCTGAGTGCAGCTCAGGCAGCCAGGAAAAGACCGTCCCAGAAGGGACAGCCCAGAGACACAGGGTCAGCCCTGAGCACAGGGAGCTGGTGGGGGGAGCACAGCCTCTGCCCCGCTCGTGATGGCCAGGCTGGGGCGCGAGGCAGGGACGTGGGGGCTATTTGGGGCAGGAGCTGGGGGGATGAGGCTGGCTCCTGGTGACACTGTGCGGGAGGGGATGGTACTCCAACCTTTGTGTGCGACTGTCTGCCACAAGGGTCTACTCAGTCTTTTTATGAGTGTAGTTTGAAAATCCTCCATTTGACCGGGGGTATGTGAGGGGTGAGGTGGGAAAAGCCATGGCAATGAAGCATGCTGCCCAAATCTGAGCTCTCAAGGGAGAGGGAGGCATCCCACCAGCACAACGGCTGTGACACCCACCCTGTGGATGCAGTCAGACAACACTGCCAGAGCTGCGGACTGGCCCTGTGGTCCCTCAGGGATGGCATCACCTCCCTCTCCAGCAACAGCATGAGCTGTGCAGGCTCAAGGCAGGGTGAAGAAGACGGCTGGTGTGTTTGTGGAGAGCTCCAGTCAGGCTCGTTGCCTCCAGGAACAAAGAGATAGAGGTGCCCTGGAGCATCGCTGGCCCTGGAGCCACAGGCATGGGTACCTGGGCAATGCCACTGAGCTGTGCACCTCCCATCCCTGCAGCCACCATGCTCCACCTGGGTGCACCCGCTTTAGGATGTGTCCTGCCTCCTTTGGTCCCACCTGCAGCTGGGAATAAGTATCCGCTGCCCCTCTAACCAGTGCTTTGTGCCAACAGTTATTATTAGAAATATATCTGACGCTTGCCAGAAATAAAAGTAATTACAAGCTCGAGACTGGCACCTTTCTGTCTACCTCCCGCAAATATTTTAATCAGGATTTTGTTACTCAATGCTTTTGGTAATTAGTTGTTTGTTAGTATTTTTCCACTGCCCACACGTAGTTGTGGATTATGAAGACCAGATCTCGCAACCCAGCACCCTGAGGGGCAGATTTGAGTGATGCTCTTAGTTCTGGTCTCTGTGCTGGGAGCTTCTTGCAGGTTTTGTTTTGCTGCCTGTGCTGGAAAGTGCTGGAAGGAGATGTGTTGCATGTGGGACTAGCCTAGCTTCTAGCTTTATTATTTTTTTTCCCCTTTTACGCTACAACATTGGCATAAAGGGCTTTTTCTTTTCAGGGTTTTCTTGTTTGTTTTCCTGCACACACATGCATATACCACATACATACAACATTTTCTTTAACCTGCTGGAGAACAAGTTTCATACAACAGTTTCATCTGACCACCTCTGGCTGGAAATGCTTTTGGCCAGCAATTAATGGATAAACAATCAGTGGCAGGGATTTATAAATATAAATTTAGCATTCCAGCCATTCTACATCAGGGAAGAGTCTGCTTTGTCTTCTGATGCGTAGCAGTCCCTCTCTGTCCTTCCAGGTCAGCGGTGACCCAGGACGACGACCAGAGGCAGACTGATTCCTTGCTGTGTGTAGGTTTTGCCTTCCTTGAATAACAAAGCATGTCTGGAAGCTCTCCTCTGGTTCTGCTCCAGCTTTCTCTGCACTCGAAGGAAAAGGTGCTTTCATATTTTTAAAAAGCATTGGTTTTGGCCACATAATCATGCATCAGTTTCTGGTCTTGCCTTTGGGTGAATCAGACCCTCTTCTCATGCATTGATCCTTTGCTATTAAAGACTTAATTGAGGTCAATTAGGCTCTGCTTTTTTTTTGCTGTGCAAGACCTAAGACGGGTGTTATGTCTCCCTATCATTGATGACTATCATTGATTGATTAACTTTCTCTTTTTCATTACCCTGTGCTGCAGAATTTGCTTTCCAGGACATCTACACGAACAGTGAAGGGGACGTGGCTGCTGTACAACTTCCTTGGCCAGCATGGATGCTAAAGTGGAGAGCTGGGGCCCTTGCCTCACATTTACCTGCAGCAAAACTGCCCCTTGTGTGCAAAACATGCAAGGTGCAAACTTGTTCTGTCTTGTGATCCCAAGTGGCAGGCACAGCAGCCACTGTGAAGTGGGCTACTGAATGCATCCCTGCCAGAAGCGTCAGGCTCATCCCGGGTACCTGAATGTGATGTGATGGATGGGAGCCCCACCTCCTAATCACGATACTTCTCAGCTTGCTGACTCCCTCATTGGAAAGCAGGGTTTTTACAAGTGTCAAGCTTTATTTCTATCACCTCTCCCTTAGAGAGAAGTGCATTAAGAAGAAAAATCATGCTACACATCCCCAAGAAGATGTGAATAACATAGCTTGGCAGCAAAGTAATTCAAGAAATGAAAACTCAGAGAACTCTTGCCAGCTCCAGAGTTATTTCCAACTTGGTTTCCATCACAGTGTGGAAAAGGTCTTGGCAAGGCAGCTCCTAACAGGAGCTGAAGGCAGCAGGCACATGTGCCAGGCGGTGACAGTGGGTCACTCAGCACCCTCGGTGCTGGGCACGAGTGTGGTACGTGGAGCTGAACAGGGGCTGTGGAGAGAGAAATGGGCTTCAGACACACTGCAAAATAGGGCAGGTGGGACAGAACAGCAGGACAAAGTTAATGACATTTCCAGTGTTCCCAGGTGCCTGGTCATCTCTACTGTGTTTTTATGCAATCGGTTTTGGTCTCTCTTTCCAGGAAGCCACCAACAGCCTGGATAATATTGTACATAAAGTTTTGAAGGACTCTTGGGAGAGCAGAGGGAAGAGAAGGCTTTGGAAATCCTTGGAGGACTAGTGGAGCTGTGATAGATGGTATGTTTATTCAAACAGTTTTATATTTGCTTAAGAAAACTTGTTTTTCCTCAGAATGGCCACAAAAGGAACTATTAAAGATAGAAGCCCAAGGTGGCTGTGCAACTTCCAAGTGCTTTCCTAATTATCCCCAATGGGCAGCATGCACTTTGCAGTCTGTAGTTAACCTCACTGGGATAGGAAGTGCAATAAAATTATAATTTTAAGTCTTGTAGGTCATTAAAATAGAATAGCTCTTGGGTTCATTTCAGAATTTCAGGGTGCAATTGAGACCCCAAAATGAGATACTTCAAAGTACAACAGCTGCAAAAGGTGCCAGGGAAACAAAGGTACTATTTATATCGTCTAATAGTGACATTTATCCACACTGAGTCAATTTATTCTTCCTGCTGATGTCCTGGCTCTGAAACTCAGGGGTCTTATATTTGTCTGCTCATACAGTACACGGGCAGTAATTAACAACCTAGGTATGTTTGAGGCATTATTTCAAACAAAACAGTTTTTGTGAGAGCAGCCTGCAAGCAGCGTCTGCTTGCCAAGTGTATTGATCTTATTTTACCCCGTCTCACATGAAGGCTCTGTTATCTTTGATTGATGCCGCAGCCCTGGTGTGCCTGGGTCTGTTTACTCTGCGTGCACGGGCTGCCAGCAGAGCTTTGCTTGGGCAGCAGGGTTAACTCCTGTCCCTCAGAGCAAACTTGGGGTGACTGCTAAAATTACCCTAGGAAACCCCATTGGCAAAGGCTCTGCTGGTACTTGTGAGGTGAAGGAACAAACATGGGCTGGTCACGCCACCAGAGCCTCTGGGTGCTGGCTCTGGCACATGGGAAGCAGTGGCCTCCACGTGCCCTCCCTGCAGCAACTCCTGTGCAGAGTGTGGGACCTATACCAATGGGCAAAGCAGGCTGACCAGTCCCGAATTTCAGCCATCAGTTGACTGCAGTGAGCTGCTTGTAAGGAATGCAGAGGCCAAGAATTACTCATGGAAATAGTTCCACAATGAGCTTTGAATAAGCAATAGCTATAGGAAAACTGTAAGCTGTTCAAACGGCTCAGAAAAAGGGCCTTATGACATCCTATCAATTCAGCTTCTGCCCAGGGCTTCGTTTCATGCCTTAATTACTCTAATCTCCAGCTCTGGGGCCTTGGTGACTCCAAACACGCATAAAGAAAGGGAAGGCTTCATGCACTTTCTAAAGTGCTCTTTTGCTCCAATCTAGCTACCATTGGCCTCTTAGGCTTTGCCCACATTGCCAGCCACACATTTGTGTGCCACAGTGACATACCCAGGGAGCAGGGCCCCCTCACCTGCTTCGAATCCTGCCTTCATACTGACGTTTGAGGGGAAAGCCCCATGCTGGTAGACCAGTGAGGATACCTTCCTCCTTGAGCTAAGCAAGGCTGCATGAGCCAGCTGTCACTTGTCACCATGTTCACCTTTACATCCCACTGCAGAGCTGGATCCCACATTGGGAGAGGGCTATGTTACCCCCAAAACTCTGCTGTTTTCTTGGGAAACCCTGTGGGGAAATACCCCAGTGGTCTTCTGGGGCAATGTGATTCTTTTATACTACCATTTTTCTTGGCCTGCACCTAAGGGTGTGTTTAGACTAGGTGAAAAGTTGTTTTAACTTGTATGGGGAAAAACCCTATCTGGGCCAGCTTATGGGGAAAGCTAACCCTGAAGTTACCTTACACCAGCAGTAAAACAGCTAAAGGCTGAGTGAAAACTGAAGTATTCTTGTTAGGAGTGTCTAAATCCATTTGCCAGACCTGTACACCATCAGACGTTGGAGTATCCTGAGATTTAGCTTCAAGTGCCCCCTTTCCCCTCTTAAATGTCATATAATCTATACAAGACAAGAGGTTCTATTATGAGGGTAGTTTGACCTGCTGCATTAAAACACAGATTGTAGCTGAGGAATTTCTGCACGAAGCCTATAACCTCTGGCTGAACTGGAGTGTGCCTTTCAGAAAGGAATCCAGGCTGTTGCTGAAAGACCCCCCGGCCCACACAGTCCACATCCGCTGGAGGTATGCTGCTGAAGTACTCAGCCGTACTCTTTGTGTGTTTAAAAACAAAAGCCACCAAAGATACTTTGGGCCAGATTGAAAAATTTGGGGGGGACTTCTGTACACAAAGTGCCTGTTACATGCCCGAGACCTGTACGTGCTGGTGCTTCCAGGGCAGTGGTCTGTTGCTTCCTAAACTTGTCTATGCTTATGGCTTTATTGCTGGAGAAGGTCCACACAAATGAGCCCTCATATCACAGACAACAGGCTGGTCAGACTCGTGTCAAAGCACTGGTAGATCTGTGCACCGTCTATGTTTCTGCCATGTCTCTGGACTTGCTTGAAACATGCACGATCATACAAAACCACAGAGATCTCACTGATTCCTGCCTTTATCTGGTAGTGTGTTAGTGCCCTCATGGGGAGCGTGGGAGGCCAGGTCGGTGCTCCTCTCCTACCCCACCTGGAGTAGAGGTTTGAGTTGTGATCTCTTGGAGATGCCCTAACCACAGGATTTTCAGAGTTAGCTCCCATAACTTCACCTGGCTAAGCATGCATGGGCCAGAAAGCATTAGGAATTCCCCTAATATTAAACGATTTCATATAAAGTAGGGCTGTTTAACTGGGAGAGGATGAGCTACATGGTTCGGGATGCTACATCGCTGCAGTGAACCTAGCCCTACTCTCAACCTGAATTTGAACCAAATTCCACCTAGCGTCTTTCATCATGTTTCTGATGTCCAGATTAAAGAGCAATTAACAGCTTACTTTTAACCTCATGTAAGTACCTGGCCTGTGGTTCTCTGGTTGCTTTAATCTGACAAATGCAAGTCAGAGCTGCCTGTCCTCCAGACCTGAGTGCTGGTGTGTGCTGCCTCAGCACTGGTGCTGTAGATCTTGTGGTGAACTGATTTGAACACAGCAGATGTTTCCCAGCCAGATTTGTTCTCCACTCACTCAAAAGGCAGCTGTACAAAGAGCAGAGGCAAGGGGAATGCTAGGAGGAGTGATGAGGAGAGCGGAGTGAAGGACCTTCAAGGGGCAGTGAAGACCCAAATTTCTTCAGTACATGGCACCAATGAAGATGTACTTGCAGCACTGCTAAAGAGAAACTTTAGCTTTTGTTTTAACTGGATTAACATGAGAACTGGGCTACCCCTCAGTTGCATTATCTCTGACTTTTAAAATCCTTTTCTGGAAGTGGTACGAATAATCCTTCATTATTCTTTTGAGGACAACTTGAAATATTTTGAGATGCTAAAGGAAAATAACAAAAATGTGAGACATTGCTTTTTATTCCTGTGCCTATAATAATGAGCAGAACTGCTGCAATTAGGACATTTTGGAAGGATTTTCAGTGCTCTCTTCTGCTGCTTTTCGGTGCCACCTGGACCCATCCTGCAGTGTACCAAATTGGTCTGTTTTCCACGGGCAACAGCAAAGCTGGACACCTACTGCTTTGTTTCTCTCTTCACTGCTCTCCCACCTGTCTTCTGCCAACACCACAGTCCCATGAGAGATGTTTTAGAAGAGGTCATGTCTGTGTGTATGGGGGCTTGGGGCTGGGTAGAAAGGCACTTCTTATAGTGGAATTCAGATTTGACATAACCTCAAATTCTCCATAGTCGTTCTCACCTTCCCCAAGCCTTTTCCAGTCAAAGCAGCAAAAAATTCTGTGGAAAAGGGGCAGATATCCTGCAGCTATGATGTATGATGCCACTTGATTCACTTCCATAAAAGAGAGGAGTAGCTCCTTCAGGAGTCCTTACAGGCTACGGTAGAGAGGAGTATTTGCAGCTATTGTAGAGTTATGTTGCTTGAGAGCTCTGAAGGGCTCTAGGTACACTTTCAGTGGAGCTGTGGCATAACTCCTCCTTCCCTACAGTCCAAATCCACTCTGTAAATCTGCAGAGGCAGGAGGATGTAGTTAAGAGTTTCAGGGGCTCAATCTAATATCTTGCTGCAAACAAAAGGCGTGCTCACACTGCTGCCCTCGCTTGTGAGAGCACTCTGGCTCTAGCTTGTCTGACAGCCTGGTGAGCTGATGCAATGTGCCAGCTGCTAGAAAACTAACTCAGCAGAAGGAATTGATTAGTTTTCTGCTGGGCTAGTGAGCTGAACCGGGCCTGCCGTGACCTGGCGAGTGCTGCAGAGGGTGCCAGGGGAGCAGGAGTAGGTGCAGGAGGAGCGGTGGTGGGACTGGGCTCTGCGTACCCAGACTGGGGGGCTGTGCTGCTGCCAAGCTCCATGAGGGGCTTTGAGTCTTGAGTATTGCAAAGGGATGGTGCACTCTGGAATAACTTACTGGCTGCAAGGGACAAACTTAGCCCTCTCCCCATTTTTTCTTTTCCAAATTTATCCCTTAAGCTCTGTTGAAAATGACAGTAACACAAGTGTACTCAGGTCACAAAGAATAAATACTTGAGCAAGGTAACCATATGGGGCTTATGAAGATGCTTTGCAAACCCAGATCATGTGAGATGCTATGAATGTGTGGTCCAGTAACTTCAGCAGGAATTAATTTTCTTGGGGAATATTTTGTGAAAACTCTGATTTTTGAATGGCTGGTTATATTTGTTTCAAGACCATCTTTTTAGATCTCTGCACATCATTCAGTTTCCTACATTAAGCAGTTAATTCCTTGATATTTTTTAACTCCATCCCAGTGAGATGAACTTTCATGTTAGTCACCCCTCACCCCCAAATCAACTCCTTTTCTTGATAAAAATCAGCAAACCAACTACATTCAACAACAGCAATATCTGAGCTTTTATAGGTCACCTAAAGTAGTGGATAATAGACTTAGAAACCTGGGTTTAGCTAAGACCACATGCTGAGTTTCACTGCAGAGCCAGTCTCTGCAGTGGAGCTATAAATCCCTGGACATAGCACACAAGTGCTAATGGACCCCCAGTTCCAGTGCCACTACCAAGCAATAATATCTGTAATAGCAGCTAACAAAGATACAACCAACCAAGCTCTTCAGGGTTCAGCGACTGCTCCCAGGGTTGGAGCACAGCTCATTCATTTTCTTCTCTTCATTCCACTAGAGCAGCTCCAAGCCGTGACAGCACATGGGGATAATTGCAGAGAAAGTGCTCAACCCTGACTGCCCAATCTTCTCATAAAACAATCCCAGGATTGTTCCGGGGACCGTTGGCACAACAAACCTTGCACTGCAAATTTTGCTCCATAATTAGCAAGCAGTTGCTGTCATGCCTGTCAGATGGGTTTATGTGACGAAGTGAATAGAACAACAATTGACTGTCTTCCCTTGCAACCAAGGAGAAGGAACCGCTTTGAGTGAAGCTGACAATTATGTAAAAGGAACTAAATGAATTTGGCTTACAGTTCACACTTACCCCTCGCAGATGGAAGGCAGGACCTCTGAGGCCCATTTCTGAGTCCTTGCCCCTTTGTACCTGACTAGTTGCTGGCCAAGTGCCTAATGAGTCTCGGAGGAAACAAAAGTAGGGAGGACCAGTGCCAAGGGCTTTTTATTGTCTTTCTTGTTCTTTATAGAGCAGGGGATTACCATGTGGTTCTGCGTGGCGCATCCAAGTTCAAAATCTGATCTTATCGCCCAAACATGATGACAGACACAACTGTGCTTTCATAAAAACACCGAGCAGTGATACCATGACTTGGACAACAAAGGTAGATAGAAAAATGAAGAAGCTTCAGAAATCTGAAGTACTCCATTTAAATATAGGCCTTTCTGAGCTACCTGTACACAAGGCAGTCGTGTTAGGTGGTTCCCAGCCTGGTGCAGGAGGGGTACACAGCTCTGTGAGACTAAGTACATGGCCACTTCTAGGACACAGGGAACAAAAAGGGCCATGTAAAATCAGAGCATTGGGTTGGGCCATGGGTCAGCAGCCATTCAAAATTAGAGATAATTCAGTCCTCTGAATCTGGCATACCAGCAATCACTGCAGGTTGGCTTTCCTTCCCAGCACTCCTCATGGTAAACACCTTTCCTCAGGGTGTTCCTGACTCTTGGCTCACTTGCTGCTCTGTCAGTTTACAGCAATATCCTTCTCCTTTGGTAGGGTTTTTATAGTTTATCATTAAAATGTCACTCAGTTTGATTCCAGATGGAGAATATCTGGGTAAGGATAGCACTGAACTCTACTGGTGCTAACTTTTTGTTTTCCTCCTTTTGCCTTCAATGGGGAACTGTTGTGTAGAGTCTTAGATCCCACCTGTGTGTCTAATGGACTGGCAGGCTATAAGTGTATTCTGCAAAATAAGGACCTCACATATCCATGGCCATGTAATCCCGTAAGATAAGTCCTTGAAATAAAAATAAATAAATAGTAATACTAATAATAAAATAAATAAAAATATAAATAAAAATAAATAATTTTTTTAAAAAATGGTGAAATTCAGGCCCAAATATTTGGGCAAAATCCAGGTACTTGTAGTGCAGAATTCAGCTGTCTGTATTCCAGCTATATCTGTCTTTGTCAATGTGATGTGATATTTTTCTAACTGTAAACTATAAAATTAGCTCTTTATAAGTTGCAGTATAAACTGGTTGTAGATTTTGGAACTGAAACTGTGTCAAATACTGAAGGGTTTAGCTTTTTTAAACTATAAGGTTTTGGAAGGGAGAGAGAACAGAGGATTGTACTTGAGAAATATTTTCATGTAGTGCAAAAAAACAGCTGGCAGACCTGGGTGATTCTGTTCTGCAACTTTATAGAAGCCTTTACCAGAAACTTTTATAAAAGGAAAACCCAAGAGGATGTGGGGAAGGGGAGCTACAAATGGTGTTTGTCTTTTTTGCTAGTGATAGCTATTACATACCAGCTCCCCTGAGGTAGCAATACAGTGAAGACACGATACATTAGTTTTGTCATGAAGTGAATTCACTGAGGGGTCTAGGGCCAAACCGTCAAATTTATCTCATGATAAAATGAAAGTGCTTTTATTTTCCCTGTTTACTTCAACTTCGTTAATAGTTGTTAGCTACCTCCAGCCAAAAAGCGCAGCTTTAGCGCTAAAGTCAAGCCAGAGGGTCCCGCTAAACTCGCTGGAGAATAGAATGTGACACACTGTTTACTTTCTCTTCCAAATGCATTATTTATATGAATGTTGTAGCAATTATGTGATTATACAGAAGTTAATGCACAACAATAAACCAAAGGACCATCAAAGAAATGCTAATGGCAGGGAATGGTTTTTGTTTAAATTGTGGATTCACATTTCTTTTTCCCTTTTCCTTGAGGGCTACAAGAAGAGCAGATTTGAAAACCTAATAAAAGATTCTGCAAATGTCAAATCTTTGAGTATAGCAAAGGAAATGAAATCCATGTTCCCATCTCTATGTCTCTCTTCCACCTCCCTTGAAATATGAACAGCTTCAGAAAATTGACTGAATCACTTCACCTTTTTGTTCTGGCCTAATTGGTGATGTGGACCGTAATAACAGTGAATACATGGCTCAGGGGCAAGGGCCAAGGGCCTTGGGCCAAAGTGAATTTCTTCTCAGTCTTAGCAGGGAGAATGAAAGGCTTGAGGAGAACTAGATGGATCCTGCAGGTCAACACCTGGTTGAGCAGATGGTGTTGCAACAGGGATTCACCTTTTATGACCATGGGACTCCGAGAACTGAGGACTGCTAACAAGAGATGGAATGCATCTGACCAAGTGGGGAAAAAAATCTTTGCCAACACACTGGCCAGCCTGGGGAGGAGACATTTAAACCAGGAATGACAGGAAATGGAGATGACAATAATCTTCCATAATCTTCCAATAATCTTCTTCCCCTGGAGAAATGGGCTGATTGGAAGCTCATGAAGTTTAATAATGAGAAGTGCTAATTCCTGCACCTGGTCAGGAATAACCCCATGTACCAAGAACAATAAGCTCAAAAGAAACTCTGTAGCAGAGGCCCTGGGTGTCCTAGTGGACACTGAGTTGAACATGAGCCACCAATGTGCCCTTGCACCTTCTGTAAGCGAAGGTCAGGTTCAAGACCCACTAGATGAAACTGAACAGGCATAAGCCTATGGATCCCAATGCCATGCATCCCAGGGTCCTGAGGGAGCTGCCTGATGTAGTTGCCAGGCCTCTCTCCATCATATTTGAAAAGTCCTGGCATTCAGGCAAAGTCTCTGGTGACTGGAAAAAGGGAAACATCACTCCCATTTTTAAAAAGCATAAAAAGGAAGACCTGGGGAACTACAGACCCCAGGTCTGTATTTGAGGTGAGCCTCAACTCTGCCTGGGAAGCATGGAACAGATCCTCCTGGAAGCTATGTCAAGGCACATGAAGGAAAAGGAGGTGATGCAAGGCAGCCAGCATGGCTTCACGAAGGGCAAATCATAGAATCATTAAGGTTGGAAATATCCTCCAAGATCTTTTGGTCCAACCATCCCCCTACCACCCACTAAACCATGTCCCTAAACACCATGTCTAACCTTTCCTTAAACACCCCCAGGGACGGTGACTCCACCACCTCCCTGGGCAACCCGTTCCAATGCCTGACTGCTCTTTCTAAGAAGAAATGTCTCCTAATTTCCAACCTAAGCCTACCCTGGCTCAAATTGAGGCCATTCTGTCTAGTCCTGTCACTGGTTATCTGTAAGAAGAGGCCAACCCCCAGCTCCTGACCAGCTCCTACCTTTCAGGTAGTTGTAGAGAGCAATAAGGTCTCCCCTGAGCCTCCTCTTCTCCAGACTAAACAACTCCTGTTCCCTCAGCCGCTCCTCATAAGACTTGTGTTCCAGAATCGGAACCTGCCTGACCAGCAGGTGCCCTTCTATGATGGAGTGACTGCATCAGTTGACAAGGGAAGCCAAGCAACATCCTCCACCTGGACTATAACGCCTCTGACTAGATGATCTCCAAAGGTGCCTCAGTGATTTTGTGGTTCAGTGCCCCTCTTCGCCAAATGGCAAGACATCCTTGTAGACAAATACTGAACAGATACTGCCATTGTCTCTGTGTTATCTCTGTTCTTGGTAGGTGGCATTTTTCCAAGACAGATCTCATTCTAGTGCCAGAAATATACGACAACTTTGTGCATTAAATCCATTACTCCCATTAATTTCCCTGTGATTTTCTTTTTTAGTTATCAGAGAAAGTTTTCCACAAAGATAGGTGACAGCAGACAAGTTCTTGATGTTTTCCAAAATTAAAAATTGACTCATGTCATTCACGCTAACCATTACTTAAACAACCAGACAGTGAAATCAAAAAACATCAATATCCATCAGACAGAACCCAACATAAAAAATCCAGCAGTTGTACATAAATTTACATGCCCTAACACTGTTCTGCATGTGATATTTGGTTTTACCAACTTTTTATGAAACTATGGAATAGTAAGAACTTAGTGTACACACTTATTTAAATGGACCTTTGAGGAAAAGGCCTGAAATTTTCATTTACTCCCAAGTTACAATAGGTTGGATTAGGTCAACAAAATGACGTCTGGCCAGATATATCCAATCTTCCAAATAACAGCATTCATAAGGAATGTTCTCCACTGTGGTGCAACTTGTCTTTGTCCAGTACTATCATAGAAGCAATGACTGATTAATCCTCCTAAAACAGCCGAAGGCTGAAACAGGGATGTGGTATGTATGTAGTACTGATGCAAACTAATATACACACAATAGAACTGTAACTTTTTATGAGCTACAATAGCAGAATAAAAGAATATTTGATGTAGTACAAATTTACTAGATGCTTTTAGCAATGCTCCACTGTGCAGTGCTACAAAATGTTCCTGTTGGTGCTGAACAGAACATGACTCTCAGGAAGTTTTAATTCACTCTAAGCTAGGATTTGGGAGAGGGTAAGCTGGCAGTCTCAGAGTTGCTTTCTTAATTCATGAAGGTTTAGTTGATCTGCTGAAAATTACTAAAGCTATGCAATGTTCTCACAGTAAAAGACCTTATTTAATTTCAGCATTGAATATACACTTTATGAAGGGAAAATATGGATTATTAATTGAAAATTTCCAAAACTTTAAAATTTCCTTCAAGGGGCTTGCCAGTCTGAAAACAAAACAAAACAAAAACAACAAAATCAACACCCAAGGAATTAAATGACTGCTGTGCAAGAAAATGTTCTCAAGGAGCAATACTTGTGAAGTGCTGAAAGAAACAATGGTGAATCACCAACCAAATTGAAGGGTCCAATCACGTATCTCTAGGTCTTGAAAGCAGGTGCAAATACTTTCATTTTCACTTGCTTAAACTGTCTAATAACCCTATGGCCTGCTCAATTGTCAAATGAAATTTGTAAATCTCTTTGAAATTTTATACAATATTTATTTAAAATAAAAATTTCAGGTTGGACAGACGTGACGATACTTGCACTTTAATCATTCTATCAGCATATCATTTACAGCTATGCTGTGCAAACTTCTGAGTTCAGAAGCTTGTCAAAATGAATTGAGTTCACCTTGGGGCAAGTTATTTAAGTTGTCTTTCCTTTCTTCCCTCCCAGCTTCCCTTCAAATATTGTATTTGATGCCCTTTTCCCATTGACCAGAAATACGTCATAGATTTACAATTTCCAGTACAGTCTGATCAGTACATTAAGAGCACTGAAAATAAATTCTTTGCTTCAGAGAGTTAAAATACAATGATTGGCAGGAGAAAGGGCTGTGAGAAGACTTCATGTACCCCAGGGCTTTGCAGGAGCTTTCATGGAGCAAGTGTTATGATGAACCCTCTGCCTGTTCCCAGCTATGCTTTAGCAAGTGGAGTCTCAACCTACGCATCTTAAAGCTTCACAGAGGCAGCACCAGCACAAAGCATTCCTTTCAATGCTTTCCGGTCCATCTGTCTGGAAAGGCAGTGGTACAGAACTGGGACCGTCAGGAGACATGGCAAGGACAGTTGTTCTGTCTGCTTCAACATCAAGAATGAAGAAGTAGAAACAGAGCACAGTCACCCTCTCAGAGGTGCCAACTCATGCAAGTTGAATTATACCCTTGCTTAGTAGCCTTGATAATGCAGCCAGTGCTCTGAAACCTGAACCAATTTTCAGACTAGAAAACACAAAATTTAAAGCATGAATGAGCTGATAGAAAAAACTGCTTGTACCAGTGGAATTATTTTCCACTAAAAGAGCATTGGATAGTTTGTGGCCAAGACTTTGTTGCACAAGAAGCACGACAAAGGAAGCCTTGCAGACTTTTAGCAGTGCCAATCCTTAGCTGAAGTACTAGGCTGTGCACCACTCAGGACACCCAGCCTTGCATCCCAAACCCCCTGAATACAGCTGATGCTTTAGATCTGCCTGAAGCCTGCTTGATGTGTTGCGCTGTGGTACTGAGCACAGGCACGGGGGGAGATCAAGTAAGAGCTCCTTGAAAGTCAGTGGGAGTCTGACTGCCTTGAAATCAATGAAAAAGGTTTCAGTCTGGGAATGCCCTGCTGCTTTGTGTGAGGTGGAAATGACAAGTAATGGCTTTGAAAGAGTGGTTCTGCTCCAGCCCCTTTGCCTTGTGCCTTGCAGTCCCCTCCACCAGACTGGGGTTCCCTGGAGCACCCCAGCCCTGCATGCGTGCCCAGTGCTGACCTGCACCTTCCTCCCACCCCATGTGAGGTAGCCACAGGACAGCAGACACAGACTAATGGCTGTAAAGCAGGTTTTGTGGTTTCTTTGCACTTTTCAAATTAAGTGAGTCAGCCCATGTTAGTTGGGGAAATCCAATTTGGAGCAGGGTTTTTCAGTGGTGACTCAGAGTGGAATTATTTCTAAACAGTGAAAAACATTGTGCCCTGCAAGTCATAGAAGATAAGTAACTAAAATGTTATGCATACTGGAATGTGTTGTCTCTGGCACTGGAAAGATCACAAATTTTGCATTTTAAATGGTATCAATGAATGTTGCAGGCTGAAATGCTGCTCCTATTTTAAACTGTACAGCCCCAGAGAGGTTGCTCTTAGCTGTATGCCATAATTTTTTGATTAAGAGCTTGCTTTGTTTCTGTTTTACATCCTACTACTGTTAACTCTTTGGGGCCCATTCTAGTTCCTATTGAAGTTAATTAGGATTTTCACATTGAATTCAGGGGAAGCAGGACTTGACCTTTACTGAATGTCAATTGGAAGTGGAAGGCAAGCTTGTCTTCTGGATACTATTATTCTGTTTGCTGTTGGAGACTTTGCCTGACTTATATGAATGCTAAAACCTTGGCAGGAATACACCCTAATAGATTGCTTTCTGACTCTGAGGGGAGTTCAGTGAATATTACTGCAATGCTACCCCTAGCCTTTTTGTCTCTGGCTTCAAATTGGTGTCTTATTTTCTGCGGGTGTCTGTACGAGATCTGGAGGCCTTAAGCAGCTGGATAAAATAGTCTCAGTTCTGTAAACTAGCACTAGACTTCCTGTGACATGGCAATGTGCCAGAGAGGAGGTAATGCTGCTACCTGGAGAGTAGGGGGAAGCATTATAGCCCATTCATACGGCTAATACTCAGCCTGGTAGAAAGAGCTCTTCTAAACATATACATCCATGTTTTGGCTTCACTCTCCTCTTCATCAGTGAAGATAGGGCCTTAAACACCCACTTTGTGGGAGCACCAGCCTCATGGGTGACCTGAATGCAGAATTTGCTGCTTTGCTGAGCAAACAAGGGTAAGGAGAGTGAAAGAGATCCAAAGAAATTCCAAAAACTATGAAATTAAATTAATTTTACCATTTGAGTAGTACAGGGAATATACAGATATAGGCAAAATAATAAACACGTCTGTATGAATTTCTTTTTCTTGGCTCCCTCGCTGAGCTTGAGAACTTTTTTCTTGAGTACAAAGGAGCCCCTGTTTTTGCTTCCTCTCCTTCAGATCAAAGATCCTTTCCTCAGGTGAATCCAGGTTACTTCTTCCTCACCAAGTTACAAGGCCTGTAATGTAAGATGTCTCAGAGCATGGTACAGTGATGAAGGGAGAGAGGGAGAACAAATAGAAATGTTATAATGAGCAGAGGGAGTATTGCTTTATCCTACTCCTCCCCACCATTACCCCCCATTTCCTCCCTGCCTACTCAGCTCTGGCTGTCCAGTTGTGTCAGCACTCATCAGCAGTGCCAGACACCTTGGCTCAAATCCCAAACCAACCTGAAGGGACTTGAACCCATTTCAGACACTTTCTGGGAAAATGCTCAGATACTCTAACCTTTCCTGGGTAGAGATCTCTTACGGTTAGCTGGTTTAGGCTAAATAGACCGAGGCAGTATTCGATTCCAGAGAATGGCAGTTTTGGTACTTGGATGAGAAGGGAAGGCATCCTGCTCCAGGACAAGGCTACCAACTTTATTGTATATGACAGGCACAATCTGAGAAACAGTAACTGGGATCCTCAGAAATGCATGCCCAGAAAATTTATACTTGGTCATGCAAAGTACTTTATTGTTGGATATTTGTGTAGTGCTGAGTGAGGGCTTTGACGGTCTAAATTTTGGACGTTGCCACCTAAAGTAGCACTTTAGGCAGCAGCTAGGTATTTAGCTTCCGTGGGTAGAGTCCATAATGAACTAAACTTGGAGTTGTGGAGTTTGGGGTTGAGGTTATAGGGAGCACTGTATTCTAAATTTGAACTGAAATATTTTCTAATTTTGCTACTAAACATAAAACCCCAAATCTATGTTAGGCTTGAAACACTTCATGTGTAATGCGAAGCCACAGGAGATTTATTTTTTCTTTTGGAATGTTTGAGGCAAATCAAACAGTCTTTTTGGAGTCTTTTTGGATTTAAAATTCAGAGAAAAACAAGCATGTTTTATGCTTCTTAAAATAGACTCTAAAGAGAGAAGAGTCAGTAGGCTCAGACAAACTCAGTGACCCTGTGCAAAGTAGAAGTGGGTCCTGACAGCAAGTCTAATCATTAGCTTTACACTGGATAAATTGAAAACTGTGTGTACAAGGTGCCTGAAAACAAAACCTCTTCTTTCAGTGAGGTATGGGAAAACTTTGCAGTCAATAAACCTTCCTGACTAGGGGTAGCTCCACTTTGCAGGGTATATGCTTATTTTCAGTTTATGGGCACATTACTACTTTTCTTTTGGCAGGTCTCCCACTCTTGCCTCACGATGTAGCTTCATTTTTGTCAGCTTCTCTTTGTACCTGTGTGCCCTCCACTGCTCCTTGGTCATCTTGACCAGGTATCTTAGCCAGATGTCATCTCTGTTTAAATGGTGGCAGGCAGCCAGGGAATAGAAAAACAGAAAAAAAATAGTGAATTCACAGCCATCACAATAACCCAACGTGGACATCTTCAGAGAGCATGAAGTTGGTTGCCCTCTTCCACTACTGGCATGTTCAGTCCTGTCTGCAGGAGAGTCACCAAAATCCTAGTGCACACCTCTGGGCAGTTGGTGGAAAGGGTGCTGCTGACTGACTCAAGGGAGAAGAACGTGATGGGGAAGTACTGGAGATCCGGGGAAGAGCATGCAAATCCCAGGCATCTTACAAACAGGAGCAGTGATACGTATGTTCTGCACTGCCATCCAACTGCATGAGGAGATGTGCACTGAAATGCTTGCTTATTTTGGAAAGAACTGAGAGCTTTTCTTTTTCTGCATGGCCTATCCTAAAAATGTTTATTTTCCTGTGATATCAAATCCCATAATCATCAGTCACCCAGATAATCCTGATAATTTCTTTCCGGAGTTATTTCCCTCTCTCACCCTGTTAGGATCCACTCCAAGAAATGGGCAACAGAGGAGTCAGAAAGTTCACTGTGCTTCATGTTAGGCGTGCTTATTGTAGCAGAACAACTACCAAAGAATCCTATTAGCTTTATAGTGTGTTTTTATGCTGATCTGAAGGCATCAGATGAGAGCATAATGCAATAATAACACTCCAGATTGATACGGGCTGTGAAGGGTGAAGTTGCTCACCAGGGGTTACCTGGGTTTGAGCCCCAGCTCACACCACCCAGTGCAGTAGTAACATTGCACCTTCTCTCACCTTTCCTTTGCTTTTTGGAGTCCAGTCCCTCTTTGTTTGCCAGAGGCCTGACACTGTGAGAGCAGGACAGCTGGCAAGTTGGGTGAGGGCAATTGATTGCTGGCTGCTTGCTGCCAACTAACACCAAAATGCTGTGCTCCCTTGTCGATGATTATACAAGGAGGGAAGTGTTTGCAAAACCTACTGCTCTCCTGAAGGAAAATTCAGAAGAAGTTGGGGAACTGGCATCTCAAAAGGAAGGAGGAAAACCAGCATTCGTATCACTGGCTGGTTCATTTTCTCTAACTCCATCTGTCTTCAAGGCAATTGGTCTAAACTACATATATAGCATCCCTATACAGCCAGTGGAGAAAGACTGGCATGTCCAGAGAGTGCAGGGTCCTGTCCCTGATAAAGATTTCTCTTAGTCTGGGAAGCCATGCTAAGCAAAAACACTCCGATCAAGGTCTGCTCACTTTCTCCCTCTGGCTCCTGTTTGCCATGTAATCAGAATCTCCAGCAAGCTGCTGCCAAAGTATATCCACCCGTATGGCCACAAACATTCAGGCACCACTGTGCTTAAATTAATCATTACCCTTATCACAGTCATGGCATTTGTGCTGAGCAGATCAGAGCGTGGCACAAAGGCTGCTGTCCCACACACACTTTCCTGGGTAGCAAAGCTCAGCTCATGTTGGAAGTGATTCTGTCTGTCCTTTCCCACTGACTGTCACTGAAGCAGATCAAATGTGTATTGAAACAACAGGGTTTTTTGTCATTTAAAATACACAGTTTTAGTACTTTTCATTAAACAGTTTTAGGGCTCACGTTCCTAGATACCCAAAGCTGAAAGGACAGGTTTTTGATTCACATAATCCTTGAGTAAAAGACACTGCAATCTTCAGCAACAAAGGGTTGAGCATAGAACCTCTCTGCCATAGTCTGAGTGACAAAACTCTGGGTCAGAGTGGCAAAATCCCAGCAATGGGCAGTTTCAAGAGCAGATTTGATTCACATCAGTTATGGAAGCTCCAATGTTACTTGATTCAGGCATTGCAAAAGAGGTCAGACTGAACAACCTCTTACAATCCCTTCCAGTCCTCCTTTTTTACAAATAGCATCTATAAAGCACTGTGGTGTTATGCAGCCAGAAAAATAAAAAAGTTTGGCCATGGTTGCTGTGCAGCTGAGGTACTGAGGTCCTTATGTAGTGACTGATAAGCAGCTGGATATCAGATTAATAAATCATATGTCTACAGTCCCTTAAAAGTCCAACACGGGTCTGCACAAGATCCTTGTGGTGTTCTACTAAGAGGCTGTGCAGACCAGGGAACATCCATGTACATTATTTAAGCATGCATGGCATAAAACAAACATGCAGGGAGCACAAGCAGAGTGCTGAGATGTATCTCTTGTGTATAAACAAAGTAAGCCACCAACTGAGAAAATGCATAACAGAGGACGATAACAAAAGCCAAATGCACAAGGAACTGACTACAAATATATCAAGAGATGTAGTTTGTCTTCTTTGGGTTTTGGTCCATTGAGAACCTTCTTCCCCTTTTTAGGTGTTTGATGAGATTTAGCTCCCCATCTACCCTGGGAGTCAAGTACACAGGGAGGGAGATAGAGCTGCGTGACGAATCCAGTGTTGAGCTTTACAGCTAGGAAAGGTTTAATCCCTTTTAAGGAGTAATTCTCTAATCCATAAAGAAAGGAGGATCAGGAACAGCGTGTGGAGCAGCTGTCCTCAGGACAGGAGTTGTGTGCTGGGCTTCCCGAGGCTCTGAAAGTGGCTGTGAAGGTGGCCAGGGGACAGGGCACCCAGAGGAAGGCCTCCAAGGATGCACCCAGCCCAAGGTGGCAGGCTCTGCCCTTCTGGACCTTGACAAACTGAGTGAATATTTTGACTAGTTGCTCAGTTGGGCCCAAGCTATTCGTTTAATGACTATCCACAAATGTTTGCACAAAAGGCTGGGTTGCTTGCTTGCGCAAACTTTTTGGAATGGTTAATCTTCAGTCAGTAAATCATGGTTTGGGAGCAGAAATAAAATAGTGACTAGCAAATAGGCAGTGACACAGAGCTCTCCTCAGCTGTGCCAGCAGATGGGCCGAAACCTGCATGTTCTCCTCTGGCCGTGGTGGATACGGGCAGATAATCTCCTACCTCCTGGCCTGTGACACAGCTCCTCCTGGTCATGTTCAGGCACGGTAACATTTTCTTATATGGGTGGATAACTGTTGCAACTATAATTATAGATAGTAAATGCATTAGAAAAGATAAAATGTTCTGGTGAGTGACTCATAAACAGGGAAAAGGATGCAGCTTGTCAAAGGCGTCCACAACAAATGGCCAGTTCTGCTCTGTCCTCTCTTTTGGTGAGGCTGTGATTTGCAGCTCCTGAGTTGCACTAGGGCTCAGTAGCAATCCAACTGTAGAAGCTCAGCTCAAGGGATAATGTCAGAAAACTGTAACCTGAGAAAAGATCCCTCAAACAACACTGTCAGGCTTTGTGGTGCTGGTCTTTGTTTGTCCCTCCTCATTGATTTGTTTACACTGGAAAGGAAAGGTTAAATAATATTCAGTTTTGTAAACAGATCATCAGTAAAATAACTTTTGTTAATATTAATAAATAGCTTGCTTAAGAAAACCCCCCAAGTCCCTGTGGTAGGTATTAGCCTTTGGTTTCCAGTTACTCAACCTCTTTACAAGTCTTAGAGATCTCATAAACTTTGAATGTTGTAGTAAAAATATTTATAGGGTAAGTCAAAGAAAAACATAAAATTGCATTCAAGTTCTGACATGAGTAAAACTACTTATCCTGCTTATTTTTTATTATGAAAAACTGGATGCTGTGACCTCACTAAAATATGATAGCTATTTAAGCAGAAAGGTTGGAAAGGATTTTGTGCATGTTAGTATTTCCTTTCTAAAGTATTAATATTTACCTTGGGAAACTCTTAAGTGCTTAATTGGAAAAGACAGACGGGCGGTGCTGATGGTGTCACAGGCTACTGATGGAGTTACGACAAAACTTTGCATGATAATTCCAGATGATACTACAGTCATATGCTAGGCTGACCTGCATTTTCACTGTGCTTGATAAAGGTTAGATCCTCAAAGAACATCTGAATTCCACCTCAAGAGCTTAAATTAATCAGGCAGATCCTAGAAAACCTACTTTCAACTTGGCCAGTTCTGTAGATGCCTAAAAGTCCCTACAACATGTCAGTTTCCACTGTCAGCCTGTCTATAACCACCTGTCCCCACTCTTGACATCATAAGGCTGCAGGGGGCTCCAGATAAGCTCTTGTATACCTGGCTGCTGCTTTATCTTCCTGGTGAAGTGAGAGCCAGCTGGCAGGCTTGGAACACGCCTGATGCTTCAGCACAGGGCAAACAGCATGGGGCACACTTTCTAGGACCAAGCTGTCTGCCTGCCAGTCTGTAGTGTACCACCAGTACTAGGAAAGGGAGATCTGCTTTTAAATTTTCACCTGATTTCAGGTTCTCTCACATCCCATGGGAGTGCTCGAGATAGTCCAAAATGTGTTTTCATCCACCTTGTTGACTTGGTTTTATGTTGAGGAACTAGTTAGATATTTTGGGAGGTTTAAGTGAGAAGGAGATACTGATTCACCTCCAGGTTGTAAAGATAGTTACAAAAGGTATGGAAAAGCTGCGGTCAAGCCAGACACAGGCTGAGAGAAATAAAAGGTGCTAGGTTCTTGCTCTTTTGTAGCAAGGCTCTTTGGAAGACCCGATAACGAACATCTTAAATCATTCATCTGTCTTGAAAATTCAGGCTTAAATCACATGAAAGAGAGTTGCTGTTTAGGCACTAAAGCAAGGGGGTTGGATTTTTTTTAGAAGTCAAAGTGAAGAATTTGATCAGCACAGAGTGTTTGGGCTGGTGGCACTTCTGAGTACCCAGCCTTTGCCTGGCCTCTTCCCGTCGAGTGGCTGCCACAGCTGGCAAGGAGCTTTCGTGCTGAAAAAGAACTTTTCACAAGCATTTTCAACAAGAAGTTCCTTTCAATTATTTTCTGAATGAATGTTCATTCCTGTCCCTGACCCCAGTAGCAGGGTTTTGGGGATGGCTTGTGGTGGGCAGCAGTGGGAACCTCCCTGGAAATCCTCTGCTGTGAAAAGTATTGCATTCCTGCTTCATCCTAGGTTTTGTATCTAGGTGATAAATAAAAAGTGAGGGATTCCTATGGGGCAAAGACCAGAAAGAAACCTCCTCTAGTCTTGTCCAGGTGTCCCTGTTTTGCTCTGCAGACAGGCTGGGAGCAGAGCCCCTCTGCAGGGAGCCTGGCGGAGGGCTTTGCTGGGAGGGGGCGAGCAGCAGCTCGTACTGCTGTACTTAACACCCGCAGCTCTGACAGTGTTAACACACACCTGGAGCTTTTTATTGCTATTATAAAACTGGAGTTTAGTTAACTTACTGTCCCGCCATGTTTAGACAGAACATACACACAGGTTTGGAGACTGCAAGCCAAAACCTTAATAAAAAAATATGTGCTATAATAATAGCTCGTTGCCTCTGTGTTGAGACCTCATTTTTATAAGGAGGTGACCAGGATGTGACCGTCCTTTCCCTTCCTTTGTCTTTTGTAAATGAGGCATTATGACTTCTCTTAGGAATGGTCTTTATGGGAAACAACACAGAAATAATTTCATAAGAACTCTCACTTCTTGCAGCATCCGCTACAAGTTACAACATAAAACCACCAAACCCTTGAAGATTATGTGAGAGTTGTAGTTTGATGAGCCATTAAATCAGGTAACCATTATTCAGGATATTTCAGTTAAAAAAAAAAAAAAAAGTTTTAATGCTGTCTTTTTACTGCCCTGCTTACTTTGCATGATCCTGTTCTTAATCAGCTCCCTCAGTAAGAACCAGGGATAAATACCAAGCTCACATGCGCGCACAAGTTCTGAACTTTGAACGAATGCAGTATGTTAATACATATTAATCTGTTTACTTACTTAGCCTGTGTCTGGTCACAGCCAATAAATCCAAAAATCCAGGTGCTGCTGATTGTGTGGCGGGCATGTAAGCACACAGTACACAAAGGAAAACCTGGAAATTTGTCAGCTCATGGGAAGCAGGACCTTGCTTCATAACCAGGAAGGTGTACATGCTGAAGATGTGCCTTCGGAGGTGAGCTGCTCTTCACCATGTGCTGACAGCTCATTTGGTTTCGCAGTACAGAGCAGGATGCTGCTCTCACCTTGAGGATGTGATCCTGAATTCACTGAGTTGCTGAATGCTAACCATGAGCATAGCCTTGTCCACCTAAGTCTTGAGCAAGACATCCAAATGGGCATTATTGGGGAGGAGGTAGGAGAAGAGGAGAGGATGTTGTGTGTGTTTTTTTTTCTTTTTACCCTTGATAGAACATGCTGGGTAAGACTCATATTTTACATGGACACAGAGTTTGCAAACTAGACACATAGATGTTAATTAGGTACTAAGGAAGATGTTGTGCAACCTCACCGTGGAGGCACGCAGTACTGCCTTGCTTTGGGTGTGTTAACGCGGAGCCTGTTGTTGTAATGACTGTGTGCCTCATTTGAGGGCTTAGGGGTAACTGGCCTCCAGGGATATTGCACTTTGAGTCTGAATCGTATACTAAAATCATCTGACTGTTTGGAAAGAGAAAAAAAAAAACAACAACAAAAAAAAACAATCTTTGCTGTATTTTACGTCACCTTTTGAACAAGGATGCAAGGCTGAGAGGGAGAGCCCAGCTCCATGTACCCCTTGGCTGAATCCTCCTGGCTCTCCCCATCTCGTTATCTTTGGTATCGCAGTCTCACTGCCAGGCATATCTGAGACAGAGCCTTCAGGAACAAAGCCACGACTCGATGTGACTGAGAAGTGCTACTAAGTGAGGGAATGGCCTCCCCCAGCCCCTGAGCTCTGCTTTCCATAAGCGCCCCGCAGGGGTGCCGGGGGTCCAGGAACTGCTCAGTGCAGGCAGATGTCAGTGCTGAGTGAGCAGAAGCTCACAGACTCGTGGAGCAACCTTGGCAGGTTGCCCCATTTTTCAGATTTCAATGTACTAACAAAAACTTTAAAAAAAATAAAAAAGCCCTCTTGGCCTGGAGCGAGGCTCTGGTGTAAGTAGTTCATCAAGACACACTCTCTTTAGCTCCTTAAACACCCAGCTAGATCAAAATAAAGTATGAAGAGCATAAAGTAACTCACAGACACCATTTATTAACACTGAGGCCTGCTGCAGGAAGAAAGTGACCCAGTAAATATCCTCCCTGAGCAGTAAAATAGCTGCTGTAAGGAGTTATAAGAACTTTTGCGAGCTGCAATTCCCTTAGGAAAAAAAAAAAAAAAAAAAAAAAAGAGGGAGAGTTTTTTACAATCTTTCATCTCTGCTTGAAAGCAGAAATAAAAAGCCTGCCCCTAGACTTCTAGGTGCTTGTGAGCAGCCCGCTAATAATGTCATCTTCTGTCTGGTCTTAAAGCAAGAGGAGAGATATGGAAGGAAAACAAACTCGCAAACAGTGCTGCTCAGCTTTATGAGTGCTGTGACTTCAAAGCCAGGAAGAAATGCTCCCCAGGCTGGCTACTCTGAGGACCAAGAGTTCAGCAGCTTTCAAGGGCCTTCATTAGAGAATATTCAGCATGAGAAATTAACTGTCTTTGATAGTACTGCAAATGGATACCTCATACTAGCGGTCCTGCTTGCCACAAACCTACTCAGGCTCATTGGAAAAGACATTATGCATGTACTTGTATTTTGCTTGTACATGCTGGATTTTAACAAAGCTTATTTTACACGAGGCTGTGATGTGTGCTAATGCCATCCCCTTGTACTGGTGACTACACTGAGACGGAGGGGAAGCCCAGCCAACATTTTCACGAGCAGTCTTAAGCCTGGGACACTTCCCGTGGGGTTGCTGAGCGTGAGACGGGTAGATGGGTCTGCTGGGGTGCCCCAAGTCCCTCTGCTGGAAGGTCTGGAGTGCTCTGCCTTGTCCTGGGTGTACAGATGGGGAAGGAGTTACAGGATGTTATGGGTGTGCAGATTTTGTAATCCAAGCTGTCTTCTCATTAAAATATTCACTCTCTATTTTACAAGCAAGCAGGACTGTGGCAGCTTAGTCCTCTCCTTGTTTGCTTTTTTATTCTTGCAGAACATAAGACAAGCGGCACAGGCAATACTTTTGCAACGCAAGAATAATGCAGATGTGTAGGTTCCTGAGGCACCCTTATCAACGCTGAGCAGGAAAACCAAGGCAGAAAAAGTCCTGAGCTAAGTTCAATTAAATATATTCTTGTTTATCCCCTCTCTGTATCCATTTTTTCCCGATGGCAACTGTCGGTCTAAGTCTAGCTGCTCAGCATCTAAGAAAGTTTACAGCAAATGTTCTAGCCATCAGAAACGTGATTGTCCTCCAAGGGTTCAGGACAGTGACGGGAGTGCATATCAAAGCAGCTAGAAGGAGAACAGCCAGAATGATTTCTCTGTTTTCTGCAGAAATGGCAGTGAAATATACTAAAAAGAAGTGTGGCTGATTGTGTGTTCCATGCCAGCGCTGTGCTTGCAAATAACGAGTTAAACAGTGAATTGACTGAAATAAATGTGCATTTTTTTTTCTTCTGTGGACAACCGAGTCTCTAACAAGAACCACGTCTGTAATAAAAGTTATGATGTCTCTAGCAGGAACTGGTAGTGCAAATCAAACATACCATTAGCTTGTCAGGCTCAGCCAAGTGAAATAACAAGCAGCTGGGTAGTGCTGTACACTGAAATGGAAAACTGTTGCCCCTTAACAGAAGATTTCCTCAGAGAAAATTAAGCGTGAGGGGCAGCAACAGACCTGGTTATTCATGAGCACGGTGTCACGGGGAGGTCAGGGGAAGGACCTCACTTAAACCATCATTCGGGCTCAGGAAATGCTGCTCGACTACCGAAGTCAGAGCACAAACCCTCCCCAACACCTCGATGAGCACATCATTGTGGCGGGGATGTGCCTGGCCCCTGACACCAGGAGAAAACACGGGAGGGGGCGCAGTGGCCACCTCCGACCACAGCCTGGCCACGAGCCCCAAGCTGAGGAGGATGAGGATGGAGGGTGCCCAAGAAATGGGGAGAAGGAGGTCATTTTTTTTTCTGAAGAATAAACCTGGAAAGTGAGACATTTCCCTACAGCAGGAGAACTGGATGAAGACTGCATTGGGCTGCATTTGTTTTCAAACAATTTAGTTATATGAGTTTTTTGTGCTTTCAAAAATTTGGACTAGAACAAGTTTTGTACTTTGGCCTAGCCGAGTTTTTGTATTTTGGGGCTTTCAGCTAAAAGCAAGCTGTTTGTGATGTCGTGTGCTCTTTTACAAGCGTTTGGCTGATGGAGCCTGGGTGGCAGAGTGGAAAATTGTTTGGGAGGTTTGCGTAGCCCTGTGTGTGTTCTGTGGCCCAGCAGCCAGACATTGTTTATTGAGTCCTGTGAGGGATCCTGGTAATCACGGCTGATTTGCAAAAGCATATCTGTTGCCCATGTGTATCAATTAGATTGCGGCATTTGTGTACAAATCACAGGCTTGATATTGATCCCACAGCTCACAGCCAGCTGAGAGCGTTTTGGTGCTTGTGTGGAGGGAAGTACCACTGTTTAGCCATAGAAGACCATTTCCAAAAAAGTTTGCTGCAGAAGTGAACCCAGTTTTCAAATGCATGTCTGCCTTTAGCTACTCCCTCCTGCTGAGCACCAGCCCGTGACACTTCCAAGGACTTCCTTCATCACAGCCTCTGCCGTGAGCTTCTGACGTGAGCCCCCCTGCTCCCTGCTTGGTTCACAAAAGCCCCATATCAACTTTTGCGCCAGCACTCTGTGCAGAAGGAGGTTGGACTTCTTTTCCCAGAAGCCAGCTCTTTAAAGCGGGAATTTTAAAGGAGATAAATGTGTTTTCTGGCACCGTGTGCTGTCACTTCCCATCCTTTTCCCCATGCTGGAATATGCCCAAGTCTGAATAAAAAATGAGAGAACTAGAACAAAACCTTTCTTTTTACAAAGCAATTCTAAACCACTTCCACGTGCCCATGGTATGCATAGGCATGGTTTTCACCCGTGTCTAACCCGAATCCAAGGGAGTGTAGCAGCAGCTCTCCTGAAGGGGCGATTTCTGGGCCAGCAGATGTGCCCTTGGTGGTTGTCAGACACCCCATCAGTCAGGCTCCTGGCAGGGCAGCACAGCTCCACACTGTGCAGGGCAGTTCTGGAGCTCCAGTTTTTCAGAATAACATCTGGAGTGTAAAAGGCACAGCGATCCTTTGCCCCAGCTCTAATAGTTAGAATTGGTTAGAAAAATGCTAAAAGAATATTGTAAAAGAAAATCCCCAAATACTTTTCTCTGCAAGTCTTTCCACTTTCTCATTTAATAATACAGCTATGTTAATTTTTTCATTCAGTGACAAGGGAGGAAAACTCCCTCTTCCCTTCATCCTTCTCCGCCTCGGGAAAAAGAAAAAAGGGAGGGAGGAAGAAAAGAGGGTTGCTGGGATGATAATGTCTTGAAATATTTTTTTTTTTCTTGGAAAGTTAAAACATTCTGGAAAGAACTTTTCCACATTTCTTTTTGTTTTTTAAAGATCCTTTTATTTTTTAAGAAAAATGCTTTAAACTCCAAATATTGGCTAACTTTATAAACAAAATTCTTTCTCCATTTTATTAAGGGAAGTAAACAAGGCACAAGTGATGGCTGAAGTAACGATTTCCAAGATGACTGACACATAGGAACTTTTATCTTTTTAACTATAAACTTTGGTTGGTTTTCATCCCCCCTGCCTCACTTCCTCCTTTCCTCTTTCAAAAAATTATTGCCTTTCAGTTTGTTTTAATGGTGTTTATGTAATGTCATAAATATTCTTGTTTAGAACTGTAATTATTCCCTGTGATTAATTCTACTCATCCTGGGAGGTTGTGCAAGTTTTTCACTGGAGGGTATGTCTTTTATGTTTATATGTTACTCCATGTAAAATGCAATTTGTCCATTACTAAAGCTGGGTCTGCGAAGGCAGGGTTAACATTTTTCCTTTCTCCTGTGGCAATGTTTGGAAGCATTTTTGTGAAGTGTTTAGTATCATTCCTCTTCGGGTTGGGATTAAGGTAATTGACGGGGCTCTGGGCCAAGGGTCTCTTAGCTGTCCAACCTCGGCTGTATGGGGTGGAAACATGCCACATCCAAAGTCACTTCCTTTCTCTTTCTTTTATACCCCGTTAGGCTGCCTGTGTTTTCGATTTCAGAGGAATTCCTATAAATACATTGACTGTAGCTGCTAATTGTGGGTAAAACATCTACTATGTGGAGGCAGTGGGAGTTTTCCCAAAATAAGGGACTTAGCCCTCTGCATTCCCTGAAATGTATTTGCGGTACGTGGAGATAATGATCAGAGTTTTTGTGACAACCATTCTGTGTTACGTGAGGGCAAACACACGAAATCAGACCTTAATGAGCATGCTGAGCCCCACCCAACACTGCGGCAGTGACTGACAGTACATGAAGGCCAGACGCTTGCACATTGTGCCCAGCACGTTTACCTTTTGCATTGCTCCTCAAGTATACGGTTAAAAGAAGACAGATAGCAAGACTTTAATGCCCCAGACCAAAGGAAAGGAACTTGGAGGAACCAGGGAAGAGTTATACTTTAAGGAATGTATAGAATATATACTCAAAATAGACAGTTTGTCTGCTTCAGAGTATTTCAGACATTTTTCCATAGTATCATTTTTTTTTTCTCTAATGTTTTAGCAGCTTGAAAAGCATAATCTGGAAATGTTTGGCTGTAATCCTCTTAGACAATTTTTTTGCAAGCGATCATTTTAATGCCCAGAAGAATTGACTTTGATTGTTCAGCATAAAATGAATGTTAGGTAACGTTTGGGGAGCTTGTGGACTTTAATTTTGTTCGTCTTTTGTGTTCAGAAGCCGTTTGCCAGCCATCCCCAGCGCTGGATGGGGAAGGGCTTGCAGCAGGGGATACCTGCATCTAAAAAAGAAAAGAATGAAAAAGTGACCAGAAATGCAGTTAAAGTAAAACAGGCTATAAAAACAGGTGGGAAACTCTTGGGAGACCTGGGTGGAAAATCCCAGGAGTGGCGGGTGTCCCACACAGCCTTTCCCAGGCACCCTGGCAAAGGTTGGGGCACATTAGGTCATGTTTGCTGAAGGCACTTGTTTTCTGTCTTCTGATCCAGCCAGTGATGGGACACTGGGAGGACAAAACGTGTCCTAAGTGACCACTGCTGGAGCCAGCCCCATTCACGGATTAGGGCTGCCATGGAAACTCGGTTTGCAGAGCTCCCCACAGCAAACAAGGAATGAATGGCCAGGTCAGCACCTGAGATTACAGGGGAGGGAAGGAAGAGTTGAGCAACTGTTTGCTGAACTTGTTTAGGAGCTTTCCTGGAATATTCCATTTTTCCAAATATTGGAACGAAGAGTTTTTCGTTAAAGCCAGGACGAGGATTCCCCATGTTTGAGAAAAGGGTTGTATCCTTTGGATGCATTCAATGAAGGACAGCAGCAGAGCTAAGTATTGTTTTTTTTTCAAAATAACCTTAAAAGACCTAAAAGAGGTTTAATGATCAGCTGTATGCTGAGAATGAATCCCAGAAGGCTTATCGTTTAAAGTAATGATTTACATGATGTGTTATCAGCCATTAGGCTAGGAGTTCTCCTGGTGAGTCTGATTTTGAGCATCGTAAGACAAAATTCACATCCAGATTTTGACTGTAGGGATCTATTGGCTAGCTAATCCTAGATGTGCTAAAAGCATGGCTGACTGTTTCACCACCTGGAAAACAGAACTTGCAGTGCCAAAGAATGAACCTTCAGTAAAGTATATCTTAACAAACATCTCTGCTCATTTTTTTAAATTTACTTATTTGTTTATTTATTTATTTATTTATTTCCCCCAGGTATCTAAAATGATGTATTTTTTAACTCTAGGCCCCATGGCTGGATGATAGCCTGTGATTTGGGAGATCTAGATCTGCATCCCACTCTCTAACAGTCTTCTTTATGACCCAGAGAAGTTCCTCTGGAGAGATGTAGGTGTGCTCCCCATAGCCTGGCGGGTGTCTGCCTTGAGGTCTACCTGTGTTTTGTGAAACACTCAGCCAGGAGCCACCTCTGCTCTGAAATCCAATGCAAGTGCACTGCAACAGCCCTTAGCCACAACAGAGGTACTCAACAGAGCAACCCATGGTCCATACAGCGAAACTTCTTCCCAGACCTGAGCTAATGGCTCTGCTCGTGCAAGGCTGGGTTAGGTGCCTCCATGCTGCTGCACAGACATGCACACCTCCAATGGAAAAGGAGTGCCTCAAAGCCAGGAGTGTCATTTGTCACCTTGAACTTCAGACCTGGAGGGAACAGGGATGTCTAATGTGGCTTTGTTGATTTCTTGCTTGAACTGTTGCTCTTAGGTGCAGCTGTGAATGGCAGACTTGGTCTGGCTGGAAGAAAAATCTAGTATGTGAAAGTCTGGGAGATACCTGCAGTGCTCTAATAGGCATATTTTCCTAGTCTGAGGCTGATGCCCTGCATATTATTACTTGACTACATGTTTTTCAGCTAGTTGGGTACCCATTTTGGGGGAACTTTCATTTAAAACTTATGTCCATAGCAAGGGAAATGTCAGAAAACACATTATTAAACTCAAAATTGAACCCATGGATTCTTCCCAGACAGTAAAACATTTTCTCTCTCAGTGGAAGAGACTGTGGTTTGACATTCTTTGTTCTTCATAAATCTAAGTTAACCAGTTCTTTTTATCAGAGAGTTATTCCCCTTTGCTATGATGCAGTAGCTTAATATTTTGTTGAAGTATCTTGCCAAGGTTGGCAATTTGGTCGTTCCCCAGATTTTCCATTTCTGCACAAGATAGCTTGTCAACCTTTCTCTACTGCCCAGGGGCCTTATAAACCCACATGAGTTTCTAATGGCTCAGCAGTTGTCCTGGTTAAGCTGAAAACTGAATTTCCTCATTCCTTCCTTGTGTTGATTGTATGCAGAGAAGTTTGAGGGTTTAAGACTGCTGAATATAAAAACAGAGGTAGGGAAGAAGTGCTGGAAATTGAGCTAAGTCAATGGCAAAACTTTCACAGTTTTTATTGGAAGAGAGATCTAGATCTATGGACATAAATCTGTAGAGGGAAAGACTGGGTTATGTAAAACTAGAAACTAGCAGTAAACATAAGAAGTCAACCAACTGATACAATAAACTCTAAATGATCTGTTTGTAGCAGAATATTGCAGAAACATGAACGAAAAGAAGGGAAAATTCTAAACCGAGTCCCCTGGTGTTACTGTTGGGGTTGTGGGTGCAAATGCAGGTTTGCAAGTTCTGGCTGGGTGCATGCATCTCTGCAGAGCTGCCACAGGATCCCGCAGTGCACAAGCACATGTGAACTTCAGCCACCCTCGTTGCTCTGGTTCCCCTGGGAGAAGTGACCTGAACATTTGTTTTCTTTTGTTCAGATCCAGAGGGAACGTTTCTCTCACAGCCTGTGGCTCAGTACGTAAAAGCCCACATGCATCCACATCTGGCTTGCTCTGGCTGGGACACCTCATATCTGCCTTTTCTGCCTATAGAAATGTTAATAGTTTCTTGCTAAATACACTAAAGAGGTTCCTTAGATCCTCATTTACATATGTTTTATATTATCCATGTTTTTGCTTTTCATGGTTTATTCTTCCCTCCCACAACTTGCCACTATCCCCTTCGTTAACCCGCCTAATTGAAAGCTGACATTTTTCTGATTTATTGTTCCAAGTCCTCTTAAAGTCACTAGTCAGAAGAACAGCTGTAGCTCTGTACGGCTAAAAGAAGACATTTAATAGAAAATTTTGTCCTTCTTGTGCTTAAAAGTATTTTTTCCTCTGCCCTCAGTAAGAGATGAAAAGATAACCCTGCAAAGAAAAAGCTTCCATTAAATCAGCCACGGGAGTGCAGGCAGGCTAAGTTTTTCATTTGAATTCATTTTGGTTTGTGCTTGAATACATTTTGTTAATGCATGCTGGAAAAAAAAAAAGAAAAAAAAAAAGAGGGGGGAAGCTGCTAAAAGAAAGGCAATCACATCCTCTCAGCTCAGTCTGCAAGTTACCCTTTGGTGGGAGCTGGTTTGGCTTCCCTCAGATTTTGCTTCCACAGGCAGTATTTTATCTGCCTTTTAGCGTCTGACCCAGAGGTGCGACCTCACCACGTCTATCTCTTTTGGAGTAAGCCTGAGCCCCGTCAAAGAGCCCCAAGAGGCTGACGGTGAGCATGGAGCCTGAGGGGATGCTCCTGGTATCAAGGAGGCCAGGGCCGGGTAGTGGCTATTCGGTGGGGTGCTGCGGTCCTGCAGCAGCGGTGGTCTGAGGGCAGGCGACCGAGGGCTCATCCCTGCCAAACCCACCTCTGCCTCTCACCCCGGCAGTGCAGCAGTGATAAATAAGGGTGTGATCAGGTTCAAGGGAGATGCTAACTGAGCTCTTTTTGTTTGAAGTAGATTTAAACAGTGTAAAATGACTTGCAAAATAATATTCAGATGTTTCTATTCAACTGTGTGGCTTTTAAGTCTACCTTCTTTCTATAAAAAAGTCTTCTCTATGCCCCTGAATGCAGGATTTTTTAATTTTAAAAATGTATGTTTGGCTCTTATATTTTACAGGTCCACAACTTGTGGATTTGGGGATGCCTTATAGCAACAATGTCAGCAACAGCATCTACCAAACTGCCCAGAGGGAAGAGAGAAAATAAACACAAGGAAAATATACCTGTGGTACAGAGCTGCGATGGAGGTCTCCTAACTGGATCCATCCTCATGGTGGAGCAGAAAGTGAAGCCAAAAAGTAGCATGATTAAGTTGGCCCTACTGCCTGCTGAGATGGGTCCTGGTCATCCAGCTTGAGCATCCGGAGAGGGCAACCATTCCTCAGGGTGATTCACTCCCAAAGTGCAGGACAAGGAAAGTCTTCAGGCTGCTGTGTTTCCTGACATCACTGAGATGAGGGCAAAGGAAAAGGCAAAAAGCAGCCCCATGCTGTGGGATTATCTCCTTCTGTTTTGGAAAAGGAAGTGCAGCAGGGAATCAGGGAGCCAGGGAAAATGCACGAGGTGGTTTTTGTGCTTTGGATTCAGAGCCCCACAGTCTGTCTGCACAGTTCCCCTTGGTTCTAGTTCATGTGAGTTTGGACCAGAGCTCATTTTTTTAAAAAAAAAAGGGAGCAGGAGGTGGGCAGAAAACCCCTTTACAAGAAAAGGTCATGCATCATGGGAAAGTCTTTACAGGATACGCTGTGGGGAAATGAAGTGGGGCAGCAGATCCCCACTGCAGGGAAGTGTGGGGAGGTGAAGCGTTCTGTTGGTTAGCTTTCAATTTTTTTTTTTAATTAAAATAAATTCCCACATACATTTTCTGTGGAGAGGAAGCATTTCTCACAGAAATTCCCCACAGCCAAAGAGCAAAGATTCTCTATAGAAACCTTTCAAATTTTACGTAGAAACCTTTCCATCCACCTTATCCCGGAGGTGACAGCTTTGACCCTCAGGTGGTCTCTGGAGTGGGCTCTGGAGAGGATCAGGTGTGCAGTTCTTGTAGATGGCTGGAGATAGCTACAAAATGGGACACAGCACATGTTCAGTACCTTCTAAGAAACATGGGATAGCAAAGTTGAGAGTCACACAACACAAATAATAATTTCCTACAATGATGTTTTTTTCAAGAACTTTTTTTTTTTCCTTCAAAGGTTAAAAAAGAAAAAGAAATATTGAAACTCATGGTCAGAGATTTCATTCAGTTCACATTGATGCTCTCCTTTAGGCTATTGGCTGACCTTGGCTTTAAAAAAACAACCGTATTATTGTAAGGAGTTTGTCTTGCATGAAAAGTAAGTAGCCTTTCAATGGTCAGAATTTACTGTGGTAGCTGATCATAAATTAGCTTAAGGAACAACATCAAACAAAAAAAATCATATTTTGCCACTATGGTGGATCTCAAAACTTTCTGATTGCTGATGTTAGTGGTATCAGCTCTTTCCTGAAAGAAAAAAGGCTTTTTGACCTCCCATGGAAGCTGCTTTCCAGGACTGGAGCCAGCTGTGATATACAGTATCTCCTTCCAGCTCTTGTATCTCCCTTGCCTGCGGCATTCTGCTGCCACCACATCACAGTAACTTCTAGCAAAGTCTCCAGTGACATGTCCTTGGGGTAGTATTTGAAGCCAGATATTGATCGTTGTTTTCTAGCTGTACATACATATCTTTATGAGGAGCCTACCCAAAAGACGGTGATCTTCCTCCTCCCCTACAAGGGGAGTAACCAGCCACTGAAAACAAGAGCCCTCCATGCATCAGACAAAAGTGAGGAAGGACACCCCAGCAGTTTGCATCCGGAGGAGCCTAGGTACAGCTCCCAGGTGTGCCACATAACTTCTCTGCAAATGACTACACTTCTTTGCACCCCACACATGAACTGGAGATAAAAAATGGTCAGCAACAAAGTATGATCTTAAATCTGGCCTCCAGAATTACAGCATCACTAAACAGTCACTATTTGCTTGCCCTCTGAATTTGAACTTGTAGGATTTGAGAACCTTGGTGATTTTTTTTTTTCTTTTTCTTTTTTTTTTTTTTCCTGAAGCCACTTATCTAAAAGATCTCAGGCAACAGATTTTTGGCAAAACAGGACTGCACAATGAATTTCCCAAAGTTGTCAATATAAGTTGTCAATATATTAGAACAGGCTTATGGGATGTCTCTGCCCATCTTCAGGCTTTAGGCTTAATGTGTTGTACCTGGTAGTGGTTTTAGCTGGGGTTTTGATTTTGGGGGAGTTTTTATATGAGGAAAGCCAGCAAATGGATTGCATTATATGCACATTTTTCAGGATACTGTAATTCATTTGGGCATATACATGTTACCTGCTGCAAAATATCATCAGCTTTAGCTAATGCCTGCTGCTTCTTCATCAATAGACTTTGCCAGGATCTCTTTCTCTGTGGTCGCTTTACCTGTAGCAGCTCACTTTTCCTATTTCAGATTTAGGTGTAGACTGCTACCTGGTCCTGCAGCCCTCCAGGATTGTCTCCAAAATCTCAGACCTTTGGTAGTGCTTCAGTCACAGACATTCCTCTGAATTTCTGAATAGTCTTTGGTGTGTAATTTGCTTTTCCTTGGCTTCTTCATTGTTGGTGGCAAGCGTTCCTCTGTCTCCAGTACCTGTCTGAAAAGAGAAAAGAGTGATTTAATCTTTTAAATCTCTAACTCTGTGTAGAACTGTGTGCCCAGTCTCTGCTGTCATGAAACTCCCCTCTGAATGGAATACCAACGCACGCTGACACAATGCCGTTTTCTAGGGAAGAGTTTAACCTGTCCTTTGGCTCCGAGATCAGTTCAGTTGCTTCTAAGATCTCTCTAAGCAGCTCAGAAAGTTCTCAAAATTGCTGATGAATATGTTTTTCTCACTTGTACTGCCCAGGTAACCTGTAGAAGCAGACTGTGAAAGTTTTGCATCTTAAAGGAAGGGAGCATTACATCCACAAGGAATTTTCTCCTATGATGAGAATACAGTGAGTTGCAGAGATGACGTCCAGCATCCTCTTACAGCTCCTCTTTCCATATTCAGTACGCAACTGACATTTACAAAACACTTCTGCAAGGTGCAGATGTAAAAGACAGCAATAATTTTATCTTATTGAAGTGAATCACAGCTAAGAATTTGGGAGTTATTTATTATCACTAAAACTCAATGTGGATGTCCATCAGCAAGTCATTTTAAGCTATTGTTAAAGGTTAGATTGGAATAATGAATAACAAAAGATGGTTCTTTTAAAATATACTCCCAAGGAGGTTTGATTTTATTACCATTTTGTGTGTGAAAAGAAACGAATTTCTTACAGCAGAGAGTCTCTTCAAACCCACGCTCATTCCAGCTTTGTTATAGACAAATATCCTAACATCACATGCGTTCTTGCAATCCATCTTGCAGGCATTTAATTGCAGGATGATTCAGGGCACTTTAACCAGCCAAATTTCCCTATACAGTCAAAGAAGAGTGGTCTCTCCAAGGGTGTTTCAAAGCATAGCTATTGGCTGCCCAGTGGTAGACAGTATGACTGTCTCCTTCCCAAATAATTCAGACTCTCTCTCTCTCACACACGCACAAAATCATGAATCAGGCTGAAAAATTGCAGGACTTCTTAAAAATAGAAAGGGTAATTTTGTTTGCTTTTGTAAGTGCACTTGTGCGATGTTTCCATGCTGCTCCTCACGTTTATTCCTGGTTGTGCTCTACGTGGACTTCTGGTTCCTGACTGAGGCTCTGAGCCTTGCACTGTAAAAAAGAGTAATAAATAAAGCTAGAAAGACTCAGAAAGCAGCTGGTGGAGAGGTCTTCCTGCTGTCCTGCAGGTCCTTTACCTGGCAGCCTGGAAACATGCCAGCAGGGCTGGTGAGGAAGCCTTGGGCCTGCAGCACCAGCAGATGAAGGCCTCCAGTTTGGAGTGAGCCATGGGGTTGGATCTTGCTGGGGCCATGCCCACAAAGTTGATATGAAACAGGATTTTTTTTTTTTTTCATGGAATGGAAGAGAACCTTATTCCTTTTCAGCTTTGAAGGGATCCTTTAGGGTTTTGTGCAGAGTTGAGGTAAGATCCAAGTATCCGGTGCTTGCAGAGAATAGTGTCAAATTTGGTTTTAAGCTCCTGGTAATTACAGATTTTCAGTTGCAGATAGCACAACGTTTCCTTGTTCTTCCTCAAGGCAGATTTCTGTGCAGTTATTCCAACCACTGCAGACTGATTTTCAGATCCTACTCTCAGGAATCTGGAGCCACAGCTCTGGATGTGCAAGTTTGCGATGTTGCTTGTTTTAAGCCATATCTTATCTTCTCTTTATGATACTCAGTGTGGTGATTAGCAGGAGGACTGCATCCTCCTGGGATAAGCAATGATTTCAGGCCAACAAAGAAAAAAAAAATGTGGAAAAGTGGTTCTGGAAACATTCACTCTGTGCCTGCATGTAAAAGGCAGCAAGAGGCACATGAAAATTTTCATTAGCATGTGGGAGAGACACAAAGGTTTGGGTTATATGGACCTATTATTATTTCAGATTACATAAGGCTAAAGAGAAATCCCTTATGAGACTTCTAGGATGTAGTCATCTATTCCCTCCTCACGTTACAAGCCTCACTGTCTCTTTCTCTGATGTGAGTAGATCTGTAACCTGGCTTCTGTAATTCACATCAAACCTTCTTGTAATATTGTTCATTCTAATAATGCCACTGATAACAGTAAAAACAGCCTGTTCCCTAGGATACCGTGCAATAAATGTTTTATATAGCATCTTCCACATAAAGTATCCTGAGGAATATTTGACAGTGACAAGTGGAGTAGACAGGAAAAATTTGGGGTAACATAACTTTCATATAGGCAGAGGGAGAAAGGTTTGTAGATTGTAGAAAGGTTACATGTAAACTGAGTGACAACAAGAGAATGAGTTGTGGCAGAAGTCAGAAACGTGCAATGAGAAATGGTTCTTTTCTACTTAAGGGGGGAAATGGAGAATATGTTTTGAGATTCAGGTTCAGAAAGGTGATAAATAAAGAAACAAAGGAAGTAGTGAAAGAACAGATCAGGGAACAGACATGGGGCATAAGGTCCAGAAAAAAAAAAAAAAGTAAAATTCCAGTGTCCAGGGACTCAGAAGATAAGGTTAACCCAAGATCTTTGGAAAATAAGAGGATTTTGGCATCAGAGAGGAAGCCATAGAACAGGAACAAAATGCTCTGCTTCTATGAGGATAAAACCACCATCCTGCTGCCTACTCTACCATGGGCTTTGTGAAAATCGTTTATCTTAATCCTTGGTATATGGTTGTCTGAGAAAACACTCCAGTGAGAACTGAAATGCTGAACAAGCCTCTGCCTCAGGAGGGATACAGTCACCCCAGTGCTGCAGACCCTGTGCCCTGCCCTTGTTGCACCTGAAGTGTTTGATGCCAGCAAACCCCAGCTGAAAATGGATCCTGCTTCTCGGGAGAGGAACAAAGCTTCATTCAAGAGGTTCTCTTCATCTCATAGTGAAGTTAATTTATAGTTTCCTTTTGTCTCATTTAGTTCCTGAAAGTATTCAGGTGACCTCCTCCTCTAAACATTGCGCATTTCCATTTTCATTCTAGCATCCCCTTGTCAAAGCCAGAATTGAGCTTTCAAGGGAAATCTGAGAAACAAGCAAAAGAGATAATGGAGGCTTCTGAAACAGTGGTGGTGATAGCCCAAGTGGCTTCTGTTCATTCGAGGCCTCACTATTGAGAATTTTTCTCACCTTCACATAAAAAGGCCAGTATCCATTACAGCCACATATGTCTGCCCTACAGATTGACCCTGTGATTAGGCGAATTTGTGTACCTGAGCTGGGCGGTGCTTGGGAGCCCAGACACAAACAAGATGTTCTTATTCATTCCCGTCCTGCCCAGGTGCTTGCATTGCTACTGTAACCCATCCCCTGAAGATTTAGCCCTGCAGACCTCATCCCATGTGCCTACTGCCAGCTGTAATGTTTGTTATAAGCCTCGCTGTGGTTACAGTGGGGCTGCCTACAGGCATGTCCTGTTTGCTGGTTGGCCCCTCTTTAAAACAAAAATGCAGCCATAGGAACAGAGAATACAGTAAATATTTTGAAGGATGCTTTCTATGGACAAAAACTGAGTACAGCAAGAAATGGAAATATGGTATTTCCATGTCCCTTCTGAACGGTTTTGTACTTTCTGGTTTTGCTGGAGGGATGGGAAAAGGCAGGGGCTAATTGTGCTCTCTAGCTGAAGGCACGGCTCTTTCTGTTGCAAAACTGTGAAATGGGATAAATTCTGTTGTCAGATTGTCATACTACTTGAATGATAATGCATCAATATATTGTGAATCAATATGGAGAAATGGGCTGAGACTGTGGTGGCAAAGTTCACTGTTGGGATCATCTTAGAGAAAGTAAACTTGACTGGCAAGATGCTGAGGAATCTCACAGTGCTGAGTGACTGGGTGACAAAAAGGTAGTTGAACTTTTCAGTCCTGACAAGAGAAAAGAAATGCACAAGAGCCTGGGGTGTATAAAAAGATGTATATAAACTAAATAGCTAGTGCAGCGTAGCCAACAGATTGAGGAATCTTCTCAATAAGTAAAGGCTTCCCCCTATTATTTATTAGACCACACCTGGAATACTAAATCCAGTTTTGAGCACTCAGTATAAGAAAGAGATTGATAACTTTAAGTGAGCCTCTTGGAGGGCCACCATGATGGTGGAGGCTGGAGCACTTGCCTTGCAAGGAGAGGGCTGGAGGTCAGGGCCTGTCCAGCCTGGATCTGGGAGTCTTCCAAGACTGCTTTGAGCAGGAGGTTGCATTTGATGTTCTCTCAGGTGCTGAGCAGAAGGTTGGTTAGATGACTTCCCCAAATCCCTTCCAACATGAGCTCTTCCATCATTCTGTAATCCTTAGGAAGTTTCAATCCAGTAAAAATAGTTGTATCTAAACATAAACATAATGTATGGGAGCAATCAGAAAAAGTAAGCAGAACATTAGGAATTATTAGGAATGGAGCAGAGAAGAACAGGCATTATCAGCATCAAATAGTATAAATACAAGGTGTGTCTGGATCATGAACATCATGTGTGAACCTGCTCTCCCACCAATAAAAAAGAAAATGTAGGCAGAAGGGAAATTAGAATAATTAAAAGCTTGAAGAAGAGACACTAATTCAGCTAGGACTGTTCCTTTTGGAAAGAAGGTAACGGAGGAGGTATAATGTAGTTAATAACATCATGATTATCTTTAGAACATGAAGGGGTAACCAGGTGGCATGTTCAAAACATGTGAAGCAAACTATATCTATGTTGTGGAGTTGATTGTCACACGTTGTAGATGGGACAACTCGAGCTACGACTGGATAGGAGAAAAGCGCTGGGCTTTATACATGACACATTATCTGTACTTCCAGGCACGGTGTGCAGGAAATGAAGGAAGTTTAAATAAGAATACATTACAGAAGTGCTACTGTTCAAACGGACCATACTGCTATTCACAAGGATATGAATGATGCATGTATTTAGCAGTTTACAGGTTTATTAAAGAATTTTGTATTTGCATTTTGGAGGAAGGAGATCAGATCCAGCACTGAAATTTAACTAATTTCTTTTTTCTTTTTTTTTCTTTCTTTTTTTTTTTTTCTCCTGAAGTGCAGTTCCACCTTCATTTTTTCATGTATTTACCCATGGTACAGTTCACATACCAATTGTGATGTGTTAAAAGCTTGATTAAAATATCTGATGTTAACAGCCGTAAGAACATCCATAAAGGAAGCAAAACTGATCTACGAGGGTTGCATGAAAACCTTAGGACTCTGACCCACTTGGTTACTCCTATATGAAGAATATTCCCAGTTTCATTGAGGACTAGGTTTAGATGCATTCAGAAAATATGAATGCCTCATTACTCACACATTCCTATTTCTGAAGTCTGGATTGAATTCAGCCCTCTTTGGTGCTATGCCCAACACCAAAATCTCTCAATTTGAAGGTGGATTCTGCTTCCTAACTCAGCACTGGGAAACTTACATTAAAGAAAAAAAAAATCAGCATTACAACTAGACTTTTAATTTTATTCCACATCTTAAAGTTCCTCTTCCAGTTTCGAATAGGTTCAGTCTCAGATAGAGCTGATCTTCTCATTATTACTGGAAACTTTGAAGCTGTTTATCCCCAGACAGAGCGCTGAAGGTAGCGAGCCTGTAAAATTTTCCACAGAGTGCAGGAATACAGGGAGAAAAGAATTTAGAAAGGAGACACGGGCCCTTTCTCACGAACTTGAAATTCTGGCAAGCAGCTCCTCGGGGCTGTAATTGAAAATCAATCTGATATATAATTAAATTCTAGTCATCACATATGCACCACCTCGTCTCTCCAGCTCTTAGCAAGGCAGCAGAGCACGGCGCTATCGATCAGCGGAGGGCTCCTGCGCCATCAGCAGCACTCAGCGGCTCGTCCCAGGCTGCCCAGCCGCCCCCATGCTCTGCTGCAGGCAGCCCCGAGACAGCAGGACAAACAGCTGACTCCAGCCGAGGTGTCCGATATTCCCTAATCATTTAAGTGCATCGCCCAGCCAGCCCGGGCTAGTCCCGCAGTCTCCGTGCTGCCATCAGTCTTTCCAATAAACGAGCCTTGAGCAGGCTCCAGAGAGAAGAGGGAAGAAGGCTGATCAATTCTTTCCAATATTAGGTTTTTGTTTTAACTTCTCCCCCTCAGCTGCTGCTCCGTTAGGTGCTCTGTAATTATATTCGTCAAGGTCTGTCAACATAAATTGACAGCTCTGGTTTAAGGGCATAGCTCTAGTTTCTTTACTCAGTCAGAGACGGAGACCTAGCATTGATTATTTCTTTGAAGAAGAGGAACTAGAATGATTTTTTCTTTCAAATTATTTAGTGTTTTTAAAGCCAAGTCATGCAATCTATATATGGACCTTGCTGCTCTCCCTTTATTCCTGACAAAGAGAAAAATTATCTTGTCTGCTGCTGTAGACAGTTTTGATATTAGCATTAATATTAACCAACTTGTGCTCCTCTTTGGTGCTACATTATTAATTTGTTTAGGTATTTACAATGCCCTCATTACTGTATGAATCGAACCCTGCCAAAGTATGCCTGCTCACATGCTGCCGACACAGAAGACCTTGTAACTTAGAAGTAAAATAGCTTTGGTAAATAGCACCCCTATATGGACTGGGAACATTATATCTAAATGGAAAACTAATCACCTCTAATGAAACTAATGGAATTCTTCAAAAAATGGCACTTAGTAGCCAGGCATGGGAGCTGATGGACATAATTTGTTCGACTGTCCAAAACAGCCATTGGAAGTGTCCCCTAAAATGCTCCTAGAAAGGCAGGAAAGAGGTGGGGAGAGGAAGCACCCCAAGTCCAGCAGTGGGAAGGGCCGGCTGGTAGCAGCCCTGGGAGCCGGCTGGGGGCACGGGCTGCAGGCACTTGCCTATTAAATGCCTCCCAGATCTAATTATAGGGCTGCTTTTTGTGCTTATAACTTCCACTGTTCACGCAGAAGTTTTCCCTGCTGGTGCCTGCCTCGAGCTGGCTTGTTGTCTCTGGAAGAATCGTCTCTTCAAAACCAATCTAGCTCACTTTGCAAGAAGGTCTTGGAAAAAAAAAAAAAAAAAAAAAAAAAGTGCTCCTTTTCTACTTGAAGAACAAGCAAACAAACTCCAAACCAGGGACTTTTTATCCGAGGCTCCAGTGCCCCCATGCTGTGTCTGCCTTGTGCAGGACAGCTGTGGTGCAGCGGTACCCAGCCATCCCAGACCTCTGCACCTCTTTGTGCCTGCGCTGTGCCTTGGGCTGCCCTGAGTACAGCATCCCACTGCTGAAACTGTGCTGGGAAGCCCCCAGAGCAGGAAAGAAATTCAATGCAATGGGGCTGCAACCTAGCAAGCTGTAATTCAGTGGTGGAGCAAACCTATCCTGGTGGTGAGCGTAACTCTGCAAGCAGGACAGACCACAGGGGCTGTGCTGGTGGCTGAGCTGGGAGAGAAGACGAGACCTTGTACGTGTCCCAGAGACAATGAAAGAATTCAGCAAAGGACAGCAACGACACAGAGCAATTATTTTATTTGGGTGTTCTCCTTCTGCCGTGCATATGGCTGCTACACTGTGTCCTTGGACCACAGCCAGACCTGGACTCTTCCAGGACATTGGTCCCATGTGGGTGGTTGTGCTAATCCTCTGCCTTCAGAGGAGGGACGGGGGCTGCCCCCTCCTCCTGCATTTTTGCTGCTGTCCCCGTAATCATTTTCATTCCCCTGTTTTCTTTTTCTGAGTTGCACCATTCCCTTCTCATGGGCAGCTCTGTGTTTTTTGGGGGGATGGGAAAACCCTGCCTCTAAAAGGACTGGTTAGGGACAAGATAAGGTGGCTCAGTAGAGGGAGAAGAGGAAGAAAATCAAGGATGGGGACAGGAGACCCAGATGGGAGATGCTGGGACTGCAAATCCAGCAGACTGATGCTGTGATGTGGTCCTGGGAAACAACAGGGCTATGGCCAGCAAGCACTCGAGGACACTGCTGGGGATTAGACTGCGTGGAGCACAAAGGGTCAGGCCCTGGCTCAAGTGGGCTTCAGCACATTTTCCTCAAGAAACAAAACAAATATTGCTCAGTCTCATCATCATTCGTCTGACATTACCCTTGCAAAGAGCAGCATGCCCTGCCACTTCCCTCCTCTGTGTTAGGGATAAAGGTGTGCAACCGCCGCTTCATTCTGTAAAATCCAAGTGCTGAATCCAGCTGCCCAGGGGGACTGCAGCAGTGCCACCGGGACGCTGCCCAGTGGTTGTATTTTATTGCTTTTTCCAGAAGGTCCCTGCTGAAAAAATCAGTGTAAGAAGCACAGAGTAAGAATGCTATCTGTGGTATTAAATTAAATGCTTAGGATGCATAATTCCTTCTTTACAATGCGTTTTCAGGATGTGGAATAGTTCCCTAGCTTATGCTGAGGTCAAAGAATGGTTTCTGGCAAGAAAAATAAGTAAAAGGAAAATGAGCTATTTCATTTTGCCATGTTAAGTATGAACCTGGAGTGGAAGGTGGTGATTTCCTATACTTCCCTACTTAAATGCAAATCATATGTATGTACAAGAAGTTTTGATTTGGGTTGAAAGAAATGGTCTCCTGGAGGGGGACAACCCCATTTCCCAGCTGGGAAGTGAAGGCACAGGGGCTCTGCTGAAAGACTGCCTGCTGGGTTTGGAGCACATACCTGAGGTGCCAGGACCTTGATTTTCAGAGCGTTTACCAACAGACTATAGTATGTGTATGCAAAACACAGTCTGCATTGACTTGGTTTCTAACTGACAGCTTGGGGGCTTCAGCAAATCAGATCCTTGGTCACATTGGGCAGCCAGGAAAAAGGGGCAACCCCCAGCTCCTCTTCAACGTGCATGATTGCTCTGAGAGTCTTGGGCTTCATCTCATCGCTGGGGCACTACTCATTAAAAAAATAAAAATAATCACATTCACATTTCTGAACAAAGGATAAGGAACCTGAGGGCCCAGTTCACTACACAGTGAGGAACCCCATGGGCAGCTGAAAAGAAAAGCCCTGCCTTTTTCTCTCATTAAAACAATGAATTACACTTGGGTTTGTGTATGCTGCCTTGAAGGAAATGCAGAGAGAAATAAGAATTCCTGTTTTGAACTGCCTCAGCAAATTCAGGTCCTCAGTTACAAATTAAAAATTAGCCCAGGGGTGATGAAAATAACAACAACAACAACAACAAAACATCCTGTAAAGTTATTCTTATATTCTTATATGCTTACTAGAAAGAGGTCTTTCCCTTTTTATATACAGGAATAAGAATTTATATCACTGCTTTGAGCTGGCTAGAGCTGCTGCATAACATGCTTGGACAAGACTCTTGTAGGGGCGGCCTAACTGCCTGGGCTCCAGAGGGATCTCCCTGAACATCTGAGTAGGGTCTGTTGGACTCAGTGATACCCATGGGTATGATTAAACTGGAAACTCTCTGATGTGAAGAGATGTCTTTCTGCCTTGTGTTTGCTGTGCACCGTTGCACAGGGGGCCCATTCTCACACATTGGTAGTCACATCCATAGCCCTGTGGCTTGTTGTGGTTCCACTTTGCAGCCCACGACAGCCCTGCACCGGTAGCTCCTTAGTGTGCTCTTCACTGTGACCAGTCCCTGGCTGGATATGCTGTTTATCCTTTCCCTAATACTCATACTTTTTTTCACTGTTAGCTATTTCTTTCTTTGAGGAATATGATTTCTTCAAGACAGAAGCCAAACCTTTTGGGAATTTGCTATTAGCTCTTAGTGTTCCTTAAAATATTTGACTAACAAAATCATGGAGTCTGATGCTTATCCTTTTCCAGTGAATGCAAACAGATTATAAATGACCTCTCTCCCAAATTCCTTTACCTAGCTCAGTTGAAACTTGTTCTCATGAACCTTAGAAACCTAGATTTAAACAGGGATATGCAAGGGAGTTGCTCCATCTTTTCAACGCTGCACAGATGCAGGTTTGAGTCTAGCCTCTACCACCCCTCCCCAGCCCCATTTCTATTTGCTTCAGCTTCACTTGGGCCATTTATCTGCCTGTTTCTTTCTCTCTCACTCCTGGAAAACCATTACAATTGATTTCTGTAAGTATTTTAAATACATCTGCTGGTCCCTGCAGGGCTGTCTCAGAGCCTGCATAGATTGCTTTCAGTTGGGATGTTACTGAAAGATGCTGCGTTCCCAACAGGGGAGAAATCCCTCTCCCCACATCCTTCTGTTTCACATTTCTTCTCTGGGCTTCTAAGCAGAAATTTTTCCTGATGCTTTGAAATAGTCAGTGGAAATAAATATGAAATCCTGCCTCCAAGGAAATCAATAGCAAAATGCCTGCCTGACTTCAAAGGGCTGACCTACAAGGTTAATGGCACTAATTTAATGCTGCACATAAGATAATATTCACTTGTGAGCCTTGTACTGTACCTGAGGAGCTGAGGGTTAAAAAGTGACATTGTTACAAGCTAGTTTAGCTGAAACAGAACCTCATTTTTCTTGTGACTTGGACAATTGTGGACTTTGTCATCCTTTTCCTATAAGTAAGTTAATCTTTTTATTGATATAGTGCACACCAAGTACTGCAGTGATTTGCGATGTGGGAAAGTCTTTTGTTGCAATTTCAGCATGGCCCTGAAAGCAGCTTTAATGACAGAAATGGAAAAAACAGCTACACAGACCAAATCATTATTCCGAGAGTTCATCCAAATGATATGAAAGATTACAAGCCATGCAATACAAAGAGATTGTGGAAAATCTGTAGGCAGCATGTGAATCACATTGTCATGCTTCTTTATGGCACACATGGCATTGCACACTTTATGTCAGTGCCCTGCCAACCAAATCTGCTTGGAAGAAAGGTGATCGGCTCTGCGGAGATGCCAGGCACGAACCAGGGAGGTGTGGGAGACATGCCTGCAGGCGGCTGTGGAAATGTCAAAGCAGGGGCATTAGGAAGACTCTAAAACCTGGATGCGAGATTTTGATTTTATCCTAACTGGACTTGGACTCGTATTACTCTAGGTTCAAGTTAACCTGCTCAAAGCCTTATTGCTTCGGGTCAAATTTGCACAATGGAATTGCAAATACATTTTTGAGGAAACCTGAAATGAAGTAGTTAATTACTAAATTTAAGGCTTTTCTTTTTCACAAGAGGGCCTAGAAATAAGATCTGGGTGGCGAGAGGATTCATTGAAACATTTTTGACATTCAGTCAAATGACTTAAGTAATCTGACAAACTGGTGGGATTTGGAATTGCTTTTGTTCTTGTTAAGGCATTGTTCATTTGTGCCTGCATAGTCCTGCCTGCCTCCCTTCCCTCTCCATAACAGCCCTGGCTTGTGCACATCAGAGGAGCAAGGTAGAAAGCCATGATAGGACCCAAATGGGTTTCCTGCTGAAACATGCCGGCACCCCACGCAGACAGAGGGACATCTCAGCCAGCTCTTTAGCCAAGTTAGAGTAAACAGGTGGTAATGTCCATCTTTGGGTGCGTTGCAGGGATTTTGCAGCCTGGAAAGTGAAAAGAATCGACGTAGTGTTATTTACTGCTTTATATTAACAACCCAAAGAAACTTGAAGACCGGCATCTTGATTTGTCCATACTAGGACCCCTGTCTCAGAGCTGCCTTGAATTTATTGATATTTTATTTTTTTTACAGACTGTACTGGGATATCAGGCTGGGCTTTGTAATAACTCCGTCTTTGGGCAGAAGCCATGGGATTTGCCAGCAATTATGTTCTGTCCTTGGTGAGCGGTCACACTATGTACAGGGAGGTTTCAACACAATCTCCCTCCCTTTGCAGGGAATTTCTTCAAAGGCTGCCTCCCAGCACAACTCCTGCTACAGCTGGATGGGGATAATGATATGTATAATTAATATCTTATTAAGATATTAATAAGTATGCCTACCATGGTAAAGGACACTCTTTTTAGCCAATAATAGCCTAACACAATTCAGATAATCCATATGATTTCCATATAGTGCTAAGGGTACCACACATTCTGTCTGTCAGGGGGTTGTCAGAACTGAATGTTATGTGGTGTGGAGCAGTTGTGCCAGTTATACTGCAAAGCAGAGGAAAACATAGGATTAAATTCCCTAGCATATCAAAATGCTTAAATATTTGTTAAGCTTCATGATTATGAATATTTCCTGCGTACTCAAAAAACATGATGTGTTCTTGATAGCTTTATAGCATCATAGAAATTTGTCGAAAAACTTGTAGAACTGAATCTGAGGTGTAATGCTTAGAATATGATAGCGGATGATTTGGGTCTAAGGAACAAAGGAACTATCTCCTTAAAGTTGAACACAGATGAAAGTCTTAGTTTTTGTAACTGCATTTTTATATATATAAATGTATTCACCTAAGTTTTTGTGAAGGAATGCATGACTTCTCTATGCTGTTCTGAATCCCAAATTACTCACAAAATGGTAGTTCCTCCTGTTCTGAGCAAGGAGGGAGGTCCTCCCTAGCTAGCTTTGCATTCTAAAAGTGCAAATGTGTCCATGCCAACATCTTTACATGGACAAGCAGTGTACCTTTAGTACATAAGCTAGTGAACAGTGTAATAATATGTATTACCTGAAATCTCATTACAAGTCTTATATTTAATTAACTGTGTTGGAGAAAAGAAGTGGTTCTGCTTTCCATGCATGACTCTTCTGCCTGCCCAGGCTGCAGCGCCAGCGCTGTGTGCAGCCCCGGGGGCAACTCTGCAGAGGTGGTGGTCATTTCATGGCCACGTTTTCCCTGTTCATATTGCTTTCCTGTTCATAGTCCTGTGTGAAGTCCTTTAACATCATCATAGTATGGGTCTAGTGGAAAAAAGGTCTGTAATTCAGCCACATGTGCACACAAGTGCTTCCACTTCTATTTTTTGATCGAGCCCTGCTGTCTGCTCTTCCACTTAGAATTGACCAGAACATTTAATCTGTGATCACAGAGCATACCTGAGGTAACCACAGCAATGGTAAAGCAATGTGCAGAACCTATTTAAAGTGTTTAAGCTTATTTTAATGACAGTTAGCAACTGGAAGCAACCAAAATCTCATGTGATCAGTGTGTGCTTTACAGACCATCAGTTACCATGTCCCCAGCCAGCAAAATGCCACTGTGTTGCTTGCCTTGCCCCCCTCCCAAGCGCAGGGGCAAAGAGCAAAGAATGGCAGCTGTCAGAGGTTCTGCCTCTAGTAAGGATCATATGTCACTTTAAGAGCAGGCAGCATGCAAAATGTAGATATGGAAATTAATGTCATTTTCTTTACCTTTCTGAAGCTATTCACAGTTCTTTTGGGTCTCTTCAAATCACAAAGGTTCATCATCAGCAGATAATAAGGGATGTCTTTTGTCCATTAGGGTTAATATCACAATTTTGCCTGATAATTCTTAGGACGTAGCTCAGTGGAAACAATGCATCTTTTGTAATAAAGCTTCTACCAGAAACCCTGGATGTTTTACAAGAAGGAAACATTGGCTAAGGCTGCAACATAAAAATGTGGTATATGATTCCCATATAGATGTGTAGTTTTAATATATGCTGCCATGCCAAAAGCTTGCTGGTATGCCACATTCAGATTTGGAGGGATGAGGAAAATGTACTTTTCTGCTGCCTTTTCCATGCCTTTTTTTCAAGTGAGGGATGTAGTACAATATATTCAACTAATAATAAGCTTAAATCACTCATGTTCAAACGAAGCATAAAACTCCGGAGTATTCACTGCATCCAAAACTATGCCCATATGGGTTTAATTAAAAGGAAATTATTTGCTTTGTGAAACTTTGTCTGGATCTTTAATTCTTCCTCATTGTTTGAATACAGCTCTAAAAAGCTACTGTACTTGAAGCTGCTAATCAGATTTCAGTTGGTAACAGTCATGTGTCACGTCATATCAAGGCATGAAAATATGGGTGATTCAGTCCAGTCTGCAATAATGAAGGCTTCATATCTTCTTTCTGGGCTTTCTAATGTATAGTTTATGCACTCCACTGCCCAAGAGATTTTCCAGGTTTTCAGATTACTTTTTCTGATACTTCCTGATAAAGGGGCAGTTTAATCTTTCAAAACATGGTGTTGGTTACATTACTCTCATGAAGAGCATGTGCTATTGATCTTTTCTTGACAGAAGAGGAATGAATATGAAAGCAAGCAGCAATGCCCAGCTAGTCATTAACTGCGAACATTCCTACACACCTTAACTGCACAGTATAGTGAGTTCTTTCAAAACAGAGCATGAAAGGAAGCTACATCCGACCCAAACAGTGTACATACATCACTCTGGGCACAAATCCCCAGTGTGTAGCCGTGGTTTTGTGGAGTTGCACAAAGCAGACTTATTGTACATAGTTGGTAGGTCCAGAGACTCCACCTCCTGCTTATTCACTGGTTTTCTTCTCAAGAGCTCAGTCTAGCATTTGCCCCATCTTCTATAATTTTTCCATGCATCATCATCAGCAGGGATGGTTCAGAGTGCTGCATCAGCCACTCAAAGGAACTGACTATTTACTGTACTGCCCCCAAACCTTCAAGATACTAGCATCCTTGAGCAGCACCAAGAACAATCAGATGGAAATAGACACTTGTCCCTTCTGTGGTCCAGGGTGAATCACTACATCTACTTTCAGAAGAGGACCACTTAACACAGCATACATCAGTCTCCTCTTGCTTTACACCATGCCCATACCTACTGAGGGATGCCCATACCTACTGAGGGTGGAAACATTCTCATTGGCTTTTTTCACATAGCTATATGTTCCATAATTCCACCAAAAACAAGAATTATTAATTATTGCTCATTTGAATATGGTGATGTAATGTTTCAACTAGCAGCTAAGTGGCTGAGTGAAAGGAGGGTTTTGTTCGAAGTGCCGAGCAGAGCATACGCCTATCTTGTCAGTTTCTCACTTTACCTTATGATATTTCATTGACTAATTGATATTGTGACAATGAGGGAACTGCTTCCAAAAGAGTCAATTACTTACTCCAAAATGGCTAATAAAAATGTCCTATGAATTGAAATGTAGTTCAGTTTGAAAGGAAATTATATCTCCCTGGAGACTAGTAAATGGTTTGGGAAAAATGTGTTCCACTGTTCTCTTCTTTGTTGCAACAGTATATGCTGGAAAATATCCTTTTATTGCATTTGGTTGACTTTAAAGACATACGGGTTCAAATAAATTGATGGGAGAATAAACCAAGAATGACTTCTTGTGAATGCTGCTAAATTAAAATTGATGAACTGTAGGCACTCAAGGCAAAAGAGTCTTCATCTACTCAACATTTCTTTGGGCATTTTGCTGGCAGATTTTGCTGCCATAGGCAAACCAGCTTTTTTTTTCTTTTTTTCCTAAAGGCTAGTTGTTGTTGCTTTGTGTTGTTGTCACCCCTAATGTTTTATTGGTTTTCTGGTTTATTTCTTTTTCATACACTCTCATATCTGATCACATCACTCTAAGAAATCTTCCCAAGAGCAGTCAGACCACCAGTAACGTCTGGTTTATCTCCATATTCTATCTAGGCTTAGCATCTTCAGCATGATGGTTTATGAGCATTTCTCCACCTTCATCAGTCAGAGCACTTGTGGAGATGGGTAAACAACATTATCTCCTCTTGCCAGATGGACGCATTGATGCAGAGAGGATGAGTGTCTTTCCAAGGCCACAATGAGTCAGTGCCGAGCTACCCAGAGATCGTGGCTGCCTAATGCCCAGCCCATGTCTGACCTGCCACGGCACAGCTCCTGCCTCTTTTTGGCAGAAGTGAGGCCAGGGACTCATGCAGCACTGCTTGTTTTTTTGGGGTATACTGGGCTTTGGTGTTGTAGTCGAGGGAAGAAACTTGCCAGATTTTCAAAAATGAAAAGAAGAAAGTGTTCATTAAAATGTTTTGTAAAAATATTTATTGAATATTTGTGATCAAAACTTTTTATGTGAGAACTGAAGGCAGTTCAGCTGTAGTTCAGCAGAGATTCCCCAGCTGATTTTGGCTGAGATACCCTGGTGCCAGCAGCTGTCTGGCTGTATCAGTGCCTTACCAGGGCACCAAGCATGGGACTAGCTCAACTGTTTCTAAGTTATACTGATGTCATTTCTGGAGCCTGTTGGCAGGCCTGCCTTCCAGACTCTCAGGATGTGTCATGGCATTTCTTGCCAAGTATATTCATGATGGGTTGGTTGTGGTGTGCCCTGGGAGATACAGGCTGTGTTCCCCAGCTTTTTTTCCTAATTTTAGTGGAAACCCTGAAAAGCTGAGGTGTGGGTGGATTTTACTCTTTTCCAAAAGTCAGAGAAATCTTCATTTGCCTTTTCCTCAACCTAGATTAATGATTTCATAGCTTGTCAGTAGCCTTGAAATGAGGTTAGCCTCTGGCCTAAGAAGTTTTTAATGGTTCCTCTCCAGGGGAATACAGTCTATACTTGCCCTGTTGCAATCTTTCTGGAAGTATCTGCTCCTTGCCATGGTCAGAGATCTGAAATTGGAGTAAAATGGACATTTGTCCTATCCTAGTAATAAAGTGAAACTGAAATCTTTTGGAAACTTCCATGCTCATGCACATAGAAGGACAGAACCACAGAATAGTTTTGGTCTTGTGGTACACTTTTGGTAAACTATATCCTGTGTTAATACCCCAAATTTGTTAAAATCAATAAATCCCTTTTGAAATCCAGAGAAGCATAATAAGGCCCTAAAGCAGTGAATGTCTTGGTTCATCTAATTTGTTTAGGTTATAATGAAGAAATGGAAGCAAAACATTCTTTGATATGAATATCATTCCTAGAATTAAAGTTTCCTGTTTTTCTCTGTTGATGTTGCTTTTGATCTCTTGAATAGTTAAAAGCCATCTAAATTTAGCATGACAGAGTTTAAACTGAAATACTTAACTGTCACCCTTGAAAATATTCATATCAAGAATCATCTACTCCATTGTGGCTGTCCTGTCAAGACTCCTGCACAGATTGTGGCCAGTTAAACAACAAGGGCAGGGATTCTTCTTGCAAAGGGTTTTGAGCAGAAAAACATCTGGTTTCATATGGACATGAAAGCATGTTCAGCATTTGTTGATAAAACACCAATGAGGCAAACTTACTTTTGAAGGCTATTGCTGTTGCTTGTGTAGGAAAATGCTGCAGTTCTGTGTTTAGTGAAATATTCAGGCGTGCTTAGTTTGTAAGCCTGGAGTGTCCAGCACACCTTGTCCTGTCTTTCTACGTGATAGTCCTCTTGACACTTGCTGTAGCAGTACTGCCACAAAAGCATGAATAAATAATAAAAGTTATGACTCCAGTATGGAGATTTATAAACAGTGAAGAACTGGTTTAAAGTTAATTCCTGCAACTGTTACACACGGCTTTCTGTCTGTCTCTACTTGGGCTGATGTCTTTGGTTTTCACTAGGCATCCATTTTATCACCAGTGATTTGTGAGCCCGTGCAAGCCCCCATGACATACAGCAGAACCCTTGGAGTGAAAAAGCTTTTTGTTTTCTTCTCCTCTCCTTTGCTGTGCATCTGTTTGGCTGCTGCTTGATAAGATGAAATTAAAGTAATGAACGTTAATGCCTTGGATATAGGAATAAAATACACAATTGTGAAGTAACTGATAAAAATGACATAAAGTTATATGCGATTCCAGCTTAATACACGAGATATGGCTTCTGCAAGAGTCAAACAGTGTCTTTCAAGTTAATATTTTTATGCAATGCAAGGTCTTTGCCCTGAGAGAGTGTAACTGGTAAAATCCAGATGGGCTCCACTCTGTTGCTTATTCTCACAAGACTATCATGAGGGCCATTCAGAAAGATGTCTTTTCTCTTTCAAATTAACCCATCATGAATAAGTGGTGGTATCTTACTGTCACGTCCCTGCAATCCAGCCAGTATCATCTTTCTTGTTCCTTTTCATCACTAATCGAACTGACAAAATACCAGTTTTAAAGAAGACCTGTGGAGGAAACAGATACACTAATTTTGTGTTTCTGTTGCTTCTTTATCCTGCACATAAAGAAGGTCTGCAAAAGTGTTTATTTATTTTTTTTCTCTCTCTCTCTTTTTTGTTCTTTTTTTCTTTTTTTTCTTTTTTTTTCTTTTTTTCTTTTTTCTTTTGTTCTTTTTTCTTTTTTTTTTCTTTTTTTTTCTTTTTTTTCTTTTTTCTTTTTCTTTTTTCTTTTGTTTTCATCTTTTTCTTTTTTTTTTTTTTTCTTTTTTCATTTACTTCCTTGTCAGATCTGCCTGCATGGTTTATGGATGATTGTTGATGTACAGAGGGGAAGCTCTTACCTGGCACCCTTCTGACGTTCCTTTTCAGGCCATTAGATAGATATCATCTGCAGGGGATTAGGCTGTGCTTGAGGCCTGGAAGAGTAAGGCTCTCTTGGGGAACTGGATTGAGAACAAAAATATCACAAAAGCTAAAGCATGAATTCCATTTCCCTTTTACATAAACACCTGGCATGGTGAAAATAAAAACATAAAACCTCAGTATCACGAAAAACTCCTGAAGAAAACTGTTGTACGGTGAGATCATAGCATCTGAGGATGTGATCCCAACTTCTCAGTGAAGAAAATGTCCAGACAGGAGGACACGCAAGCACAGGGCTGTGTTGGGGCAAGGCATAGCCCATGGTACTTGGGGACCTCACACTGCTGTTACACACATGGTTTCTCTGAGAGCAAAGCTGTTTAAAACCCCCCACCCGAAACATCACTTTTTCCTGCCTGCACTGCAGCTCACCATCTCCGTCATCGTGTCATTATAGTTGTTTTGCTGGGCTTTGTCAACCAGAACGTGGAAATGATGCATTAAAGACAAAAACAAACCCCTCAAGCCCACATTTTTTTTTTGGAAGGTTTCTTAATTCAGATCGTTTCCATGATTTGCATTATGGCATAGTTTAACAAACAGTTGCAGTGGTGCAGGCAAAAGATGCTGAAATATAGCACAGGGACAGAAAAAACAGGCCAGGGGCAAGAGCTTCTTAAACAAGCTTACTGTTACTGAAAATGCTCTCCTAACTGCAGCCCACGGCAGTGCTGTACCAACTGAGCAGCTGTGGGAAACTGTTGCAACCCAAGTCTGCTTTATTCTTTAAAATGTTGTTGTTCCCAGCCCCTTCTGTAATAACAATGCCAGCAAAAGCTGAAGTGTGGACACAGTTACAAAAAAACATGCAGAACAGTTGTTCAAACAGTTCTGGAAACAATTATTTTCAATCAGCCCTATAAAACTGTCTCTTTGGCTTATGGGAAGTTTGTAGGGGAGCTTCAAAGTGTAGGAAGGGCCTCGGACGGGAGGCCAGAGGTGTCTGCCTCATACAAAACATTTTGCAGTTCGTGCTTTGACTTGAATGACTCAAAATGAATCTGAGCTCTTCTTTTCTTGGGACACTTTAATTTCTTGGGACAGAAGTTAGTGGAGTACTGCCAAGAATTGTATCTTGCACCAAAAATATCTTCTGCTCTGAGAAGCTTGCTGTAGGAATCTGGAGGTTTCAGATTCCTGATGCACAGTTTTGCACCAGGACCTCAGTGTTGTCCTCCTGCAGAGGGAAACCCACTGGCACAACTACCCCTCTGGCTCTGATTCCAAATTTCATGGTGCGGGAATTCCCTCTCTAACAGTGGGCTCTGGGGTAAAAGACCCCATTTAAATAATATCTTGTCATGATTGCTTCATTCCCTGACTGTTGTGTACAGCTCACACCCTGCTGTCAGCAGGAGGCTTACAAATGCCCACCTGTTTTGAGAGGCAGAAAAGCAACACCAGCCATGTGTTGCTGCCTGCTAACCCCACATGTTATGGTCCCTGTCCCTGCAACCACTTCAGGTATGTCCTGCAGGTATGTCCTTCACAGGAGGGCTGATCTCTGCCAGGAATTGTGGGGTTTAACAACTTTTCTCTCAAATTTGCCATTGAAAACTAGCTACTTGGTTGTAGTTTGCAGGACGGTGGCTTTCTCCTTCCCAAACACCCACCAGCAGGGCTACATGGGGCTTGCTTTTCTAAGCTATTATTTCCTCAAGCTGTAAGATCTTGGGTACATGGGCCATGTCCTCTTTTGCATTATTAATTTGTTAACATACAGGGTGCTGACGCTGCTCAGTGTCTCTGGCACAAGCATAACAGAAACATTAGTAAAAGGAAACCCCGAGGCTTGTCAGCCTCAGGAACACTTCCCTTTGACAGCTCAAACTGCATCATGTGTGATTATGCCGCTGGTATCAGTGGCTCCAGCAGACACGTGTGGGAAGATGCTTGTGTAGCTTGGGAGGATGGAATTTGGGCAATCTGGTGCATCCAGAACCTAACCTGGGGCTTATCTAAGTGGGCTGCATGGGGTGCATGGGCTATCCAGGCATCCTTTGTCACAGCTGCAACCACAAATGCCTGTGTGCAGCTAGCAGGGAGACACCAGGCTCTTCTGCCAAGCTGGGGGAGCACTGAGCAGCCAGAGACCCTGGGACCAAGGCCCTCCTCTTCCTCACTGGCATTGCTCTGAACTTGCTAAATGGGAAGGCCCCCTTTCTTCCTGGCATTGGAGCAACCTCCTTGGAAAAGCTGTCACTGGGATAAGGATAAATTAAGGCTTTGGGCCATGCCTTGATACAAGCTGCAGAATGTTATCCAGCCACTTGACAGTGAAGTACTTCCCCTCCCGCCCACTAATATCTCTCAGCAGCCTCCTGAGATGAAGATTAGAGACTGCCTATGGGAGCAGTCCCACTCCTGTACTGTTCCAGGAGAGCCCTAATCCTTCCTGAAAACACTTGGAGCAGTTCTACTCCTCATCCCTCTCCTGTTATCTGTCCTTCCTGACAAGCTGGCAGCATTTGCATTTGTTCTCGAGTGACATAATTAAGAAAAAAATCAGATGTCTCAAAAATTTAGGGACTGCAAACAAAGATCTAATCATAACTGTTTAGTGCTCACATGGCATTACGGTAAGGCAGCTTATTTAGGTGCTTCATTGTGCTTTTCCATATCTTTTGCTTTTTAATCTATTTTTTTTTTTTTTATTTTAATGTTGAATCATGATTTCCTAGATTTGGACTGCCTGTCTGGGGCTAATCACAGTATTTCTGTAATATTTTATCCCTAAGCTATGATATGATCTCAGAAAACAACACCAGGTTAATACAGATTTTAGGAGACAGTGAGAGTACCTTCCAACCTATCCAAACTGAGCAGAGAGGGGCTCCAACTTTGATATCCCATATTTCCAACTTGAAAATCACATGTGGAGAAAACCCTGTATCAGAGACAAGATCTGCTGTGCAGTTTAGACAGCTATCCTGCTGTAGTTTATGGAGTTCTTTCACAGATAAGTTGTAGCATACAGTAAAAAAATGCAATGGAGACCAAAATGGTAATTGTGACACTATTTTAGTATTAATACTAGCACGGGAGAAATTTAAGTTCTGATTCTATTTTTTTAGGATGGTTCAAGCAGTCTAAGAAACTTAAATCAAAGAGGATTTGAGGGACTATGAGTGCAATGGATCAAAACAACTGCAATTCTCTTCTTTCCCCATCTCCCTCTCTGCCCTCTTTGAGCCTATTCAAAGTCGCCCTAGCAACTATTTTTTAAAAAGGATAGTCATGTTTAGTAAGACAGTCTTCTTCTAAACTAATGCCAGTGCATTGGTAATAGCAGCTAGGAAACAAGCGAAATGCTGAAAAATCTGTTCTTTGTTTTCTGTGGGAAGAGATTAAGATCTGATGGTAGGGATTTTTCCAAGCAGCAGCAAGTAAATATATTATTAAATATTACTTCAAAGCCATGTATATTCCAGCTCTGTGTACTGTCATATTTTGTGATAAAGACTAAATAATCTGCATTGAAATCAATAAGATTTGGATTATGTTCTTTAAGGATTATGTGCTGTATGTTTTGAAATTTGTGGAGAAGAGCCAGGATTTCTTTGTAGTAAACGGACCAAAATTTTAATGGCAGGATGATGGCCAGGTGCCACTCAGTTCTGCAGGACTCCCAGACATTTCAGTCCACCAAATCACTTAAATGCCTGCTGAATTTAAAGCGTACACAATTTGCCCATTACACCAAGGGCCTGCGAGGTCTGCCTTAGAAGAAGGCTTCCTAATTTCCACTTTCATGCACTTAGGAGAAGATCTTTATGGGCATTTGGGTTTTTACCCTCTTCCTCCAGAGGAAGTAAGCACCTTTAAAAATGTCCTTTAAGAGAACAACTATGGGAGAAACTAGATGTCTGGGATCTTCCCCCAGCCTGGTTCTGCAGTGACATGCTTGAGCAGGAGGTTGGACCAGATGACCTCCAGACGTCCCTTCCAACCTCAGCCAGTCTGTGTGTGATTCTGCGAAGTGTTCAGGTAGTATGGGAGGGAACAGCCCTCACAGCCAGTCTGCAGTGTTTGAGACGCACGGTTGTGATACACTCCTGTAGGGTTCATTCTTTATCCAGGTATGTGGCAGTAGGTGCATTACATGCCTGCTCAGGCACGTTCCTGTCATGGAGATTAAGGCTAGAAAATATTCTAGTCACCAGCAACTGACCCCGTGTGAATTTAAAAACTTATTTATTAGGAAATCAGATGAAAGGTATCTTTATGCAAGCAAGTTACAGTCATTGGTTGTGAAAGGAAGCCAATGTCTAGATGAAAGGGAATGCTTAGACTCAAGTAAAACATGCACTGTGCTTGGTCACATCCCTGGCATGACGGAGGACGGCTTCCTACCCACAAACGATGATATTGTCTACAGATAATTGCTTGCTTATCAGATAAATCATTACATTTCTCATTAAGAAATAGGCATATTCTTCTTGGGGACACCACGGTGCCAGTCTGCGATGTGTGGGTGGGGAAGAGGCCTGCCGTGCCGCCGGCAAAGCCAGGCAGCTCCGATGAGGCGCCAGGAACTGTGCTGCCCAACAGTTTCCTTTTGTTTGCCTCGACAGCAATTTCATACAGGGCTGCGAACGTCCCAGAGCCTCGGTGCCTCTTGTTTGTTTGTGCCGAGGCACTGGGCGCTGTGGGTTTTGGTGCTGACACTTCTCCCTCCATAGCCAGAGATGAGAAAGTCACAGCCTCATTAGAGACTGCTCAAGTTCATTCGGACAAAGGACTCTTGTGCCTCCACATCGTGCATTTGTATGTGTGCACAAGTCGACACGAGAGGTCTGAAGCTCCATGGAGTCCTGCAGATATGTCTAAAAAGTGCAGTTGTACACTTCTGGATATTTTGGGAAGCTCTGCTCTTGACCCCTATAGATGCTCACACACATAAGTGCAGACACCACTTACCACTGTCCCACCTAGTGTCACATCACCAGGACTTCAGAAAGTTCCCTGCAAGTATGAGAAGTGGGAGTTTGGGATTCCCAGATTTTTAATATCTGACTGCAAACTAAACACTTCTACACCCTGAGGTAAGGCTGTAAGTGTATTTCTGTTACGTATGGCTCATTTCCAAACTGAAATTACAGATCAGAGACAAAAACTCCATACATTAAAACTTCCCCCAAGCTGTAAATAGGAGGAGCTGATGCTGAGTAGCTGAGGGAGATGGCCTCCAAGGGAGGCAGCGTGCTGAGCACAGGCACCACTGACTGCCATTTCATCCACGTGCCCGAAGCAGCATTCCAATAAAAAAGTGCAGAAATACATGCAAGGATCAAAATTACTTGCCATTCAATGTGAAAATGATTCTGTAAAGGGCTGCTAGGTCAGGCTGGACTTTACATATTGCAGTTTTGTCTCTAGCATGCCAGGTTCAGATGATCTCTACGGCTCAAGGTGGCTTTTATCGTTCTAGATTGGAGTCTTGGAGTCAAGCCTTCATGGCAAAGTTTTTTTTTTTTTTTTTTTTTTTTTTTTTTTTTTTTTCAAATAATAGTGAAAAGTATTAATGAATGAATACACTTCTGGGGTTTGCCATGTTTTCAGTTAAATCAAGAGGATGTGTAAAATTAATCCATCCAATGACTAACTGTGAGTTCATCCAGTTGCAGTGAGGTTGATCAGTGATTTTCTTTCTTTCTAAATAAATAAATGAATGTGGATTACTGATTTTCATTTTGTTAAGATCCTCAAAAAGAACCAGGGAAGTACTGTTGATGGTAAGCTATTTCTCCAGAAAGTTTTCAACACAACTTGTGGCCTCTCCTCCATGCCAAGTACAAAGTATCTGTGAGCCTTGCAGTAGCAAAGAGCTTACCAGATTAATTCATCTGGTGGAAGGCTTTACATTTATTGTGATGACCTCTTAGTCTGTGCACTGATGGGGAATCTAGAACAAATTATTACATGCTAAAGCTCACATGCAGTAACTTGATCACAGAAAAAATATAATGAAGAACTTATTTGTATTAGCCTAACACCCCTGATTAAAACTGAATTACTCCTGATTTACACCAGCCTGAATTGAATTAAGTCACTAATACTCATCTCCATTCAAGGAAGTTGTACAAAAGATTCCTAATCGGTGCGGCTACTGGAGGGTAGTCCGTCTCTCTCTTATTAGTTCAAACTGCCTGTCATGAATGGTATGGTAATTATTCTTTGTGTTGCAAATTAACTGCCAGCTTCTTAAGCCCTTGAAGTAACTTTCAACACTGATTATAGCAGAGATCAGCTGATGGTTTTGACTTTTAGCACTTAGTGTTTGTATGAGAATTGCTGTAAAGTATCAGGATATAATACTCTTAATAGTTGTAAAGGAATGAGTAATTTGAGTCTTGCTTTTTAAATAAAGTTTTCATCCTATCAATAGGTTTCAGACATGGCTGTAGCTGGAGCATATTATCTCATTTAGAATACGCAGTTTAAAGAGAGTTTCTCTGTTAAACAAAAAAATAAGCGTTTCATTGACAAATACTGTAAATTTTGGATATCTGCTTTGTGCCCTTAAGGGAGAGTTTACTGTGACTGCCTAAGTCAGTAAGTGGGAGACAGGATAGCATCCACATAAACTTAAAAAAGAATCTTTGCAACCCTTAAATCAAAAGAAGAATTTTAAGTTTTCATATTTTTCAGAAGAGTGACTAAAACCTCTCCAGACATAATTTATGCTGTTGACAGCCATTGCATATAGAACACCAGGAAGTCTGGTTTTAATTCATGTAATATTCCTAGGGAGGTGGGTGGCTTAGTTAATAAACTTGATCTTTCACCTTTGGAATCAGACTGAGTTCCCCTGTTGAAACACGCCTGTCTTTAATTTGGATTCTCGTTTACTTACGAAGGTTACCTGCTGACCTGTGAGAGTCAGAAATCGATGTCTATCATACATCACCATGTCCACAGGCAGACTGCAGTGAGAGGAGCACAGAAGCGCTCATCTGTGCCAGACAGAAAGCCAGAGGGGCTTCCTGTGGTGGACCAAGAGAGCTGTAGGCATGGGGCAGAGGAAGGGAGAGAAACCAGTGCTTCCCCCGGTTGTCCCAGTAAGGAGTTATTCTTCAAGGGCCATGGTCTCTTTCCAGGTCTCATGTCCCTGAGGCACCCAGCAATAAAAAGGTTTCCACATGACTTAGACTCCTTTGCTCTCACTCTGATCCATCATGAAAAAAACAGAAAATAGACCGTGAATTAAAGGACAGCATCAGCTTTTGACTCCTCTTAATTCAAGACTCTTTGGTGTCCTTAATGCAGTCCATGGCCCTGAAGACAGGAGAACGAGCATCTACCCCTGCCCTAGCTAGCTGGTATATTGTAAGGGGCTGCAGAAGTCCTCCAGATCCCCTAGCAGCAGACTTTTCTCTTATTTTATAGGCTCTGGAAAACATTACAATACTTATGACTTGAAAAACAGTAGATTTTGGACTGCTAAGCTCATAGTGGCTCACCGTTAAAGTGCTAGACAGGGCCCTAGCCTACCAACAAGTGTCTGCTCACTAACTCTCTGTGCTCTTCCTGATACAACAAGAATAGCCTGTCAGCCTACTTAGATATTGAAACCCTAAACCTGACCCTAACCCCAACCCAAAAATATACCTGGGTAGCAGTTCAAATAGCAAGATTACCTCTGTCTGATTTGCTTCATTTCCCTCTTACATCCTATCTCCCTACGTGGCCTCTGCAGGATGCTGCAGTGATGATGTCCTGAAATGCTTTAGGCTCCAGATTCCTAAACAGCTCTAACCATAGCCTCAGATGTACCCAGGGGACCAGCCACTTCTGTAAATCATGACGTGAGTGAGAGTGCCCCACTATAACCTGCTCTCGCCCTGCCTTTCTGGGCTCTGCAGGTTGTAACAGGAATAACCTGCCTGGCTGCTCTTGCTTCTCTGACTTAACTGAGCTCAGGAATGGGATGGCCCCATGAGCTACATATCACTTTAGGGGCAGGTTCCTTATTGCAGAAGTTAATGCATTTGAAGACATTTTTATTGAGGCATCCTGTAAAGTCTAGGCAATAAACCATGGGGGCTGAAGGCTGTTGTGTCCTACTATATCATCTCGTTTCGCAATACATCTCAGGTTGGAGAAAATTAGGCAGCCAAAAAAGTTATACTTGCTGTATCCTACACAGGCTAGAAAGATAGGAAGAGGATTCGCAGTGAGGGGAATCAGGGCTTCTAATGTATCTGATGGTCCCCTGGGAAGTTATGATGTTAGGGAGGGGATTACAGTTAGGATATGAGGGTATAAAGCATCTAGACAGTGTTTTTATGCAGGGCACAGGGTAAGGCAGACATCTGCTTACAGGCTTAAGGCCGGGGCTCCCTTGGAGTATATTTATGATGGTCAGGATGATGGTTAGAGCTAGGCAGAAAACCTAAAGCAGCTACAAGGGCTGTCCTTGCTGCATCCTGCAACTACTGAAAAGGCAGGAAAGGACAGAAGCTAGACTCAGGAAAGGCCTGATACATACATAACTGCCTTAGTTGTGGGTTGCAGAACCCACTGTGCTTGGAGACACTGTTATTAAGTTCTGCAGCAACAAGGCTTGGGAAAGAAGGCTATGGAGGCTGAAGTCACCACATCGCTGTGTATGACCCAGGGTCTTTCATGCCCCAAGGAGAAGCCTAATCACTATTGAGGGAACAAGATAAGTTACCATCAGGTCTAAGTTTTGGGTTGGAGAAGTGAATCAATTTTCTTGCTGTGTTCTGCAGAGCTAGGAGAGTTTCTTTGGAGAGGAACAGTATTTGTGGGACCAGATGCTTTTATTATGACTTTGGGTAGGTATGGCTTTTTGTGTATTTCTGAGTGATTGGTTGGGAGAACCAAATACCTTCCCTCTGTGGTCATGTAACGCCCAGGCAGAGGGAGAAAACCTGGTGACAGGGGCTGAAGTCTGTCCCTTATATCTTTATGTATATGGAGCGTCTTTGTACATCCCAGGCTGGGACTTCTGGTTAGGGGTAGGGATAAAGAGTTTGAAGCAGCCAGACGGGTTTTTCTTGCTGTGAGTGCAGAGATCAGAAGGATCAGGTGAGGAGTGGTGTTTGGAAGCCCCGAGCCCTGCGATGTTTCAGGGAAGGTTTTGCTCCCCACCCAGCTGCCTTTGGGGTTCAAGTCTTGATGAGCCATCTTGCATGCTACAGGCAATAAGGGTAGTAGCAGCTGATAAGGGGGTTGAGAAACTTATTTGAAGTCTGAAATAACTAATTCCTAAGTGCATTTCAGGTTGGGTTTGAGTGAGGATTTTGGGTGAGACTGGGGGTAGCAAAGCATGTTTACAGAACCAGATACAGCCAGAAAGGTTACTAATCTTCAGTACTGCAGAGCTCAGAAAGTTTTGATGGCATAAAAGAGCTCTGGTCCTTGTATTGTTATTTACTACATGGGATAGCCAGCCTTTGGTTATCTAGATTCTGTGCCCGTCTTCCTGGAATGAAGAGGGCACAGCAAGAACAGCCTTTCTTCCTGCCATACTTTCTCAAAACCCAACCCTAAAAAAATCCCTTGGCTTAAGGCATTTTTGTTCTGAAAATCACAATGTGCTCTCGAGGCAAGATGTCTCCAGGAGGCCAAACCCTACCTGAAGTCATAAACAAGTGCCTGGACCTCACGTACACCATTCCTACTTGTAAGACACCTCCACCCGCAGAATGCCAAAAAAAAAAAAAAAAAAAAAAAAGTCTGGCAGTTTTGCCTCTGTAACCCTAACCTGGAGTGCACCCACACAGGAGTTCATAAACTAATACCTCAGTCTAAGCCTTTAAACTCTGCCATTGGCTGCTTCTCCCTTAGTACCTGCATGACGCATATTAGTACCTTTATCTACCTTAATCCCTGGACAATGAAAATTTCCCTCAATTTTGTAGGTCATCAGGGAGCCAAATGCACCCCTCTCTAACCCTCATCCTCTCTGGGTTTCTAGGGTTGTCACAGCTTTGTGAGAGTAAGTTTTGACTCTGTTAATTTATCTAAAGCCAAGTCTTACCTTAAAATGAAATTTCTGGGGACCAAGAAATTTCAAAGTGCCACCTTAAAATGTAACATATGACTTTAAATTTTAATGTCACGATTTCTTAAAAAGTCCACAACTTCCTAGACATGGAATTATGCAGCAAAAATAATCCATCTGACTGCTCTAGGTCCTAACTGTAATTCTAAATCATAATGTTAGTCTTAAATGTAGGAGAGCAGTAGTTCATAGCCTAGGATAACACTGAAGGAAGATTATACCTCCAGTAATCCCTCTTGCTTTTCCACCCCTGAAGAATGTCACAGTAAGAACAGCACTAGCTCTAACCCTATCCCTGGCCCTGTTTACTCAGTCAACAATCCAGATGCTCAGAGGTAGCATAATGCCTTCACATAAAATTGCAGTATTGTCTTGCTGCATGGGCCTTGGAGGACACCACAGAAATAGACTCTTTAAGTGCACTAGGTTGTAGCACCCGAAACCCACCTCCCAAGTGATCATTTCTTCTTCTAACTCGTAAGACAAACCCAGAATACTCCCCAACATCCATCTTGTGCCTAACTTTCTGGACTCTTAAAGACGCTGAAAAACTAATCTTGCTGTTTGTCTTAGGTTTTCTAGCCACAACTCCAGCCCTCACTGCCCTGCGGTAAGCAAAAGATTGTCAATGGCACTAACACCATCCCTGTTCTGCATTGCTGTGCCCTGCAGGGTGCAGTGAGACTAACTTGTCTTGCTGCTTTAGGTTCTCTAACACTAACCATAAGCTGAACCTTAACCTGAAATGTACTCTGTGTCATGTACAAGATACAAGATCACCCAACAAGATGCATCACAGGCCTTTCAGCATGATTAGCAACAGTATTGTCTTGTACTCTTTTTGTCAAAATATGTCCCCAAAACAATGCTGAAAAATCCATTAGGTCCTAGAACTTTAATACAGCCTGTCCATTACCTATATGAAGGGGCAACACAGGGCAGAGAAACCCTTTAGCACCACTCTTCATTATATCTATCTGGGCTCTGTGGGGTACCATTAGTATATCTGTGTCCCTTCGTTTCTCAAACACTAAACCTAAGTTTTAACATCCACCTATTTATCAAGACTTCTGGGTCAGAAACCCCACATTGAGAAGCACCACTTTTCTCCAAAATGATCTGGGATCTGAAAGATGCAGCAAAATAAGCTTGTCTAGATTTTTTCTTTCTTCTAGAATAAAACTTGATCCTATCTCTAAGTCATAGAGAGAGGAAGTGGTTCATACAACAAGAAGCCATGTAAGAGGCCCAGAGACCCTTTGCTTCAGTTTTTCTCCCAACCCTTCCACCTTTCCCAAAGCATAACAAATTCTCTCTTAATTATACACAGAGGAGTATCTCCCACAATGAAAGAGACTGTAATACATTGATTGTCTGATTATCTATCAGGTCATGTCCTCTTTCTAGGTTTGGGGGTCTTGTAGAAATCTGTCATAAACTAAATTACTTAAACTTTAGATAAACTGTCTGATAATGCACTTCATTTAACTTAACATTTGTCCAGGGACTCATTCCTCATACCAAGCAATATGTAAGACCATGACCTTTAGAAATCATCTACCTTTCTATTTCTGTGGGACTGGTGCCATCACACAATACAGTGGACTCCCTAAGCTCTTAGTTTTGGGGACTGCTTTGTGGAGACAAAAGAGTACCCAGTGGTACTGGCAGTGTTCTTCCTGCTTAGGAATACTAATCACCTTGAAGAGCATATGGAAAGTGTTGCACCTGAGACGTAATAATAATATTTCAACTTTTCATAAGGATCCTGAGACAGTTGCTCTTTCATGGAACAGGTCATGGAGGAATCTGTCGGGGCAACCATGGCCAGGTGTCCTCTTGGAGAGATCTAGTGGCTCAGAAAAGAGGGAGGAAATAAACATATGTACATATGCACATGTGGAGAATGAGAGGATCATGCCCCTTGTGACAAACTAGGAGCAAACTTCACTGAGAGCGTGAAACACTACGAAGTTCAGCTAGGACTGTGGGAAGCCCTAATTTGGCCAGCTCAGTATGGGGCAGTTTGGTTTAATCTATGAGGGCAGGCCTATCCTGGAGGTATGACTAAACCAGTGACTAGTGCTGATGCTGTGCTTGTTTCTGCTATCCCTCTTTGTCATTTAGCCATTCTAGCACCTCACTGGTGATATAGATGGTTTTGGGGACATGCCTAGGGACATCGGTGTTATAGCTTAAATGCAAACCTGTGCATAAGCATTGATCTGTCTCACACTCTGTTTGTTTTGAACCCAAGCTCATGGAGCCTTTGGAAGAGACCAGAGCATGGGCTGGGAGGAGAAGTTTGAGATCTTGACTGATTTTGCCTATTAACTTGAGGCAAAGTGCAGCCCTATTTGCAGAGCAAATGGGACAGATCCCCCTGTGGTCATGGCTGTCCAGATGATCCTCTAAGCTGCATGTCCCATCTGTGGCAATATGTCATTCACAGAATCATTCAGGTTGGAAAAGTCCTCTAAGATCCTCTAGTCCAACTGGGATCCTTGCTAGAAGGACTTCATGTTACCTAAGGGAAGGTGTTGTGGGACTTGCAGACACAGCATAACAGGCACAGATGTCCTCTTGGATTTATGAAGTTAAATCAGAGCTTTGGAGAGATGCTGACAGCACACTCTTTGCTGTATTGTTTGTACATGACCTGAGACCCCATCCTTGCACTTTTGTGTGCAGACCAAACAGGGGGATGGGACAGCATACCTTCGGTGTGTGGGACAAAGCACTGCCTCACTGCCAGGACTCTTTCAGCTTCTGGTTTGGGATAGCAGCCACCAGTGCTCTTCAGTGCATTGTGTGAGCAACTGTATCAAGACACAGATTTTCCGGGAGCAAAGAAGGTTTTGGTTCATGTCAACAACTCTGCAGTGCACTGCATGGTCCTGGGATGAATGTTACAGTTTCTTGTCTCCCAAATCAGAGTGAGGCCATTTCCATTCCTAATTAGATCTGTGTAAATTGGATTGGGTCTCCATGGAGAGTAGGGCAGCCTCAGGAAGCTGTTTTACATGTGGTTGTGTTGCCCAGGTACTACCCAACGTCTGTGCTGCCTCGATCTTTCCTGGGCTGAATTAGGACACCATGTCAGTAAGTATGTATTCATTGCTTCACACACACATACCTTCCACAGAGCACAGCCCACTATATGCACATCTTTTTCTTTGTGCTGTACACATACAAATTTTCTTATTTTCAGAAGACAATGTTTTAACTGGAAAATAATGTCTGGAAGCAGATAGACTGAGCAGCCTTTGATGAGCAAATGTTTATTGTTAGCTTCAGCAACAAGAGCAGTCATCAGCTGCTGTGAGTGCCGCTGGAATTGAATAATTATGGGTATTTCTTTTTATAGAAAAAGGCTGAGTTGTCTGAGCTTTGAAATCCCGTATTGTGCACAGGTTTTATCTGCATAGTCAAGTTTCTTTTATTCTAGTTGGAAAAGGAAGTCAGATCCATGCAAGCTTTAAGGAAGCATTAGTTAGGGTTTAATGTGATCACAAGTTTCATAAATGCTTTGTAGGATCAGTTGTTTCTTTATGCATCTTTTAGTTTATTCTCTTCAAATTCAGAAATTAACATTACTTTCCAAATGGGACATAGCCTTATAACTGTGCACCTTGTAACTGCTGCACTGCTGAGAAGAACAGTGTCCTGCCAGGCAGGTCTGGCAGCCCAGGCTCTATTTCTTTTGGGACACCATAGGTGTAGCATAATGCAAACTTGGTAGATAAAAAATTGATTAGCTGAGAAAAGAGGTGGAAATCTCTGGGTAAGTCATTTGGTATGTGGAAGTGGGGAGGTCCTTCTCTGTGTGGTGCAGAGTTGCTGCAGTCAATAAGTCACCAGCCTCTGTAGAAGGGTTGGTGCTGGGAGTGTACCAACCCTCACCCAAATCTGCACCAGGGAAACATCAAAGGAGGTGCTGGTAGGATTTGTGAAGTCCAACATTTCACTTCATGAAAGCATGCTTTTTTTTTTTTTTTTTTTTTTTTTTTTTTAAAATGAGTTCTGATTTCTACTTATAATTTCTTTCCCATTTCTTTCACTCAAATTGCTATTTAGGGATATGGATCCCTAATTTATCATGTGAATTTTTCAATAAGTTTATAGCACTCCAGATACATTTATGCCTTCTGCTTCTTCTCTGTATTAATCCTACCACCTACCAAAAACAAACAAACAAACAAAAAAGATCATTAGGTTAGTCAAGTGTGATTTACATTTTACAAATCCATACTGACTCACAGGATTTTTGTGTTGTGTTATAACACACAGGCTTGGAGAATTCTTAAGTATGATTTCTAATGTATAAGTTCAGTCCTACAATATAAATCTCTCTGAAAATACTGTCCTTACTTCATTTGGTATTTATGGTGAAAAAGAAAGGAAAAACTTGCTTTAGAGAATTTTACCCTTACCTATTTTATAACTGTAAGGGGACTTTTTTTTTCTTTTCTTTCTTTATTTATTTATTTAGCTGCCAACATAGTATCTTGATCTAAAGAAGGTCAGGCTCATTTTGACTGCGTTAACATTTTGGACACGTGTACAATCCAAGTCTGTGTATTCATTGACCCTGGACTGACACCGGTGGGAGGTGCTACCAGGAGGTATTTCTGGAGTGAGCTGGTGAAGAAATAAATGCATTTCAGAGTCCCATGACCAGGTTTCCTCTCCTGCCATGTGCTGATGCTGAGCAGCTCTGTGCCACTCGGGACAGAGAGTTGGGCAGGGCTGAACCTACAGATGTCCCAGCAACTTTGTGGGGAAGAGCTGCTAGATATGATTAGCAGAGATTGTTTCCAAGCCGAGCAGAGAAGGGAGCGTGCCCACAACCAGAGGAGCTGCAGTGAGCTCCAGCAGCTGGACCTGCCCGCCAGGCTGCTGTCCATCTCCCTGGTACAGCACCTGGCTCTGAAGGGTTAAAGCACCTTTGTTCCCACTCTCTGGACAAACTTCAGCTGTTGCTGGGGCTCGAGCTCCACCAGATAAAAAGATCACAAGCTCATTGTTCTTAACAAGCAGCATTTCTCTGTAATTCCCTAATTCAAAGCAGGCTTCACTCACTTTTGTGCTCTCTTTACAAGCCGCGATGATGATAGGATTTCCGAAATCAAAGCTGAATGCTGAACTGAATTAAGAGAGAAAAAGCCACACTGCCTGGTTCGGGTGAGCAGAGGATAATTGTGGAGAATCCTCCCAGCCGGTCTGGCAGCAGTGGTGGGGGAATGGTTTTCTTCTATCAAACTGGTTTTATTTTTATTGTAAAATAAACATTTTCTGGGCATAGGATGGAAATTACTCCCTCTGCCCCTCCAGGGATGAGGTCGCACCAACCGCACATCAGAGGGGAAGGCAAAGCTTCCTCATTTAGATTAAAACACACATCAAACAAAGCAAACATCAGTGAAGGGTTGGTGTTTGCCCCTCCGACTGGCTCCCTCTGTTTCTCTAAACACGAAGTCGGCATTAACACACTGAGCTTTGAACTTCTATTTGATGGATAAACTGCTCTTCAATTTTCACCACAGAATGGCAATTAGGCTTATTCCACACTCTTTCACCTTCTTATTTGCAGGAAAACGTGTTAGCTGAGGCTGGGTAAACCTTTTGATAACTCCAAGTACAGTATTACAGAAAGTTAATTAAATGGGGTAGTAAATTTATATATATACATATATATATAAAGAACTGATTATTAGCTAAGGTCACTCACCCTGGCAGAACATAACAAAAAGAGTAATTAAATAAGCTATTTGAAAAATAATCTTAAATTGAGCCTAGAGGAGCACTTATCTTTGGGACTGATCTAAATTTAAACTGTACAGTGCTGCATGCAGACAGGGCGATTGTAACGGCAGAACAATGTGATTGAGAAATTGAGCTCCTTATGTTTTTTCTTCTGAAATGTCTTCGGTTAACACCAAAAAGGATCCACTGGTACCAAGGGGCACCCTAGAAATGAAGCTTTCTATGAAGTTACAGCTGCTCTGTTAACAATTGTTTCCTGCTTCGCAGGGAGAAAGTAAAGCAGTTGAAATGCCACTTCAGGGTGACTGGCTTGCTAATGCTGCCTAAGTAATGGTAACCATTTCACTTTTATTGTGCTCTTGTTAATTAACTCCCACAATTAAAGAAAACAGAAATCCAATAGGAGGAAATAAAGAGTTCTTAAATGCTATACATCTGTGAAATCCGGCTGAGAAATATGGTTTTAATACTTGATTTAGCATCTAATAGTTTTTTATTTTGCTTTGGGAACTGAAATGAATCTTCTTGACCTACTTAGCAGGGGTAAACCTATTTTAAATGCTGTTGGAGATAAATAAGGGAGGAGAAACCCTGTCTACATTTGCCAGTATTAAAATGATGTGGGTAAAATCACGGCCTGTTAAAGTCAGTGGAAATTTAGACTCATCCTGGCTTTGGGTCCCAAACCTGTGAGCTCTGATGCTACAACCCAGCAGCAGCAGACCAGAGGCCACCTCACTGTCTCCCCTGGTCATTTTGTCCTGATGGGACAGTCACTGCCCACCTGCACAGGGAGGGTGCTGGAGATACATCCTGGAGAGGCGTTGCTCATGTGCAGAGCAGATGGATGGACAGATGGATGGACAGAGGGGCAGATGACACAAGGCAGCCCACCCTGGGCCAGCAGCCATTGGGGAGCAGGTGCTGGCATGGGCCAGACCTGGCTCACAGCTACCCCCTGGGTTTTCCAGTGGTGACATCTGCCCTTGTCCATGCAGTGTCACTGCTGGGACTTGGTTACAGCCTCATTGGGGTTTTCTGGTCCACTGCGGGTAATTATGAAGTCTAAAACAAGACAGTGCAAACCTACTAAATAGGTAAACAGAAAATCATAAACTAATTGAGCAACATTTTAATTGTTTCTTTTACTCTGATGATCAGGCAGGTGCACCAATTCGCCTGCTTAGTGTTCAAGCTGCCAAACACATAACTGAGGATTCACAGGAGTGTGTGACAGCACTGTGATGCCATTTGAGTACCTGATGGTGATCCCAAGCATGCCAAATTAAACTGGTTGCTTCTAGCACTGTTTTGTCTTATTTTTATGAAGGTTACATAGGATAAGCATTTTAGTCCAGAAACATTTGAGCAGCAGCCCAGTGAAACTGGCTTCTTTTACTGATATGAAAAAATATATTAAAAATTACCCTTGGATAGCACATACTCAACAGCCATGAGTGGAATTCTCTTCCAGTAAGTTTTTCCAGCATTCTTCATGGCAAAAGGCATCCATTTCCTCTCATATTCTTCAAATTCAAATGTTTACTTCCTTTGAATATTAGTGGATTTTTAAAACAAAAATATTTCTGGTTTAGGCTGTAAGGTTGAGTGTTATTTTTTCTCTTTTTTTTTTTTTTATTATCTGGATGCAACTTTTTGACAAATGTTGAAATCTGCCTCAACTTTCCCTTCTTGCACTCCACCTGTTGTTGGCTATTACAGATGACTCACAAAACAGGAAAGGATTGGGACAATTTTTTGCTCATCTGTGGAGCGTAAACATGTTCTGTTTGCATTAGAAGTCCAAGCCTAATCCATCCTTTAAAATGCTACAGATTTGCTATAGGAATTAAAAAATTAAACACAGCAGTCCCAGTAAATAGGAAATTATTTTAGTCCTACCATGTTTGCAGATGCAAATCCTGGTGCGTGGGACAGGTGTTCCTTAAAATTCAGAAATAGGCAAATTGTTCGCATCCCGTATTGTTTTTTATTCAATGTTACTTGATTCAGCTATGTTCACATGCCTGTTAACTGTGAAAATGTTTCCATGGGTAGTCCAAGTTTAGCTGTAAGTTTTTAGCACCTATTTTACTGCCATTCTAACTGTTTGATGTAACCAGATAGAAGTAGTTGTAAAAAGTCAGTCGAGTGCATCAGGCTAACCTGTGCTGTCAATGCACTATATTTAAAAACAAGAGTGACAAAGATTTCACTATTCCTGTACATGTATATACACATCTTGTAGAGGTAATGATTTACATATGTTTGTTATTTCTGCATCAATTCACAAGATTACAATATTTAAGTAAAAATCCCAGTTTGAGGAAAAAAAAAGAAAAAATAAATATAAAAAAGCTTGTAATAAAAAAATAAAAAGCTTTTTTTTTGATAAAAAGCTTGTATGGAATGCAAATGTTACATTGTCTTTGAGTTATGTTTTTTTGTTCGTTTGTGCATTTATATTCACAACGCAACTCCTGAGAGCATTTGAACTAAAAGCCATTAGTACTCAGAAAAGAATTCACAGATTAAAAGTGCTGGTGTCCGCAAGTACCACCCCAATGATCTGACATGACCTCCTTTATGCACAGGCTGCACTTTTTCCTCCCAAAAGCTGACTTCATGCACGTTTCTAACACAAACACATGCATAGACAAGCCCGAATCTTGTTGAGAAGAGGTGATGAGGCTACCACCTCTGCTGGTAAGTCAGACCAAGCTTTGTTCCTCTTCCTCACTGGCTCTTAGAAATGAGAGTGATGAAGCCCTCGGCTTTCCTGCATCTTCTGTGAGCAGCATCAAATGCTCTCCCTGTTCTCAGGTATCTTTGCCATGGATGGCTCAACCACGGTCAAGTCCTCTTGCAGCTTCCACATCCCTGAAGTGACCACATGGACCTCCTGTAAGCCTCCCTTGCCACTACCAGCCTTGCCTCAGTGGCCTGGCCCTTGCATCCCCACCCGTCCTGAAACACGGCATCGTGCCTGGGCAGATGTACTTCTCCCAGCTATACGCTCTGCACAGAGCACATCCTGATTCTCCCTTCAAACCTGTCTTTTTGTGGGTCACATCTGCTCTGCTGCCGCACAATTGCATTGCATTGGTAAAAATACCAACATAGCAGAGATTATAAGAGAGCCCAATTTTTAATCTCAGGTGTGCCCATTTATTTCTGTATAAATAGTTGAGTTAAAATTTAGTGTGGTACCAAACCAAACACTTGATCAAAGATCATATAAACTGCACCAAGCAACATGGTTGCCTTTATCAACAAGAAATGCCATCTTCTCCAAAACAGAAATGGTGTTCGACAAGATCTGTGATCCATGAAACTGTACACGCCTGTGCTAGTTCTGTTTTACTCCCATCATCTTTTTTTTTTTTTTTTTTCCTAAAGAATATGTTCCATTATTTTGCTTGGGAAGAGAAGCAATGCAGCAGTTCCTGGGTAGATCCTCTCCTCCCTTTTCAGTCTTGGAAAAGTAAGAACGTATCAAAGCCAGGGGAAATGCCATTGTGTTTACTCCTAAAAGTATTAATTTCAGCAATTCCCCAGCCTTCAGGACCCTTTGGGGTAAGTTACTTGGTCCTTTTGATTTGAGTATATTTCATTTTAGTAGATTCTGGACTCAATCCTCCTTTATGAAAGATGATTAGCTTTCCAGTGCATGTGTGTGCTGTGAGTTGAATCAGTTCTCCCATGTTGTTCTCAAGGCAAAAAGATCGATCTAATATCCACAGATCCTTTGTTTGAGCTCCTTTTCTTATTTTTATACACTGCATTATTAATGCCACTGGTGATTGGAATGTCATTAAATTCTTTATCTTTTGTCACTATTATCAGTTGACTGCAATTTCAATCTGTAACTCACATGTTGCTGTTAGCTTTCCCTTTATATTCAAATGTAAATGTTTCACTTTTGTTGTTATGTTCAGATCTCCTTCTAACCAGGATGTTTTTGTGACCAGAATAACTGTTTTTTCCCTCTCTCTCCGGATTGTCAGTCTGGGTGCATCCAGTAGTATGCCCTCAAGCGATTTCCAGCTTTTGCTAATATTTCCCACTTCAAATGATGTACATTGCAATGGCAATGAATCAGGAACTGACAGACAGAATTAAAACCAGTGTTCAGCCCTCCTCAAATTTATAGAAGAAGTAATGGAATAAACAATGTCAGAATAATTTAATACTGAGAGAAGTAATTGAATTAAAGCCCTTTTGTGTACATAATGTCAAAATGCATAAAAGAAAGTAAGAAACCCATATGTGGAAAGGAAATACAGATTTTCAACAAAATCAGTTTCAGAACATGCAATTTTCCTACAAACATGCCTGTTTTGTAAATGCAGAAAAATTACTCACTTTCTTGCATAAGACACAGCTGATGGCTAGTTTCTCACTCTGTGATTTAATGAAAGCACAAGGCTCAGTTTGTACTGCTGCATCTGTTTTTCAGTGCCCCAAAGTCTGGGAAGAACCCTCTTTTAGGAGGCAATGATCTAACTCTGGAACTGGCTTCCCCAAAGAACTTTACGGTATTTTATATTATTTTATTTTATTCTCAATAACTAGCCCAATTTAAGTGCCTGTTGTTGGCTGTGAGGAGTGCCATCTGCAGGGAACACCACAATGAGAGGTGGCATAGGGCCACCAGGGCTGAGGACCGCCAAGCCACACCATGCCCATGCATAGGACTGAGCTTGCGGCCAGGGTTTGAGTAACTTACTCTCAGCACTTGGGCTGTGGTCAGACTGGCACCATGAAAAAGTATAGGACATTGAATAATTCCATAATTATTTGTAGTGTAGCAGCTGCTTTCACCTCCAGTGTCCTGGATCCAAATTTCAGCCCCATAGAAGAGACTTGAAGGAAGTCCCCAGTCCCTCAAGGATGTCAATCCACGTCATGCAAGCAACATTGGTCGCTTGAGATGCATTTTACAGCCAAGTGTAGGATGTTTATCTGGGAATGTCACCTTTCCCTTGTGGACAACCCCAACATTGTATGTTAAGGTGTGAGAAACCCTCCAAAAGCAGACCTGGAAGTCACCCACCAGCTTCCCACCAGTACCCAATTTAGGCTCCCTTTTCCTGCTTCCTTGTGAATTTCTGGATATTTTTCCTCATCTGTGCTCCCTTTAGTTGGAGTGGGGGAATATCTTCATACAGGCAAGGGTCACATATTGCTGAAAAGAGAGCAAATAGGAGGAATGGAGCTAGACATGACTAGAACCAAGAAAGCAGGTAAATTGTTATAGAGCAGGAGTCACCCTTTTGCCAGAGCAGGGTTGGACACTAGGAGGTAGATTGAGTGGAAGAGACACCAGTCAGCAGTCATGGGTAAACACAGAGCAGAAATGAAGGTTTAGATCCAGTAACACTGTGCTCTGAACAGGGCAGAAATATCACAAAGGTTCTTGGAAACAAACTGGAATATTGCTTGCACAAAACTTTTGACAAATCCAACTTTTGTGAGGAATGTTCACGGTTAGAGATGTATTAAGAATAACATACTTTTATTTTTCTCTCATAATTTATAATGTAGTTGAAAAACAAAAACTTTTTTTTTTCTTCCTATTGATTTGAATAGTAACTGGTCTCATTCCTTTTAACATAGGCAGTTACCTGTTCTATGCCAATCTTTCTATAAATTTCTTTTTGTTTGATAGATAGCTTTTCAGAATAACACTTTCCTTTCCATAGCAATATGCTTCTTATGATGTCATTTTTTTTCTTGTGAATAAATAGTATATTGAGCAGATTTAATGATTTTATCATCTTCCCTTCCTATTTTGTTTTGTTTTCTTTCTTTGTTTAAGCATTAAGCTATAGAGAATTTAACTCTATAGTTACAAGACATTACTATGTACAAAAGATATGCCATAATCTTTAGTGTAATGCACATGTTCCGTATATTATTTTATGGTAAAGTGTGGGACATAAAAAACATAGCAAAGTGGATTATTTAAAAAGTACATGAAGCATATGGATGGAAAATAGCAACAGCTGCTTCCAGGACCCTACCCAGAAATTTTTCTTTTTATCTTGTGAAGAAGACACAGGCAAAAAAAGCCAAACCAAACCAAAGCAACAACAAAAAATACTCACCTCTGTTTTCAGGGAAGTTTCGTCAAATACCAATCCAGAAATGCATACTGCAGAATGTCAAAAGACAGCAACAATTTTGCTAATGGAAGGCACTTTGTTTTCAGGTTTTCCTAATACTTTAAGCACCAGAGACTACATTAAATACTACATGCAGCTTGTGGCTACAAGCCAAAAGGAAGCCCACATGACATTTAGTGCCCTTGTCTGCAAGCTGATAAGAGAGTCTGGATTCTCTAAACTCTTTAAGTGCTCAATGTCAAGCTGGAATTCAGTAACTGCAGCCCGAACAACTCGTGTTATTTAAAAAACGCATACTTAGCTCTAAGAGGTTTCCAAGCACTCTAATGCTGGGGTATTTGAACACAGTAATAGGGTGCTTTTAAAAAAGCTTTTTATTTTGAAACTTTATGTTCTTCATCTTGTTCAAATATTATTTACTTTAGTATTCATCTGATAGACTCGTAAAGTTAAACATGCTACTCAATAAAATAGGACAGGGCTCTGACAAGCCTCAGGAAACTTTAAAAACATTTGAAGTGTTTAAACATTACTATATCACAAAGTAAATTTTGCAGTTTGAGAGCATGCCCTGAGACCACATAAAAATGGTAGACAGAATAATTCCTGCCCAGCCATTTGACCTATCCAGACCTGCTAGTTTGCATGATTGTGCTAATGAGCTGTTTGCTTCTGCCTAGGTGTTGCATAGTTATGATAAATTTGCACGAAATTGTGTTGAAATCTCTGCAGGATAATCCCAAATATCACTGTAGCAGGCTCCCTTTGTCCATCCCTGATGGAAACTAAGCTGTCAAGCAAATAGACAAGCAAATACAGCTCTTAATTCACTAGAGTCACTTCCATATTTTGCTTGTGAGGATATCATGCTCATTTATCTCCTTTCCTCTCCATAGTCCACTGTCTGCCGGTGCAGAGCAGCTTCGTGGTGGAACTGCATGTAGAATTTCACCGTGTCCCTAATTCATTTTGTTAATGAGCATTTCAGTGAAACATGCTGTGCCCACAGGGTGGACTCAGCATCTTCCATCATATTCCAATATATTAAAGCAAAATATGATTTCCAAGAAAACAAACTACTTTTGTGTCTGCTCTCTGCAGGAAAAAAAGAGAATTTACAATTAAAAAGTAAAAATAAAACACCCTCTGAGACTGGAAATAATTTATTCCAAAATGGTACAAGGGAGCTGTAATGGATATGCTCTGTACCTCTCTTTTACCTGCAGAGCATTGTCTGTCAGAGAATTTAAGTAATGTCCTTCCCCTGAGCAACATCTGTGAAATGTAGGGCACGGGTGGAATTTCTCTGGCTTAACATTAGCATCTTTAGGAATTGTACACAAAATGGAAGAGGATTTTAAATTACCTTTCCTCCACCATGGTAGCATCCAGCATGTCTGAAAGACAAAGTCCATATACCTGAGTGCATCAAATGGTGCTAGAGAGAGCGCAGGAAAGGTTTGGACATCAGTCAGGAGAGAAGACATATTTGCGTCAAAGCTCATTCTGGTCCAGTGGTGAACTGAGAGCACAAGTTATAGATAAAATAAATAACAATAAAATAAATAGCCACAGCATTTCCAAAATGCCAGTGATCAGAAATTGCAGGCTCTGAAGTAGGCAATACTGAAGAGGGAAGTTGCAAACACCAATGGCATAGCGAGGAGGCACAAATACGACTGCTGAAGCAAATGACACTGAAAAGGAAAAGGTTTTACCTAAATCAGGAGCAATGGAGCAGTGATATTGGACCGTTATTTGAAAGGAGATCATAATGATATAGAATAAAACATTCAATGAATACCGCCATTTTCCATTTAGGAAAGAGCAAGATAATGAGCTACTACCACATGAGGATGATAAATGACTGCAATCTATTAAAGACTAAGTAGCTGCTGGAAAACAGATATTAGAAATAAATATTTTGGAGAGCTGGCAGGTGAAATTTTTCATTTGCTGATGCTTTCTTCTTTTAAGTCTTGAAATACTATGTTAATTCCAAAAGTGCCAAAGAATGTTAATTTGATGATATTTCTAAAAGGTATTTAGATGGCTTGGACAGCTACTAATCTGAATTTCATATGATGGAAAACCTGACATGAGATTCAATTAAAAAAAATTGTGCAGACCTGTTAGCCTGGTTTAATGTGATAAAATTTGAATTTTCTAGCTAGAAGCAAAAGCATAGAGAAAAAAAAAAAAGGGGGTGGGGTGGGGTGAGGAAGGAGTGATCCTAAAAGCAGTGTCTTTGAAAATCATTTAGGGGCTGTGTGGTTGAAAACAACTCAGTATAGCAGGGCCGTAGATCAAAGAGACCTAGTATGACCTTACGTGACATGAGTATAAGGAAGAAGAGTGACAGAATCGGAAAGGGAGTTGAAAATCCAAGCGTAGCAGTGAACATGCCACTCCTCCAAAGCCCTTTCCAGGTCTGGTGACTTCACAGGGTGCAGGGAAGAGCCAAAGAAAGGTTTTAGAGACTGAGACAATGCCTTATTGTGAAAAACTTTAAACTGTTCATTCTGGCTGGTTATTCTGTAGGAAGACAGAGACGGCTTGATCAATTTGTGGAATTATCTTCGTGAGATATTAAAACACTCTCAAAGCAAAAAAGTCATAGAATGGAGGAAGAGACACAAATTCATGCCTCTGAGGATGCCATATTGCAGAACAAACTTCCGAGGCAGATAGTGTATCCCTATGTCCTGATAGCTTCTGAACATCACATTTGAATGAGGGGCAGCAAACATCCATGCTGAATGCAACCTGGGGACAACCCCTGATATTTCACTAGATTCAGGATTTGAATAGTCCACCTAAGTACAGATGTGGCTTGTTCGTACAGAGCAAAGGGTGGAAGACTGCAGAGGGAGAGGTGATGATGTGGTTATCTTTAGGGAAGAAGAGAGAGCAGGAACCAGGGAGAGGTTAGAAGGGGGAATCTTATTGACCTGAAAAACCAACTAAATCCATGACAACATCCAGGAGAGTTTCACCTGTGAGATAGGACTGAAGGGCTAAAACCGCTGTTACTTGAGAAAAGCCCTGCTCTTGGTAAGCGGTCTACCCATTGTCAGTGTGAGCTTGCCCCAGTGCGCAGTGCCTGTTCCCTTTCCCTTGACCGGTTTCCAGCGGGTCGAGCACAGGGGTAGCATACTGCTGCAGGGAGGAATGGCCACAGGATGCAGGATGTTGACAGTTGCCTTTGGAGGGCCTTTTGCATGGGTAGGCTTTGTACTTGTTGCTGGAGGAGAGTCGAGCCATTTCACACATCTGACAGCAGCTTTGAAGCTTTGAAGTTTGCAGAAGCTATTTCAGAAATGGTGAAGAGCTTGTATGCCCCAAGCTTCTTCTAAGTACATCAGTTGTTCTAATGAAACATTTTATTTCTCCCTACAAACATCACTTTACTTGTTTCTAGCTCTTGAAAGTGTATATTGTGGGGGGATGCGTATCACATACAGAAACCAGAAATTTGACTAAAGCCACCAGGCTTTTCCTCCTTTCATAACCTTCCCCTTTTTTTGGTATGTGTTTTTGTTTGTTTGTTTGTTTGTTTTGTTTTTGTCACTAACCATGAAGCAACTCAATTTTTGAAGAATTTTGTCCGGGTTTCCTGAAAAACTGTGCCGACCTGAAACATACATCTGGATTAAGTTGAGACCTTGGAATGAAATTGCAACCCACAAAATTATTTCTTGTGGTTTCTGGTAGCACTGGTATTAATCTCACCTTGAAGGTATATGGAATACCTCTGTGTCCTCGTGAGGGAGGATCTGTAGCAACACTTCGGACTGTGAGCAGACCACCAGCCGCTCAGCAGCCTCTGCAGTAAGCACAGTTTGAAGTGGGTTGTCCCAGATGAAACCACGAGTAATTCAGCTCCAAAGAGTGCAATAAATGCTTCTTTAGCAGTATTTAACACTGTGCTTTAAATAGGGGGTTCCAAAAGTGAGAGAGAAAATCTAGAACAACATGGAAATTCCAGATTCTTTAGCTAGCTGCTCTAAAAAAATATCTGTTAATATAATTTTGCTTTGTTTGGTGCTGTGACTTCAGAAAGCTTGCTTCCCATACAGTTTATTTTCTTGCTCCCAGGCTTGGAGTGTGGGCCTTATATGGAAAACATTTCTTCTATTTCTGTCTGTGCTAGAATAGCACAGGCTTAATCTACAAGTCTGATCCAATGACTCTTGCATTCCTTCATCATTGCATGGAAAATAAAGCGTATGGTTTTAATTAAACAAAAAAATTAAATTGTAATTAAAAAATTCAGCAAACAAAATGCATAAATAAATTCAAAATTTGAAAGGGAGGGAAAGCACTTGTATAGTGTCTTGTGTTCACGTGCTGTGATAAGTTCAGGTTATCTCCAGAGAGAAAATTAAGATATTAGGTTTGTAACATGCATTGAAAGGACTCAATGAAAGCCTAACTGTACTCTGAAATACGGGACTCGTAGCCCAGCGTCTTCCGGAAAAGAGGTAGAATATACGTAGGAACAGTTCAAATCAGCTTTTTGACCTTAGTTGTGGAATGGGATCATTCACCCTTTGGTGGGATCCTTGCTGCAATAGAAACCTCATGAACCATATTTTAGATGGCTGTGTTTATGTGTGAGGAATCATACCATACATATTCGTAGGCTTGGACCAAACTTGTTCTAACCCTGCTTCTCAATTTCCTGCTTTCTAGATCACTAATACTCCACATATGAATTAGAGATCTTTGAAATATAAAATAATTGGCAGGCGCTTTTGGTACCATAAATAAACTATAAGACTTTTTTTTTTTTTTCCTTTTCATTAGATATAATAGTAAAGTCTCAAGGTAAAGTCAAAATGTCAGGCTGAAAATTCTGCTATACTTGCCCTATTTGTTATAATGGAGGGAAAACTCACCTGAGCGTGTAACAAACTCGATCTGTAGTGAGTATTTGAAGACAAGGATCTGTGTCACACCTGCCAAAATCATATGCCCAGGTACCAATGGGCACTTGCCTGTGCAAGCTGTGCACATTGGCATGCAATATGCCACTTCAGAGACAATAAATGTCGGTCTCTGTTTACATACCAGAGATATCTCTTTCTCCTCCGGTAGTAATTTTAGAAAGCAAAGTAAATATTCCTTGTCTGCAACAGTATTCTGGCTAAATAACTGTACATCAGATCATAAAGAAAAAATAAAATAAATCTAGGATGAAAATAGAGACTTTCAGGACAGCTTTAATTCAGTCGCTTCTTCTGCCACATTTTTTTTTTCGCAAATGCAGATCTGAGTTATAATGTTATTTCTTTATCTTTTCACTGTATGAATGTATGATCTATCCTGTTCTTTTTCATGCTACAAGGAGATCTCAGATGAGTAGATGTTGGGTTATGTTAGCCACGAGCAGGCCAAGAGTAAGCCTCTTCGCATCTGGCAGCAAAAAGGCGTGAGGAGCTCTGCTGAGCTCCTGAATGTGCAGGGAGCATGCAGCAGGATAACAGCAACGATGTGGTGGCTAGAATTCATAACTTAAAAGGGCTGCACTAGTTTATTTTTAAAATGCAGACATTTCAGAGCAGACAAAAAGGTGTAATAACACAGCTTCTGATGGAGACCTCCTACTTTCAGAATTACACTAATACTGGGTAATAGCTTGCCAAAGAAGAAAGCGTTCCCTATTTTCTTCCATATTCTGCAGCAAAATTGGAAATTAAATAGCTCATTTTTGAAGATGAAAAACAGAGGCACAGAAATCTTCTGAGCTGACAGATATCACCTATTTCTTTTGAAAATGGAAGTCTCCAAAGGAAAACGTCTCTCACTTTCCCCCAATGCATCGGATTATTTTCTCTAAGTTTCTAATGTCTTCCCTGACTTACCAGCACAGCTCCATAAATTAATTATAATATTATAATTATATTCCATGTGGATTCTCCATGTACAAAAACACCTTTTTTGATCTACATTCTCCCTCTCCAGAAGCTCTGACATTGTTCTTATCTTTTTTTTCTTTTTTTTTTTTCTAGTTTTCCATTTAAAAATTGGCCTTACAAAGCATCAGTTGTACAGGTGAGAAGCACAATGAGAAACCATTTTGAGTAGTAAAATACACGTATAAATTGTGTCCTGATGTCTAGGAGGGCTTTCTGCTCCCTTGGCTATCCCTGGCTGGTAGGGCTGTGCCCAGGCACAACCTCCCTGCTCCTTCCATGGGCAGAACGACCCCACTGCCTCATATCTGCCTCTGTTCTGCCTGGGGTGACCACAAGACCTGATCAATAGTAATACAGCTCTGGTACTGCTTACTGCTCACTTAACAATGGCCTTTTGGTCTAAAAGAAGAGCAAGGCACGGTCTTAGCATGGGGAACTGGAACGACTGACTTCTTTTCTAACATTGAGCTTTTCTGATCCAGAACAGAGAATGGATTTTTGCTTTACTAATTCCTTTGCCTGCAAAATGGAGATAATTCTTCCACAGGTGGATGAAATTCAAGACTGTTCAGACACGCTTTCGTATGCAGCAAATGGAAGAGACACTCCTGTGCCCAGTGGAAAATTTGGAAGATGCCTTTGGCCAGTACCTCCTGGGAAGGTGTGAACTTCTCTCGAAGAAATGTCAGCAGTGTGGGATTGCTCACAAGACCATTGTCTGGGCAGGAACCCTGCTCGCTAGCTGCTGAGACCAGTTCTGGAGCTTCTAACATCAGGTATGATGCTTTAACTAGATGGCAAGTGTATGTTTTATGCTACTGGTAGGATGGGGTGGCATGAAAGGCAAATAAAACAGGAAAGACTGAGGGCTGCTGAGATTTTGAGCTGGCCGTATGGCTGTATCACTGGCAGTGGAATTGCATTTCTACAGCCACTATGTAGTCAGAAGCACTTGGGAGTGTTTCCAAGTATGTAGTAGCTGGAAACAAGGAGTAAAACCTTTTTCAGAAGCCAGAAGTCATTGATTTTAGTCAAAGGATTTCATCCCAAAATGTACAGCCTGCTAGAGAAGATTTCCAGTAGTCATTAAAGGTGCCCTAGAGGTTACCAGAAGTGAAGTGTGAATTAAGAATAACATGGGGTATTGCATCAGGTGAGATAAAACACAGACTCCCTCTGGCTGAAGTTACGATAAGCCTGTCTCCTAGGAAAATAATTCTGTGTATATCTTGCAGGTGCTTGCTTCAACTGAATAAAAGCTCGGAGAGGGATTTCTTTAGAGTTCTAAAGATACTTAAGAGCAATAAAATCTAGGGGATGTGAAATGTCTAATGAAAATCTCCAGCTCATGCTCAAGAAAGTCTTTGAAGTAAGAATAGCAGCATTTTATGATTCTGGAGGTGTATAAATTAGTATAAATAGATGTCTTGTAGAATCATGGGGCAGGATGGAGATATATATTTAGAAAGTATATTTAATAGAATATAATAATATACTATGCTACACAAACAAATTCTCTCTTTACTATGTGCTATAAAAACTTGTTCTTTGATGCCTTCAGAAGCAGGAGACACTCATTTAACTCACTGCCTTTCTTGTCCTGCTGAACAGAGAGATGTCTAGCTGCCTCACAGAGAAAAAGTCATCGCTCCTGCCTCCAGTGAAATGGGACTGAAGATCACTGCCAGACTAGGTGGGGGCCAGTAGTTTTGATGATCTATTTTCTTCAGTCATGTACTAAGTAATTTAATTTAAAAATAGTTAAGCATCTTTTGCTGCTGTTTTAGTTTGGATTTTGTCTTTTGGAGGAGGAAGGTTAGCTACTGAGATTACAGAACTTTTCCAGCCATTGCTGCTCTGAAGGCAGGAGTCACTTCTGGCAGCAGGACACTGGGGGAACTGGGGAGTGGGCAACAAAGGGAGAGCTTCCCCTCCAGCTTCCTCCTGCTGTGTCCCTCCTCCTCATCCTCCTCACCCTCCTGTCCTGTCCCCTCTCCCTGCACAGCTTCTGCAGTTTCTCTAAGGGAAGCTGAGTCAGAGAGAGGCACTCAAAGCAGGGGCTCAAAGCAGGGATCTTCCCGTCGAGGCTGCCTGAGAGATGTTGTCTGACTTGTGGTCCTACAGGAAACTTTCTTTGTGGCAGCTGCTGGTTTTAATGAACCAAGTCAGTACATTGCTTTGATGGCATCTGCTTCTTTTTTCTCCTCGAGCAAAAGCTGGTAGGCTGAGCCCTGAGCAGCAGACATCCTTTGGATACAGGCAAGCATAAATTAGGGCCTCTGCCTAATCACAGACTATGAACCTCAGCATTCCTCTGGTATTTTTCTCAGTTTAATATTGATAGTACAGCTGTGGTGTGATGCTTCTGAGACAGCCCAACTTGGGAAAACACATTTCTCTGTATTTTTTGCCTTTAGGGAGGCTCTCTGGGAGTACTGGGGCCACATCAGGCCTGAAGGTGAATGCACCAGCTGACCCCACCAGGCTTTCTGAACTGGGATCTGCAGCCCTCCTTGGGAGGGGAGTTCTTGGGTTGTGTTTGTGCCTGTGTGACCAAGGGAAAGTGGTTGGGGCAGGGATGCATGTGGTATCTTCTGCGTGGAGGAATAAGTCTGGTGTGCAGATGGGCTAATATATAGCTGGGTATAGGATACAGCAGATGTGAATGACATTTCACTGAAATCAAAAACAATTAGTTCTCAGCTGTGTATCTCACTTTTGCATCCACGTCCATGATTTACTCCAAGGACTGTAGCTCATCTTTTAGTTCCTAGAACCTATTGCTTTCTGCTCTCTGTAGTGTTTTTTTTTGTTTGTTTGTTTCTTTGTTTTGTTTGTTTGTTTGTTGTTTTCTTTCCCCATTTTTTTTTCTGGATGGCTCTGTCTTCTCTATGGCCTTTCTTTTTTTCTTGTACTTTTTTTTGAGACTACTACTCCTAAAGGATTTCTCTCTCTCTCCCTCTCTCTCTCTCCTTCTGCCCTATTTTATTTCATGTGGCTAATCCCATCAAGATGTTTACTTAGGTATCAACATTAAAGTAACTGCTTCAAAATCTCTTCCCTCAGAGACCTCCTTTCCTCCATCATTGTGTTTGACCCACCCAATGAAGCAGGTGATCCACAAGTGTCCCTGTTCCCTGCAGAGCAGAGCCAGCTGTTGTCCCTTGTAACGCATTGCCATGGCTTGCCCCAGGCAGCTTTCCTCCCAAGCAGTCAGCCTCTGCCCACTTCCCAGCTAAGCCCCACTTGAGCCCTTTTTGCTGACTCTCAGGGCAGACCTGCAGTCTCTCTGGGAATGCATATGCCCTTCTGTCTCTCGTAATTACTGGATACATCTCGTCTTTGTTCCAGTGCCCTCCCATATGGCTTCACGAGCAGTAATTATCTCATACCATTGTTTTAAAATCCATGGCCAGTTTGTGAAGTACAGCTCCAGACATGCCATGTCTTAAACATTAGCTTCGCCACAAGTATGTGGTGTAAGACAGATGTAGTAACCCAGCTGCTCGGTATCAGCTATGTGTTTTCATCCTTCCGAGCAAGGAGCCATCTCCTCATTTCCACCTTGTCCCTCTATCCTCTTGGTCTTCTCAGACCTCCAGTAGGCTCACAGGTGTTAATCCTGCTTGTGGTTTCACTCCTCCCCTTAAAACCCCAAGGACCACACAAACAAGGAGCTCAAAGGCAGCCTGGTCTGTGGTGCAGGAGAGGTGCAGAGGCGCTAGGCTCTCCTCCCTGTGCAGACACAGTGTGACTTTGGGATGGCTCTGGCCTCACCTTTTCCTCTTTAAATTGGGTGTAGTGATAGATAATTTATTTTCAAAGGGTTTTTAAATTTAGAAACATCAAAGGTCCTCTTCCTACAGAAGGAGCAGGGATCTCATCAGAAGTGTTAAATTAGGGGAGAAAAAGTAATTACTCAGGAGAACACAGAGCTAGGAACAGCCGTGGTAGGACACACCACGTCCAAGGACATATTGTGTCTCCCTAGCCAGCTCTTTTGTCTCCAACAGCAGCCATAAATGGCTGAGAAAGGAGAAGAATGAGACAAGCAAGTATTGCACTTCCCGCTAATCCACTTTCCGCCTCTTATTAGTCAGATGATTTTCTGAACCCATTGCGATTTGTCAAGTGACTTGCAATGGATTTCCTTCCAAGTACTTGTCCAGTGTTCCCTTGAACCTGTGAAAACTCTGTTCTATGCATTATTCTGCAAGAAGATCCACAGCTCTGCTGTCCAATATCAAGGAAATTAGGTCTTTGAACCCATTTACTACCAGCTTCATTTAGTTACTTCTAGTTTGCCTATGCGATGAGACAGTGAGTCCTGTCTTCCATTTCAATCCCACTCTTGATTTTCTCGACTTCTTTCATAACCCTCTAACCTTGTTGTGTTATTTATTTATTTATTTATTTATTTTTGGCCTAAAGATCTTTGCTTTATTTGGGTGTTCCTTGTATGGAAGTTGGTCTAAATCTTTGCTTACTGTTGATGTCTTCAGCTGAAAATTCTTGAATTCAATGGTATGGATGAAATATTATGATAGTGGTACGGTTTCTTTTTGGTAATGGCTGATGAATGCTGCAATTGTGTTTTTATGGAATTGTTTAATCCCCAAACCTTGCTTCTTAATAGAAAATGGTCAACTCAAGGACCAAAATTTGATGTGCGAAACTATGGTTGGATTTCGTGGCATGTTATCGCTTTATCTTTATGCTAAACTTTACCTGCCATTTCATTCAGTCTCATAAGATCCCTTTGCAATTTGTCACAGCCTGGCTTCACTACTTTGAACAACTGTGTATCATGTGTGACCTTTGTGCCTCACTGCTCATGGCCTTTCTGTGTTATTTATGAGCATTCTGAACAGAACAGACCTCAGTGCAGACCACTGAAATTTCCATCAGTAACTCCACTGAGCGAACTGACCATTTCTTCTGCTCCTTTCAGCCAATCTCTGGGCAAGGACTTTCTCCCTTCCCTTGGCTTCTCAGGTTCCTAGAAGTCTGTGGGGGAATAACTGGATAACCTTCACCACCATATTACTCATTTCAAGTGCTTCAAGAGATTGGAAAGGCAGGATTTCCAGACACCATGCCATCTTTTTCCAACTAGATCATATCTATCATATCTATCACGGCTTCTTCCATGCAAGTCCCAGAATTTTGGAGACACTCTGGCCAAGTCCTCTTCCAAGAAGGCTCCTGTGTGGGAATCTCCCAGTTTCTGTTACAAGTGACTGTGGGCACCAAGAACTCACCTACTTTCTCTGCAGTCTTTTCCTCCCTGAGCATTGTTTTTAGACCCGAAGCATCAGATAGCCTTACAGACTTCTGCCAGATATTTTGATCCTGGTGTTTTGAAACAGTGTTCAGAAGTGGTTTTGATTCCTTCAAGAAGTTGTCCTGTTAGGCCTATTTTTTTTTGGCCTAATTATATTTTTACATTTAACTTTCTGGGATGTAACATTCCCATTTGATTAAAGCTTCTTGGATGATGCTTTCAGAACATCAGAGTGACTGAACTTATCCAATACAATCATTTTTCTGCTCTTGCTTCCTCTCTGATTCTTCTCAGCATCTTGCAGTCAGTGCTGCCATCCCCGTAAGAAAGACAATAATACCAACCCAATATCACACTATGCCTTTTTAAACATGAAAAATATATATTTAAATACACTTAAATGCATATTTAAAGAGCCTTCAACAAAGTTTCTGAGAACAAGGTGGCTGGTGCCAAGCTCCTGGGTATTAACCTCTATTTATTACAATTAAATTCATAGTCTAGTTTTTTGATGCTCTGATTTTCTCTAAATGTTCTTGCTGGAAAATGGAGAAAGATACATTTATAATAGTTTCTTGACACTGTTATTCTCTTAGATCAGTAGGGTTCGTCAACATAAAAGTATTTCAATCCTCTTTCCTGGTCAGACACGCCTCAAAAATTATATACTTTCAACATAAAGCATAATTGCGTATGTAGAACTAATGCTCATTTTGCTTTATAACATGCTTCTCAAAGTCTGTGGTCTCCTGTCATCTTTACCTTCTCCCCTACTCCCTTGCATCTGGTTTGAAAAAGAAAGAACCTTGCAAGCCTGGAAGTGCAGCACTTGACTGCCCATGCAGTTTCTAAGGCAGTCTCTGCCCACATTTCAGCCACGATGCTGTAGGGCTGCACTGCATCCCTGTTCCAGTGCTGAATGGATGGGAGTTCACAGACGTCCTGGGCAGACGAGCATCCTGGCCACCCCTTCTGCCCTGCAGCACACAGGCTACATATGGGTTGGGGACAAGGGGCCCCCAGCTAAATTAAAATCAAAAGGAATATGAGAAAAGTGAAGGAGCGAGCATCAAACACGCACCTCCTCTTCCATCATCTCCTCCTGTTGTTGCTGTAATCCTCAACACAAGCTGGCTGGAAATGCAGAGAGCCTTTCACGAGATTATCTGTATCAGTGCAGGCTTTGAAGTACAGGCTGCCGGCGTCTCATTACTGACAGAGATCAAAACCAAGAGATTAACGTGGTCCTGGGCCTGCTGGACTTCATTCACACATCACAGAAGTGCTAAGCTATCAAAGCAGAGGGCAGTGCTTGTGCGTTACCTTCCCAGCCATAAATCCAGCAGCACACACCCATTGCCATTTATTTTTTTAAACAAACGAGTCCTATCGGTCTCTAAGTTGAATTTTTTTTTTTTTTTTTTTTTTTTTTTTTAACGGGGCTGAATGTGGTTTGGGAGATTGAAATAGTCTAAGCTAAAAGAAAAATGGGTATAATATCTTTGGAATATTTGGGCCAGATGCTGTCTGTATCTTTTTCGGGGGTAAAGCAAACAGAAATCCATTGTAAACCACAGGCTTGCCCACTGATGGGAAATCCCAGGGTGTAAACGGCCATCCTGGTGCCATTTTCTGCTCTCATCTGGCACTCTCAGATGTGCGGGAAGCATGTCAGCCAGCAGGGACACAAAGCCCGTGGATACTGGTTTAAATTAATCTTAGGGCCACCATGTCCCTCTCCAGCCCATTAGGTCCCTCAGGGAGCAGATGTTGGCAGTATAGATGGTTTAGCTTCCACCCCAAATTCAGCAGAAGATTGGAGCTGACTACAAAGGCTTTCTACTTCCTGTCCCACAGACATATTCAGGACTTGGCTGTGCTGTAGGTGACAGAGCTCAAAGGCTCATGTACACCAGCTCTCCCATCACAACAGAAGTAGCTTGGAGTTCACAGAGGCCAGAAACCCAGGCACTTACCCTGTTTCTGGGGTAATTTTTGGAAATCATACTTAGCCTTCTACTGTCATCACCAAGTATCAAGCTTAAAATGAGCTGGGAAACACAACACTAGAGTTCAGAGATAGTTTTATTAATGAAATTCTGTGCTCCCAAACACTGGCAGAGGTGAACGCTTCCTGGGATGGAAGTTTTCCAGCTGGATCCATGAGTGCCCCTTGCTGAAGTCCCTGTGACAGGGATCTGAGTGGATCATGCATACAGGTACAAGCCTATGGGGCCTGATGGCATGCATTCCAGGCTCCTGAGGGATCTGCCTGATGGAGTTGCCAAGCCTCTCTCCATCATATTTGAAAAGTCCTGGCAGGCAAAGCCCCTGGTGACTGGGAAAAGGGAAACATTTTTTAAAAGGGTAAAAAGGAAGACCTGGGGAACTACAGACCAGTGAGCCTCACCCCTCTGCCTGGGGAGATCACAAAACAGACCTTCCTGGAAGCAATGTCAAGGCACATGCAGGACAAGGAGGTGATGCGAGACAGCCAGCATGGCTTCACTGAGGGCAAATCCTGCCTGACCAGCCTGGTGCCCTGCTATGGTGGAGTGACTGCATCAATTGATGAGGGAAGCCAACCAATGTCACCTACCTGGACTTCTGTAACATCTCTGACATGGTCCCACACAACATCTTGATCTCTAAATTGGAGATAGATGGATTTGAAGGGGAGAATATTCTGTAGATTAGGAATTGGCTGAATGGCTGTAGCCAGAGAGCTGCAGTCAGTGGCTCTATGGCCAGGTGGGGGCCGGTGATGAGTGGTGTCCCTCAGGGATCTGTATTGGGACCAGTGCTGTTTAATACCTTTATTAATGTCATAGATAGTGAGACGGAGTGCACACTCAGCAAGACTGCAGATGACACCAGGCTGAGTGGTGCAGTCAATACAACAGAAGGAGGGGATGTCATCCAAAGGGACTAGAAAAGCTTGAGAAGTGGGCCCATGTGAACCTAATGAGGTTCAACAAGGCCAAGTGCAAGGTGCTGCGCCTGGGTTGGGGCAATGCCAGACATGAGGACAAACTGGAAGAAGAACTCATTGAGAGCAGCCCTGCAGAGAAGGACTTGGGGGTTCTGGTGAATGAAAAGCTCAACATGAGCCAGCAGTGCTGCTTGCAGCCCTGACGGCCAACTGCATCCTGGGCTGCATCAACAGAGGGGTGGCCAGCAGGGGAGGGGGGTGGTTGTGCCCCTCTGCTCTGCCCTTGTGAGGCCCCACTTGGAGTACTGTAACCAGGTGTGGGGCCCTCAGCACAAGAAGGATGTGGAGCTGTTAGAGTGGGTACAGAGGAGGGCCACGAGGATGATCAGAGGGCTGGAGAACCTCTCCTTTGAAGAAAGGCTGAGAGTGCTGGGGATGTTCAGTTTGAAGAAGAGAAAGCTCTGGTGAGACCTCACTGCAGCTTTTTAGTGCTCAAAGGGAGCTTATAAAAAGGATGGAGAGTGACTTAACATGGGCAGATAGTGATAGGATAAAGGGAATGGCTTTCAACTAAAAGAGGGTAGATTTGGATTGAATGTTAGGAGGAAATTCTTCACTCAGAGGGTGGTGAGGCACTGGCACAGGTTGCCCAGAGAAGCTGTGGATGCCCCATCCCTGAAGGTGTTCAAGGCCAGGCTGGATGGGGCTTTGGTCAACCTGGTCTGGTGGGAGGTGTCCCTGCCCATGGCAGGGGGGTTGGAACTGGATGGTCTTTAAGGTCCCTTCCAACCCAAACCATTCAATGATGATGATGATGATGATGGGAAGGTTTGTTGAATTGTAAGGTACAGTTCCCCATATGCCTAGCAGAAGCATTAATGCCATATAATATCAAGATCTTCTGACCCAATAACTTTTACATATTGCTTCAGAGAGGGTTCAGAAGCTGAGCTCCTGGGCTGTGCATTGATGCAGGTGCACTCTGCCCTTGCTGTTGTCCTGGGCACACCCCAAAGACATCTGCAAGGTGCTCAAGATGTTGTATTATGGTATGGTTTCAAAAGGTTCTCTTGTCACCTTGGCCAGTGAAGCTATTTGACTTTGTACCAAACACCCTGGAACAAGGCCTGGTTCCTGTGAGAATAAGTCTCTCAGCAACTACTAGTCTCTTTCTGATTCAGTAGGTACAGTGGGAGAGATCCACCTGGAAGATGAGGAGCAGACCCAACCTCCCACTCCAGTGCCTTTTCTCTAGCTGGGGCAGTCCTTGTGTTAAGCCACCTTTACAGAGAACAAGGACTTGAGCATGTCCTCATCTTGGCCAGAGAATGAGCCAGATGGTCAGGCTTTGTGGAGCTAGTCAGAAAAAAGGAAGAAAAAAAAAAAAAAAGGAGAAGAAGAAGAAGAAGAAAGAGGTCTACCTGCTATGCCATTCTATGGGACTACATAGAGTCTGGAAGACATGAATTTCAGGAACTCGTGGAGATGCACCAGTACCTTAACAGGATGAGCTAACATTGCCTTGTACCTCAGCAGCATGCAGCATGGCCACCAGCCTCTAGTTTGCATCTGGGCCGTATCCAGCTGGCCTGTGTGTGTAAGCAAGGTCTGCAATGGCCTGCGGACATGCCTGGCTGGGTGCATCTTTCCTCAGGCACCCCTGACATGGTTCTCTTCTCCTTTCATCTTCTGACATGAAGGATGATGTTTTAAAACATACATGTGAGTTAACAGAATTTTGGCCAGAAAACACAGAGACAGTAAAGAAACCAAATTCTTGAGGTGCTCCAGTCTGCTTCTTTCCTTAATAGCTGAAAACAAAAGTCATCAGTCATCTCCCTGTTTCCTGGGGGGAGAGGGAAGAAAAAAATAAACAAACAAGACTTCACTTTCTACACAAATGAAAATGCTGCCGTGATTTATTTTGCAGCTTGTTGTGGAAGTTTCAAAGGCATTTTGAAGGATCGTGTAGTACACCTGGTTGTGCAAGCTATTATAACTATTATAGTCTTTCTCTGGACCATTTATCAGCCTCCCGATAGCATGCTCAGGAGGACTATGCAGGAGAGGGAACAGGGATGACTGCTGTTGCCTCCTATAACTTTCTTACATTTTAGTTCCAGTTATGCCATAACTGCTGACATCACAGTAATTTCTGTTGTTGAAGGGAGCCTGTGGAAGGGGTGATGGGGAACACATGCTGGAGACTGCTTACTGGTAGGAAAGAACAAAGGACAGAGAATAGAGGGGAAAAGAAGTAAAACAGGAAGACATACTATTTGTAGACCTTTAAGCGTAACTTAACAGCAAATTCCTTGTGGCAGTCTGGAAAGTTTCCAAAAGTATCTATTTTCTCTCTTTTTATTGTTTGAATTTTGTAAAAAGGCTCAGTGACTTCTCTTTTGGCCACAGAAACCTGGGCCCATCCTGCCATGATACCTGAGCTCTTCAGAGCATCTTCTCCTGTGAAGTTCCTGGAAAGGACAAAGGTATTATTTGCAGGTTCCTGGTGGGAGAACGGGGCACAGCAAGGGCTAGAGGCTTGTCTTCAGCTATGCACTGACATAACTACAGGCCTGTAACTCCCCAGGTAGGCCCTTATGCTTCAGGATAGGAGCACACAGACGAGAAGGGTTAGCAATATAGCCAGAGCATTAGCAGCACCCTGATGACTTACACATGGAGCCTGTGGAGCAGCAGGGACTTGAAGCAGTTTCCAATAGCCCAGGATTGTGATCTAACCACTGGACAACACTTCTATGCACCATTTGCATCTGCTCCATGTTGTGTAGAGATATCTGAGCTAGTTTTCAGTTCTGACTTATTTCACACACTGTAGCCACAGGCTGAGCCTTGGGATTTCCTCCCCAAAGGGGCAACCCAAGTTCTTTGTTCCCTCCTAGCTCTGCTCCGCTGAAGGGGAGAGAGGACATCACCCAGGCTTAGAGCAGATATGCTTGCTTGGATGGAACCATGATGTTCCAAAGTAGAGCTGACATTTTGAAGTGGAACAAGAGCTAGAAATCTCTCAAGATATCAATGATCAATGCTACCAAATTCCAGGACAGAGGGTAAAGCAGGGGAGGGCATATCCTTTAGGTCTGCAGCTCTCTCACCTCCAACGTTTCTTTCGGCATTGACAAATAGCTTCTTAAAAGTCCTGCCGAGGGAAAGCCAAGCCAAGCCGAGTGCACTTTCAGTATGCAATTAGCATAAATATACTTTGTGCTAAACTGCCCAGAGTTAGAAACAAAGAGCTTGTGAAGGTCCTAATTGTTCCAGAGGGAATACATGTCACGGAGAGAAAGACAAAGGGGAGCCATGTCCAAGAAGACATGAGAGAGAGGCCAAACCAGCAATTGCCTGAATCCAAAACAGCCCCAGAGGCTTTCTCTGAAGACCTGCCAGCGGAGTCAGCACTGGAATTTGCCAGGGACTCGGCCTAAACCCAGCCACAAACCTTGCCGCTCTTTGCAAATGGTACGTGTCATTTGGCATTGTGAACCTGCCACACTTACTGTGTGAGTGGCCACAATTCGCGACTTCATTGCTGGAGTCCAGCAGATGAAAGAAGGCAGATCAAGCGCATCACCAGAAGCACCACTTTTAAGATGCATCTTTATAATTGCAAGATTTCTCAGTAACAAAAATGTTTGCTTGGAGCTTTTTTTCTCCGAGACCATGGTCAGCACAGTGAGTGGCAGTATGTGGCAGCATAGTGGGGGCACAGGGGAGACCTTCCATCTGAGCAGATGAAGACCAACTGCTAACTCTAGACAGATTTGCTTGCATTGCCTTTGATCCCCTCCACTTGCATCTCCTGGGATTTGGGCACTGTGCAAGCTGTGGATTTGCACAAGTGCTCCACGGTGCTGGGTCAGGTCTATTGTCTTGAGGCTTTCAACATGCCCCTAAGTGTTCACAGCCAGAATCCTGACAGCGTTCTGTGCCAGGGCCTTTAATATGATGCTGTGGATGGATCCTTTGTCCCCCAACTCAGACTTTCGGACTCCTCTGGATCTAAAGTTTCAAAACTGTTTCTCAGACCAGCTCACCACACTTACTCCTGCTCCCTCTCCAGATCAACAAGGTTTATTTAACTTGGAAAAGAGACAATAGTTTTCCTTTTAATTATGAAAGATGCACTGTGCAGAATACCTCTCCTATGAGTGTGCAAAATCACATTTTGCCGTGTTAACAATGCAATTACAGTCTTGTGATCTGAACAGGAATGCAGCTCACAACTCAGGAGCCATTTGTCTAACCTTCAAACTGATCAACTGTTTTCATCACTTTCCTTTGTCACTAAGGCTTCCTTTATTTGTCTATACCTCTTCCTCTTATCCTAGATGGAATCTTTTACCATGTCGGCATGAACATAAATATTTAGACACAACTGTTGAAGCTTTCAGATGTTTGCTCAGGAATAAATCTTTCTATGAGTCCTTGGTTCAAGATAGAGGCAGCAAGTAATTGCCCATGAAATTCCCTGTGGGTTGGCAAGAGGAAGGGAGACTTCATATGTGTCAAAGGATGGCTTTGGGTAAATGGCCTGCTGGAAGCAGAAGTGTTGCTGAGGAGCAAAAGTGTTCAGTGAAAAGTATTGCGAGATTTTAGTTCGTTTTCCAACCAGGCTGAGAGCAACTGAAAATGGGAAATATCAAAAAAGGCTGTGTTCATACGTTGAGGCTTTCTTCCTGTACTACACTGAATGCAAAGGGAAAATTGTCTTTTTTTTTTCTGTATTTTTTTAAAAATGTCACTGAAATTTGTTGAATTCACTGAATGTGGAAATCAAGCATAAAGGAAAAGTTTTACATCCATGTCTTTTTGTTGACTCTTCCCATTTTCAAACCTTACCAGTTCTGGTTAGAAACAGAAGAGCGTTTCACAAAGTATTACAATTCCAGGTTCTGTTTGCAGTGGTATTTTGCTCCAATGGAACAGAACAAGCTTCCTTCACTGGCTGCAGGTCACTGCTTTAGCAACTGGAGCTGCAATCGTTCACCGGAGCGTCTTGTCTTTAGGGTCTCTGGGAGTGTTCTTCCTAACAGCCCATGGAGACTGAGTCCTTTGCAATGGCCAAAAGCCTTAGGGGCCTCCAGAAATCAGCAGGTTTTCTTCTGAAGTCGCCCTGTTTGGAGACCAGACCAGCTCATGGCTCCAGCTTAGGAGGCTCGGGGGCCAGGTTTGGCTTTTTTTTTTTTTTTTTAAACTTTTTGTGTTATTTGGCATGAAAGTACCACCAGGTCACCTCCTCCTGTGTTCCTTGTCTGTGTGCCAGCACCTGGTAGCCGCAGACACCAAAGGTACAGCAACTCAGCTTCAGGAAAAACAAAATTAGAAACAGCAGAAGCAGATGCCAAACAGTAGCTACATCTGGATTTTGGGTGATCGACTCCACATGTATTTCCCTGTTACTGCACAATATCCTAAGCAAACATTTGAGTCTCCCTTTGCAGCCCAGGGTCTCTTCATGTCTAAAACCATTCTTGAATGTGTTGAGTGAAAAATCTGCTAGACCACAGCTGGTAAGAAATAGGTGGGACAGCGGTTACGTTGGTTACTGGGAGCCACTTCCCACGTGATAACGATATGAAGGCATTTCACAAAACACATGTCCCACAAGCTGGGGAATTTAAGGCAAAATGGGTAACTTGAGACAGTGTGCCAAGACACCAAGGATCTGGCCATTGCTGTATTTAGCTTATTGAAGTCAGGAGGTCTTGGTCGCTCACCATCTCAGCAGCTACCAGACAATGAATTGTATGTGAGGATATTCTCAGCTTTTCAGTCCTTTCTTTTTTTTAGTTATTTTTTCTTTTACCCATTTTTTTTTAATACAGCATTCTGAACTGCTTACAGTTGGCAGTATCTAATGAACCTCTAACATGCCAGCTCATACTATTCATACTATCTCATACTACCTCTTTATGTCATTAAACCCTACCATTCACAGGAAAAAAAAAAAAAAAGTGTTTCATTTTATTGTTAGCACAATTGCTGGAATAATATAACTCCTGTTTGTCAGAATTCATTGCCAATCATCTTCAAAAGAAAAAAAAAAGAAAGATTTGTGGGGAGAGATCTACACATGCATATACATACTTTGTATATTTTTATTATTAGTTGTATATATTTATTATTAGTAGGAGATGAGCTCTTCTGAACTTCTGGTAACTAGTACAGTGAAACCATCTCTATGACTTGATATCTTGATTACACAGGAGTTCTTGTTCTCTGGATCAAAAAAGTGAGAAAAATGCAACTTGGTTCCTCACAAGAATTAATCTGCTCATAAATATAAGGGTTAGCTAAAATGTGTGTGTTTGTATTTGCTGTAATTATTATTGAAAAATCACATCAAAGGCTTTTAGTAAACAAAATGTGTCTTTAATTTCTTTTAATGATAATTCTGGATATTCAAATAAAAGCAGTTACAAAAATCAAAGGAATAGTGAAAAATAAAGGAAAAGCCAGATTTTCCAAAAAGCAGCATCTCTCATTTCAGCATGGCACCAAAGCATCTGTCTGTCCAAAGCACTTAGCCCTCAGCAGAAACCACTGCTCTGCAGTTTGAAAGCAGAGCCCTCACAATTAGACTCCTCAACTGGGTGAACTGAAAGCCTGTGACCAGAGCAGGTTTTGATCAAGTTGTAGGAAATGTGGCCCTATGTGCCGAGCTGCCCCTCTTCTGTCAGTAAGCCGTCAGCTTTGCTGTGCAAGTCTTGGGTTGGGAAGAGTTGTGTGTTTTCCCAAATACTCCATTATAACCCTGCCTTGGGTTGTGATGTGGCATCCTGGGGCTTGACAGGCATGGCCTTCTCTTAAAAAAAAGTCATTGAAATGTCCTTTTGTTCACCTCTCCTCAATAACAAGGTGCCAATAACAAGCTATCCACCTTATGGATAACGTATAGATCGTGGGTGTCCAACCCGCCTTGGAGCAAACCTCATTGCTGCTGCCACGTCCTTGCCCATTGCTTTCCACACTCCCAGGACACCTCCCATGGCCTCCTGTGTTTCCCCAAGGGCTGTCCCTTCTTCCTCGCCCCTACTAAACCCTGAAGACCCAAATGGCACAGGGCTGGGGACAGGAGACATTGACAAGTTCCTGGCATAAAATGGAGTTCTGCAAGGTGGGGAGACTGGTGTCACATGGAGGAGAGGGACCTTGGATTATTGCACAGATGCTGCAGTCTGGTGTGGAGGGGTGAGTTTAACTGGAGCACAGCTCTGCTGCTGGCCTGGCCTGGTTTGGAAATGTTTCCTAGAGTGATGAAAAGTAGATGTGTCACTGTGAACCACAGGAAATACTACTAAGCAGTGCTTCAGCTGCATGGGAGCATCTCTGGTGGTGGTGCCTGGCTGATGAGCAGAAGCAAACCTTCAGGAGATGTAGGCATAGCCTGGCTGGGACTCAGTGGCCACGTGTCTCTAGAAAAGCACTCCGACAGATCCTTATCATGGCGATGGCAGTGCTCTGAGGTACTGAGCCTCAGTCTCCTAAGCCTAGTGGAGGGGATGGAGCCTCTTGCCATGCCTGTCCCAAGGGTTGCCCTGTGCCCAGACAGCGCTGTTGGCCTCTCAAGCACCAAAAACTTTATTAGGTACTAGTTCTTACAGCATCCCTAATGTTGCTGTGAGCAGTCTGACCCGAGCAAGAGGTTAACGTGGCAGGAATGGATGTTTCTGCAGTTAGGAGTGTGCTTTGCTGGTCCATTACAATGATTGTAGGTGGCCATGACAAAGTACATGACAAAGTACTACCCTACAATGTGATAGAGGAGCTGGAGCACACATGCAAGTCTTAAATGAGAGAGTTTGTGCTGCTTGTCACCTTAATGTATCACATCCCACAGGACGATACCTCTTCTGGTGTAAGTAGTGAGCCAGACCCAAAGTAAAGGCTATTCTTTTCCCGACCTGTTCCAAGGGCCAGTGGAGGACATCTATCTCCCCACTCGTAAATCGAGGCTTTGTGGAAAGGCACCGCTGCCAGGTGGCAACAGGTGAATGTGGCATGACAGAGGGCTTTAGGCACCTGCTGGCTTAGCCTCAGCTCAGGAAGACCAGCTTATCTGAGCTCAAAATATAGTGGCAGAAAGGGGAATGCAGCATCACAGAAGTAAAGGCACATGAGCACACACACACACACACACATGGCATAATCACAGAGGCCTCATTTTGTTAGAAGCACAGGCTAAAAACCAGGCACGTCTGGTGCCTCTGAGCAGTTGTATGCAGGAGCTCAAGCAGCAGGGAGGCAACTTCTTGCCCCTTTTTCCTGGGCAGGATGGGGAATGAGTTAATGTGTGGGGCACTTTGGGCTCTGTGATTTTTCCAGTGACACTGCAGTGAGACTGCACAGGGCCAGTTCTGGGGACTGTGTCAGTGATGTGGAAGAGGTCTTTTGTTTTATGAGATGTATTTGACCACACAACCTCTTCTTTGATGGCAAGAAGCTGTTCTCAGTGTACGGAGCAGTTTGTGCTTCTGTGCCAGGCTTGGAAAAGGGCACGTATGCCCAAAGGGCTTGTCCATTTTTTCCATCTCTGTTCCTTCTCTCTGCGGACCTTGACTAGCCACCACATCTCCCACTGTTCACATACCATATGTCGCTGGACAGCAGGGATTTACAAGTGGGAAGATGTTCTCCACTGGCCCTTGGAAGAGGTTGGGATGAGATTCATTCTGGAAAGGAATAGCCTTTATTTTGGGTCTGGCTTACTACTGCTGGGAGAGTCCTGGCTGTTCACGGAAAGACAGCTAAATCGTGGGCGTGTTTATTGGAATTACAAATAGCTTTATACAGACGAGTTAGCCTGGTCACTGGGAATTTGTATGGGTAATTATGGGCTCATTATTATCTTCCCTGCAGGGAAGACACATGACCCAGTAGTCTGAGGAAAAAGTTGGGCGCCAGGAACTCCTGGACTCTAATCCCAGCCCTGACACTCCCTTCTCTGGCCCCAGGCAAGTGACTTAACTTTGTGCCTTGGTTTCTCCGTCTGTAAAATAGGGATAATATCTCTGAGGAGTGTTGTGAGGATTAATTAGATAATGTTCACTTAATGCTTTGAAGATATGAAATGTGAAATCTTGTTATGCAGCCTGGAATGCTTTCCAGGCTCTTTTGATTTCTGACCGCACGCTTTCATTAGATCACCTCCTTCCCCGCGGAGGTGGATTCGCTTGGGAGCCACCCCAGCTAATTTGGGAGTTGTTTTTTTCCAATAGCTTGGAGCGGTTCCCAAACCCTCTGACTCACAGCAGCGCACTGGCGAAGCTGAATTTTATGCAGATCTGTCTCTGACACCTGACCCTGGCTGGGGAACGCCTCGGTGAGTGCTGGCTTTCAGGAGACAGGCCAGGGAGTGGCTGGAGACGGGATGAATCAGGTCTAACTGTCTCTAATGAAGCCAGGGATGGATCTTGCCCTTCGGCCTTCTCCAAAAGCGTCTGCACTTCTGGGAGTCCCTGCAGGCCAGGGGTGCAAGGAGCAGCTCTTTCCCCGCTGAGTCCTTCCCCGTGGTGCTGCTGAAGCTGCAGATGCTCCCTAAGCACTTGGCCAGGTTCTGGTTTTGCCTTGATATTGTGAGGCATGGACATGAGAGATAAGAGATTTTTCTATGAGTAAAACGATCCCCTCAGTCATTCCTTTTACGTGCAGTCAGCTTCCGTGAAAGATTGGTTCCTTGGGGAAAAGCAGGCTGCTGTGCCAAGTCCCCGTGCAGGGCACAGTAAGGCCGAGCACTGCTTAAAAAACAACAGGAAAAGCAGGCCTTCTTCCTGACATCTACTTATTTTTTAACCGTTCCATGGTCTTATCTGCCATCCCCTTCCCACAAAACCCCGTGCCTGCACCCAGCAGTGCTTGGGACACGCAGGAGCACCCGGCTGCTGTGGGCTCAGACATGACTCCAGCACAGCCAGGAGCAGCCCAGGCTGTGGCACCGGCACCTCCCTGGGGGTCAGCCTCTTCCAGAGCCTCCCCTGGCACACAGGGCTTGTCGCCCGCAGGGTTTTGCCTGGAGGTGCTGCGAGGGCTGAAGTTCAGCTACTCAAAAGCAGGAGCTCCCTCGAGTGGAAAAACCACCCCACTGCAGCGGGGCGCAGCGTGGGGCCACAGCTCCATCCACGCCACGATACAGGGACGCGAGGTTTGCAATGCACCCCTGCTAGAGGCTCGGTCAGCTCTATGGAAAAACCAGAAGTGTCGGAGGGAATAAACGGGAAGGAAATAAATGACGAAATACAGTCATTTTCAGAGCTATGTCTTGCTTTGTTTGAAATCAGGACGCTCCTCAAGGCAGGCTGACTGCTTAGGAAACTAATCCCCACCACTGCAAATTACAGAATAGTCACACAATTGCACAATTTTTGCTGGATTTTAAAACAGCATCTATTTATTTGCTTATCCCCTACCTTGAGAATGAAATTCGTGTTCACACAGAGATCCTTTCTGCTCGCTGTTGTCCCCCCACAACAACCCAAGATGTTTTGGGAGGACACAGGTCTTTAAATACAACTCGGACCATAAAGTTTGTATGTGGTATGCCCTCATCTCTAATGCCTGGGAGAAGAGCAATTCTTTGCCCCTTCATCTCAACTGTCTATATCCATCAGGTGAGTGAAAGAAACCCAAACACAGGGGTGGAGAACACCTGGGCAGGAGCTTTCACTCTTCCCTCTGCAGCTTGTATGAGAATATCGTCCTGGGGTGTTGGCAAGGGAAAGGGGGACACAGGTTCTCCACCTGGGGGGACACAGGCCGTTTAACATCTTACCACTCACAAACAGCAGACACTACACCTTGGAGTTACCCAAAACTAGAGCAGATCGAGACACGGTGCAAGGGGTTGCTGGTGCAGCACTGCTCAATCCAGCAGATGTGAGCTGTGTGGCTGAAAAAGGCTCGAGGCAGGGATGAGGAGCCAAGTCCCACATGAAATACACCTTCTGGCTAGCTGATGGTGAAAAAAAGTCTGTGCTGGGTTTTGTTGCAGGGTGGTCAATGAACAGCAAAAGGGGAATGCAGCAGCACTCCCAGACTGCAGAAGCACGTGCCAAGGAGGACACAGACTGCACATCACAGGGGCTCTGATTTGATCCTGGGAGCACATCTGAGGCTCATGGCCCTTCCAGCCCCCTGCTCACCCGTGCTCACAATGCCAATACAATTTTAGGCACAGCCATGCAGATTCGTGCACGGGATGCTGTAGTCAGCACCCAGGTACAGGAACGGTTTGTTTGTAGAAAGCAACCCTGCTTCTTTAGCTAAGCTTTGATTATATACGCTATCTGCTAAGTCATTGAAATCTCTTGGAATGAATACATGGAAGAATTATTGTAATTGAATCTAAGTAGTGCTCAAATTAATGTAAATATGACGCATCAGCCTAATAATTAAAGTTGTCAGGTATGGGTTTTATACGGAGCTTGAATTAGGTTCCTGCTTGAACTTGTCGATTTGCCTTGAAGCTTGTAAGGCTGAGCTCAAAAGGCAAAGTGTTGTGGGAATGCTGAAAAACAACACAGCAGGGCAAAGAGCTCTTCTGCTCTGCTCTGGGGACCTTTTCTCCTACCACCTCCTGCACCCCCTGCCTGGAACTTTGCACTACATGCAATATCCCCCTCGTTTCATTTATGGGTGTTTTGTGACTTATAGATGGCAGCTACAGCCCCAAAAGTTGTCCTGCTCCCTGCTGGAGCCCACCAGCTCCCATCCCATGGTGGCTGAGCCTCACCTGAGGACCCTGGTGGAGCTCCACATCTCAGTCCATCTGGTGGCAGGGGGCCTGTAGGCACAACTGCAGGAGGCTGGCTCTGCCCAGGGCTGCTCAGGCACCTCCCCAAGGCTCTCGGCTCCAGCCAGCAGCTATAGCAGAGTCCCTTCCCTCGGGAACCACTGTCTCACCAGCTGCGCTGGCACAACCATGCGTTTTGGCTTGAGTGACCCCTGGGAGCAGCCCGGTTGAACTTGCTCTGCTGTGCCCGGCATCAGAACGGGCTGTCTGAAAAAGCACCATTTAGGAAACAAAATGAAGCACTCCTATGGGTATACCAGCTCAGCATCTGGCTCCGAGTCCTTTTATTTTCAAGGCATAGTTAGGAAAAAGGCTTAGGTTCAGGTTTCAAAGCTGAGAAAATACACCAAGAATTGTAAAATGGTTCCTTCAGAGAACAAAATTGCTAAATCAACTGAACCACACCTTCAACACACAAAAGCCTGATCAAAAAAAAAAAAAAAAGAGAGAGAGAGAGAGAGAGAGAGAAGCAGAAACCCAAAACTGTTCTCATTTGTCTGGGCCATTTGTACTTGCTATGCGTGCATAAATCAGGCATTTGGATACAAATGTAGGTGATGCACAAGTCCATGCACCTATACCTCTCAAAGTCACACAAGCAGCCACACGAATGAGGCTCAGCCAAGTTTTTGCTCCTACTATCCCATGCAGAAGTTAATCCAGCAAGAGAAAAATCTAGTGGGAAGTTAGACCCCTGCACAGTCTGCTGGATGGTGTCTGTGGGTGAGCTCTTGCCGTGGCCTGTTTCATGGTACAGACGGTTCACTGCTGTGGAGTCGCCTACATTGGTAACCTGCTCTGTGTCGGGGACACACAACAACCTTACAGAAAGCCTCTGGGTGTGCACAGCCATGGCAGATACATGCAAGAGGAAAAGATTGTGTTTTTGTTCATCCATCTCAATCCTTCACCAACATATGAGGGTCCTACTTTGCTCTGAATCTTTCCCGTGGGACACGAACCTTGTGTGCCTTTGTGACTTGCCCAGTTTTGGCAGTCCATATTTACATGGCGTGTGACATCTGGTGATTTCTGGTGACATTCACTGAGAGGTGGAGGCCATCAATGACAAAGTTGACCAGGATTTTGTTTTCCTGGGAAACTTCCCATTTGTAGAAGAGGCAGCATGGAGAGGTGGATGTGCCAGCTAATTGCACAGCACTCCTGGTGTGGGCAGGTCTATCAGAATCTCAGCAGCACTTTCCAGGCCCCTTGCTTTAAAAGTAGCTTCTAGCCAGTGTCTGGGTGACCTGCACGCTGTCAATGGGCTGTGCCAATCCTGTGCTCCCTTCCTGCTGCTGGAAAGCCTCTCAGTATCACCCCATCCCTGCTCTGCTTCCCACAGGAGCGGTGGCATCTGCACGCCGGTCCTCTGCTGTGCTGAGCCACCAGGGAGGCATTTCAGAGGGCCGTATCCTGAACAAACGATTAAATGGGACATGGTGTCATGGGACGAGACCCAAGTCCTTCCCTAGATGAATGCCTTGCCCATGCTGCCAGTGGCATTGCTGCGGGGAGTGGGACGAGGTCCCATCTGGGGGCTGGATCATGGGGAACAGGGGTGAATTGTCCTGGGAGGGAAAGGGCAGGGGCAGGGGCAGGGCTGGCTTGGTTGGACCATGAGGGCAGCGAGGCTGTCCCTGTGGCTTCAGGCTCCTCTGCTTCCTGAGATGACATTACAGCACTGGCATTTGCTGGGATGCTTGGCAGCGTGTCCCAGTAGCTGATGAAAAGGCTTTGTACGAGGGGATGGCGTGGGCTGCCTCTCAGGGAGGCAGGCTTCCCACAATGCCAATTAAGTGTAATCTCAGCGACTCCACTGTCTTTTCTTTGGGGCTGGAGCCATTTAGCCCACTCGGAGGCATTTCAAACCCTTGCTGTCAAGCCCAGAGGAGCTGAACATAGCCCTTGTTTTTCCTATCCTTTCGCACAGAGCTGATGTCACCGAGCTCCCATTTAGCCACCCTTATATTTAGCACTTCCTCCTGCAGTGCCTACACCCCCTGCTCCTCCCAGACAGCAGCTCCCATCATTTCAACACACTTGCAAGTGGAAGGGGAGCACAGCAGAGCAAGATAAGTGACCAAGCATCATTCCCTCTCTTGATGCAGCTGAACATGGTCAGCATTGCTCTTCACCTCCTGGAGGGAGGGGTGCACACGGGCAGCCCCCCAATTTTCTTCCTTTGCACTTTGCTCCTGGCAATCGTTCTTTACAGTGATAGGGAGCGTGGGCTGTGGTGCTAGGAGTGCAGGTGTGTGGGGAGCTGGGTTGGAAATTGGCCTGGAAATTTGCTGATTTTATGATTGAGTACGTACTGGCTGCTAGCAGCATGGAGAGCAGAAATGAACAGCAAAATGGGAGCTGCCCATCCCCTGACCCCAAATCAGTGCCCATCCCAGCCATGGCCTATGCTGGGCTATGCCAGGATGTGTCTTATCTGTGGCTGGATTCGCAGAAAGCAGTGTTTTGCAGGGGCAGGTGGTAGTGGAGGCACGAGCGACGAGCATGACGATACGACATATTATGTCAGAACACAAATTAACCAAACAGGTGACGAGCATGGTGCTGAACCCTTGCAGGGGGTTCAAAAGCATGCAAGGCTGGAGCCAGCCCCTCCTGGTTAGTTAGCACTGGGGTTTGCTTTTTGTTGTGGGGAGATCTTTCACTCCTGGAGTCAAAGTGCAAAAACACCGTCAGAGCCCTGTTATGCCCATAATGTGCCTGTGTGATTTTAGGCTTTCTTTATGCTGCTTGATAGATTGCTCTAATGGCTGTGTTGACATTCATTTAATGGCACTCAATGGCACTTTCATTTAATAAAACTCTTTTCTCACTTTGAACTGGAGTGTTTTCTCAAATGTGGCCTGTGGTGGTTTGCATTTGCTTTATTATTAATTAAAAGTAAACGCCTTTCTTGAGAACATTTCATTGCCATGCAGATGAAGCACCTTCAAATGGACTTTTTCCGTGTTTTATTTCTTTAAATCTATTACCTCCTAAAGCCTGATGAAGTAAGAATTTGAATAACTATTTTTTGAAAGGTAGAATTCACCGATAAGGTTCAGATAAGCAGTTCAGATGCTTATCTTCTCAATTTAACTTCTTGGGCTTATTTAAATAGGGAAAAAAAAAAAAAAGCAACTTGCAATTCAACAAGAACAGCTTCTCCAGAGGTTTTCATTTATGTTAGTCTTGGACTGGGTTCAAACGCTGCAAGGATGCCTTTATCCTGTCAGCACTTCCACACTCCGGGTTCTCACATCGACTTTTTCAGCCTGCTGGAGCAGCCTTTGTCGCTGCAGTCATGTCCAAAAATGCAGAGCCAGTTTTTCAGAGCTGGTTCACCCGACGATCCTCAGGACTTTGCTGGCGTGAGACATCCTAACTGGGCTTGCGTTTGGATGCCAGATGCCAAAGGAGAAATTCTGATGTCCTACTCTTTCCGAAGGAAATCACCTCAGACTGATTAACAGTCCTTGAAAGTCTCTGTAATTCTCCTTTCTACTTGAAAATCCTCTGTCCTGTGTTTGTGTGTTGGATTCAACCCCTTTTCCATATTTGCTCTCATCTTCGTGATGCAGGTTGCTGCTTTTATTACCATTTTTCCTTCTTTTTTCCTTCATTTTCTTGTTGCCTTTCTGTATGTTACCTTTATTCACTGACTGCTGCTTCCATCCTGGTCTACTAAACTGATATCTTGTTAACATTCATAGATCCCTGTAAGACTCAGTTTCTCTGTAATTGTTCACAAAAGGAGCTGCTAAAAAAAAATCACACATCTAAATTAAAGCTTTAGGTGTTTCTTTTTTTTTATTTCTTTTTTTATACATGTGTATGTTTTCTCATCTTGTCTTTGAGCTTTTTAGTCTCCAGAGCCTTGTCCTACTTCATTTTGTGCCTTGGAAAAAAGCTGAAATGAGTAAGTGATCCGTAATGAAGTTTTTAGCCATAATCAAAGGGTGCAGATCCCGTGATGAAAACCTCTCTCCGTTCATTTGACTCAGAAGATTGTGACCAGGAAACACCCAAGATACTAGAGACAGGGTGTCTGGAGCTGAGAATTAACCTGGCAGACACTTGGACAGCAGAGTCCTGACTGCAGAAGCCACCCAGAGGTGCTTTACAGGGAGAGCACCGAGACAGCAGCAATGCCCTGTCTCACAGGGATAATTTTTCTGTGAAATGGCAATGCACTGTGTCCAAAGCCAATGCCTGTGGGGCCTTGTTTAGAATAATTTTAATAAGGGAAAGGTCAAAGGTGAAACGTCAACACCTAAAACTGGTATACCTGCAGCCATGCTTAGGGATGCCTCAGCTGATTAGCTGGCTCCTTGAGCACCCACAAAACCCAAGACTTCAGTGCTCAGTGGAACATCCCTGTGCTTTTGCTTCATGCACTTAACTGAAAAAAAAATATGGTTGAAACATCGCAACGGTTAGCACAGAGCCTTGTGGCTTGTCTTCCCTTTCTGAGCACAAGGGCTCCCAGCCCTATGGCCATGGGGGCTGCAGGATCCTGGCCCTTCCCCACCCACCCCACCTGCACAGGAGTGTGGTGGTCACGGGCAGGGAGGAGAAAGTGTCTGCTCATCCTCCCGTCAATGCGGTGAAGCTAATGGGTGGTATTCTCCAGGGAAAGACCCTTGGCTGGTCTGTGGAGAAGGCTGTGATAAGGAGAGGTAAGGAAGTGACCCCCTGGACATAAAGGCATCCCAGGAAGGCTGCTATCCACAAACACTGCAAAAACATTTTTGCCTTTAATTCCCATTTTAGCATTTCAGAGCCAACATCTAATAGCTTCTTCCACCCTGGTGCTCCTGGGGGGTACTTTTTTTTTTTTTTTAATTTTATTATTTTTTATTTTTCCAAAAGGCCAGACACTGATTTTCCAGTCATTTTTAGCTGGTGTCCGCACAGCCCTTGCTGTTTGATATCCAGGGCTGCTGATTTGGACAGGAAATCCTGCCCAGCACAGGCAAGGCAGCAGGGAGAGGGGGAGTGAAGCCAAGAAAGGGCTTCAGCGGGTGCCTCGGGAGCACCTCGCGGGAGAAGGGCGGGAGGATGTGCTCTCAGCTGGATGTTTACAAACAGAAAGGCTGGTTTGGAAATCCAAAATAGCTATGGAAATTTTTATTTCGGCTTACACCTTAAAAAAACAAAACAAACCAAAACACCCAACCCTCGGAAGCTCAGGCTTTATTCTAAGTGAAGCTTCTTACACAATCCTTGGAAAAGTGTGCTGTCAGCACCCTTAAACAAGAAAACTGCTGTGATTACTTGTGCAAAACTGAGTGTGAGTGAAGATTTGCTCCTCTTTGTGGGTCTGGTGCCAGGCCTGCAGCCACCCGTGCCTGGCCGAGCCACCTCACCGGGACAGCAGGGATGTGGGAGGACAAGCGCTGGGTGCTGGAGGACAGTCAGCAGCACCAAGTATTTTTTTTGCTGGCAAGCTCATCTCTTCCAACACACTTCGGGAGCGCTGCAGAAAAGCCTTGTGGACCAGCTCTTGCTCTGCTTTAATGTGTCCTCAAACCCTGCAGCTGACAGCAGCATCTGATGAGTGGGTCCTTGCTCAGGGTTTGTACATGGAGGAATCAGAAATGAGCTCACTGCACAACACCAGCAGCAAGTCTGAATAGCAGCTAGCTTAATATGGCACAAACAAAATTAATTATTTGCTTTTCCAAGATCTACCGCCGAAGTCTCTCTTCCTCAGGCTTTCTTATTCTTCACTCCTCCCTTGGGTTTCCCTCCCATTGGTGTGAATTTTTCTGTGCTCTTGGATGGCAGGTTGCAGCAGAGACAGGTTGCACAAAGCTCACCTTGAGGGTGTTTTCCCCTGGATTTTTGGAGAGCTGAGGGTTTCTGAACAAGGGGTTCCAGAAGCAGACTGGGGACGTGATGCTTCAGACTTACATCCAGATCCGCGTCTTTTCCAGTCTCGCAAACATTTTCTTACCTATTATTCTGTAATTAACCCTAACCTAGTGAATTTCAAACATTCAAGCCTGAGTAGAAAATAACTGTTTGGATTCAGCATTAAAAGATCATGGTAGCTTTATAACCACCCAGCATGTTTTAAACATCTGGAATCCGGAGTACCTCAGTGCTCAGGGTTTGGCTTTTATTCCGTCAGTTAGTGGAGATTAGCTGAGCAGGACAGGCACTCCTGTCTCCACTCCCCTGCACTCCCAGCAGCTGGGACTGGGCACCGCAATGCTGAGAGGGGACAGCGATGTCCCAATGTCCTGACTCTTCCAGGGTTTGTGTCCCTGCTGTGTTTCGCTCCCTCTGTCAGGCACATCCTCTAGTTTTGGGAGGAAAACACCTGGCACTCTGCAGCCTGACTGCTGCTCCCTGGGCTTCATCGGAGGAAGTCTGGAGGTGTCATTGCTCCGGAGGTCACTGCACGGCATTGGAAACCGACTGCGGTGACAGAGAGCCAGCCTGGTGAAGGCACAGCAACATCAGTATTAAATAAGCCTTCCTAAAATCTGTTTCAGAAAACAACTGTTAACTCTATAGAGCAGCGCGCAGTTTTCCCTTAATATTAGGGTAATAAAAGGGAGGGGAGGGGGAGTGAGAAACTGGCTAGGCAGCAGCTTTTATAATGTGAATTAGCTCAGTCCAGCCCTCAGCCAGAGGTTTCTTTCCTGCAGGATCTCAGACCTGAGGCCTCTTCACAAGCCATCTGTAATATGCAGTTAATGACTCCTGTAAAGTTCTTTGTAAGATGAGGAAGGAAAGGATGCTGGTGCCTCATTGTTCCACTTTTCGTGATTCTACAGGCACGACCTCCCTCAGCAGTGAGGTCTTCCCTGGCTTTTATCATCCGAGATTACCCTAGCACTGATTGCTTAACAAGATCTGACAAGATCACAGCGCGGGGCAGTATACCTGCAGGTAAAACAAAGGTCGCTTTGGAGTCATTTTCTCACAGTCTGCAGCACACGCATTTTCAGCTCCCAGAGGTTTTGCAGAGGCTCAGGGAGGGCTACTCACCCAGCAAATGCAGTTGTGCCTGGTCAATGGACAAGCACCAGTGGAACCACACTCTGAGTGTATTTATAACACACTGCCAGCACAAATCCTGTGCGATGGTATCCAAAAATGAGTTATCAGCTAAGACAATTTAGCAACCAGCTGTCAGATGCAGGAGATGCACACTCAAATCCAACTCCCTTTTATAAACCCCAAATCAGCGAGAAGATATCATGGCAGCCTGGCTGTTTAGAGGACAGCCAGGTGTGCCACAGCCATTCAAACAGCACATATGTTGGCAAGCTTAACTTGTTTTTCCTGGAGTTTTCTGTGATTTCCCATAAGTCTTGGCTATGATTTTCTGAGCTCTTCCTGTTATCTGCAGACTTTGTCATCCACGGAGGTGGACTGCAAATTTGCAAGATCTGTTTTCTCGAGCCAAAACCTGAATGTAAATGAGCAAGTGCCACATTCAAAAGTGTCTGGTCACAGATTCTTTGTGTCACAGGCAATGATGCTGGAGCTCAGCAGAAACGCTCATACCCAGCCGTGCTGGGAGGGGAAAGTGCAGTATTACTGAAACCAGAGTCAAGCCCTGGGAGCACAAGAACTCCCTGACAGAGACCAGAAGTCTAGGAAGGATGTTTTTACCCCTTTACTGGGCACTACAGAGTAATGAAGCCTGCCTAAGCGGAGGGGTTGGTACGCTCGTCCACAGGCAGAGCTGCCTGGAGTCTTGCAAAAATCCTGTACAATACAAAGGCAAGCTGCACGTCAGGCTAGTTGCTGCAATATCATTTATCTAGCTCACCTTTCTCTTTACTACCACGTTCATAAATGTAGAGAGGTTCCACTTCCTCATGTGACTATTTAGATTTATTATGACATGCAGGGCATCAGCACTTTGGGGTGCCTCATCCCAGGGCTTTTTGCTCTAGGAGGAGGGGAAGGCAATCCCTACCCCAAAGAGCCCATGGCATTAAACATGGGATAATAGGTAGATAAAACAAGGAGATTGGGAGGCAGCAAGAGAAACCAGTGAGACGGGTTTGGGCAGTATGTCAGCCAGTAATCTCAGCACTCCAGTGTGATTTTTGGGGGAGTCATATTGGTGAGGGAGCGATTTGAGAGAGGTTAGCTTTTGGCTGTTCCTAAAGGAGCCTCCTCCCATACCGAGAGACAATCTGGGAGAGAGCAGCAGGTTGCCTGAAAACGTGCTAGGGATTTACTGTGTTGGGGAAGCTGGCAGCACGGCAGCATGTGAGAGGTAAGATGCTCTGAAGGCTCTGGAAGCCAAGACAAGTAGGTACAAGCAAAACCCCATGCAGCATCCTGCCGAGTAGATCTTTTCTCACTCCAAGGGTCCAGAGTGTCTGACTCCACCAATTTGCAGGGCCATAACATTCACTGCAGTTTCCCCCTCCCTCTCCCCTTCAATTTTCCTTCCTTCCTCTGTGCAAATAAAGAGAATGCACTGAGAATTCTTTTGAAGACAGTCTGGTTGGGGTTTGCACTGGAATTTCATAAGGAAGCTTATGAGACATTATAAGATGTCTTTAGAAAAAGAGGCTTTGAACCTTTTATCTTAATGCATTTACCTCTAGAGCACACAGACTTTGTATTCAAGAAAAGCACTTTACAGGGAGAAAATTAAATACATAATGACTTGCAGGAGACCAGGAGACTATATCCTGAGGAGTTTTACTATGGGCTAGCACCAGGGAAATTAAAATGCTCACATACTCTTGACCTTGATTTTGGTGTTCCTGTTTCATGACATAAAGCAATCGAGTTAGTAGGAATATTTTATTATTGTCCCCTACAAATGAACTAGAAACAGAATGCTGTAGATCAGTATCACTCATAATGGCGTAGTTGGTAGAAAACTCTGTTTCAATATTTCACTTCAATTATAGGAGCTCATATTGCCTTAGGTGAGTATGGTAAAACAAAAATCACATAATAACAGGTTATTGTGCAATGGACTGTAAAACCATCAGACAAGGGTGTAAGCTTTTTAAAGTGGAAACCAACTGAATAAAGTGCCTGGAGTCCTTGTCTGTTATTTTCTGGCATTCCCCTGAATGGTTACTTTCTAATACATGCTAAAGACATGCTGTAACTTTAGTTAGCAAAATACTGTTGACTTACATTAAAAAAAAAATCATGTACAATTGGATAAGCAACATCAGTTAGGAAGGCAGGAAACTTCAAATACAATATATTCTTCTGACAACAACATACGTCAAAAGGAGATAGTGAACACTGAGCCGTGTGTTTCATGGAGAAGGTGGTAACTGAGCAGGCTAGTGGTGTTTTCCTTAAGTTAGCATAACAAGAGCACTGCAACAGCACTAGCACGGTCTCAGTTGAACATTTATTAAATTAAAGAGGCTGTCTCCTGAAAGGAAGAGACTGAGTTAGATTGGCCAAGGGTACATTTACAACCCTGTATCCATGTCCAAAATAGTACAGCACACCTAGTTAAACCCACTTCACCAGAGCACAACCAACCTGTAGAGCAGATGTTGGCATAAGGCTTCTTTGTGATCTTCTCTGCAGCTGTGAACAGATGAGGGTGTTTATTATTTCTTGCAATGCTGCTTTGGAGAACAAATGGACAAGAGTAGAATTCCTTGGTTCTTCTTCCCATGCCATCCCTTTAGCCTAGAGCAAAGTGCTCTGAAGTTATGGGAAATAGTTACCAAGGCAAGTCTTGGATCAGTTCACCTCCCTTATGTTGTCTCTGTCAAGAGAAATGTGTCTGAGATTCACTGGACAGGTCTCTTGGGAAATAAAGGGAGACCATGGTGAGCTCAGTTCTTAAAGGAGGCAAACCCTCCAGGCTTCCTACCCAGAGAACAACCTGTAGTCATGCAACAATGCCTGGACTAATGGTTTTAGTGGAAATGCAGAAGAAAAAAATCTGCTTTTTTGCAATTGCATGGAACAGTACAATAATAATATGAATTTGCCATGGAATTAATTACAGGTTATAGTTCCGTACTAATTTGTGCCTCATAAAATAGTGGAAATAACACTGAGGCAACAGCTCTGACTCTTCTGAGTCACTACTTCAGCTATTACATACCTGAATATTGTGAATCAGAAATCACATTGGGATTTAGGGCTTTAGCAAAACTGATGTTAAAATATCTAGCTGCTATCATGCCAGACTTACTCTTCTCTGTTGGAACATGTTTCATGAGGTCTTGCTCTAACATCTGTTTAACCAGTTCTTATGCAAAACCTTATGGTATAAATAAAACATGTAACATATACATATGTGTGTGTGTGTACCTATGTGTACAGATATAGGTTTTGCTACTTTATGAATTTGCAAATGCTTTCAGAGATAGATTACACTGACTTGGTGGCGTATGCTGCATGAAGGCAACTCTGTAATGAAGGAGAGGAGTGATCCCTGCAGCTCTCCATGCTGGTCTCTGCACAGGCACAATTCCTGCCTGCAAAGGGCTGGGACTCATGCATGGGCTGCTGCTGCACGAGTGGAAGCAACAAGTCCAACAGCATAGCAACTGCTTCCTATCAGCTGATAATTGGCATTGTTTAATCTCTTTTTCCCCACTCTGCTCAGGACCTGTTTTATTTTGCTGTTAATGTTTCTCACCCAATGTTCATATTCACACCTGCCGTAGCATCATGGCACCTAATTTTGATGTTTTCCATGTGGCTGTCTGCAGCCAAACCTGCCATGCCAGATGGCTTATATCTAACAGAGAGAAACAGGCACCTTCTGAGCATGTTTCTCGCTTTCCTACTTAGACATCTACTTGAGGATGAGATGTGTCACAGCCTGGTCCCCCCTGCCCATGCTGACTAGCTCCCCATGGGATACAAAGGGAGCCAACAGCTGTTAGCTAAGATGAAAAGGACTGCATTTAGCTAGATGAATCTCCCACTGGATATTTAGCTGTCTGTTACTGATTCGTATTGATTTTCCCTGATACATTCTTTCTTATCTGAACTTTCATAAATGCTTTCTTGATGCCAGATTTCCTTTGCTTTTGATGGATATGCTTTTAGCTTCCAGTGGCAGAATGCTCTTTGGGCTGCCTGCAACTATGAAAGTCCTCTGTCTCACCATTCAAAAATACAGTGATAGCTAACTTGCCTGGGCAGAAAAGCTCTCCCATAAATAGCATGCTTATTTGGTAAGGGATGGTTTTGTTAGGCAGGGAAGGGAGAGACATTTCAAGGCAATTTTGTATCACTAGATATTTAGGTTCAGAAATATCTTTATCCACTTTGGGAATTCACTTCCTGTTTTGACTTGCACTCTAAATATATGTAATTTTTAAATTACAGGTTTACGTCAAGAGAACAATTTAGTCAAGTATTACTTTCTTTGGAGAACACATCCTTGTTGTTACTCATAAATTATGGCATGCATTCAGGCATAAAGAATGTACGGATCTATTAATCAAAAGCCATGATCCACATTATGGGTTTTCTGTAGGAAACAGTTCTTCTGGTTGGGGGGGCAAGCGATAGAAAGCTGGTAAAATGCATTGCAAAGAAGGCCTGATTTGAGGTGCAGGGAGTTACTGCTTGGAAAGGACATCATGGGACAGGAGGACACGGTAGGGGTTTTGGAGGATCCAATTCATGCCTTGACATCTCCTTGAATCATGAAATATTTCCACGTAGCCTTTCAGTACAGCTAGCTGAGGCAGCCCATTGTCAGGGCAACAGGGCGGTGTGTTTACACCTTCTGAGCAGCAGGCTTCTTATGTTGACAGCTAAAGGAAACAAATGGGTTACTTCAGGTCTGCAGCAAAATCAGCCAGGGTTCAGCACTGTTCAGCCACCCAAACAGTTGGAAACTGAGACTTGACCTTCATTGTTGGGTGAAGGTGCTGGCAGGGCTGTCTCTGTGCTCTGCCTTTCTCTAAACCAAGGACTGCAGAAAGCCAAATGGGAAAGACGCCCCACTTTGTGGATGACTTGACATTCGAACTTTCTTTGTTGCAGATAATACTTTAAGACTCCGATTTACTGCAGTGCGCAACTCACTGAGGACTGTGCCTCGGGCACGTCTCTGATCCTCACTCATTTGCTGCCTGATCTCCGGAGAGGGACAGGGCAGGGCAGGGATGCAGCGATGCTGGGAACTTTTCAAGGAGCAGCTGCTGCAATTACAGCAGACAGATGTAGAACATGACTAAGCGATACTCAAATTTTAAGTCTATGAGAGTTGTAGCTGAGGAGTAGGAAGGCTGTAGGTGTCTCAGACACTTTGGATGGTGATTTTTGCCAAAGCTCTGTAGGAAGGAAAGGATCTGAAGCTTTGTCATGAGGTTCTTCTCCAGTCAAATGTTTGGACTTAATTTTTTCTTGGGTAATTTATCCCAAGAGCTCTAATGTGTGATCATGAGAAGAACATCCCACTAAGAACAATTTTTCCCATGTGTCTGCTGATGGCCCTTGTACCTCTTGAGGTTTATAATGAGCCATTTAGCGATGTGAAGCTGTGTTATAAAATGCAAGCACCATATTTGCTTACATTAACAGAATTATCATGTGTAAATAATTTCACATTCTTCTGAATACTGAATAGGGCATAAATGTATGCAGTTCAAAATATCATGCTTGAAAAGGTGTGTCTTTGTCTCCTGTTGCAATTATCATAATAAAAGATGAATCTCCAAGGTACATTTACTTGTGCTGATACTATGCTCATCAGCAAAAGGCTGATGTAAGGCCTTGAACACAATCTCTGCCTTCTTTTGAGGCTGGGAATGTGACTTTGGTGGTGGCCCTTTGGAGAAGCACCTTAGCTGAATTATCCTCTCAGTAGTTTCTGTTGTGAACGACAGATACCCTGCTTGGGTCAGAGATTTGTATTTCTTGATGCAACTCCTTCCATGGAACCCAGCTTAGAACTTGTATTAATGGTGTTCTTCTGTCATTCTGCTGTAGCAGCCTTGTAGAAGGGAGATGGTTAATTTACATATATTGCAGTATTTCATGAGATAAAAATCAAAGACACTCCTCCAAAAACACAGAATTGCATTTAACATAGATGCTGATGTGTTTTCATGTCACATTGACCAGTGTCGCACGTAAGCTTTCAGTTGAAATTGTGTTGCACGTGACAAACATGAATGTTCTCTTTCCTTGTGTACACCTCTAACCCTCAACCTTTCCCTAATTTTGGAGCAATCTGCACATCCTACACAAACCTGCCCCAAGGAATATTTGATTCCCAGTATAGAGGATAACAACATCTGTTTATGACCACTGTGGTGAAGAGAAATTGCCATAAGACCTTGGCAATGAGTTTTGAGCTTTCCCCATCAAGCTGATTCAGCAAAGTTAAAATGAAATGGCCTGTCAGAGCATGCCAAGGGGAACCATTTACTGCTCAGAGAGCTCGCAAAGTGTCTCTTTGTTTGTTTTTCCCAATATCTCATCCCCAAGGCTTTCGGGACCATGATAAACAACGCCTCATTATGTTTATGTAAAAGAAATTGAAATTACTGTGCATAGCTATCATTCACTGGCCAGGCCTCAGCCCAGAGAGATTTTGGCTGAAGAAACCTTTGCAGCAAACATATCCACCCTTTTGCTCCACAGCGCTGTAAAAGCTCTGAACCAGGGTCAGGGTATTACTGGTAGGACAGGATGTGCTGAGACCCTTGCTGAGCCCACCCACACTGCTGCAGCCTTGCGGCTTGAAGATCCCCCAGCCTCTTCCACTTACTTAATCTTTCTCATATCATTATATATCCCCTTCAGAGCCAAGTTCCAAAAACAGTGCCCATCCTTTTCCTTTTCAAGTTGGTAATGGTCTTTTGCCCAGCATATACACACATGCGTGCACACACACAAAATGGTTCCAGCTGTTGTGAATTATAAGCACAGAAAATGCTTTTGGAAAAAAAAAAAAAAAAAAAAAGAAAGAAAAAAAGGAAGAAAAAAGAAAAAAGAAAAAGTGAATGGAAGATCAGCACACAATCCAGTGAGTGAGAGAGTAAATGTTTCTCATTAGTGATTAGATCTTTCACGTTTTCCTGCATACTTATGTTCCGTGGTTAGTTCCTTGTTCTCGATTGACTTGGGTTGGACTGGAAGATTTGCACATTGTTTTTTAAGAGACTTGATCTTCTGTGAGGACACCTTGATTTTTTTTTTTTTGAAAATTGATCTTTGCAAACTCTCATCCTGTCTGGTAAGGGTATTTAGATCCAAATCTTCAACCCAAATCTTGGGTTAGCTCAGTAACATTTGTATCAGCAATGATGTCTTCATTAAAGGCCAGCACAGAAATCCCTTACCCACCCTCAAAGGGAAAGTACAAGTGATGCTTTAAGTTACCTGTGACTTTTGCTGGTCTAAGTAGTTATCATTCCCAGCTATTTTTCCTTGGACAGATTCAGGTTTCTATTAAGGTATTTCAAATGCAGGACAAATGTTTCTCTTCTTCAAGTATGTCAGTCAATCAAGAGGTCAAAGAAATACTGTTCTTTGAGTATCCGAAAAGATCAGAGCTGCCAGGGAAAAATAAATTCATTCTTATCATGTTGGATTGTTTTACTCCCGAATGATGGCAAGTTTTTGGATACCATTGATCTGTTTGAAATGTGTTATTGATTTCTACATCCAATAATAAGCAGCCTGAGTGTTGAATACCAGATGGGATAGAAACAGAACTGATACAGACCCACCAGAGAGGAAAATACGTCATTCACAAAAAATAAAATCCATGCCCAACAATTGTTTGGATTTCTCCCATTATTAGTCCCAAGTCTTCAAACCTGTGTTTTGTTGATTGAAGTATCTTAACTTACAGGCTGAGATGTGCTGATGCTCAGGCAATACAACAGTAAAATAAAGCTAAAAGCTAGGAATATGTTAGAACTGTTGCCAATCTGTGTTGAGATAAAGCTGCTAAAATTAACAAGTGCATTGTTTTCCTAGAAAACATTATCTGTCCTGAAAATAGAGTTCATGACAGTCATGTTCAAACCTATAGACTTGGGCCAATTTCTAATCTTATTTACACTGATGTAATTGACATGAGGAGTTGGCTTGCGGTGTGCTTACACTACATCTCAGTGCTATTAACAGTAACTACAACAGAATTTCGGCATTTTTTGAATATGTTCTACTTTGCATCATATCTCCATGGCAATGTCTCTTAGCAAGTGAGACATTTCTTTGAAATGTTTGCATTAAAATGTATAGATTGAATTAACCCCCAACCAGGAAGAAGCTAACCAATATCACAGCTGAATTTTAAAATATTCTGTTGGCTGAAGCTTTCCTTTGCAAGAAACATTGCACTGTCTGTAAGTAATTTTTGCTTCAACCACAAAGAATACATTGGTGCATAGAAATTTTCTTTCAGGAACTGCTAGTTAACCTAGCAATTTAAAACTTCTCTGAGTGCAGAGTGTGGGAACAGTAAATAACCCTGGTTTCTGCTTTTCTAAATCCGTTACAGGAAAGCTCCATGACCTGTTAACTCTTTAGTCTGGGTATAACCCTGGATTTTTTTGGAGACTGGACTGAGAGCTTCTCATTTCTGCTGGCAGTTCCCTACTCCAAGCCTGGGTACAAAGGCCATACAAACAAGCAATGGACTCAGGCAACACATGCCAGAGGGTCCTAGTTTGCTTGTGTGCAAATCATCAGGAGTTAGTTGATGATATTGCAAATTAAAAAAATTGGCATTTCTGGAACAATATAAAGGTTGAGGCTGAGGGCTGTAAAACCTTGGAAGCCAGATTATTTTCAGCCATCACCCAAGTTTCTGTTCATTCCTTATATCTGCCAACTCACTGTTATGTGTCCAGCAGCAACTCCAGCAGTATCACAGTGCAATAAGCACAGGGTTCTGCAGATGTAAAAAGATAAACTGGCTTCTCTCCAAATTTGCATACATTTAAGTGTTCATATACATTTATGTGCATTTGTTTACCAATAGGTCCAACACAGAGCACTCCTGCTGATTCACTGGCAGAACTTCATGTAATTCTCCCTTACAGGTTTCCATGAGGTCTCCCAGCCAAATGCCAAACATATTTGGCTCTGTTTTGTTGTGAGGTCTGATGAGATCACAGAAAGGAAAATGCCCTCAAGACATCACAATAGAAATTAACCAAAAGACTTCCTCTTGGGGAAATGCCTTAGCAGGCATGAATCAAATGTCAGCAACATGCAGATTGCAGAAAGTCCTTCCAGTTCATCACCGTATATGGATCATAATCCGCAAGATGATCCTGTTCTGGGTCATAACCAACACGGACATAAAAAAGTGCTTTGAATATGATTGTATGGGTTGGCAGATGAGAATCCTTAGTCTTCGCTTTGATGCCACACATGGTGTGCTGGTTGTGGGTTCATTTCATTTCATTTGGTTGTTTAAGGTTCTTTCCACACACAGAGCTTTCTAATGGAAGTATCCATGGCTAGTGCCTTCCCCTGTTTCTGTTCAGCTGTGAGATGGTCATACTGTTATCTGCCACCAGTAATCAACCTGGCAAGTGATAACCTGGTGATGTGTAAACTTTCAAACCTATTATCTGCTAGCAGCAACACTGCATATCTCGATCTGAAGTCTTCAGCTGCTTGGAAGCTTCAGCCAGCAGCAAGTAACAAGAGCTACTGCAAACCCAGCACAAATGTTGTTTTCCCTCTCTACTGGATACCAAGTCATATGTGAGATCTGGGTGCAGGGATTCCATGTCCTGACTGAGGACTCTGGTGCACATCACCATTTCTTTGGTCTAGTTAATTTTCTCTCTGTCTCCATGAGAAGCAGAAGTTTCTTAAGAGCAAACCTTAACAGAACAAACTCACAAAAGCCCTAACAGACTATCACAGACTTCCTCACTCCTGCTTTTTGTCAAGATGTTGTGGCACTTTCTTGGCCTAACATGCGTGTTGAGCAGCAGCTACTCAAAAGATGCACCCCTCCCCTCAACTTTTTCTTCTCCTGAGGGAAAGGATGAAAGATGTTGACCCCCATGTGACAAAGATTGGTCACGTCACATAGAGCAGGCATGCCCAGCATGTGGGTACTGTGGTGGTATGAGCAGTACAGCAGCCATCAAGAATAGAAAACAGTAAAATAAAGCAGACCTTCTCATACTTCGTGACTTTTGATGCTGACTGGAGAAATGTGCTGTTTGTGAGAAGCAATGAAAGGGATGTTCTGGTCTGTGTAAGCAGCCAAGCACAGAACCTGGCCTTGTTCAAGGCACTTGGGTTACCGCTGGAGACTTCATGACTCCCATGTGAGCAGCCTGGGCCATGGTCCCATCTGGTGCTAAAAGGGAGGTTTCAGTTTGTGGCACGAGGATCAGAAGCTGAGCAGCACAGGCAAGCTGCAGGGAGGGAGCAGTGCTAAAGGTATGCAGGAGCACAGCACGGAGAAAGGTGGTAGTACCAGTGGGAAGGTGCGGAATGGATGTTATAGAGGCTGGGGGAAATACATTAGGTTTGGGAGGCAACGTGGTGAATGGAGGAGAGAAAATAGAAGTAAGACAAGGCTTGTGTGCAGGAGGTGGAACCTTCTCCTGTGCCTGTGGTCTGGAGGTATGAATTTCCATAAGCATTATTCAAGCACCAACACCACTGTAAATAGCCCACGGCTTTTTTAAAAAATACCTCCTGACTGTAGGTGGTACCTTGTTTACAAGGCCAACCTCTCCCTGCCCCAACAGCCTCCATGGGGAGGGAGGAGGTCAGCTCGCCATGTGCTGTTGCAGCAAACCTCCTGGATTAAAGGTCCACGATTTGTTTCATGGTCCTTTCTTGTTCACCCCGGGCAGGGTGAACAACCTCCCTTCACTGCCAAGGGCAAATGCTCCCTGCTTTCCCCACAGAAGTGAGGACCTCGAGCATGGCTGAGGGGGTCTGGCCCTGTGGCACTGCGCGAGGCCTAGTCCAGCACACTGCTGCGTGCCCACCGCTGCCTCCAGCCACAGACATCACCCAGCATTTCTCTCGGGGTGCTAATTAATGCAGGATGTTCATTCAACACTGCAAACGGGGAGCATATATATATATCAACACGTATCCTGTTTCTCTTAGCTGAGCTGTTTTCTTTATCCCCAAAGGGACTTAACAGCAACATCCAGCTACTGTGGGCCCCTCACTGGCCCGGATCGTCTCCAAATCTTCAGCAGTGCGAAAACGTTCTGCTGTTCCCCTCCACTGATAAAACATCTCACAGTAACATCTGCAAAAAGGTTGTAAGTTTGCAGTGCAAAGCTAGGGCAGGATTGTCAAAACACAGAGGTTTAAAATTAAGGCACTGCTTTTATTTTAGACCCACAAAGATGAGCCTGAATTTGAAAGAGCAATGTGCATTTAGCAGTTAACTTTAAAAATAACAGGATCATTCCAGCATTTTGGAAATCTGTCCATTTTGTAGGAGACCTGCCCTTTAGACCCCTGCATTGTTTTTCTGAGATATTGCCCTTAGATTTAGAACGAAATGCTGCTTTTGATTCAATACCAAACGACAGGAAGTGCATCTTTGCTGAATTAACTGCTATAACATACAATTCAGTAAATAAAGGTCCTTTGCAGGAGTATTGAACTTGCTACTGCAAGTTGCACACACCCATCTTTCATGTTGTCATATTTTCCTGAATATAACGTGTTCTAAATCTAGGGAAGAAATCATTTCTGTATGGCAACGGCTCATTCCATTTCTATTAAAAAATGCAGTATCATGCTCTGTCACTTTTGGTAAAGTAATTAAGCTTCTACATAGATTTATGAAGGCACCAGCGATCCCCACCACTAAATTTGTGATCTAGTCAACAGGGATATTGCATTTAGTATGTCTTTAGATATAATGTCTGGGATACTATGAAATACACTTTACCTTAAATTATCTTCTATTATTTACAGGCTTCCTTCATCTTTCCCTATCCCCCATAGCATGATGCAAAGCATGTCAACACAATGATGTGGCAGAGAAGTGAGAAACTCATCCATCATGGATTTGGTCAGATGACATTATTCTCAATAATAATATATTTACCAAAAAGTGCAGTTTTTACTATCAATCAGATTATGAATCAGGATAAAATTAAATGAATAATTTTGAAATGAAGATTAGAGAAAGAAGATTATAAAAGTTGAAGCTTTTTGTTCTGATATTCTAAAAATGAAACAGCATTTCTCTTTAAAACCCATTAATTTTGAAAGCCAGCAAAATTATTTTTAAAAGGTTTTATCTCATGACAAGTAAATGAAATGCCTCATACTAGGTCAAATAAAATATTTGTTTGATCAAAACTATTTTTTTTCCAGATTATGCAGTTTTTGCAACTATATCAACTATGTAATTATTTAAATTGAAATGATCTAGCCCTGATCTATAACAGTATAGACCAATACTAATTTCTTTAATACCCACCCACTAACTTTAGAATAATATCAAAGTATCTGAACTAGTATCCAAAATATGATCAACATCAGAGCATAAAATGCACTTTATTCCACTCTAACTAAGGCAATGAAAAGGTAGTTATAATTAAATCCTTCCTTAGAGCAATATTTTCTTTTTTTATTGAATACTGTTTGAAAACAGGAAGATAGGCAAGAAACAGGAACTTGAAATTATTCCATCTCATGCAAGAGTGGTTGTCAAACAAATGCATAATTCTGTTCATTGTTTTTAAGAGAGCTGATTAAAACCTTCCCTCATCAGTTCAAACAATCTGTACACCATGGCTGAAGTTCAAGTGATGTGTCTAAATCTAGTATCTGGAAGAGAATAACAACTGCAGAGAAAAATCTGTCAAGAATCCTTCAGCAGGAGGCACCCTGGGTGATCCTTGGGTCCCATACTTAGCTGACAAGTTCTTGTTCAGCCTTCACCACAGCACTGTCTTGTTTCCTGGAGTCCTGGTATATTTCTCAAACCCACATTCTCTGGTTTGATATTTCAGAAGCGGGCTCTCATGGTGCTGAACATGAGGTTTGTTGCTGCTAGCACTGCTGTTATGGCCTGACAGCCACTCAAGTGGCCCCAGGGGCTCCAAACCTCAGGCTCCTCTTTATCTGCAGTGCAGCTCTGGGAAAGGTGCAGGCTTTGCAAACGTGGCAGAAAACGGACAGCCTTTTGTTAGGACAAGAAATACACAGCTGTACTTGGGAACACTCAGTTTCTGCCTGAAAGTTTCACCTCCGTTTCAGGAACCAGGGCCCAGACGTTCCTCTCAGTGTACATCAGTTCTCAGTCAGAGAAACCTGGGGCCCAGAGCATGAAGGCTCAAGAATGTAATAGTGAAGGGAAACCCTTTCTTTCCATAAAATTCTGTCTCCTTAGTAGATGATCTCTTGAGCAGGTTTATTGGGTGATCCACTGCATGTTTCTTCCAGTTGAGTTCAGAGCTGATAAATTTGGACTTGCCCAATGTAATAGGTGCTTCCTATAATCTAGGGCTACTCCACTTAAAGTGATGATTACCAAAGTTTAATAGCATTCATTCTTAGGCAGTCATCTGTGTTTAATAACACTGATTTAAGTGTCCCATCTAAGAACTGCATTGATTCTGCTCTATGAGTTCTAGCTCAACAGAGCTAGAAAAGTCAGCAGAGAGTTCCACCTCCCAAGTGGGCTTTGCAGGCTGGCATGGACATGGAGGGCACAATGTGAGCAGCAACTCCAAGACAGGCCCAGGCAAATTCCTCTAGCTGCCAAAGAGCTGCATGCTGATAAACTGAGTGGAAAATACATGGCGGGCAGTTATGCTAGTAATGGTACTGAATTCAGGTAGCACAGCTTACATATGGCTGTGTATGAGCAATAAGTGTTCAAAACACATCCCTAAATCCCAAATGCTGTGTTTGTGGTTTGATATTCATTTGCAATTAATCTTCTTTTCAATCTGCTTCTATAAGACCACATACCTTATGAGTATTATCATATTGTATTGCAATCGTATTATTGTGTTATTTTTTTTTATTGTATTATTGTGTTATTGCATTGTATTCTCCATTCTTGACAAAGATTGGAGAATCTTCAAGCAACCTCTCTCTTGGCAGAGGGTCTCTTTCAAAAGTATCTTATTTCAAGATCCTGCTAAGGGAATATATTTGGATTGTGTTTCTGATGTCATAGGCTACACTGATAACAATCATATTTGTGATATATCTTGAAATAGGGAAATACCAGGAAGCATTACACATACTGCATTCATCAAATGCATTACTATGACCTGCTTAGCCAAAGCAATCCCCTTACTAGGAATATTTAGTATTTAAAACAACTCTCTGAGTCTGTTTTCATTTTAGCTTTTCATTTTCCCTCAAAACATCAGAAATACTGTACATGTGCAAGTGAAGCCTGTCTTAAATTAAATTTAGACCATGTAATTGTGAGGACTGATGCTTGCTCACTTTGGATCACTAAATCAAGTTGAATTCTAGCCTGATACATAAAAAATAAATAAATAATTCTCTCATTATTAAATGATAATCACACTGAATATTTTGCTCTTTCCGTATAATTATGTCAAGCAAATTTACTTGCAGCAAAGAAGAATACAGAAGTAAACACAACATTAAAGATCACCACCGAAAGCCCCTCTAATGCCAGAAGGTATGGCTGTCAGTCATCAAACTAGACATATAAAGTTACCAGCCCCTAGAAATGATGAGCATCATCTCTCTGCTGCAAAAAGTGACCCCCTGTCTAAGAATTTCACCCAGATGTAGAATGAATTTGAATTAATAATCACATTTACATTTCAGTAATGTAACTAGCCAGCTAATCCTATTATTCCTTTCATATATATGTACTGCTTTATAAAAGTGTTAGAGATCAGCATGGTTTATTGCCATGACAACCAGACACAAATTCCTCACTGCAAACACTTTCCCATTCCTCTGTGAGAGACCTTTAGAGGAAAAGAGCCCAATACTTTTTTTTTTTTTTTTTTTTTTTTGAGTTTTGCACCAGAAGATTAAATGATAATCTTCTGGTGTGCTGGGCAAGTTGACTCAAGGCCCTGCCAAAAGCATTCATCATTGCCGTCTCATGATGCATGTCAACCTTTTGCGGATGATGCCCACTTTTGCATGATACAGACCTTCAAGCTCAGAGGCTTTGTTTCTCTTAATAAAAGCAGTGACTCCAGGGACTCTGAATCCGTGATGAGTGATATGATGTTCAACTTCATCTCTTTACTCCCAGTTCCTCTACTTCAGTCAGCCTTAAACAATTCCTCTCCTTTCCTAGAGCCTGTATTTTTCTGTCTCTTGCCAGCTGTGGCTATGCTAGGTTTAAAATGAGCTATAGGCTTCTTGCTCTTTTTATCTTTCCCTGTAAACTGGTCCCGCCAGTACCTCCTTGAAACTACAAATAAATAAATAAATAAGCCTAAGCACTGTTGTTCTTCTTCTTCCTTTTTATTAGCAACATTTCTAAGAGTCTAGAAGGCCTCTTGTATTTTCCAGTTGGTTGCTGACATTAATCTTGGCTGAACTTTGTTAAATTTTGCCTTTCCTTGCCCCCGCCTTTTTACTCCATTTTCTCCTGCCATCTATTGCGTGCACTACCAAGGGGGTGGCTGTTAGGAGGGAGCCAGGTTTACCCTCCAGCTCACCAGGTTATATCAGGGTGCATCGTTCAGCTGCTGCAGGCTAGGCTTTATGCAGAGGAGCCCAGAGTGCCCAGGCCAAGCAGGAGCCCTGCAAGCCCCAGCAGTGGCACTGCAGGCCAGGACTGAAGGATGCTCTGCAGAATGAACCTGCTGCAGAGCTCACATACAGCCTAGCATATGACCCGTCAGCTGTGATGGTTGAAATGACAGGGACCTGGTGGGGAAGATCCTGCCTCATGTATGCGACTTTTTCATTGCACTGTTCAGTAGTTTGGTACTGAGAGCCTTTCCTCCTGCACTTCCCATCCAACAACATGCACAGCCTCAAATCTGGCTGGCCTTTCCTGGGGAAACAGCCCCACAAAGTGCCATTGTGTGACTCCAGGAAGAGACCCTGAACCTGGACTTCAGTGGGTTGAATGGTCCTTGGCTTGACCAAGGAGGGCCTGGGAGAGGCAGACTTACTATTTTCCTTTTAAAGATGAAGAAATGAAGCGTTCAGAAACCCAGGCACCAAGGCAGTGGCCTTCTGAATCAGGTGGGGAGACACATATGGTGTCTGTCTCAAGGTTTCCTTGACCACAGAGCCAGTGGAGCGCAGAGATGAGTGCCCATGAGACAACAGCTGAAGGAGCAGCTACACCAGGCTCCCAAACCATTTTGTCCAAAGCTGTATTGCTGAGCAGGGAAAGAAGCTCCAGGGAGACAATAATTTGTTACGTCAGCTCCACCAGGTGTCCCACATGCCAAAGCATCTCTGTCAAGGCTTTAGATTTGCAGCTGGAAGTTTTTGCAACCAGTTTGCTCCCACAGTCAGCACTGGTTTCTGAGACCAGAGGTGCAGCTTCCTAAATTCTTCACAGTGCCTACCATTAAATACTGCTGAAATTACCTGCAGCTGTGTCCCTTTGTACTTTATGGGCCCCAGGCCTCAGGTCTTCTGTTAATCTCTGTATTTGGCCCACAGCTGTTTGGATCACTGGTGTGTTCAGCAGAAGGGGCAGATGCAATAACTCACAAGGTGTGGGAAGCACACCAGCATCTGCCTCTGACTTCTGATTTTCCTCATTGTCTGGGCCCTGTGCCACATCGTCTTGTTCTCTGAGTGGGTCCCCTTCAAAATCTCACAGCTGAGAAGAAACCAGGGACATGCAGGAGATCAGGGAAGAGGAGGGCCTGAAGTGGGGACTCAGACCAAAAGAGCAGGTGAGTGCTACGTGGCAGGATTGCAAAGAGTAGGTGGGAGTTATGTGGGAGGCAGGTAGGAAGGCAGGTCAGCACCAGATGGAGCTGGTGCAGTTAGCCCTAGAGAGAGGGGCAAGGTGGGCAGCAGCATTTTTACAGACTGGTGAGAGAGAAACATGTGCCAGGAGGCACAAGAGCAGGGATGTCTAGCAATCAAGCTGGGAGAGGCTGTAATTTAAATCTAATGGGCTACAAGGATGTAGGGTCGGAGGCAAAGGAACGTTAATGTCATTTTTCTAAATCCCGTACTAAGAACTGGATTCCTCAAGAAGTCTTGGGATTAACTGATAGCACCACACAAAATATGCAGACATAGCTTGCATTTTTCACAGGCTTTAACTACCTTAATATCTCAGATAATGGGAGGATGTCAGAATAAGCACTCAGAAGCCTTCAGAACTTGAAAAGCTCTCCCAGTACTTAATTAGAGCTAGCTATTGAATTTGGAAAACAATTTCATTATGGGCTCTCATTTTTTTATTGTTTCTTTCACCTGCTGTGCTCCATAGCAGCCTTCAAATGTTCTATGCGAGCCACAGGATCCCCTCTACTGGGTAGGACCACCAAGTTCAGCATCTCATCTTTTGCCAAAAGTTTCAGGAAAGTATGCTCTTCTCCAGCACTGCAGTCTACTGGATCAGCTAGGCTAGCCTTTGCTACAGGACATGGCTGGAAAACCCCATGCCTGTTTTCTGCAGCCCAAAGCTTTACTACCCAATCAATGAGAACTGCAGACAATGCAGAACTAAGCAGTTTAATGTATCCCATAAAGACAGTTAAAACCCCATGAGATTTCAGTCCCAAGTTCATCCTTGTTTCTTTCAGGGGAGAAACAGGGTAGAAAATAACCAAAATAAGAGCCACCATTTTATACCAGATAATGCTTTTTTAATTAATTCAAAACACTTCAAGAAACCAGTTTGCTTTTATTTAACATTTCACTTTCTTAAGGGGAAGAATAACAAAGAAAATATCTCAGTAATTTTAAAAGCCAATAGTGAATTGAACATTGGACTACTCCAATGAAATGTTCTGTTCTACATTTTTAGGTGTAGGATATTGTAATAAGGGGAGAGGGGAGTTCCTGATAGGAACAAACCATAAACCATAGTTTTTAAAGTGAAAATACTTCACAAACCAAATTTCCACTTTCCACGCACCTGTACACATAGATTTCCTTCCAAAAAAAAAAAACATAGGATTCAAGAAAGCTGAATGTATCATAGAATCATAGACTTATAGAATATCCTGATTTGGAAGAATCGAGCCCAACATCCATAAAACCATCTGTGGATGAGCCCATAAGAGATAAGGGAGCTGTGGACACAACCTGAGGTGCTGATGTACCAGGTAGGCAGCTCATGTCTGCTTCTTTCTTCTGCTTCTTCAGGAGGCAGAAGGAAAGTGATAGCTGTCCCTTAGGCTGATTGACTGCTGCCCTCTAGTTTTCCTGATCCTTGGAACAGCCCTTGCATCTTTAAAGTTCATAATATCTCTCCTCACTGCTCCCCAAGGAGGTTTCAGAGTCCCCTGGCCTGTGAGCGAGTACCTGTGCTGATGGGGATTTCATCTCCACTCTTCTGCATATTTAGTCCATGAATGTCTTTGTCCTCCTCTGCTGTGGGTGTACTAGCTGTACCATCCCTCTCTTTCCTAGCAAATTTGGAGGCGGGGGGGAGGGGGCATATTAATGCTTTCTGCAGAGATTTATGAACATCCCAAGCACCTCCTAACCTCTCTTCAGTTCAGCATTAGGTTCCTCTTCTGTCTGCATCCCCCTTCCTGAGGCTACTGCTCTTGGTGCCTTTAGTGGCAATGAAATCCTCCATGCATTATTTTCTGCAGCTCCACCAGCACCTGGGGCAGACCCTGCCCCCCCATACCCCTAGAGCTGGGGGGCATCATGGGGCTGGGCATGGTGGGCTCAGGTCACCTCTCTGCAGCAGAACAGGTAGGGTTTGTGTGTTTTGAATTTAGAGCATCAGGGCCTAGAGGTCTTCAGCTGAGTCCATCTCCCTTTGCTCCATTTAGGAGCACTGGGAAAGGCAAGGCACCCACATAGTACAACCCAACTAATCTATTTATGCATCTGCTTTAGGATGGAATGAATTGTGCCCCAGATTCCCCAACTACAGATACACAGGTTGTGGTGACCAACTCTGATAAAGATGTCTACAAAACTGCCAGATGAACCGCACCCTGTGAGACAAGCTGCTTTGAAAGTGTGTGGTTAATTCTGCAATCTCCCGAGACAGGTCTTTTTCTGCTTTACTTTATGTGAGCTCAAGGCAGGTTAATAATAAATTGAAATTTATTCTTAAGTTAAATAAGAACACTCTTGCAACACACGGCACCAGGTTGAACTAAAACGGCAGATATTCTTATGCAGATAAAGTATGTGATGATCTTTGATCTGTTCATTATGAACAACTGATTAGAGTGAAGTAACTTTTGCAATTAAAAAAAAATTATCCTGTAAGACTGTCACAGTATCAATGCCATCCATGCGGTCATTGCTCGTAAACAACCAAGGATTTTCTCATGTTGTTTTTCCCCCCCTTCTTTGTTTTTTAAACTTTCTTGCTTGATCCAGAACAGCTCACCCCTGACACACACATTATTCACAGTTCAGAACTGGAGCCATGTCAATTATCCCAGACATGCCCCAGAATTGTTGTCTGTGGGCTGACATTTCTCTAGCCAGAAGGACAACAAGGAACAGTCACTCTGGCCATAAATCCCATGCACAGATAGCAGCTTAGAGAAAAGTCAAGGACTGGAGGATTTTCCAAAATGTTAGATTTCTTTACAAGTCACAATGATGTCATGAGAGGTTCAGTTTCTGGGTACAAAACAAGCTATTGCAAGACTCAGGGAAGAGCGTAGATTTGTTTTAGAAGACAAGACTATTGGCCTCAAAGCTTGCAGAATCTCCCTTGCTGAGACAACTCAGGTCAAATTCAGGTGACTTGGCTATAAAATGAAATTGATGCACCTGATGAAATGTACAGAAGGCGCTGATCTGTGTGAACTCCCACCTGGGTGTATTGAGTTCACAGAGCGATGCACAATAGTGCAGGGATCTGAAAGGACCGTGTTCACACAGTTACACAGATGCCCTTTCAAAGAGCAGGCTGTCAGCTGGCTAAAATGTGAGAATTGTGCTGAAAGACAGACTTCTGAAAGGCATCTCCATCACCTGAGCCAGGGAGCTTGAATCTGCTCCCCCCAGAACTGCTCTCACCATCCTCTGCAAACGCTGAACACAACGCCCTGTACAGAGTCCAGCATTTTCACTCTTTGTGCTCCTCTGCAAACTCCTGAACAACAGGCCAGGCTGTTTCAGGCCTTCAGATGTTGAGGACAGCAGCAGCAAGATGCAGGGCTGGCAGCAGCATGGTGAAAATCTTGTCTCTACATTAAAGTTCTTACAAAAACAAGCCTTTGGGGAATAATCTCATTACAGGTTACTATAGCCTCATTATCTTGCTATATAAGTGTACTCCCTTGGTATTACCTCACTAGTTTCCTGTGTGCTGTGAACCTGTTGTTTCTCTCCTGGTCTTTTGCCTTGCACTCCAATTATAGGTGGTTTTGGGCAGGTACCATCTTGCGGAGACGTTTGTCTGGAGGGACCTGCTCTGCAGTAGGGGCTTGGAAGTGCTGCAGTATCACAGGCAGAAAACAACCATCCTGTCCTTCCTGAGCAGCCTTGGGCTCTGGAGGTAGCTGCTCAAACTGTGAGTGCTAGCACACCCCAAAATTTGTGAGCTACCTCCTGACATAAATAAGGAGCCATCCAGAAGGAAGGGGCACATGATTTTTGTGATGGCCAACCAGTGCCAGAGCACCACATCAGCTCAGGATGGCTAATGGTGTGGGTGGGCAATATCACTGCCACCTCATACTCCTGCAAAACAGAAAGGAGTGTTTGGATGTGCAGAAAAGGACACTTAGGAGACTCGGCTCTTTGGGAGGCTGAGAAGACTGCTCAGGAGGAATAAACCTGGCAGCAACGTGACCGTCTCCTTGCTCAAGGAGCTCGCAGACAGGCTGCAGGGGGGGCAAACGAAAACAGAGAGGCCCTCCAAGCAAAAGTAGGCTATATTGAAGAGACGTGGGCAATAATAAATGGATCAAGGTGATACATGGATGTGGCAAAAAGAAGTGTGAAGAAAACCTTGAAGCTGACAAAGGAGAGACATTTGTCAGGGAGACTGCCATGGTCTGAGTGTGACCCTGAGAGCACAGTCAGAGTGACAGATCTGGTAGACACCCCCTGCACCACCTATCATGGCTGTGATTAAAGAGATTGGTAGAAATGATGGCATTATTGCTGTGGGTGATCAGACTTCTTTTTTTGATCTGCAAGAGAAAAAAAAAAGTCTAAGGGGATAAAGAAGAGTGGAAGAAGGAGCAGTAAGGAAGGAACCAAAGAGACAATCAGAAACTTACAGGAGGACTGACACAGATTCCTTCTTAGAGGATTAATAGGAAAAGAGCTTCTCACATGATTAAAAAAAAATAATAAATTGCCTTCATCACCATCCTACTGACAGATTTTTGCTTTGAGGAATATGATCTATAAAAATGAGTATTGCTCAAGGACAGTTTTTCTTACTCTTCTGTTATCACTACAGACCTCAGCTAGCTAAGGCAAAGGGCAAAGTCCATAACTCAGTCTATATGACAGTCGCTGTGCCTGGAAAGTTCACTCAGCTATCCCCCAAAATAAACCTATAAAAACAGACAGTCCTTGAAGGTGAGCAATCCAGGAGACAGTCTTCCTGGATAAGGCATTTTTATGCTACCAAGAATGATCATAAACACACTTACTTGATGCAAGGCTAAACGTGTCTTAATTTTCTCCAGTTCTAGATAACAGGATTGGTCTTAATTAAAAGGAAAAGCAAGCTGAGCCAAATAGTATGGAGAGCTAATCCGCACACAGCCTGCTGGGCAGAAAAGCCCCACCAGTTGACTTGGAGGCACAGCAGGGACCTGGCAGGGACCTAGCAGTGATGACAGCCACGACTCTGCGCAGCAGTAGGGGCATTCCCTTGATAAACATACTCCTGATCTGTATTTACTGGGCCTATCTAAATGACATTTTTGGTAAAACATGCACAATCTGGCACAGGCTGGAACAAATACAGACATAATCCTACCAGCAGAGGGAATCAGGCAGATCCTGAAGGTCTGAAAAACTTATCCTCTTACTAGGGTTTATTGAATTGGAGGAGATACCCTAAAAAGTTAAATATTAATGGTCCTTTCCCCTCATAGCTCCTTACTCATGGACATCACGTCTGCAGCAAACAGCAAACTAGCTCTCCAAGAAGGAATGGAGATCATCGGTTCCTGAAGTGGACATTTCGTACTCTCACTGGTCAAGTGAGAAGCTAGAACAAAATCTCAAGTTTCACTGCTGAGGGTACAGAAGAATAGGTTTCCGTTTGAAAGTGTATTTATAGCATAAGGTTATTGAAAAGTCCTTGTGGCAGTGAGATCTAAATGTTTCATTAATGAAAGAACAGCAGATGAATAATCACAATAAAAGTGTCTGTTACCATGGGACAGGGAAACAGAAACACAATGGGCACTTGATAAGTGGCGATTAGTCTGGCTCCACAGACTATTTGGGAAATAGAGGGAAAAAAAATGAATGAATTGTATTAAAAGCCAAAGTCAAAAGAGACAGTTGGGAAGCTTAGGTCAATGAAATTAAGGATGGTTACACCAAAAAGAGAGGCTGTCTCTGTGGATCTATGATTGAAGTGAAACTTTAAGTAGAAGTCATGTCTGTGAGCCTGTAATTACAGGTTGTCAGGCATCGCAGGGATGCAGAGGGGCTGAACTCAGCCTGTGTATACCTCCCACATGGTGTTTTCTGACTCTTTGCAATTGTTCAGCCTTATTGTTTTCTTAATACACTCCCCAAACTCTGCCCAGATATTCCCAACTCAGAAATCACTATGACATTTGCTGCCTGAGGGGAACCCAGTAGCTGATGCCGAGCCAGCTTTAGTCCCACGCAGCAGCATGGCTGAGTTGGCTGCTCCAGGAGTACCTGGTGACCTTCTGAGGTCTCCCTGTGTGATGTGGGACCTCCTGACCTAGCCACAGCCAAGGAAGAAGCAAAGGAGACAGATGTGAAAGTGCCAAGTCACACCTGGATGTGCCAATGCTGGCACAACTGGGAAAATCCGAGTTAAGACTGTGAATATGGAAGAGACAAAGAATGAAGCAAAAGTACCTCTTTGTAGAGGCAGGTGACCCGCAGCTGAGCGGGCACAGCCAGGGGACCACGGCCCCAGGAACTTTCCTGTGCACAGTGGACATGGTTCAGGGTCTGGACTGTCCCTCGTCATTTTGGATAGTCGTTCCTGCATCAGTCATGGGTTCCTTGCTGAGCCGGGGCATTGACGTTGGAGGAAAAGCCATGGAGATAGAAGAGCTAATTTCAGGACATACAGTAGTGGCCTTATTCCATTGTGGTAGAATGAGCAGGATTTTTTAGAGGTAAAAACAAATGGAAAGAGGCAGAATAGGTAATCATCATTTGGGGAGAAAAAGAAAAAAAAAAGTGATTGTTAATTCTATATGAATTGCAATTATACACAGCAGAACCATCATACCTAATATGTTACACAAAAATTACACTGAAGGGAATACAAGAAGACCATTTGTCTAAGAAAAAGCCAAAGACATTTTATACTGCTTCAAAGGAATGGGACACTGAAGATGTTTAAGTTTTTCCGCACACACAGTCAATTCAAGTGAAACCATCCATGTTAGCAGCACAGAGAAATTGTCTTTTTTTCTCTACAGCAATAGAGTTGTTCAAGCTGCTAAGGAATGCCCCCCTCCCTCACTCCCCAATATACTTTAGATTATATTTCTCATGACCTTTGGCTAAAATTAGTAGAAGAAGAAGATATCCAGAACAAATTTTTCAGTAGATATGGTAGTGATATAGAGATATTAAACAGTGGGCCACTCTTTATTGGGAATTACTGTGATTTTATTAATGGAATATGCTGAATGATCACTTCTGCTAAAAATAAAGCCTAATCAACAAAGCCATTATTGAAGTATACACCAGCCTCTGATCCAGATAGTGCATTATTACTTTTTATACAACACTGATGGGCTATCACCAATACTGGGCTAGAAACTGTCATTTCTACTTGATGGGAAAAACAAGCTTAGGTCAAGCAAACACAGATATATTTTAGAATATAGGAAAAAAATAAAAGCAAGAAAAGATAAAAGATACTGAGGCTCAGTCTGAAACATTAGATTTAACCCCTAATGGAACGCTTTATTTCAGAGTATTTAATCCCTTAAAACCAGTTTGCTTATCTTTGTGAAGTTCAGATCAGTTCTTAGATGAAAAATATTTCTGATGAGAAGAATAGGCAAAGTTCAATTTGAAATATCAAACAAAAAGTTCTTCATCTTGTCTTCTAAAGTACATCATGAAATGTGTTAGAATGAAAAGTTTCTCCAAATACAGACATATTTATTTATTTGTGATCTAAATTCAAACCTTTCATCTCTCTAAAAGCCTATCTTTTTCTCTAAAACCCACCTTTATAGTAAATGTCCTATATGTAAAAAATAAAATATCTCCACTCCATTTAACTTATCCTGACATTTTGTACAACAAAGAACATACAGAAAGGATTTTCTCCCTATAAGAAACTCACATCAAAGAAGTTGTGGCTATATATAAAAGAAGAGAAGGGAAAACAAAAATGTGAGAATGTCCTGGTGTAAAAAGCGTCTTCAGGAGGGACCATGGGCAGCAGAGAGCAGCAGCAGACTGGGAGCCATCCAAGGCGTGAATCCTCCACGTGCCAAGGGACTTGCAGCCCACTTTTCCCAGTGCCAGGCTGCAGATGCACTGGGCACAGTGGTGGGCTGGGAAAGCTGGCACTCAGCTTTTGTTTTTAGTGCTCTACAAGAGCAGTGCCACCGCTATCTCATTGCAGGACCCTGGGAGATGACTGATTATAAGCAATGTCTGTGGTGGCTGCGGGTTATTAGTTTTGTTCTGATTGACCAGGAAGGTTTGGGGTAAATGTAACTTCTGAGAGCTCTGGCCAATGCCAGGTTTTATCCAAGGGCACACGCTGAGGAAAGCTGCTCTCTGGAGCTTTGTGAGTTATTTCTGTGGCTTCCTCTTCCTCACAAGATAGATGGACCAGTCACCTCTGTCCTGAGCCCCTCCTGTTCTCCTCAAATGTAAGCAGCTGGCAGCATGACAGCCCCAGCACTAGTTCTCCTGCAAATCCTAGGGAAATACTGGAATTCACAGGCACTCTCCTGCTGTAAGGCCCGCTCCCTGTCCTGGGCTCTGGTGGATCTCTACAGGCTCTATATCTGGTGTTTCATATTACATATGAATGCTGGTTTCATCCTCCTCAGGAAGTCTTTATTCTCAGCACACTGGCTACAAACCCATTCGGAGTGTGGAGTGTAAGCTGATCTGTGAGCTCCTGGTGCCTGCAAAGCTTAATCATGTCCCTCTCTAAAAAGAAACACGTGACGTCAAGATCTGAGTGATAAGAATATGGGACACATTAGTCATGGAAGAGCTGACATTCATAAAGCTACCACAACAAGGAGATTACCTTGATATGGCTGCCCTTCTTAGCGTGTGTGTACAAGGAAAACTCTTAATACCTAAAAAAACGGAGACTTAATTCCTTTTGCTTCTGCTAGTAAGTGTCCTGCCCTTTGCTGTATGAGAACACCACTGTCTGCAGCAGATGCATGCAATAAAATCATAAAAAGCATAAGAAAGCAGCTATAAGACTGCATAGATAACTGCTCCAACACAGAAACTCCTGCCTTTCAGACAATTTTGGTTTTATTTTTAAAGATAATTGTATTCTTGGTAGTTTGCAAATGAACATTGAAAAACCCATACTCTAAGCCCTTGGAATAAGCATATGAAAAGTGTGATGGCTTTTAATTAAGTCGGTTCTTAGAGAAGTGGCAAAAGCCTTAACCTTTCAAAGTGCTCGACAGCATGCCTGGAGTGAAGCATGCAGTCACAGCAGAGCCTGTTGGCGGGGTGAATTAGCCCAGGTTTGTGAGCCTGGCTGTGCCGAGGCAGGACCCAGCATGTGAGATGGGCAGGACCCATCACTGGGCAGCTCCTGGGGTGGGCTCCAGCCTGGGTTTCCCACCTCAGACCAGGGCAGAAAAGATGCCACAGGGACATCAGCCAGAGACAGTCCCCTGCAGCTGGACGACAGATAGGGGGTTTCTTCCCTGCCGAAAGCTGAAGAAAGCCACAGAACAAACCTGTTAGTAACCATGAGCTCAGAACACCAGCTTGGGCTGGGAAAGCTGTAGAGACACCCACAGCTCTGCTATGGAAGGGACACGCATGTAGAAATCCCCTCCCAGCACAGATCAGGTCCTGTTCCCTTCTGTATGGGCAGGGCTCCATTCTGCTATACGCTGGGAATACCTGTGAGGTGTTACATCTGCAAAACTCTCTGAATCCACCTTTCTCTGCTGCTGTTCCTCAATGAGTATCTAACACAGGCAGTAACATTTCCCCCATCTCTGAGCTGCCAGAGATTAAATTCCCACTGCTTTGCCTGTAGATCCAGCAATATGGGTAAAACATTACAGGATGTTTTTTATACTTTCCCGTATGTCTTTCACTTCAGCTCACAGCACACTTTTGAAAATAGAAAGCTGGAGGCACCTCGAGAAGGTGACACGATTGTTGCTGACTGCTTGGGTAACTTCTGACACCACACCTGCTCTCCGTTACCTGTGTGCCAACACACTGCGCTCAAAGCATCAGCCACCTCTGTCCACACCAGAAATCAAACCACAGCCCATATTCCTAGAAATCAGGGCTTCCTTGCCCCTTGCTGGAGTTACGGTGGTGAACATGACAAGCTGTAGTAAGGCCAAGGCCTGCAGAGGTGGGGTGCAGGAGATGCCTGTCCCAGCCCGGGCTGGGGGAGTGCTTGCAGGGTGACTGTCCCTGACTGTCCCAGCTGCAGGACAGTCGCTCCCCAGCTGGGACCGAGCATGAGACAGCAGTTACTGGATGCGGAGTCACTCTTTTCTAATAGCTGAACACTAAGGGACAGATTTGGAAACTTAAAGATCCCATAGTGCCAACTAAGGCAAGAAATGTCAGTTAAAACTTCAGAGCCTGGCCTCAGCTTTAAGGAGCAGATTAATAGCCACTGCAAAATTCCCCAGACCAAGTGCATAACTTCCAGGTCATTACCTGTGAGACGAGGCAGGTCTCTGCTGATCACTGCTGCCTCAGGGAACCAGGACTGACCTTCAGGCAGCAAGAGGCTGGTTCAAGAGTTCAAGATAACAGCTCTACAGGGAGCAAAGCAGGGATTGGGTGAGTGGCAGATATGTGGCAGTAAGTGATGGGAGCAATTTGAGAAAATCCTTGTAAACTGAAGGAAGACAGCCACCCCCCAAAAAAATCATAAAAGGTGACTTAAATGTGTCTCCTTTTGCCTACTGCCAAGTGACACCACAGACCAGAAAAAATGGGATTTCCTGAGGGAAGTCTTAGAGGCAGGAGGGAAGTGTTCCCACCATGTTAATGCTACTGGGTGAGGATGGACTCGTTCATCCTTTCAAAGAAACTTTATAAGATCAGCATAAGCACTTTCATTTTTTCCTAAAGAACCCAATGCATATTCGCCTTCCCCTTTTCTCGGGAGAAAGGTCCCCAGCCCTATGCATCAGTCCTGATAACAGCACTTTGAAATTCATGAACAAGCCACTAGGGCCATAAAATTTGCTCTTCTACCTTCTAAGAATATTTTAAGTTGCAAATACTCCAAATAGCTGAAGTTGTCAGGACCCAGAAACCATCAGGACTTCTGTGAAATTCAGCGTGTCCTGAATTTGTAAAAGTTACCTTAAAAACTCAAGGGAACATGAACCCACCAGAGACCTTGCTGTGGGTATTCCCCATACAGAGATCTCAAAGCAAGCGGACTGTGTCTTTCTTGGCAGCTGGCTGAACTGCAGCCTCAAACATGTGAAAGCAATCTGTAATCAAATACTGACATTTAGAGTACTTCATTTCAAGTCTTTCAAAGGAACGGATTTGAAAAGTCTGATCAATAATATTGTGGGTGTTTTTCCATTGACATTTCATTTCTAGATTTAGGTAAATACCTTGCATGAATGATCGTGGAAAAATGTTCTGAATGAAAAGTATTCACTAAAATGATGGTGAAATTTTTACTTATTTTTCCATAAAAAGGAAAGAACATAATTTTTTCCATAAAATTGTACTGAAATAAATATTATCCCCTCCCCTCCCCCCCTTACCACATTCAGTATCCAGCAGCAAATTAACTCAATATTACATAAGACATTCCTGAAATAGGCATTAGATTCTTGGAGCTTTCCGTAGCTTTCATCTACCAGTGCCAACTCTCACAGTATTTAATGTTTTGTCCTAAATCCCCAGATCCTGAATTTATCTAATTAATTGACAATTTTTGTTGTCTCAGACTCTTAAAGTTAACAAAAAGCTGGAAACCTTGCAGCTGAAAAAGTACGAAAGCAAAGGCAGCAGCAAACAATATCAAAGTCTGTAATGAGAAAAAACTTAAGAATTTTGGGTGCGGATCCTGATTTCTGAATGCTTTTCTGGGAATGCCTTTCCTGGCCCTTGACAGGAATTACTGGGCCAGGGAAAGACAAGGTATATACTGTGTTGGCCGGTATCGAAGCCTCTCCTTCTGGAGCATGGCTGTGCCCTTGGTTTCATCTCCAGAAGGAAGCCGCATTACACTTGGGGTTGCACATCAGTGCTCCTGCAGCTACACATTTAGAGAGTGTTAAATTGACTTTTTGTCCTCTAAGAACATCAGGCTATCGTATTTTTCTGGTCATGAGTGTGTTTCTTATGTGTCTCTACACAAACACACGCACGCACAGAGCACAGATGCCTAAATAGCCTCATTCATAACAAGGGCATCACATTTCAAAGACGAGAGAGGCCCAGACGATTTTTTAAAAATTCAATTCCCCTCTGTGAGCCTCTCCCGGGTGCTTATGTGAATTAAGCCCCTAATCTTCTGAGCTTTGCCCACCATGTGTTATTAGAGCAATTGGAGTTTCAGGGAAAACTTTGATTTCGTGAAAATAGCTGGTAGTCAGAACCGCTCTTTTAGGATTCCCATAGACTTGGATGGGCTGCTCTTTCACTGTGTCTCCTTAACGGAAACCCTTCAAAGCCAGGCTGTAGGAGATACAGCCCTTCCTCCAGCAAACTTTCTTCTCCAAAGCCTTCTATCAGCTAGGATAAGAACCACAAGCTGCACGTGCTATCAAAATTAAATGAAAAATGAGATGGAAAAGAAGCGTGAGACACTCTGTGGGGGATGCCTGATCATGCCAGGACCCACCCTTGCCCTCCAGAGCCCCATCGTTTCCCATCCCACCCCTCACAGCTGTCTGTGGAGGCAGCTGGATGCCGGGAGCATGGCCAGACTGATGTCATGAGCACACTCATGCCCTGGGCTGGGGACAGGCACCTTAGCTAACAGACACCTTTGTGTAGCCAGGAGCGAAAAGGTTTTAGTGAATAAACTTTTGGAGAAACTGCAGTGCTGCATTTTGTTCCACAAAGTTTACGGCTCCTCACCTCTGGCCCTGCTTAATGCTATAATTACTCTCTTAAATTTCTCTTTATTTAACGTCACCCAGCCTGTCTTCTTTTGTTACCATTTATTTAACTAAAACAGGCAGAGGCTGATATTGAAGGCAGGCATGGAGCCAGCATGTTAAAACCTGCTTTTAATTTAAGGTTCTGGGGCTAGTTTCCTAGCCATTACCACATTTCAGAGAAAATGAATTTTCTTTCTCTCTGTCAAATGATGGCTGATCTAGATCTAATTAGGGTCAGTTTCACCTAAAGATGAGTCATTTACATTCTGAATATATGGCTTCCAAATTAGCGTTTTGGTTTAACATCAGACATGAAGCAAACCCATGCGTATCTTTTTTAGATAGTACTGAAGATAAAAATCAACAGATTTTTCTTCCACAAATACCTTCCCCAGCAATAAGATGGCAGCTGGTTGAAGAAAAAAAGATACTGTTCGGGGTAAGGACAAATAAGATTAAGGTTAATTGTAGAATGTAATTTCCTGAACGTCAGAAAAAGTAGCCTTTTGATACTTATGGAAAAAAAAAAGGAGGGGGGGGAAGAAAATCCCTGAATGTTCAAGCATTTAATGGTAAACTTTTGACTCCCTGCCCCCTCCAAAAAATAAAAAAATCTGACTATGCAATGCCATAGCTCTTTTTTGGAGCATCATATGGCTGGTTGGTTATTGGCATATCAGAACGACTGAAGAAACAAAACAGACTGTAGTGGGAGCAACCAAAAAGAAAAAGCTTATTTAATACAACACTGTAATTCTTTAGCAATATTGTCAAATTGTAAACCCAGTTTGGAGAAAAACTCCCTTTGTTAAAGATGCCAAAACCCCCAACCCTTTTCATCTGGGAGCCGTTTGTGTAATCAGTATGTCTTGTAGCAAACTAAAAGAACACAATAATACAACATCTTGCAGCCTCACTTTGCCAGGAAAGCCTTGAAAACATGAATTTCTGTCATCACTCTCATTTGTACTCCACACTCTTCCTTAGCTTTCATTCCCTCTTACATCCAGTGTTTGTGTCACTAGATGACCGAGAATCAGCACTGGAGCCACGTATCTCCTGTCATCTGAATCAGCACTGGAGCCACGTATCTCCTGTCCTCTACCCTGAGACCTGGCCCCGTACCAGGATAACACTGAGGCGCTCAGCGAAGCCTAGTGGAGATGGCTGGGACATAATCACTGCAGTGTTAGGGATTAATAAGGTCACTGAAGTACACTGTGGAAATTAAATCTTATGCATCTTCTTGTAAAACCCAATAACATGTAACATAACCTTATTATTTTATTATTTTAATTATTATATATATTATAATTATATTTTTATTATTTTAAGTAACTTTGTCAGTGGAAGAACTATTGCTTTGTCAGTATTGGCTTCCTTGGAGGATGTGTTATCAGTAAGCTCACAAGTAAATGCTCGTCAGAAGTGCAGATGACACCGAGCCTCTGCTGTTCAGTGGCATTAAGCAAAGCAGACTTCTGCTGTCAGCAAGGGGAAGCCAAGTTATTTAGGGCAGCTATAAATCAGTCAGGCACTAGGAGAACCCAGCATGAGTGGGACCCAGCAGACTCTGCAGATCCTTTCTCCACTATGCTCCCACCAAGGAACTGCAGCACTGGTATCTTAGGTCTGCTTAAGTCTGCTAGGCTAAGAGCATCTTTCATACACGAGCTCTTATGACTGAGGTATTTTCTTGTCATTTAAAAAAAAATAAAAATAAAAATTATAATCATTGCTACTTGCTTTGGTGGGGATTCAAAGGAGCAGAATGCATTGCAAAACTCAGATGTGCAATGGAGTGTTTTGTTGTTTTACAAAGAAGTAAGGATAGTCCAGGGTTATATTTCTTGCAAAATTCTGAATCATTACATTTTCCCCGGGGGCTGAAGCTTTTTGTTTATTTTAGAACTAGTACTTTTGTTTTGGGATTATTTCTCTGATCTCAGAAAGCCCTGAGACTCATCACTCAGTACACCCAGTCCCTCCTCCAGCACAGCATCCACGATGCACACAACTTGTGCTGATGGCACAGCAGTCAAACAGTGGGGTCTACCTAATGCTGCCCAGGATCAGGTCTTGCAGCAATAAACCCAGTAGGCAAAAATTGCTTATCTCAAGAACGCAGATGCATTTCAGCTCCTCTATCTGAACCTCTACCAAATTGTGATAGCAAACTAGAGGAAACAGCTTTTTGGTCAAACTTTCAGGCCCAGATCAGAAAGCTGAAGACGAGTTTCCAGCTCCTACAGCGTATGGCAGTGGGAGAAGAGAGCCCGTGTAAGTGCATAGGTGGCTCGGAGAGCAGCGGTGTGGTTTCCAGTGCAGAGGAAGGGATGCACAGTAGTCTAATTGAAGCCTTCTGAGAGCGAATGGCTGTGGAAATTCAGTTATGGTTTTCAGCAGGATGGTTATCTTACTTTAATCAACTGCAAGCAATCACTGTCTAAACTAGCCTCTGTTAACTTTGCATGCAGTTTAAGTTCACAACAACCAAACTCCTGCTTGGAGCCCAAGCTAATTTGAGGCAGCTATACTTCAGTAACAATAATTTCAACATTATGTCATAACTTAGCCAAGAACAAAAAGTTTACCACATGCCAAACTCATCCCTGGTTCACCACTAAACTCCATGAAGTTATTCCAGCCATGGACTTGGCACAGAAGTGGTTTAAGTTTCCAGTCTGATCCTATTTAGTGCTATGTCTAATATTCTGTTTCACATATATTGAGAGTTTCTCTCTTTGATCTTTTGAGCTGTTTATTTTATATCTGCTTTGTTATTGTGGTTCTTATTTACACTCTGCAGCCTGGCATTGTAGTAATTGCATGTACACATGCCCAGGCATACACAAATGCACAGCCAGCTCACTGCTGGACTTGATCAGCTTTTACTTCTAAGAACTTTTCCACGTTCTTTCACAAGTGTTATCTACCTCAAAAAAGCACTGCAGTTTACAGAAAGGCAGTTAAGAAATTGGAGCTAAGGCAGGACTGCAACATCAGCTAAAGCATAACTGCAAATACACAGGCAACTTTCAGACACAGCTTTTGATACAGGTATGTATGTAGCTTGTGCACAGAGCACGTATGGGATGCTGAGGGATTTTGTCAAAAAGACAAGGCAAAAAGCTCATTTAGATAAAAAGGACAAAGAAAGAAAGAAGGAAAGAAAGAAAAGAGACAAAACCTGAGACTAACACGTTATTGGGGAACATTAGCAAGACGCAATAACTGAAATTTAAAATCTCATGAACTAACAAACAAAAATTTATAGGGGCAGCAGTCCTTTAACTGATGCCTTCATAATAAAGAACAATGACAAAAGTTTGTAATTAGATGGCGCCTTTCATCTGAGAGATTCATCAGCTCTTAGCAATTACTTGCTATTAATTTGACACCAGCTCCTCTCACAGATGCACAGCTGCTGTGTGCGAAGGAGAGCAGATAGGGGAGCGTGCGTTGAGGAACAGCACGTGTCTGAACTGCAGTTGCTCAAACTGTTAAGGAAAGCACGCCAGGGCCTAAATGTCTGCCCCTAAGCTGAACTGAAACATCTGCAAGCCAAAACTGTTCACTACTTACTCATCTTTCCTTTTAAAAAGGCCCATGCTTTCAAGCACCTTCTAACTCCTACTCACTTGCCTGAAACCAGAGTGCTAAGTCTGGCATGAAAAGGGCTGCTACAGCTGTGAGTTTAATTGTAATTCAAATACACCCAGATATCAGAACAGCTTTTGATCTGGAGGTAAATGCAGGCAAGTGGCTTTACCTGGCTAAGTGTATTTCAGACACGTAGCTGCACGAATGGGTACACGAGTGCCCTCTCTTTAAAGGATGCTGCTAGCATAATGTGCATGACGAGAACCCAGCAGACTTCACGTGCATGTAAGTATGGCCATTTAAACCACCATTCAGGCATTTCCTGCAGGTCCTGTCTTTACAAGACTCTTCAAAGGTTCCTAGCAGGCATCCTCCTCACACTCACTCGGGGCTTTCAGTAATGCTCGCTGTGCGTGGAAGCCATTAGCATGAGAGGCAACGAGGTCTAGTGAGTATTTGGGGGAGCCAGGGCCCCCCAGTGCACGTCCTTGCTCTGTCACCGATTCACCGGGAGACATTCAGCAAATGCCTTCACCCTCCCCATTTCAGATAATGAACATCTACGGCAGGGAGCTGTCAGCTAACATTTATGCAGGGCTTTAAAGTCGAATCATGCTAACTACGCGCTGATTTATAGCCAAGTCCCCATCAGCTGGGGAAGTACAGGGCCGGCATCACCCTGGTAATGTAAAACTTCTGAAGCACAGAGCACATATACCTGAACAACCTGACAAAGGTTCAGCTTTAATCCAGTTGGGCTGGCTCCTCCAAACCCCTTCTCTCCCTTGCTCCTCGCTCTTGTAGGGTGAACTCAGCCAGCACTGCCGAGGTGCAGGCTGCCTCCCGGGCCAGGTGCTGCATTGTGACGGAGCAGTAGTTGTTCCAGGACCCCAGAGCACAAAAAATGCAGCACAGCAGTTCCAGGTGCTACCTCTACACACCGTCCCCTATCTCACCCCCCAGGGCTGTGCCAGCAGCTCCAGCTTGATCGACTTGAGCTGACTTTGCATTCGGGTATCTTTGCATCACACTCTGGGTCCTGTAAAATGCAGCGCAGTGATAAGAAACTGGTCTGACAGGCAGCCATCTCCAATCCACCAGCCTTTATCAGTGCTATGACAAGCCACATTAAAGTGATGCAGCTTCCAGATCATAAGCATTGTGTCTGAGAGTTGCTTCCTTCTCTCTCATTTTATACTGCATGTGTTGGACTGGACTGTGGGTGATAAGCAGCGCTGTGTATGGAGCACCATGTCATGTAAACGTGAAGAGAGGAATGGAGGGGGCAAACTAAATACACTCTGCCTATCTCTTCTAGGCACGTGGCACACATGTTTATCAAATGCAGGGCCGCAGAAAGAGACAAAGCAGTATGTTGGAAATTGGCTGGCTGCATTAACAGTGCTCCTCCCAAGGAAACACACCGCACTGAGGGGCAAAAAGGTGCAAATGGGGTTATACATGTGGATCATTTCACAGTGTCAGGGAGATGCCTCTGCCCTGTGGTTGCCTTCAAAACTTCTCTTTCACCCCCACGTGTCCCACCACCCCCAAACAACCACACAACAGTTTCTCATGCGTAAGGAGCTATGGGGCAGTTGTTTGTAAATGTAAGACTTGACACATGGACTTGCATCGCTGCTCGGCTCTCTGAGAAAAGAACTGTTTTTCACCAAGCTGACACGTTCAGGCTGACCTGTATATGGGAATGTGTTTCCACATCTCATCCTCATGTCAGAAACACGTGCGAGTCTCATAATGTTAAAGTGATTAATCAACGTCGTGAGCCAGGCGTGACCTACAGGCCTATGTGTATGGCCTACATCGGCCTGTTGAGGAGCTGCAGGGAAGAGGTCACACATATTGCTACACACAGTGCCTTAAAGCCTCAGGCTTGACAGGCTGTGTATGTGAGTGCATGTGTTTGACTTTGTTCGGGCTCAGTCCTAAAAGAGCAAAACAATCTTAATTTACTGTAACAGCCATTGGAAGCTATGATCATCTGATACATTGGTGCTTTGCAGCCCTGTGTGACCCTAATTTAGAGTTTCTGATACCTAAAAAAATAACTGCCCAATATCAGTTCAAGGAAACAGAGATAAGCACTGTTGGCAAAGGCTGCCAAAAATAGGGAAAGATGCACTGATTTTGTAAGCAATGCTTAGGTGCCTGAAAACTCACTTATACAGGGGTTGGACTAGATTATTTTTAAAGGTCCCTTTCCAACCCAAGCCATAGTGTGATTCCATGATACCCCTTGTGAATCTGTGCCCAGCAGAGTCAGAGTCAAGTCCCTGAACAATAATTCTCAGCCTGTAGAAAAACCTTGGTGCCCCTGCAGATTAGTCCACAAAAACTCAAAGGTTGATAAACGATAAAAGTCCTGAACAGAGGGATTGATCATGTTCCTTATTTCCCTGTAGGAATTTAGTGCCTGTCTCAGGGAGACATGGGAAGAACTACTACCCACTGCAGTTGTGGTAGCAAGGTCAAGCAAGAGAGGAAGGAGTTTTCGTCTCTCCCAAGAAAACCCTAATAACTGCCCTCCACAGCATCCCGTTGTAGGCCTTTTCCTTCCTCCTGCTCCTGTAGGTGGGCATGACACAGGGGTCACTGGACAGAGGAGGACAGGGGGTCACTGGACAGATGAGGACAAGCAAGAGGTCCAATTCAGTGACCTGTCAGAGTACTGAGGTAACAGGGCTCTTGCCTCTCTATTCCTTGTCATTCTTTTGTGATTGAAAACCAAGCAACCTTGAGATAAAATTCAGGGGTTCAGTGGGTTTGCTGCAGCATGAGCTTCAATCCAGCCACCTCAATTCTCCCCGCATCGTGCTTCAGGCACCTCGGCACCACCTCTGAGGATCTTCCCCTGCATTCCTTGCTGGTAGCCTCTCCTTTCCATTAAGTCAGTCCTGTGTGTTTTCATGCACTCCTGCCCCAAGATGGTGATGATCTTGCCCATGCATTTGCTCATCTCAAGATCTGAGAAGAACTGATAAATATACACAAGTCGGTTTAGGACTGTGGGATCTCAACTTCCAAAGGAGTTTGCCTGCTGGTAGCCGAGCCCCCAAGATGCTCATTAGCAAGGTATGACGATGACTCAGGCAACCCCAAGTGCGCTGATTACTTGTTGTACCAGCTTATGTTTCTGTGCTGTGGCTTTCTAAGCTGCCTGACTGGACAGGTACGAGCTCACACCAGCTTCTTTTGAAGATTTAATTTGCAGCCTAGAAGTACAGCTACACCCAGGGCCACAACTGGATTTACAAAGCCTGGGAAAAGGCTGTAGAAATGGTACTTTTCTCTCCTCCCACACCCTCCTGCAGGGCTCAAGGCTGTAGTTTAGCACAGGCAAGTGTGAATTTGGTTGGTCTGAAGAGCCTGAGTGATGAAAGCTCTGGTTGGGAAGCTGCAGCTCCAGCTGGGTTAGGGCGTGCTAAGAACGAGAAGGGGGATCTTTAACGCTGACTCTGTCAACAGGCTCATGCATTCAAATAACCATTTCTAATCCTCTTTTCCAACCTTTCCTGCCAACCATGGGAGACATCTCCCTCACTCCCCTTGGCCCACCCCTTCTCCGCAGCTGACATTCACCATCAGGAGAAGGCAGGAAGGGATGTGGAGCAAAATCTACATGCTTTTATGGCCAGCTGCAGCCGGCACAAGGCTCTTTGTCCTGCCATCTCTGCTGCTCAGAGGAGCAGTGGGATGCCTCTGGTGCAAGACTGACACGGGCTCTTCCCCCGTGACAAGCTGTCTTTTCCTGTAATGTGGCCAGCTTTCTGCTGGAGAAATCTGCTTAGGATCTTACAGATTTGGCTGTTAATCAATGTGATGCAACTGGGAAATGGACATGGAACTATTCTTTAAGTGTTTTCAGTAAGTTTTTATTGCAAAAATTAGGATTGTTTCAATGAAGCTAACGCAACATTCAGGACATTTGGAATCTCTTCATTATCTTTAGCATCTTCTGTACTCTTGGCATGGCAACAGCTCAGTGGTGATGCTTTCCCATGATGTCATACTGAAGAGCCAAACTGCAGCTCTTCCAAAACCCACTGCCACATCTTTCTTCTTTTCTGGTGTGGAGCAGCATTTTTGAAACTTGACTCAACATTCACTTACGGCTGATGTTCCTGTAAAGAAATTTTCTAAACCAAAGCCAAGAGCATATTCAGGAAGGCTTCCTGGTAGACAGTTGATTTGGATGAAGTGCTGAAAGACAAAATCTAGGAACTCATAAAGTAAAATGCAAAATCCCATGGACTGAAATAAATGAAATTGGGACTGAAGAGCCATTACAGTCATCTGACAGCGTTCTGCTTACCGTAGCCAGGTTTGCATCAGGTAGCTTTTTAGCTTGCCTTTCTATCTCAACATGCAACACATCTGAAGGACTCATACATTCAGCAATACAGTCTTGTGTTGATTCAACAAGAGCAGCAAAATAAGCCTTGTGATATCACTTGTTTAATGCTCAGCTTTAAACATTACTTTGAGGGAAGGTCTTTTGTCTCTATTCTTAGGAAGCAGGGATTAAACTGATCATTAACAAAATAGGTTTCAAGACTTCTGTTAGGCAAGAAGTTAGGGGGCTGGAACTAGTAAATCTGGTCAGTGAAATGGCATGATAAATATTGCTCCATGACTACAGAGGAATCTTAAATTTCAGGTGTAGTGTGCAGATAAGGCTCCTTGGCAGGGCTGCAGAATACTCCTTTGCCTTCTGGAAAACAAATGTATTATTAACTGCAGATCTAAAGGAGAAGGAAGAGGAGGGAGAGGAGGAGAAGGAAGAGAAGGAGGAGGAAGAGGAGAAGGGAAAAGAGGAGGTGAAAAAGGAAGAAGAGGGGGAAGAGGAGAAAGTGGCTGTGGTGGTGATGGTGAAGTTAGGAACCATCAAAGAGCAAAAGTCTTTAGCCAGCAAGGGAGATACATTTCCCATGCACTACAGGAGCTGCTATATTCTGGCATCTTCTCCTAATATTGGCCAGAAGTGTTTTGGTAAAGCTTAGAAGGCAGATTTCCAGGTCCCACTGCAGGAGACATGAAACAAATCCCCCAGGCAGATTTCCACTGGCAAGCTAGCAGGATGCAGCACAGAAATAAATAAATAAATCTCTATGTAAAACACGCTGGGAGGAATATTGTGGCTTGGCATGCAGACACCTCTGGCTAGAGGAGCCAATGCTTGTCAAGAGAAAACACCAGGGAAGGAGAAACTCCTTACCCAGCCTACCATTAGGAGCCAGTTATCATGATGGGAAGGGTCCAATATGGATAGAACAGGCCAGGTAAGGTTTCTAAAAGCTTTAGCAAAAAAAGCTCACCCAGTTACACAGCTTTTGCACCTGGACCCAAGTTCCAGAAAAGTCTTCAATGGTTTCTATCTATCAACAGCAAAGCTTCAAGAGACCAAGATCTTGGGCTTGAAATCTCTCCCCCAAAGTCGGGAATAGTTTGATCCAAAATTTTGGAGTTGGCTGTCTCTATTTAAAAGAAAGAAACACCTACCATGTGCTGAAGTCTGCATCTTGCTGTGATCTCAGTCCCATAGTTAGGCATGTAATATGAAAATGTTTCCCCCAGTGAGACTCTCTCTAGGTGGCACCCTGCTGACTTCTATAGGGCATATATTAAATGTTGTTTTTGTTTCATAAGATAGTAAGAAGAAATACCAAGGGGCAGCAAAGGCTCAGATCTTGTTGATGTCTGTAATTACCTGAAGGGAGTAGTAAATAAGACTGAACCAGACTTTTCTCAGTGTTGCCCAGTGACAGGACAAGAGGCAATGGGTATAAATCAAAATACCAAAAATTCCATTTAATAAATAAATAAATAAATAAATAAATAACATTTTTTGACTGTGATGGTGGTCAAACACTGGAGCAGGCTGCCCAGAAAGGTTGTATAGTCTCCATCACTGGAGATATTCAAAACCCAACTAGACACAGTCCCAGACAAACCTTCTCTAGTTGACCCTGCTTTGTGCAAGGGTTTAGACTGGGCAATCTCCAGAGCTACCTTTCAACTTCAAGCATTCTGTGATTCTGTGATTTTGACAGAGCTCACCCTGCCTCACCACGCTCGCCTTGCAGCCCTCTCCCTCTCTCCCTCTCCAGCTGAGCGTGCTGGAGGCAGATCCTGCCCTTGGACCAGGAGAAACCCCAGCCAGGAGTGCCATCTGCTGGGTCTGGGGCAGCAGCGATGGATGGGGAGCTCCAGCAGTGCCTTCGGGAGGCAAGCAGGGCATTTCAGCTCGCAGCAGCGTTTCTCCTCTCTTCCCCAGGCAAGCTGGGCATGCTGCTTTGCTGAAGGTTGTGTCAGGCAAAGGCTGGCTGGTTTTACACAACGTTATTGTCACTAGGATGAGTAATAGAAAGGGGATCCCTCCAAGGAAAGCATGCTTTATACATGGAAGCTTGCCTTTACTGTCTGAACCTCATCTTTTCCCCATTGTGCTACAACTCTGTGGCACTCAGAAAGTCACCACAGGAGCTCTCCTTCTCCCAGCTGGGAGGTGCTAGCTGGGGATGATAGACCTGGGAGCACTCTACAGTGCCATGCCTGTGAAAACCTATCCAAATCCCAGTTTTTAGGCTCATAAACAATTTAAATAACTGACACTTTCAGAGCTGTTGTGTTTCAAAAGCAGGATTTTTATAATGCAGAGTAATAGGGTCCCTTCTGATGTGGCACCCTCGGGAGTATCAGATTCCCCTTCTTTCCTCCTCGTCGTTGCACCCCAGGGCCAGGCACCAGCACAGAGAGGAAAAGGGTGGATCACCAGTGCCACGGCGTGGGGAGGAGACCTTCCAAGGGTGCTGCCCAGAGGCAGGGGAAGCTCACACGTGAAATCTCTGCCAATCACCAGTTATCTGCAAGTTTTGACCAACTTGTGCACTGCCTGAACTGGCAGATCAGCCCCTTCTGGTTTTAAAATTGCATTATGCAAGAAGTACGTTGGGATCCAGGGGTGGTATTCAGGATGAGCTTTTGATCCTGAGCCTTGCTGCATCCCCTCCCAGCACACACAGCTCTGCACTTGGAGGCAGATGCCTTGCAAACAGCCACCGGAGCAGCAAGGAGCACGAAGGGTCTGGAGAGGTCCCCGTGACACTCCGTGCAGCCATATGAAACAGTTCCCATTTTAATCAGTGATATTCATGCACTGAGGTCCTGGGCAGCCTTTCTGTTGCTCTGGGAGGCAACAGTGTCCCTCTGAAGCTTTGGAAATCCCTTAGGCCTGGCAACTAAAGACAACATCACAGGAACACGAGACCGTATTTTCCAAGAGTGTTTCTGATGAGCAAGCTCCTAGAGTACTTCACAGCGTGAGTCATCTCTCCAAGGAGATTTAGGCAGGTTATAAATGGGATTTAGGGGGAAATTTTCTTAATTTCCTTTTGTGAAGCTCACCCCTCTGGAGACTCCATCCAAAGGTGAAGAATGACCAACTGGCTCTGAGAGGAGTGAAGTTGCACCAAGATGGAGAGCAGCATTGCTAAGGTGAAGAGTCATGACTATTAAACTTGCAGGTGTCAGATCTCGAGGAAGTATTAAACAGTGATGAAAACTAGACAGTTGTTTAGACCAATCTGTAGTACTTGGTTTGGCAAGCCCACCTCGGACACATGGTTTAACGGCTAACAAAACCTCACTTACTGAGAATGTGGATGTGTTGGTCCATTTGGCCCCGGATTTTGCAACTCTCTCCACTCACATGCTGTGATTTTACTGTCTGCAGTTCTTTGGCAGCAGGTCCAGGCCCCAGACTGCTGGCTGCTCGTGTGCTTGAAGACATTTTTTTGGAAAAATAAAAAATAAAAAATAAAAAACAATGCATTCATCCTGACAAAGAAGGGATGGTCACAAGAAGAGTTATGCATCTCCCTGCTGGTGAGTCTCTGTTTGACTGTGTGTAGCCAGTCACAGAGACATGACAAAGGCTCTGCAGCCTGCTGTCAGCCTTGTGCTGCCTTATCCCCAGCAAAGGACATAGCATCCCCTTCCCACCAGCTCAGCCTCATAGGGAGCTGCCCTCAGCCTGTGCCACCACCCTGGGATGAACAGAGCTGCAAAAGGATCTGCTAAGGCTTTTTGAGGGCAAAACCCAAGGTTTTGGGTGGTCTGTTGAAGAAGAAGCAAATGAGGTATGCTGTGTTCGTCTGTCTTTCTCATGACTGTTCCCATCCCCAAGGCAGCCATGCTCACACAGAAAAATCACCGACTGGGCAAAGGAAGAGCTAAATTTCCAGATCAATAAATGAGTAATTTCCCAATCATTATATGAATAATAGGACCCATTTAAAAATTATGTTTAACTAGAACATTTCAACAAGGTATTAAAGCAACACAACTTTGGGCAAATGTGGACTAGGAGTAAACAAGCAGTGTCTGGATTAATAGCTAAAATAACAGGAAAGTTCAGCCATATACTACTGAAATATGTCTATTTAGTGAATATCTTAAGTACTGAACTACTGTGCACACCTTCCTACCATTTTTGGAGCCAAGATTTTTCATCTCTTGACACATCTAATGTTCAACAAAAACGTCCATTCTTCGCTCACTGCCTTTATTATTTTATGGGAACTAGAGCTGTGAAATTACAGTTCTCGTTCTTAATGAAATGCGATATTCTACTCTCAGATGAATAGTTTGAGCGGGTTTGTGCTGATGTAATCTCGGCCGAATCCTGTGTTTATAGAAGCTTAGTGACATGCTAGTTTGTATCGGACATTGAAATAGGAGCTTCCTCCAGTTCTCAGTTTCAGTACCTTACCTTCAAGTCAATTAATGGTGGGGGGTAGGCACCAGTTTGTAACGTACACCAAAAAGACCCTGAGACAGCAAAGCATATAGTTAAGCTTGTGCTTGCTTTCCCAAGCAATGAAAATATGTAGGAAGGTGTTTCACCAGATTGGATCCCAAATAGACAAGCTCTTCGAGAGATGAGGTAAAGCACAGACAAATGAGGGTGGGGGAATGGGAATTCTACCCTTCTTTTTAGTAGGGTTTACCGGGGCATGATTTGGATATGATCCAAATCTGGATTTGGACATGATCCAAATGGATATGATCTGGGGGGGATGGCCATTAGAGCTGGCACGGAGGGCTGGGTGTTACCACCAGGCCACCCTGAGCTATGGTGCAGCAGGAGAAAGCCATGCACTATGCTGGCTGTTGCAGCCTGAGTGCAATGCAGCACTGGATGCACAGCTGATGAGGCAAGTGAAAGCGAGCTTGCAGGAAGGCACCCAGCACCACAGCCCCGTGGCTGGCCTCATTCTGCTCTGCGAGCCAGCAGCTGTCATTTGAGTGCTGCTTCTTCGCTTCCCAGAGCTCTCCATGAGAAGAGGATGGGGCTGTGCATGGAGGAGGAACCTCTGCTCCCATCCGAGGGGCTGGCAATGGGAGGTAATGCTCAGCAGAGTTAAACATTTTCACCCCACCTATATATTCTCACTTGGAAGTGCGTTTTTTATTTGTTTGGTTGGCTGTTGTGTTTGCTTGTTGGTTTGTTTGTTTTCCCAAGGGCTATTTTCCCTTTCCAGAAAGCACCTTACTTTGAGAGGAACCGACCTCTCCTTCAACAACAGCAACAAAATGCATGTAACCCACAGAATAAACGCCTTGGCCCTGAATAGGCATGTTATTTGCTGAAGAAAGCGTTGATGAATTTCGTTTTCCATTTTCCATCCTGCTCCAAAAAATACCCATGTTCATGGCATTACTGGACATTTTTCCCACTTCTTCTCTTAGAGGGCAGAAAGAGATTTTGGGGCAGGAAACTTCAGAGCCACAGTTTCTGGGGGAGCTCCACCATTATAGGAAGATGCAATGAAAATGTCTCAGCTCAAAATCCCTGCATTTTCCCACTGTATCACAGAACACCAGTTGATTAGAAGAGCTTCCACATGATGCAGAAATCATTTCTAAACTTCAGGACCTGGCACCCATTCCTGGCCATGGTACAGTGGAAAGAATGTTAATGACAAAAAGGGAACACATAAGCATGAAAATAAATTCCCTATTACAGCCATTTGTGCAATGTGTCCTAAAGAAATACTCCATGCTTAAAAACGTTTAAAGAAGGTAAAAAGGGATTTGGAACAGAGTTAACATCCCTAACAGATTAGTTTAATATGTTGTCAAAAATATAAAGAAAAAGCGTTACTTTATAAAGGAGTGGATTTTTTTGCTGGCTTTGCATATGCTGTTAAGCACAGTCCCTTTGGCGAGTGTTTCCTGACAGTCATACAACTTCCTGGCAATGCTTTTTGTTGTTGTTTTTCCTTTTAAATAAATCAACAGTCGAGCTACTGTCCCCGTCATGTGGGACAAAGCTGAATGCTCAGAGTCCATCCCTGTGCTGTTTACATGAATGACTTCAGAGGAAATGTTCTCACGTTGGCATCGGTGGGACCACAAAGGTTCATTGAGCTCAGACTGAAAAGGGGACGCAGTGGAGCCTCCTCCAGCTGTCCCCCTGGCACCATTAGGAAGAGAGCTTCCGAGCTGCCTGCAAAGACCTAGTGGATGGATTTAAGGGAGACCTGAGTTTTCCTAATCTGTCCCCACATGCTTTGTTATTGCAATACCTGAAAAGTCCCCCTGGGGAGACCCGGTGACTGGAATCTTTAAACCAGACTGCCCAGCCCAGGCGGTTTTTGCGCACTTTGGCTGCATTACTTCTGCCACCCAAACAGGTTTCAGGAAGGCAACTGGGAACAAGTGGGGAGCTTGCTGGAATGGGCAGGAGCACAGACCATGCGCTGACTTCAAATATAAGGCCAAACAAGGCGAGTACTGGGCTCAGCATGTAGTATTTCTAAGTAGCTCTGACTTTACCTCACCTTGTATGTACTGAACCTGCTGTTCCTACACATATCCAGATGTTTAACCTTATTATGCAAGTTATCCCTATGGAACAGCATAGCCCTGTTGGGTTCTAACACCAATATGCAATGCATTAAGCTGCAAAAGGTATAAATCACGGATGAATTAACCCCTTTCTTCCTCTCCTCTTCTCAGGGTCTCATGAATATATTGTATTTAACCTTCTTTTCCCCACTCAGACTTCAAGCCAGAGATCATGACTGCAAGTGAGACTGCTGCAGATAACAGCAACTGATCTACCTCAGTGTTGCTGTCTGAGAAAGCCATAGCATTTACTTCATGGCCCTGAAGGTAGCCGTGGTGCTGCTGTTCCTACTCCATCATGGCTTTGTGCCTCCTGGGTCCTGAGACTGTGCAAGTAACCATCTCCGGGGTCTAGCTACAATCACTGTGGCCATGGAGACACCTTAACCTTTTTTTTTCAGATCATTTTTGTCCTCTGTGTAGCACTGTGATGCTGATCAGTAGGAGAAAGTTATGTGCTCCTGGAAAGATGGAGTATGTTACGACCTAGTTAGCTGGCATGGCCACAGGGACTGCTGTACTTTGAATTTCTTTTGCCTTTATTTTTTATGTTTCTATGATAAAACTCCTTTGGTTTCTCCTAATGCACCTCCACTGTTTTCAGATTTGTATTGTTTGACACAGCTCCAGGTTAGAGGAACCAGGGATCTGAATACAGATTCTTTTAAAATTGTGTGTGTGCAGCACAGAGTCTGTGCCACCAACTTCCTTGGAAAATCCCCTGAGGAGAAGTGACAGCTGCAAGTGTGTGGCTACAGCAAAAGAGACTTGCTCATGAGCCCAAATGTTCCTGATCCTTGGGTGTTGCAATGGATCTGGAAATACTGCTGATGCTATTGTAACTTTGCAGAGTTCATTGCAGTGCCAGGACCTGGAAGGAGGTTAACGTCAGGTTCCTCACTCACCTCTGGGATCCATGAACAAACCCCAGAAGGTGGCCCAACGCATGCATTTTGAAAGCGTACAGGCTTGAGGTTCAAAGGTTTCCTTTGAACTGCCAGCCATTACACTAAAGGACAACAGGCTGAAACAACCACATAACCAGAGAGATGGATTTTCATTCAGTCTCAAACACTGCTGCACAGCACACCAAGGTGAGCTCATCAGTCATGCTCATCTCGCCAAAATACAGTTTCCCAATAAAGCAGATTTTTTCTTGAAGTACACGAACTACTCAGATTTTCCTTTGAAGAAGCAAATTTGGGAGCTAGGAGTTAGGCTGGCCCAGTGCCTGCACAAGTCACAGTGCTCCTACTACGCTCTGCAGGTGGCTCTGGGGTAATAGTGAGGTTTTGCAAAGCCAAGAGTCCGCTCAGCTTACATTATACCTCCCACAGTATCTCCCCTTACTGCAGTTGAAATTCCCATCCTTAAGAAGAGCTTATTGATTTGGCAGAGGATTAGAAGATGAGGCAGGATACCTAAGTCCTGATGTGCTGCTGTGGCAGAAATCTTGTGTTTCCTATGAGATTTATTATCATGGGCAACAGAGAGTAAGCAGGTTGACATGGCAGCCAGTGAAGAGACTCCCTTCAGCATTCAATATCTTTTTGATGCTCTGATTTAATATTGTCCTTCAGACAAGCACATTTTGCAACATCTACAGCTCATAAATCACAGTTATGAGAATTGCTATTTAGTAGACCTTCTAAAGAGCCAAATGCCCAGGAAGATTCCTGGTATGTGCTCATTTGCAGGCAATTGTGAACAATTTTGTCTTCTACATAGCTGAAACACCCCAAATGCTGCAGACTGGCAGCAAGTCATAGATGGCTGAGAAATTTAATTTCAATAACACAGATGTCAGACCTGAACTTCTGCTGCCTTATACTTTCAGTGATATTTTCAGTCAGGCAAAATAGAGGCCAGCTCTACCATCTGGAAAACCCTACATGTCCTGCCAGGAATAATGCGGATGAGAAAATAGTTGGTTACCATGAGAAATTGGGGAGTAACATCAGTGAATCCAGCACATTTCTTAAGAGATCTGGTCTCTTACTGATGAGCTTGGTAGCATATTGAGCAGTGGTTTAAATGGAAACGCAGAAGAACCAGTGACCTCCTGCATTGGTACACATGCAAGAGTGACAATGTGGGTTGCTGCCACATGTTGGTCCATCTTGGCTTATGATATGGGGTGTATCAGTAGCCTTTTATTTTGTTTTTGTTGCACCACATAGGTGAAGAGAAAGCAAATAAACTGGCAGACATCTCATTTTAAGATCAGAAATTAAAAGGGCTCACTGGTCTTCAGAACAGAGATCAGAGATCTCTGGTGTATTTACTTGTGAGATTTTTTTTTTTTTCATATGAAACTGTGAATGAGACTTTCTTTGACAAAGTGCTTATGAAACAAGTTTGTGGTCTGCACTTCGTTTCATAGAACTTATTTTGGTGGAGGGTCATGTTTTGCCTTCCTCCTTCTCTATCTCAGAAATTCCAAGGTCGGTTGTTTTATTTCCTGGGTAAAGTGGTGTTGCAGGGGAAAGATTAGAGAAAATCACAGCAATCTTGGAAGAAGTCTTTTTGCGTATCTGGTGCCTATACATGGAGTGAACCAGATGCTGTCAGACTTTCCCAATTAGGACTGTGACATGGGTGAAATAAGCAATTCTTCTTTCTCACAGATAGCTGTAGCCCCAGTTCATTAATCAGCCATCACTCAGACAGACTCCAGCAAGGAATGCTGATAGCATCGCAGCTGGAGCAAGCAGTCTGCAGCAGGGAGAGCGATGCTGACAACACCCCGTGCCGCAGCTCCCACCACGCGGGCTACCAGCATCAAACCCTACCATGTCTCAGCACTTTTCCATATCCTAAAGGTGAACTGCAGGCAATCTCAGATCTGGCTCTGAGCTTTTAAACAAAGGGACCTTTAATGTCTCAACAGGACAGAGCCAGGAGCCCCTCCAATCTATATGAAAGGCTGTCATAATTAAAACCAAACAGAAACTGTCTGAATTCCTTATTAAGGACACTTGCTAGAACAACTTTAACCCCTCAGTAGCCTAGAAACCTTGTAATATTTACAGATGTTGATAGGAGAATATATCCAAAGACTCTCCTGGTTAGTTCCAAGAAGCTGGATTTATAGCTGGTGTAAACTGAGGGTGCAAAGCCTCTCAGTAAAGTGTGTTAGTGATGCTGACTAGAGCCCATCCTTGACAGTTATGCAAAAACCCTGGGCTTGAATTCACATGTGAGTCTTTTCATGTGTAAGCCTGGTCCAACAGCAGTGTATCTCCATGTGTTTCAGTGGCCCTATGCTCAGCATGGAGGAGGACGACATGGCCCAGATAAGGACAGGAGCTAAAAGGGCTGGGAGTGTAAGCAGGAAGTTCACCAATGCTTATAAAGAAAGCTGCAAACAAAAATCACTAGAAATAGGTGAAAGACTGACCTGTCCAGCTCAACCACCCCCAGGCAGACCTGGCTGATGTCTGATAGAACACCCCCATAGAAAGTCAGAGTTTGAGTTCACTGTCACAAAACTGCACCCACATCGGGGAGCCTGGGGGGATTAGAAATCTCTTCACAGCCCAAGTTGTACCATCCTGGAACAGCACTGCCATTCCAGGGGACGCATGCACAGGACATAGATCAGGGCACAACAGATGAAAAAAAAAAAAGCAATATTGTTCCCTAAAATATGTTCTCTATTTTTGTGATTTTCAACTAAATGAAAAAATTAAAATAAAATAAAATAAAATAAAATAAAATAAAATAAAATAAAATAAAATAAAATAAAATAAAAATAAAATAAATAAAAAGGAAACCTGAACACATTGCTCTTTTCAGCTTTTGGTCTGGATCAGCTAGGGGAAGGGTGGAGAAGACAATTAGTGTGTTTCATGACTTCTTTTTAGTGACTTTATTTGTCCATATTTTACCTGGGAAAAGTGAGGTGAAAAAGCAGAATTTTAAAAATAAAATTAAAAAAAAATGTTTTCCTATTCACAAATTAGCTTTTTGGGTTTGTCCAATCATCAGAATTGGACAAAATCCAGAAATATTTATTTTCATCTCTGTATTGGGAAAAAAAATATGTATGAAAGTATTCTACTACCTCTTATGTGGTATTATCAGATTTGATGCAGTTAACTCATGTGGTATTCATGGATAAGCATGGATAAACATTCAGTCTCTAAAATTACTAAATTCCCTTACAAATAGGAACAAAAATTACATCGAACATCATTTTCTGTGTTGCCAAACCACAAACAAATTCAAATACCCTTCGAAGCTAATAGCATTTCCAGTATCCTCTTGAGTGTGAAATTTAGGCATCACGAATAATCACAATAAAGAACATTCAGTATATTTCTTAGGCAGGCATGAAGACTGTTAAAGAAACTACAAAACTGGGTCTGTGATTTCAAAAAATACATGATCTTAATCAATTAAGAAATTTAGGGTGTCATTAATTCAAGACAATTTATATCATAACTCTTTTTTTCTCTGCATTTTCAATATTAGGGAATAGTATAATTGGAAAATAAAGTACCATGCCTTTGTGTGTACATGCATGTCTGTGTATGTGTATATATATATGTAGATACTCCCAGCTCGCTATGTTAAGCTTTTTAGCTGCATAACTTTCATCAACTCTAATACGAATTGACCAGATAAAACTCGATGGAGAAAATACCCTTCAGATATAAAAGAAAAATATCTTCTTTACCTCACCCCAACAAAAATTGCATGAGTCCAGACAAAACTTAGTGCTTCTATCATAATAACAACAAAAACAACTACAACAACAACAATAACAATAAATAAATGTTGTTCGTAAGAGGTGCAGTGGCTGGAATATACCTCTGTGACTGGAAGAAAGTCTGACACAGCATTTACAGAAACTAAAGTTCAAGGCAAAGCCAAGGCATAGTTGTCAACATAAATCATTTCCTAGTAGCACAGTTCAGTGCCATTGACATTATTGGCCATTGAAACCAATGCCACCCAAAAATATTTGTAGTGCAGAAAGGAGACTTATTGCTAGCTAGGCGCGGGAGGGCTTTCCTCTTCCTGAGGGGAGCCGCCATGACAGCCTCATGGCCGCCAGTGCTGGCCCTCCCACTGCCCCTCAGCCACTGTTTACATGGTAAAGTGTGTCACAAACTGAGAAGCTCAAATATTCTGGGAGCCCCTGTCCAGGATGAGCCAGACTCACTCCCAACAGAAATCATCCATCACTCTTTCATCAATAATCCCAATTATTCTGCTTGTTTAATACTCCCAGCTAGGAGAGCCCTTGGGGCTCACATTCCTGCTCCTTGTAGCACCATGCTTAGAGATGCTGGCTTCAGGAGATTAAAGTTGTGAGAAGTGAGAGGAAAAGCAGGCTCATGTGAGAAGAGACTTGGGTCGTAGTATCTGACACCTGGAAGTGAGCTTTCACCTCCAGGTTTTCTTTGGAGAACATAACCAGAGTCCTCAGGACCTCTGTGGCCGACCCATTCCTCTGTCTGGAGACAGAGACAGGTCGGTGCACTTAAATCTGCAACCTCCGAAAAGCTGTAGGGCCAAGATGTCTCCAGCAAGCTGAGGTGGCCCCTGAGGACACGGACAGCCTGCTCCTGCTCCCTTCCAGCCGGCCATCCTCTGGTGGGAAGTCTTTGCACCGGATTGCGGTCCTCCTTCATGTCCAAGGGTCTCAGTGAGACAGACATGACGGCTCCCGTCGATACCCCGAGGGACAAGGTCTGCTCTGCAGGGCCTGCGCATAGCCACTGTTGAGCAGAATGGGAAAAATATTCCCATAGCGTGTGGAGGACTGCTCGGAGGGGCCACGGAGATACATTTCATCATAATACATAAATTAAGGGAAGAGTTTAGAGTTCATAAATAGTCTAATTAACCTAAATCCTTTATTTTGCTTCAGCTGTAAGAAGCTCTGGATTCTTAGCTAGTTTTTCTTGCCAAACAAAATCTCTCTTGCTGCTTCATTACTGACCCAGCAAAGTTAAGTGGTGTCGTTTTTATTGAAAAAACATGGTAAAGTGTGTCACAAACTGAGAAGCACAAATGTAATTTGCTACTGCTCCGCTTCAAGCACTATGACGGAACACAAACAAGTTTAGCTAAAAAACGAAGACCGCCAAAAGCTATGTTTCTGTTCTGTATTGGCTGGGTTTTGGACATGAAAGAGTGGGAATACAGTATTTTGAAAAAAGCTTGCAAATTTAAATGAAAATCTGCCCACTGTGCAGCATTTAGTTAGTACTTTCCTGAATCTGTTGTTGTTGTGCCAGCTCTATCGTGGGGCCGATCTTTTCTTTCTGTTTATATTTTCCTAATGCAAATTGTGACTTCTACCCTGGGAACATGACAAAGTCTTTCTTCACAAATGCAAAGAAGACAGGAAGCACATGGTTCCCACAAAGCCCCTTTGACTGTTACTAGATGTGATAATTTCGTCAGCAGGATCCCAGACATCAGAGCATGGATCAGTGAGTGAGACGAATAAGCCGCAGGGGTTCCTGTCCGGCCATGGAAAGAGTCTCATCTGAGCAGGGTCCAGTCTGCTCCCCATCATCCCAGGCCAAGCTGTGCAGCTTTTCCTCGGTCAGCGTGCACTTCACAGAGGCAGATACCAGATCCCAGCCTCTGCCTTTGTTTCACCACCGGCAACTCCAAAACAGGGCTCCTGAACATTTCTCTTAAGCCAGTCCCAGGAGAAGCACCAGCTTGTGCAGCCAGCTCTCACACCCACTGATCCCTGCTGTGCCTGCTGTGCGGTGCGGACACCCCTGAGCTGGACCACAGCCAGCCTGGAGGCCAGCAGCAAGCTTGCCGGCAGCAGCAACCTCCGCAGAACAAACCACGGGAGTATTTAGCCAGCTTCTTGGGTGGGTTTTGCATCCGGCAAAGTTTTGTACCCTCACAGCCACTCTTCTCCTATGCCCTGAGCTGCCTAGTATCGAGCACACCAAGGTTTATCTACTCTGTACAGCAATTGTGGTAGCCACCGCAGTTTGACAAAACCTTCCCAAAGAGCACATTTCTCTGTGATGCTATCACAGTCCATTTGCTGGTATCTCTAAGACATGAATCACTCTTTCAAATAAGGCCTTCAGTCCCGGGAGTTGTATAACTGTACGCCCTCAGCATATTAACTCCCGGCTCCCCATGTCTTGTTACTGCTATGTCAAGCTGTACTACAAAACAGCAAGTCAAAGCTGTGCTATGGCTGACCACCTGGTGCTGGAAGAAAGCACGTTCAGATAAGATATGCCCTGCTGTAATGAAGCATTGCTGAGATTTATGGTTAGTATGTGGGGGTCTGAGCCCTTGTATACCAAGGGAAGAAAAACAGATCCAAGGCAAAGTAGTCAGGGCTGGATGTAACTGTGATATGGGGGCTGCCCAATGGCACAGGTTTTCTTCTGGCACATAACTGTGTGTTTGCACAAAAACAGCCAGAATGGCCTTCTCCATGGCCACCTTCTGAGAGAGAAGTCTATGCATTCACAGGCAGCAGTTTTAACAAGTTGGTCAAAAAAATCAAAAGGTTGGATATTTTCTTTAGGAAAAAATCTCCTCAGTTGATGCAGATTGGGCCAAAATATATGCAAAATTTCAGTTACAGTTTGCAATAAGTTAATGGGCTCATCATTTGTCTGTACTATTTTTTGTCAGTTAGAGGACCTCAGATTTAAGTGTTTGCCTTTGCTTCACGCCATGGTCTCACCACAGGTGGACATGTGTAAGTTGCTCCAGCGACAGATTAAAACCATGGAGGGTTTTTTAAACGCCTAATCATTAGCCACAGGAAATAGAAAGGTTGGTGGAATGGGACCTAATTAATTATGGCTATCATACATGGAAGAAGTAAAATGAAAATGTGAATTGCAGAAATGAACAATAAAGTCAACCTTTGTTCAGGATTAGAAATAGGCAGTTGGGACCTAATTATACAATGCAATTTCTGAGTAAGCAGATCCTGCAGGAATAAATGCTGTACAAAAATAGATCTGCTGCATAGAAAGTAATATATGAGTTAGAACAAGGATTTGGACTGCTAACAAAAAGGTATTTAGAGACTAATACCAGTGTTGGCTGTCATTCAAAGCCTACCCATTGAAAAGAAAATAATAATATATTAATAACATGAAGCGTTATTGAACAGATGATGTTTGTAGGACCAGGAACAAGGAAATGTCAAATGTCTCCTCTCCTGCAGGAGGGCTCCCGTGCACAGTATGGGACACCAGAGAGCAGGTTCCACATTAGGCTCAGGACCTGCAGTCCCCTCCTTGTCCCCGTCTGTGCTGCAAGCTGAGGTGTGAGGGTGCCAGCCTGCGTGACAGAGGAGCATTGGTACCTCCCTCTGTACTGCAACTGTACCTGGCCTTGGGAGGCTGAGGTTGGAGGTGCCTAGACCTCTCGGTGCTCCCCAGCACGGAGCCTGGGTCCAGCACAGTCACCACAGTCCCCATCCAGCTGGGGCTTCCTCCTGCCCCTGGAAACCCTCTGTGCATGGGAGAGACTGGCAGAGGCTGGTGTTTTGAGAACTGAGCTTCCAGCATGTTTTCTGCATGGACACCCTGGTTGCCTTTTACGAGTTTAAATCCAGTCTTTCTGTATGTCCGTGCCTGCAGACGAAGAAAGAAAGAAGGATATCTTTTGTCAGTTCATTCCCAGGCTCTTAAATCATGGGGTTAGGGCTGCAGTACTAGTCAGCCGTCATTTCTGCAGCAGCAAAGATGAAAGTCAGACAAAATAATCCAAAGAAGTGCTTAACTGTGACTATTAAGTCCCAAAGGATTTATCAGAGTTTACTTTCCTCTGACTTCTAGGAGAGACTTCGGCTGAAGTCCATTAAGCAAATTAAAAAGCAGAAAGAAAATAAACAGAGATTAATGGAGATAGGAATTTTATGAAGGAAAGGAAACAGACAGTCCTTGTGACAAAGCTCCTGGGCTGCTATTCAGGTTTTAAGGCCCCCAGACCTTATAAATGGAGGAGATTATTCTCTTCACATTACCCTGCTGGTAGTCGTAAAAGAGAGTTAATAGAATTTTTTTTCCCCCACTGAGAAGTCCTGTAGAAACTAGAGCAATAATGTAATCCATAATGTTTCAGTTCGGTGCGTGACATGCAGCTATTTGTTCCTTTGTTTCCAAGCAGGGAATCGGGCTGTAAATCTTGTAGCGACACAGATACTGTACTGGTTCCATGGCATTTTATCTCCTGCTGAAACTGAAACCCACCCGAGCAGCTTCCCACACAATTAGGGACTTGCATGTCAGAACAACCAGGCAGGATTTCTGTATTTACTACTTTGGCATCATGATTAATATTTAATCCAGAGAAGATATCACAGACATGTTTGAAACCTCATTTTGCTTGTTAAAAAGTACTTTGAAAACCAAGAAGATGAGAAAATTATGCCATTATGGAGCCCTGTTATTTATTATCTTTAGATAGTTTAAATTAAAACAAATGCTCCCATAAGGGGGAGAGTCCTTCCGCTGCTCGTCTTCTGAGTGGCTTTCTATTTTTCATTGGGTCTGCTAGTGTACATGGCCAAAAACAAAGAGATGCCAGAAGGGTAAGACAAGGGCAAACAAATACCACAGCCAGGTCCTGGATCAGCCCTGGTCCTGGGGCACAGTTAGTGCTCACTGACCTAGCTGGAGCCACCGACACACCAGGAGCAAGCACTGACCCCTTTGGGGTGTACGAAAAACCTGTTTTGGGTCCTTGCCTCAAACCTGAGGGAAATGGACATGCTCGTACTTCTTTTTACTGCCGTAACTGGAAGACCCTCTCACTGCTTGTCTTTACAGCACCTCACACGGTACAAATATGTCATTTGTTGCTTTGCCACTGCTCATTGCTTGATTTCTGTGATAATTCTTGGTCTGCCACTTAATCGTGGCTTGATAATTCCTGGTTTGCCACTTAATTCCCTGAAGAAGTGAAAATCATTCTGAACACAGTTTTACTTGAATTTTGTTCAAGGGTTCACACCCTTGCCCAGCTTGGAGGCATTAGAAACAGTTCTGCTATTATTCTCAGAGAGAAGGTGATATTCCTCTGTCTGTACAAATATCCTGCAATGTGAACTTAAAATATTAAAAAGTACTCCTGCCTGCGGGCTCACTTGAAGGAACTTTCACATAAAACAGATAATGGGCCCCAAAAGGCTAGCCCTGAAAAGCAGAGCCATGGCTGCAGCGCTCCCTGGCTGTGCTGGCAGCACCACCGGGGCTTTCTGTCTGGGACCCCAGGTCCTCAGGTCCCCTGGCATGAGGCAGGGATCGTAGGGCTTCGTCCCTGGGTTATGGTTCGTGGGCACAGAGCTGCGGGGTTCAGGAAGGACAAACAATCGACAAGGGACACCCTGCTGAGATGATCATCCTAGGCCTGGTGCTGAGACCCCTTGCTGATCTCTCTAGATACACGTGCTGTTTATGCATTTATTTATTTATTTTATTACCAAGCAGCCCCTCTACTTTTCCTGCCTCAATAGGATGGTTGTGCCGAGGGGACCTGTGTGTTAGAAAGACTCTGCATTCAAAATGCTGCAGGTAAAAGAGGGTGTGCAGGAAGGAGAAAAGGAAAGATGAGAGAAATAACCCCAAGGAAAGGATTTTAGTTCTGCTTGTTAAAGACCAGATTTGAAATCTTTCCTCGGGCAAACTCCCTGGGCATGTAGGATGTGAGTCGCTGTACGTGCTGGTAACAGTGTAAAAGGCTGATGTGTAACCTAGGGTAAGGGTTACTGAGTTTGGCCATGGCTTCCTAACAGAAATGAGGCTTCTGCTCAGAGGCTGACCCGCACGGCGGTAAGAAGCTGGGATGTCTGAGCAGCTGAAGCATGCGACCCTTCCCTTGGTGGCTCCCACTTGTCAGCTGTCCAGTTCCCACGCGATACCTGACCCTTCAACATGAAAACAAAAATCTGCAGCTTGATGGTGCCTAAAGCTCTGTGTTGTCCATGTCTGCACCAATAAAACCTGTTTGTGGCCCGGGCTGTCCAGCAGTGCTGCTGCCTATGTGCACGCCTGCACGCGTGGGCGCACACCTCAGCGGCAGCGGGAGCAGCCCGGGGTCACCAGAGGCAGCCCGGGATGTCTAGCTGTGCTTTGCTGCGCGATGATGTCTTGCTTTTACCTTTCCCCTGGGGACCCCAGCACAGTGGGGGCAGCAGCCCTGCAGGAATGGGGCAGAGCACCTTCCCCCCTAGCTGTGGAATAAATATTTGGGAAAGCAATCACACGAAGCTCTGTAAGTGCCAGGCAGATCCAGGCCTGGGCTAAGGGTCTGCCACCAGTGGGAAGCTCCCAGGCAGACCTCCAAAGGGTTTTGCTGTGTCGGAACAGGAGATACCCTTCCATGTGAGAAAACCCAAGGACAATCCCCATGGGAGGTCTAGGAGGCTTGGGCTGGAGCTCCTGTTCCTCTTCAGACCAAAAAATCCTCTTCCAGATAGGCAGAAAAGCTTCTTAACAACACTTTTCCCTATAGAACAGGTGGGAAGGGACTGAAATCTTTTAAGTATAGTTGGATCTGCTCCCATTTCTTCCCCGTCCTTCCATCTTTTCGTGCAGCTTCACTCCCTGCAAAGCATCTTACAGGAGGGGCTGTGGAGAGAGGAGCAGGGGGAAAATTATTCAGAAAAGAACCTCAAGTGAAAAACAAATGGTCCGTGAACAGCCCATCGGCTAGCAGGTTAGTCCCTGAAGGTTTCTCTCTGCTGCTTTCAACGTGCTTCAGAGATCTCCTTCCCCCACTTTTTGCCATCTCTTTTTGCCAGGTGCTAAAGCTGGAAGCACGTAACATGGAAGCAATTCTTCCAAGAGCACTTGAGCGTGTTAATTACTGAAATATCCTGGTGAACCTAGATGACAGTCCTTGCCTAGTGCAGCTCTGAGCCCTCCATGGGACTCTGGGTTGCTGTAACACAGGATGTCCGTGGAGGCAGAGCAACAAGCAGGCTGAGGAAACAGGAGCGGGGGTAGAAGACAATTCCAATGATCATATAAATATGCGGTTGTCTGAAGTCCCAAGGCATTTTGTGCAAAAATAGCGGTGTTAACCACTGGATCCTGTGTGCGTTCCAATTTGAGGGACAAGATTCTGCCTTCAAGCCCCCCCCCCCCGCCATTTCAGCCAGGCTCATTAGCCTTTTTTTGCTTCCTGTGGTGGGCTGCTGCTATGCCTGGCTCACCGCAAGAGCAGCAGCATTTCAGAGCAGAGGTGAGGTAAGTAATTCGCGTAGCATTCACAGCGCACAGGCTCGGGGTCCCATGCAGTGAGCACTGCTGTTGCAGTCTGCTGCCGCCCACTCAACACCCTTGTGATGTTCCAGTGGAAATGGGGACAGAAAGTGGCAGGCCCTTGGTGTTCCTGGCCGGGGCTTAGAGAGAGCCTGGGTGGCATGAGGGGACAATGATGGCTGCGCTCCTAGATGTGAGACATCCAGCCAGGGGCTGCGGGTCCTCTCCCAGGGCTGGCAACTGGGAAGGACCCTACAGAAAACAGAGATCGCTGGTGTTGGATATGGATGATAGCAGTGAAGTGCCTAAAGACTCTGATTTTCCTGTCTTCAGAGAGGGCTGGCGTTGCGAGGCAAGAGGCCTGAGTGGGAGGAAGGATGTGAGCTGTGAGAAAGTCCCTCTGCTGTGGCACACTGGGGCTGCCTCTCCTCTCCTGGGCAGGGGGAGCTCCCCCCTTGCTGCCGGGCACTTCTCAGCCAGTATTTACAAGCTCAGTGCATTCCACAAAGTATAAAATAACTTTACAAATACAGAGTGGTCTTTAAAACAAACAAATAAACAAACTTAACATTTCCACGTATGATTTAGGATCCAGCCTCAAAAGATTTGCCCCAGGCATTTTAGTGCGTGCTTGGGTGAAACTGCAACTGGAAAGGGAATGGGGCAGGAGGTGAGGGTAGACAGCACTACCCTTGGCACAGCTGATTTCTCTGGAGTTTTCAAAGGAAGCAGAAATGGAAGGCCTCATACAAGGATGCAAATGTGCAAGCTTTCAAGCAGAGAGAACCTCTTATTTATATTTCTGATAACAATGCATCAAAACACAGTCCAAAATCTTATACGGTAAAACTTATTTGCTTAAAATGCTGCACATCTCCCACAGTGCTCGCACATATCTGTGCTGCAAAGTGGAGCAGTGTAAGAAAAGCACGAAGCTCATCCTCAAGCCACTGCAAAGAAGAAGGAAGTCAAATTTAACCTAAAGCACATGCAGCTTCAGCTCCCTCTCAAATGTTTTGAAACCCACGGTTCCTCATGACTGTGGGGGTGAAAGAAGGGGTGAGCAAGCTCTCCCACGAGGCACCCCACCCTCCAGCACTGGTGGTTACAGCCCTGTAACCTGCTGGTCTTGTGGCTGGGTTCCTCCAGCAGTCCCTAGCTGTGCGCAGAGCTTTTCCCAGTCCCTGTGGGAAAGGCCACAGTGCGGTGGAATAAGATGCCTGGTGGGGGGATGCCTGCCATTCGCAGCCAGGAGGATTCAGCACTGGGACAGAGAAGGTTAAAGAGAAACCCTTGTGCCACTGTCACCACAGATGAGGATTAGCTCTGGCTGTTGTTTTCTTTGAACACTTGGGAAAGTACAGAAATACAATGGAGTATTTTTTATTATTTTGTGTTTGCTGTTCTTGTGTTTAAAAGGAGAAAAGAGGAAAAAACAGACCAACCTATTTATTGTAAGTAGTGGGGTCAGAATCAAAATCCCTAGAGGTATTCAAAAGACATGTAGAAGTGGTGCTTAGGGACATGGTTTAGCGGTAGAGTTGGCAGTGCTAGGTTAACGGTTGGACTTGATGCTCAGAGAAGTCTTTTCCAACCTAAACAATTCTATAATTCTGTGACTCTAAGTTTTAGCACTGCCAAGCTCTGAAATCCAAGCCTTGGTATGGAGATGTAAGCCAGAGGCAGACAGACACTTTGAATGCGTGATGCTCACCACTTCAACAAAAATTTTCATTCAAGTCAAAGGGCTGGAGCCTGACAGAAATATACTTTGGTATTTGAGATATCCTAATCATTCCTGTTCTAAGGAGAATCTGGGGCAATCTATACAGTATCAGCAATTAAGGCCAACATTTTAACTTCTGACTTAGCTGCACCTTCTCTATGTATTCAGAGATGGCAGCTATCTCAAATATCCGAATGTTAGTGCAGGGGTCCTGGAGCAGATGCAGAAACACAGTGCAACTCTGGTCACTTCTTGATGTAATCAGTCACAGCTCTGTCAAACCACATGTCATGAAAGCTCTGGTATCTTCCTCGGCAAGATACGTGGGTGACTCATTGCAGGACCTTGAGCACTCAGAGCAGCTGCCTTCCATGAGACATGATTGATAGCCTGTCTCTCTCCTACTTAAGGCAAAAATCTAGGTGTCCAACTTCGCTTTTACTTGGAAACAGAATAAGAAACTTGCTTTCAACCATATCCATTTGAAATCCCAAGAAAGGCAGAGTATATTTTCTTTGTTTTCTTGGTGAAAGCAAATTTTCCATTTATTACTGGGAGGTAGTGCTTGCAGGGGAAATTTGGTAATCTTTATGTAGAACCAGTATCCACCAACCTGCAGCCCCCTGGTGACACAAGGACTGCAGGTAATCTGGCACACGGTCACATCTGAGCACGTAACTACTTGGGGAGCTTGCCAGCACACATGGACAGCAGGGATCATGAGATCATCTATAGGCATATTTTAGAGGAACGAGAAAACTCCTTCCAAGACAGAAACAAATTCATTAAAGGGCCTGATCCTGCTTCCCCATGAATTTAAAGGGAGTTTTACCACTCATTTTAACAGCAACAGGATTGACCTTGTAGAGTAAGTCATCAAACAGCTCCAGATTTCTCTAGAGCATTTCAACACATCCATTATACACCCCATCTTTCAGACTTGGACTTAAATATTCACTTGGCAGAACTCTCAGCCTACAAGTAAATTAGGGGATTTGTTTTTAACACTTTTTTTTTTTTTTCCCCACTCACAATGAAAAAGAGAGTGAGGGAGAGAGAAGTAAAGCTTTTCGGTGTTTTTAGGTTGCTGGTGCTACGTAAAAATGTGTACAGTCTTCACACTACCTTAAAAAATTACTTCACTCATTCTTAAAGAAAAAAAAAAAAAAGAAAAAGAAATGATTGATATTGCAATCACAATTTTCAGCTGCAAAGGGAAGAAAGTGATATCAGGGGGATCAGCCAGCAGTCAGGAAGCCACTACTAGAACAGGGACGGTCACTTGGCCAACGTGTGGCTTCAGGGACATCAGGACATGGCTCACAGCCCCAGGCTGTGTGCAGCCAGAGCTGTCGGGTGATCCAGATGCATGCATGGGGATGGAGCAAAGCGACTGGGGCTGTTGGGGCCAGCATCAGAGACCACTCCAAATGCAGCTCTGTGTCCAGCCAGCCATCCCTACAGCTTTGCTCTTATCTTCTGGAAAGTTATCTGAGACTGAGCTATCTGTGTAGCTACTACAGGGACGTGTAAGTGTTTAGTATGAGGTTCATGAGGTCAGCTCTGCAATCTCCAGTTCCATAAACTCAGATGAACAAAGCCTAGGGTGCCAGATCAGGATGCAGTCTGAATGTAGGAGACACCCCGGAGCACCACTGAATCCACGCCAAAGGTACCTCTGCAAACCCACTTTGTTTACTTTGCTGCTGGCCAAATACCACTGCCTTCTTCCAACCTGAGTACGTGGCCAGATCCTTGGATCCTATAGATGATAGCTATTCAGAGAAGAAACTGAAGATGAAATTAGCTATTTCCTCAATGGACCCCCCTTTCTTTACAGAACTACACAGCGTGTACCGGGCACAGGATGACTTACGCAAGCAGGGACAATTATTTGCTCCCAATTCAGAAGGAAATTTCCTCTGGTGCCCTCTCAAAGGGCTCCTCCTGTCACTGCCACTCTGTGTGGTCTGGCACACTGGCTGCTGGCCTGCATCTCCTCCAAAGCTGCTCCTGGGCTTCCTGAGTCCCTCTTTTGCACACAATATGCACACAGAGTCCTGAAACTCAGTGTCATCAGTCCCCTGCAAGTGCAGGATGGGTGGCAGGTACGTGCTCTCAGCCGCAGGACGGTTCCTGCCCAGGCCGTGCTCCCTGCCCGCTGCCTGGCTGGTGTCCTGCTGTTTGAGCTACTGATCCCAGAGCTTACATAAAGAAACACAATTGTTTTTACACAGATCCTGAGGGAGAGGCTGGCAATTTCAGCGTAATTTAATCTAAACCAGGATAATACAGTAAATATTGCTGTGTTTGCATAAGAAAGATGTAGTGTGAGTAAAGCAGCAGCTTCTGAGGAAAGAAGTACTTGTGTAACTCATGAGGATGGAAAATATTGAAAAGGTACAAAGTTTTGTAGTTTGGCCACCTTCACAGAAAGAAAAAAAAATATCGCAGAGACTGGGGAATCTGTTTAATCCTTTCTAACAGTTTAATCCCCAAATCCTTACCCATATCCCTGGCCTGTGCTCCTGTGTGAGTGATGTTAAACAGGAGGATCTGGCCCTGTGCTCTCAGCTAAGCGTGGAGTCAGCGCAGTATAAAATCAGTAGCAGATCATCACCGCTATCTCCAAGAGATATCTCTGGGACTGAGGAGCTCAGTCTGGTGGCCTGATCAAAAAGATCAAGGAATGATGTGATTACAAAGGATAAGTACCTCCATGGGCAGAAATCCTGGGCACGGCAGAGCTCTTTAATCTAGGGGAGAAAAGCATAACAAGAACCGATGGCTGGGACTTAACTCCAGGCAACTTCAACCGAGAAACGAGTTATGAACTTTTAATCAGTGAAAGGAGATTAACGACCAGAATTAAAAAGCAGGAAAAATGGTGGCTTCTCTGGCGCTTGATGTCTCCTGACAGAGACCAGATGCCTTTCTGGGTCTGCGATGGTGGAAGGCACCTCCCAGGGCTCTGCCAGGGGGGAAATCCTACGGTTGGCTATCAGCAAGGGCAACTTCCTCACCCTCTGGCTGGACCAGGCTCAGGTTTTACCCTGCTCCAGATTGACTTGCCATCCCCCTCAGGATGAGACAGCTTGCTGCCACCAGTGCTGCTCCACAGCTGGTTGCTGCAGCCCCAATACCTGCCCCATGTCCTGCCTCCATAGGGCAGGGTCTAGTGCCACCCCACTGGGACCAGCCTGTCACGTCGCCCCTTGCTGCTCTCCGTATCCCCTCTACCCAACATCCATATGGAGAGGGAGAGCCAGACAATTGTGCTAACATTAATGGGGTCCCAAGGTCTCCTCTGGGGAGCAGGGCAGAGGCCATCCCGGACCTTTAACAGCTTGAAGGGGGGAGTCTTAATGGCCCCAAGGTTCAGCATTTTTGTCTAACTTGCATGGCGGGGGGAAGTATCCTTCATGCTTTAGATCTCAGACATTGTAATTGAATTTCCAAGGTTATTAGATAATGGGTTGAGTGTGTTTTTACTACAACAGCCTTGAAATTGAACCTGATCTTTTTTTTTTCTTTTTTTTATTTTTTTTTCTGGGTATCAGTGCCTTGTTGAAAATTTAGACTACAAATGCTGAGGGGTGTGCCACCGTGTGGCTCTCAAAGGATATTATTTGAAAATCACATTTGACCCTCGGTGAGAAAAGATGATCCAGAGGACTCTTCTGGCCTGATGTCTGTGAATCCTTTAACAGCTTCTGAGACACCCTGCGTGTTTGCTTATGCCCCTCCTGGAGCAGCAGTAGGCAGGGGCTGCTGTTCCTGTGTGTTGTCCCCGTCTGCTTGGCACCTGCCCCGTTCTCCTGCCACAGGTGCTGGTTCCTGCTCGGTTGGACCACGTCCTGGCTCCCTCCAGCTGAGATCTTCTGGGCCAGTGCAACTGGGGCTGCTGCACACTATCTCAGGGAAATTACTTCAGATTTATGCCAGATTCATTTCTCCCTCAAGGTTGCAGGACAATTTCTGTCCTAAAATCCTTCTTTCCACTCGCTGATCTTTTTTTTTTTTTTTAACAGTTCTGGGCTGATCTCATCCATGTTGGTCTCTGCTAGAGGAGTAATCTTCATGGAAACTTCGAACAAAATCCCTTCAGCCTCTTTTGAATTGTGGGGGAGTGCTAAAATACTTTTGTAATTGTTAAAAGGATAATCAGTTATTTTGGCAATGCTGTGAGAAAATAGATGATGTTGAAGGGTTAGCAGTAAGACAATCCTTTTGGGGGTCTTGTACTTTGCATGGCTGAAGGAATTAAAACATAACTATATGAGTTCTACCATGGTCTGGGATCTGCTCGAAGTTTTATTTAAAAAAAAAAAAAAAAAAAAAAAAGAAAGAAAGAAATTAAACTTGTAGGCAACCCTGCTGGATAGTTTTAATGGATTTTACATAAGACAGAAGCCCTGCAGTGGCTATTTGGATCACTTTCATGAAGGAGTTGGTAAAAGGAATAACAATTAAACACATTTCTCCTTTAAAAAAAATCCAAATCAACAAAATACTCTAAAACCCAAGTCTCAGTCTTACTCCCTTTGTTGCTTAACATTAGACTATGAGAAAATCTATGTGGAAAAAAAAAAAAGAAAAAGATTTTACATGTGAGGTTGTCAGCAAGACTGGCTAATTTTCTGCACCGATCTGGACAGTCTGTACTGGTATTGAAAGTTAATCAGACCCCTTTGTAAACATTCTGCCCTTGCACTAGCCAAATAATGGTCCCAAGGAAGATAAAACCAGTCTCATTCACCCACAGATGATTTCGCTCTTTAGAACTGCAAAACTATAGCGTAGGCAAACAGGAAAAGAATCAGAATGTTTGTACCATAATTGAACTCCACACTTAAAATAACAAAGAAAGCAAAGTGCAAAATGTGATGCTGTTGCAGCATATGTCATAGCAAGAGTCTTCATGGCAGTTCCAGTTTTATTGGTGAAATGCATCATGGCTAATTGTTTGTTGGAAGCACTATTATCTAGAGCTCAAAATGTGCTGGTGATGCCTTTGTGTCAGCATTTTCTGACTTTTAGCAATTTCGTCGTGCTGTTTAAAGTTGGCAATATTTTGTATTTAAGTTCCACTACTATGAGTTTTGCTTGTGTTTTACCAAAGAGCATTATAACACAGACCCTCAGGGGAAATTCCATTCCCCTTATTAAAAAATTGTGGCTATTTTATTTTCCTTATCTCTGCCATCCATTTCCTTTTGTTTCTCAATGCATTGCTGCAAATCATGAAGACATTTCCTTGTCTGCTTTACTTTGGACCCCTTTAATGAAAGCTCCTACATAATCAAAGTCACAGTATTCATTTGATGAAGTGAACTGGTTTTGCTGAAGGGTCACAGTTGGAGATTTAGTATTTCAGAAAAGCAAAAGATCTAAAGGCAGGAGAAATGGACAGTTTTTACAAGATATCAGATAAACATGCAGTAACAGAATGAAATTCAGCTCTTACAAAGCAGAACAGCTCAGTGTGATCTGTCTTAACTACAACCAGGTGATCGGAGCCAGCCTCCCTGCAGAAAAGTGAGCCTTGCTTCCTTTGCCTCATTAGCCTGTTTTCTGTGGCATGATGTCATGGCCAGGAGGTACTTTGTACTCACCGACACGGGGCTACAAGAAGTGCCGTAACATAAAAGAGAGGAAAACATGAGAGCAAAAACTTTTCCCTATTCACTTGCTTGTAGATACTACTCAGGCAGTAGAAGATCAGACTTTCTGATCCTGAGAAATCGTGGTCATTGCCTTTTTGCTTTCATCAGAAATGAAAATGTTGAATAGACAAAGTTTCTCAAGAAATATAATGTTCTGGAAATATAACGTTCTTGTAAATGTCTGTGTAAAATACATACTTGGTGTTTTTTTTTGACATTGCAGTGCAAAATATTTTGACATTCTTCAGCTGAAAATCTGTGTATGGATGTGTCCCCTTAAGTCCTTGCTGCTGCTGCTGGGACCATCCATTCAGGTTCTTCATGTCCCCAGCTCCTGTCTGAGGGCCAGGCTCCTTGCCAGGGCACATGTCCCCCTGTGAGCCATGACCAAGTGGCTGCCAGAATGCACCAGTGTCCCCTCAGAGGAGCCTTGGAAAAGAGATTCCAGGAAGGGGCCTCATCTACGTTGGTGTAAAGCAGACTCAAAGCACACATCCCATTGCAGGCTCATCAAGATGAAAAGTCTTATTCTGAGCAAGCTAGATATGAAATGTTTCACTTTATTTCCCATATAAAATCAATAGAAAAGGACTTTCCAGAACCACTTTTTTGGTTCTAGGATCTAGGATGTTGTAAGGGGGCACAGCCTAGGGCACCTGGTCTCAAGAGAAGGGAGTTCAGGGAGTAGGAAATAATCAGTGCAGCTGCTGGCATCAGGCTTAGACTTTCTCATGAAGACTGTGGTGTATTTTTAGGCATAATTAAGCATTCACAGTGGGATTCAGCTCACCTTAAAGTAGATACTTCTTGCCTTCTGAATTGAAAAATACACAGAGCTCCCTGAACTCAATTTAGTGTTTGAACACCGACACCTAGACCCATTATAGGTAACAGGAGTTTTTCCATGTGGCCTCCAACTGTATCTCTGGAAGCATGCAGATCTCCAAATCTCCATCTCAGATGTCCATCATGATACATGCCAGTCAGATACCTCCCCAATATCCTAGAGCATCTCCTTTGGCACTAGCTGGTCTTATTTAGACAATTGAATCAAACTCTGTTGGCCACATTGACTGGGAGTCTGTTGACTATAAAGAGAGTTGAGATACCTGGTGTTCAGATGCACGCTTAAAATTTAATGCCTGCATGAGAGTGGCTTAATCCTATACCGAACCCCAGGATGACTGTATCAGGAAAAATGTCTGTATCATCAGTGATCCCAGCCACTGCAAGAAGAGTGCACAGAAACAGAGGCTTCCTGGGTAACTTGAATCCAACACTGCCATTCTACCTAAAGCAACAAACAGCTTGTAGATTTTGCTTATTTTTTGTCCTACAAACTACATCTGATTCTACTGTTCTTTTCTCACAAATTAACCATACAAGAGTTGTAGTTAAGGTTTGAACCTCATGGAATTCCTGCTGGCTTAATCAGTCCCTGTTCACCATGCCATGTCCTTCAAAATGCACGGACAGGTTTGCAAGAGAGATACGTCTAACATGAAATGAATTAAAAGCAGAAGCCAAGTTCTCAAAAAATAGGTGGTTCCTTTGAAACATACCTTTACGTCTTCATCATTCTTGCCATAATTTCCAAAGTTTGAACTTCTCAAAATTTGCCATGACTAACTTATATTTACAGTAGTCAGTGTATAAGTCACGAAACTGCAATTTTCTCCTCCAAGACAGATGTAAGCAGTGAATGAGCTGCTAACATCTCATTACACGCAACGATGTCATTATGTGGAAAATAACACAACGGGGATGCCCGAAGCAAGATTTTTAGCCACTGAGATCTGAGAACTTGGTCATAAAATACTGACTCAAATTGAAGTAGTCAGGATGAAATTCAGTGCCCTAATACCAGCAACTCATACCCTACTATGTTGCATGGGCTTGTCAATCTCCTTGTTTCTTTAACATAGTTAAATTATGTTGAGGTAATGGGAGTGGCATGTTTGGGAACTTCAGACCTATTTTAATTCAATTGTAACATTGGCAAACCCTTACATTTTTACAGATCCTCCAGTAACAGGCTACAAAACCCCATAGGAGCGTGCTAAACCTTGTAGCACCTGACTGAGATGAAAATATATTCAGAAAGGTACTTAGTGAAAGGTCTTGTTCTTTTCTGGAACAGCTCTGGCTTTGGCACACACTGAGGTTCTTCCTTGATAAACCTATGATACTGGAAATTCTGCTAATCTTAGACATAAATCTGAGCAAAACTAGATACACTACATCAACTGGAGTGTCCTTCTGCTCTGTAGATGAAGAAATGAAAAGTAACAATGTTAGATGTACCCAAGGCTATCTATTGTGTAACAATGCAAGGACGTGAGCCCAGGTTTCCATGGAAAAGCACTCCAGTTGCGGGAACATCTGTCTTCTCTCTATTATTTTATCTGTGCTATCCATACGCTTCATGTGAGGCAGAAGATGTGGATGTCTGGGGTGCCTGAGGGGGCAGCTGAGGGGCAGCTTGGGGGAGTAAAATCCACAACCCAATTAAAATCCTGTGGGGTTTAACACAAACCTCTCATCTCCGAGCTGCTCCTTATTCTTAGGCTGTCTTGCTTTCTCCAGGGAGGAAGAGCTACTGTAGTCCTCGGACCGAGGCCAGCACTCGAGTTGTTCCAGCAGCCACTGCCTAAGCAAAATAAAGCACAGCACCAAGGGAACAAGAGCGCCAGACTTGCTGCAATACAACCCCTGGGGTGGGTACGGCTTGGGACACCACTCCGTGCTGTGTGGTAGCAGAGGTCTGTGTAGCTGTGGGGAGGGATGTCTTCTGCTTTCTGGGGAAGCCTCTCTGAGCATGCACTGGTGCTCCTGAAGGGTGGCTGTTCCCTGTCCCAACAGCGAGGACCGCCACAGCAGCCAGCAGCCCTCCTGGGACCTCTGCCAGTGAGCAGAAGAGGAATATTTACTGCTCCTCATTATGAAGGGTTCAGGCAGGGGATGAGTGGAGAATATATGGCCCCTCTAAGCTTATTCCCACTGCTGTTTGGGCAGAGAGACAATGGACAGGCTGGGAGCTGCCTTTCCCTCACGGCCTGGCAGGGCTGGGGTTCGGGGGCACATGGCTGGCCTTCAGAAAGGTCCCACCACCTTGCCCAAGGTGTTGGCCTGCAGCCATGGAGGCCACCACACAGCCCTGGCTCTCCATGGCTTGCTGTCCTCATCCCACCATGGGTGCAAAGGCCCACAGATGGTTAAAATGCAGCCACATTTTCCACCAGTGCTCCCTGTTTTTGAGGGCAGGCAGGGGACAGGCAGGCCTTCAGCCCCCTCCCCACACACCTCTCCCTCACGCCTACACAAAAATCGTTGTTGCTGAGGGAGAAATCACCAAGATCTCTCACCACTGAGGAAAGCGCACGTACAAAAAGAAGCCTAAATTCACAGAGTAATCAGAATTACTTTTCAAAACAGTATCTGGTTACCAGCTAAAACAAACAGCATGGTTGCCGCCCGGGGAACTGCCAGGCGGCGCAGAGGGGCAGATCGCAGAAGATTAAATACTCGGCTGAAAAAAAGAGAAGGAAAAGGGCTCTTTCTACAAAAGGCTGCCTCAGCTGGAAATTAAAGGGAGCAAAGCGAGAAAAGGAGGATTATCCCCCTCCCTTTCCCCCCGTGTGGCAATTAATCTCGGGGGGAGAAGGGGAAGAAGCACTGGCCGGGGCTGCGTGAGAGCTTCAGCGCCGTGGGCCGGGGCTGCCGCCATCCCGGCCGGCCTGCACTTTTGAACTGTGCCATTGAGTCAGGCCCTGCGGACCCACGGGGAGATGGAAACAGGATGACTGGACCTTTGAAGTTGCCAGGGTGTAATAGCGCGAGGAGACGAGAGAGCCTGGGCTCACAGTAACCCACTGTCTCTCATCAGCAGCAGCACATTAATTTGCCGCGTGAGGATCATGCGAAAGAAGCGACGGGGCGGCTTGTCAGGGAAAAAGCACCAGGGAGGAGGCCCCAGAGAGGAAGGGGAGGGTGGGAAGGGGAGTTTGGAGAAAATTGCTCAAAATTACAGTATTCAGCTTTTGCTGACAGTATATCAAAGCCCAACTTCTGCCTTTATGATATTTAAATCCCTGCCGCTTCCCCAGAAAAACAGCGTTGGCACAATAGAAACATTATGTGCTGGCGTGGGGAGGGGGGGTGCTGCTGAAACAGGACTGGTTTCGGGTAGGAGTTGTGATGTGGACTTCGAGGGCCTGATGGCTCCACCACAGAGATGAACAAAGTGCCTGTTTGCAGCGACAATGTCCCGAGGAGGCACTTTGAATTTGTCTCATGTTACACAGCTTGAAACACACACTCACCACTGCCCCCAAGGATGTGGCTCAGTTGTTGCACAGGCTAGGAGCACCGAGGATGCAACAGTATTAAAATTAAACTGGAAGATAAATCATAACTGACAGCGCAGTAAGAGGATTAAAGACCCTGCCAAGGATTTATGCCTTCTTCCAGTTACAATGCTCTGGTCTCCCTTGTGGGATCTGCAGCCTCCTTATTGGTGGTGCCAAGTACACCTTTAACATTGCCACCTTCTTTGTTGGCCAGAAGGGAACAGGAGGGGACACCAACCTGTCTCAGGGCAGAGCCTTGGGAGATGATATCAGGGAGTTAGGATGCCAGAAGTACATGAGATGCAGGACAGGGGAAGACCTGGGAGAGGGCAGGTCTCTTGAAAGGGTGTGCATCCCATGGGAGACCTCATCTGACAGCCCAAAGCAGGTTTCACATGCAGCTGTGTATGGAAGAGGCAGTATTGGAGCTCCTTGCTGGCTGTGTAATAGCCAAGTCCCACCAAAACCCCAAGCCAGGCAACTTGTCAGAGATATGCCTACAAATGGCAGAGCCGATGGGCTGAAGGAAAGGCTGCTCCTCCTGACATGATCTTAATGTCAGGTTAAAGCCACCTGCATGAGGCTCAGTCCAACAGGATGGAACAAGTTAGCAGATATTAGCTGGTCAAAAAAAGTTATGTTCAAAGAAGCATGCAAACATCAACGCAGCTTCACAAGACCCCAGGAGGGAGGCAGACCTCTCCCATCTCTCCAGATGAGTAGAAGAGATACAGTGCTCTCCAAGCTGCCCTCAGGAGAGCAGAATTGAGCCCTGGATGGAGAACAGCTTGCACGGCATCAGCTGCCACCCCCCAGCAAAGGGTTGAACCCATGAAACCATCTATTACCTCTAAGGGACCATTTCCTGAGTAGCAATATCAAAGGCCATTGTGTTCATAAACCCAGCCTGGTTCCTTATTAGAAGAACAACAGATCTGGCATCTGAGCTTTGTGTAGACTGCCTTGCTTTTCCACCTTCAGGCTGCTCCTTCCTGCCCCTGTTGTCCCAGGTTGGTGACACCATTCTTTCCCAGGATGTGGATAGAGGAGTAGGGAATGATGAGAAATTAGGCTGGAAGCCAAAAGCACTGCCCATTCAGAAATGTAAAAGCCTCCTGGAGGAAATCAAAGTTTCTTTCAATAGGAATGCCAGTGGGGTTACACTGGGGTTGCAAATGGTGATCTGAGGAAGCATGAGGAAATACAAAAGTATCCCAGCAAGACCACAGAAGGAGACCTTTCCCTCTCACCAACTTTCATTATCCCATATATCTTCGAGGGAGCTGTATTTCCATTAATGTCTTCCTTGGAAGAATAATCTTTTGCTTCTGAATCATCCCTGAAACCAGCAGAAGGCAGCAAAATGAGCTCCATTTTCTGTCACAACAGAGGGTGGGGAGTGCTCTTCAAGGCTACCAAAAAGGAGCAAGGTATTTCCAGGAGCCTTTCATTACAACCCAGCCAATAGCTCATAGCTGGAATATAGGCTAGTGAGGCTAACAGCCCAGGGAAGTATCAGCTCGGGGCCTCACATGGGATGTCTTTTGGAAAGACTATGGGTTTGTCTGGGGAAGCTCAGTAATGAGACACTAGGCCACTTGGAGCAAACCTGGAAGTCTTACTAGAGGAAGGAAGATTTTCATCCAAAAACATTGCCTTCTCTGTTCAAACCAGGAAAAATCAGAACAAAGATACGGGCAAATCTAATCCTCATGCAGGATGGGCAGAAAAGGGGCCTTTGTTCTGCATGGGTTCAGGGCAGCAGCCCATCTTCGGCAGTGAGACCTCCTGCTTGTACTCCCCCAGTACCCTGTGCTCCTGCAGCACATATGTGGACACCCAGAGAAGAGGGTAGGTACAGACCCAGCAAGCACTGACACAGGCTCTGAGTGCTCCCCTGGCATTCAGTAATTCATAGCATAGGCACCTCTGAGTATGATATGGTGTTTTTATTATTATTATTATTATTATTATTTTTAGTAGCCATTGCTAGATTTTTCTTCTCTAAATTTGCCTTTTTAACCCCTTGCAGTCTTTCAGCACACAGCTTCTTTTAGCAAGGGGACTCTCAGTTTCATTATGCTTTTTGGTTTGTCTGAGAAGACAAGACTGGTGCACAAATGGTAACATGTCCTAAGATGAGAAACATCAAATCTATTTTGCCATCGCTACAAGTTCTGAAGAAGTTAGGATTCACACCTCACAACAGATTCTCTGCCTTCCACACTTGGCTTCCCTATGGCAAGATTTTAAAATTTATTTGGGGTATTTTGTAAACCAAATTACTTCACAGGAAAAGGACAGAAGGTGGAAGAGGTGCTAAATTTTGCACTTGCATGTGGGCATGTACAATGGATTTGTGACAGCTTTTACCTTTGCAGTTTTCCTGCGCCCCAAGGCAGGATAGGGATTGGGCCGCAGTAGGAATTGGGCTGCATATTTATACACCCTAAAGCCAGCTTGAAAAGAGGGTGTGCAGAAAAGGGGGGTAGGAGTGTCAAATGTTTATTCCTCGGTTTCTTTCTGTACAGAGGGAGGAGAGAAGATCTTCCACAAAGCTGTTGTGCAGCTCAGAGTGCATGTAAGTACACACTGAGCTTGTTGGCTGGGAATTGCCCTAGAAGATCTAAGTATTGTTATGTGGTTTCTTCCCTTTCCAGGCATCTTTGTTCCCCAATTTCTGGCCAGGAACAGAACCTGGAGTGCCCAAGCACTGCGGTGAAGCCAGCTGTCATGACATTTCCAACCCAACCAGAAGTGCAGGAAATCTCCCAAGAAAGCTTGTTTTTATAGGCTCCCAGAAGGCTTGCATATGTCAGATATGCTTATCCAGACCAAACCCAGCCTTCCTGAAATTCATTCCTCACTAACATTAATGCTTTTTTCCATGTCAATTTGAGTGGTGTGAGATTTTTGGCAATAAGGGAGTAGTAAAGATTTGTTTACAGCTGTTTTGGAATGGATGCTGGTTTGTTTATTGTAATTGATGCCAAAGAAATATTTCATAACAAGTAATATATTCCAACTTATTCATTTTTTTTCAGCGATTTTAATTTACTGTAGGGTTTTCATCTCAACAATGTGTTGCTTAGCTGTGTCCAGCCACATAAAGCAAATGGAAGAGAGAAAAAGAGAAGACATTTCATAAGATGCTACCCTGTTCTTCAGAATTTCAAAGGTAAAATCTCAGGCTGACGCATACCAGTTCAAAAACAAGGGAGGAGTGTTAAACTGTCATATTTCTTTCTTTTTTTTTTTTTCCATTTATCAAAGTTATATAGTGGTGAATCAATCACCTTTATATGGTGATTCAATCTAAAACCTTCTGTCAATTCTATCACGTCCTTAAATGAACATTTTTAATCATGTTTCCAGTGCAAATATAAACTGCAAGAAACCTGAAGTGAGTTTTCGATGACCATTTACATATAGTCAGGTTCAAATATTTTCTCGTTTAAATTCAAGCAAGCAAACTTTGATTATCCAAATGTGGAAAGAAAAAAAAAAAAAGGAAAGAAATTTAAAAGGCTTTCAATGCCTGACATTAACTTTCTTTAATATGTAAATATTAGCCAAGTATTTTTTGTAGGACTGTCTGGTGTAGGAGGTTAAATAAGTATTTAGCCCCCAGGTAAGATTCCTTGTGTAATGAAAAATAAAGCCACATGGTGCCCACTGCTAGGAAAAAAAAGGCACAATTTCTCCTCGAAAATAAGTTCGTTATGCATTCCTGTTTATGTGGAGATTTCTAGCATCAGCAAAGTTTATATTCTCAGTAAAATACGAATAATTGGAAGATCTCCTGAGAGCTGCAGAACTCATCTCAGAAATGCAACTTTCTAGGCCCCATTGTCATTATCTGATCTAGAATGCAAGATATATCCTGCATCAGAAGATACAATCTACATTTCCCAGTGTGTTAATAACTTGACCCCCTCCAAAGGTCCTGCTGTGTGTATTGAAGCTGCCTATTAATTCCCTTGTGGACTGCTGGTTTTGGCATTTAATCTCCAGGAGGAATTTAAGAAGGTCAAAGTCCCCTTCTTTGAGGAATGCCATACAAGTAATAAAACAAAGTACGTTTGCCCCCTCAAAGAGCTAGAAGTCTGGGAGCTGTGTTGACAAGAGACCTTTGGACTATTTATACCACTAATAGGAAGGGTGGAAAGCAGAGACATTGTTACTGTAGTTTAATAAGTATGAGAAGATAGTTAATATGCATGGAATTTCACACACACACACACACGTGACATTTGAGTCATATTAAATACAGTGTAGAGTCCAAAGTCTCTTTTCACACCACTGTAATCCTATTGACTGTTTTGGTCTCTGCATGGTGGCTAGAATTCACACTATGGTTGTTCTCTTGGAGTAAATAAGGTTAGGAAGTAATAAAAACTCAGCAAAGTTCTCATAGATGGATCCGCTCATGGTTGTAGGACATCAGCATGAAATGTCACTAAGCACAAAGACCAAATAGAAAAATCCCTAAAAGCTGTACTTGGCAACACGAGCACAGTCCTAAATCCCAGAATCAAGCAGACCTTCCCCTGTTTTCCAAGGACTTCCAAGACAGCAGAATTAGAGCCTCTCCACTGCTCAGAGAAAATTAAAATAAAATAAAATAAAATAAAATAATAAAATAAAATAAAATAAAACAAAACAAAACAAAACAAAATAAATATAATTTACTTAGTTCCTAATACAGAGGCTCCTTGTTTTGACCCCCACTGGGCACTCTATGCTGTTATGTCACAAGAGCCATGGATTTATGGCCAAAACTTCCATCAATCATTTCAAAGCATGCATCTGTTCTGGTGACTGTGGGCACAGCTGAGGTTACTCCGTGTGCAGACAGGTTCTTCGTGCTAGTGGAGCACCCACCAACAATTTGCTCCTTGCAGAACAGGGCCTGTGATGGGTTGCCTAAGTTACGTGGTATTACCTTAGGTATCTCATTAGGTTACTGGTCTTCCTAGCTCAGCCTTCGAAGAAAAAAAGAGTAAATATGATGGCGGTGTTTGTTTATTTTTTTGTCTACCCGTCTGTCCCTTCAAGCCTGCTGGCCAATTTCGATTAATCTTTGCCAGTACAAGATTCAAGAGAACATGTGCTTGCAAGCTGATTTAAAATGCAGGGAGTACAGAGAGCCTAGAAATCTCTCTTCAGAGTAAAATCTGCTACATAACCTCAACTCTGTTCAGCTCCAGGAATTACAAGGAAAGGCAATACTAAATATGAAATTTCAGTTGGTTCTGCAGCTTGTGAAGCTAATTCTATAAACACTGGAGGCCGGGGAGAGATGTAATGAGCAGTCTGGTGAAAGTCTGCAAACCTTTCTCAAAAAACTTTAATGGCATTTCCCCATTATCCTGGAAATAAAACACCTTTCCAGCCCAATATTCATGGGAAACTGGTTGTTAAGCTGTGAATACCACAGATACAAATAATTTTCTGTACATACAAAACCCCCGTGCATGGTCAGGAGTGGATGCTGCGGTCTGAGCTGGACCGTGCTCCCAAGGGTCATGGGTGACATCCCCAAACCTGGTGGCATGCAGCTTTTTCACCCTGAAATCTTCGAGCAGCAGCGGACACGCCTGGGCTCTGTCTCTGCTCAGTGCCCTTCACAGTCCAGGTGTGGGCAGATAATGGCTTGGACTTCCCTTTTACTGCTGCTTTTATTTTATCTGTGCTGAGATACCATCAGCGGCAAGGCAAGTGTTGGGAGATTTCTTTGACAGTCCTCTCAGACATCTGATTACAAAAGGCCCTCGCTTATCCAACGCCTCTCTTAGCTGATTACTTCAAAGGGACTGACTCTCCCTTCTCTTACTTCTGCTGCCTGAACAGTTTCTTTTCCAGGGCTCCGTTTCTGGCCTTTTTTTTTTTTTTTTCCCCACAAAGTGTATCAGTGCCGTTGCCTGCCCAGGGCTGGATCTGAAGAGGAATCTGAGCTTCTGGACTGATAACCCTAAACCTGGGGACAACCTGATGGAATTTGAGGTTTTATGAACCTTTTGAATGATTTTTGTGTGTTCACAGGGTTCAAAAATTAGCTCGAGTTCATGAACCTTTCCCCCCCTCCTCCTGTCATTTGAAACTAGGGTTTTTTTCCAAGAGCAATTCGTTCCATTAAAAGTGTATTTTCCTAACTAAATGGGAGTTCTGTGCTACTGCATGTCCAGACAGGAGATGTTATGAATCATGAGATGGAAGAACAACTTTGGAAGGAAGAGCCCATCACCATGATTAGAAACCATGGATAAAATCCTGGCCCACTGAAGCCAGCAGAGTAATATTACTGACCTCTATGAGAAAAGGCTTTCACTTCTTTTTTTTTCCATTGGAGTTTTTCTTCTCTCCTCCTCATCATGGGATCTGTGTTTGTTTTCCTCCAGCCCACTCAAGGGCTTTTTTTTTTTTCTTTTTTCTTCTTTCTTTTTAACAGCCTTTAGGTTTATTTTATCCACAACTGTTTCTTACACTGCTTCCCTTCTGTACAAATCTGGCTCCTGAAGCATCTGAGTTGAACTTTAAGCCGGCTGAGAACAAGACAAAATAAATTTGCCCCTGGAAACTTCATTCTTTCCACAGTTTTCTGTGGCTTTCACCACCATGCCAGCAGAAAAATAGATGCCTTACATATATTTTCAAAGGAGCTCGATTTGCAGGGTAAGTTTCTCACAGCCAGAACAAGCCGGCACAGCTACAAAGTGCAGTGCACAAGCATGACAGGAGGGCAGCATTAAGGATATATATACATATATATATATATATATTTGTACATTTATATTGGGCCAGCTCTGTATGTCAGTGAGAAACAGATCAGCACAAACCATGGGGGAAATTGCCCAGGGCCAGCAGGGGCCCTGAGCTTGGCACTGTGGGCACTGTCCCCAGTGCCTGAAACTCTGCTAATGTCAGGTTTCTCCTGTGGATCTAACCAAGTGCAGGATTTCTCTCTTCTCTCTGTCGGCCAAGAGTTGAACCTCTTCTTTATCTTTCAGTAGAGCTGAGAAACCCTGGCCTCAGTGCTTAGCTACACCACCAAAGCACATGAAGGCACAGTCCATGTCCTTGAGAGTTTAACAGCTCAGTTTGTCTGCTAACAGCTTAATTTACAGCTTGATATTAACTTTGCCATGTTAGTACTGCCCACATTTAGTGTTTGGGATCTCAGCGACATCTCCTGCGCTGCAGGTCAGCTTCTGTGGCAGCTTACCGTAAAGATGTTTCAGAGAGGACTGATTTTGTACGCCAGTACTTTGCTTCCAAAAAGCGATCCGATGTAAATGGCTGCTGCCTGTCATTCCTTGGGTGTGCTAAAACTTTGGAAATCCAACTGCTTTTAGCTGCTAGCCTGGAAAGCTGCTGTGCTGACAGCAAACGAGCCTGCCATGCTCTGTGCATTCGGCATTAGGAAAGCAATCCCAGCAATTCCCCGATGCAGAGGGCACCTCCAGCTCTGGGCAGCCCTTGGCATCCCCATGGAGGTGTGCAGCACAGCCTCCAGGTCCCGCGCACCGCGTGCTACCGTACAGAGGGATGCTCGGAGCGGTGGAGCCCCGCCAGCAGGGCTCCTCGGTGATGGATGTGGTGTGCTCCAAAGCCCCACTTCGCTTGGGCCTGTTTCAAGTCCCCGGGTTATCAGAGCACTGCCATTATAAATGTAAACTGCAAATGGAACATCAAACAACAGCCCCGTCCTGCACAGCGTCACTGCCACGGCTCGGCTGGGGAGGAGCCGCCTGATCATTCCCAGCTCCCAAACTGCCAGGGAAGGGCTGGGGAGTGACCAGGATAAAGAGCAGCTTTGAGAGCAGCCTTAAACCCCTTCTTCTGGAGGGCTAAGGTTACATTTTCCTCCTACGCTCAGCTTTGTTGTATTAAGTATAATTCTCTTTACTTTTATGAAAACAGGTTAAGAAGAGGAATTGGAGATATTTGGATTAATGTACAAGAACAGGGGGATTAAGAGGCCCTGTCAATTAAGGTGATCCCTTTAAGGCTCTGCCCTTTCACCCTTGGAGCTTGGCTTTAATTCCTGCTCAGACTGATGTGACTAAACTCCTTCTAATCTGACAGCTGATACAGGTCAAAAGTTAAATGTGTCCAGGCAGAAGACAGCATTCTCATGGTCCCCGTCCCCCGGGCTGTGGAGCGGGAGTCACGCTGACCCAGCAGCCCCAGGCACCCCACAACAGCCCCATAACAGCTGAAACACAAGGGGACTCGGCTGTGACAGGCTTTTTCAGCACCTTCTGGTGCTGGCTCCTCGTGGGGATTCTTGCAAATCTGATCCTTCGTGGCTTGATCCTCACCACCCTATTTGATGCTCTGATCCCATCAGAGTACTGCAGGCATATAAAGCCTTGTTCCTCCCCACCCCAGGGTTTGTCCTGGCACCTGGGGAGGTACTTCAGCATTTTCCCTGTGCAGAGTGTCCAGTGCCATCTGTAAGCAGTGACCCTGACCCAGCTGCATGTGTTTGTGGATGGAGGGGGACCAGGCGTGTGCCATGTGAGCAGGCTGGGGGTCATCCCACCAAGCCCTGCAGTCAGAGGTGTGGCAGCCGCTTCTCCTGTGCAGTCAGAGCAGCTGAGGAGATGGCTCTGGGGATCATTCTCCCACCTTGTTTCCACATCTCTGCCGGCAGGAGGTATGTCTGCAAGTGTGAGCCTTGTGCTAACAGCTGGCGAGGCTGATGGGACTGCCTCAGTCCCCTTCACTAGCTGCTGGGCATCCCGAGGCTGGTGAGAGGGATCCGCTTCTCACCACTGAGGCTTGCAAAGCTTTCCAAACCAAACCAGAACATGATGTTACTTAGAAGTGAATGTCGTATCCAAACGAGGGCACTGAAGATGGTTTATGAGTTGTGAGATCTTCCAGCTTTTATAGCAAACTTCTATCCAAATCCATACCTTGGAGGTACTGAGGTTGGTGCTGCCTGGTCAGGGCTGAATGGACCACGTGAAATGAATGAACTTCTCAGCAGTGTTAACAAAAGCAACCTGAAAGCTGTGTTTTTCCCTGCAGACGATGTCACTGGGCTGGGCTTGGGCCCTTGCTGGGATCAGTTTTCTCTGTATCATCTTGCACCTGCTCTGGTTCAGAAGAAGACTTTGAAGCCCAGAAAGACTGAGCAAGCAGCTCTCTTAGACCACACGACAGATACCATTCAGAGTATTTATGCTGAGAAAGCAGAACAGCCTTGCCCCATCTCAGATAATTAGAAGGTATGTCTGGATCAAAGCCATGTTAAGGCTTCTTTCTGTTTCTTCTGGCTGGGCACAGCAGCAGTGGGGACGAGGAGAGCAGGGAGGACACAAACAAGGGGGGATGGAGCCCAGCACCACAGGGTGACAGCCCAAACCCCTCCTCGTCCTGTCCCATATCCCCATGAAGTCTTCTCCCATTGATCTGCTCCCTACTTTTCTACCTGTGACTTCTTTTTCTTTTCCTCCTCCTCCTGTTTTTGGTGAAGCAGCCGAGAAGTTTGATCAGATCAATTTCCTGTCACCAAAGGGCTTAATTCCAGGCACACAGAAAAAAATGAGCAACTACCATTCGCAACACCAGTGCTTTACCAAGTTTCAGTCTCCCAGAAGCTGTTCCTCATTTTCCGTGTTTAACTGAGATGACGCTTTCTATGAAATCACTTTCTTGAGTCAGCTCAATCGGTGTGCGCTCCCTTCCACATACATTCTGAGCTCCTACCTCTGCTTTCAAGGCATCACCACCGATCATTTATCTCCAATTGTGCTCACTTACAGCTTGAAAGAGGGAGGTCTGGGGACTCCGGTTTCCTGGGGCCTGAAGACCTCTGCAGTCAACAGCCAGAGACGTGTCCCTTCATCTCCTGAGCCACAGCACTGCCACGTGCCTTAAGCAAGCTGACTGCAGAGGCTCCTCCTGCCGCAGCTTCAGGGTCCAAAGCCCCTCTTGCAGATCTGCCTGGCCGGGCTAATTCCTGCGATGCCTCAAGATGCTTTTCCTGAGCATCTTCTGCAAAAGCTGAGGGACCCTGCATGCCTGACCTGGCTCACGGGCAGAATTCACCTTCCCCAACCGCTTCCAAAATGCTGCAGCTCCAGAGAGCTCTCCAAAGCTGGCCTTGGGCACCCCCAGGGTGCAAAGCCGGCCACACGTAGGAGGGCCCAACCACAAGAGGGCAGCTTGGCTCAGAACCTCGTTATTTTAAGGCCAAGGAAAGGAAGAAGGCGCCATTTCCAGGCGATCCAGATGTGGGGAGTGCAGGCACTGTAATCAGGGTGGGTTTGCCGTCCTCTACCTCCATGCTCAGCAGCTCGTCCCAGCACATGGTCTAGATTAAGCCCCATTCTATTTTTTTAAGACATTAAAACCGCGATGAGCTCTCCAGTCCCCCAGTGGGCTCATCTTGGAAAATCTCGCAATAGCTCCGATTTCTGCCAAATCATTCTGATCTGAGCTTTCAACTTGTCTTCCACCCTGGGGGCTTGGCTTCCCTGTTGGTAGAAGGATAAAGGGCTTGTACAAAGGCCTCGGGAGAGGTGTGCGTGGGCTCCCTGATGCTGATTTGAAGCAAAGGCAGAGCCCGCGTGTGGGGGTGTGTGCACACCAGTTCACCTCGGGGGCCACCCACAGACTCCAAAATGAATTATTTGCTCATATATCTTCCCCACAACAAGAAACCTGTCTGCTGCAAGACGACAGAGGGAAAAAGAAAAATTGCTAGTGTGCTAATAGGTAGAAACCCCCTAATAAATGTGTTTCCTTGAGGTGTTGTGGAGTTCCCCGGTGGGGAGGTGGGGCAATGCGGACACTTTGGGGCATTGAAAGCTTGGCTGTGTCTCACAGATATTCAATTCGTACTAAATCTGGTCCAAACCCATGTCTGAATGCTTACACAGAGCTGAGCTGATGCTCTGGAAATGACCTGATGTCTTAGCTCATCTGTGCCATATGGAGAAAACGGTGTTCTCAGGAGAAAGACACCAGTTCCCGACTCTGCCATTGGTTTTATTTTGTCAAACGAAGACAGCCCTCATCCCTTGGTAGTCCTCCAGCCGTCCCAGTGCCTCTCCCACCAGGAATGCATGGTGGGGCTGTGGCCACCTCGCCAAGGCACATGCGACGTGCCTAGGAGCTGGCAGCCACCTTGGCAGCCACCCTGTGAGCGCAGGCCAGTGCTGGGCTCGGTTAAGGTACGTTCACACCAGAGGGTGACAATTTTGGCACACCAGAAGTGTTTTGGGAGCTAAGACAGGCAAATGAGAGCTTTAGTCACAAGGCTGGGATGGGAGCTCTGTGCAAGGGGTAGCCCCCCTTGCGCCTTTTCTCATGGCTATCCATCACTCTGGCATCCTAACTGCAACATTTATTTTAGTGCCACAAAAATGTCCTTAAATTCATTAGCAGATGTGCTGTGCTTTAGAAATGAATCCTTTAAAGACTGCCTTTATGTTCTATCAGTCTGTGGGTACAGCCTTCCGAGTCCATGTTAAACAAACAGCTGCTGAGTGAGACAGAGGGGAGTCAGAAATTAATAAAACCTTTCCCAGGCTAAATGGTGAAATGCTGCGTAGCGGGTATGTAATCTAATAAATACACCTGTTGAATGAAGGGGTAAGCAAAGAGAAGGAAGAAAAATGTTGCCTGAGGCCACCCCAGGCTGGCTGCCAGCAGATGTTTGAGCAGCACACGCAGGCGCAGAGGGTGTTGGTGTGGCAGAGATGGGCCGAAGGGATGCATAACAGCAAGGATGCTCATGCCACTTGAGTGTGACCAGCGCTAGCCCAGGTCTTGCTGCGAGAGCCCAAACTCTTAAAGTCACTCAAGCAGACCGAGCACAGGCGCACTCTGGGGCTTTGCAGTACAAGTCCTGCAGTGGTTGGCCAGGGATTAAATCAGTAAGTAAAATCACTGCATTTTTTTGTTAGAGTCTTGGCAAACACGAGGCAAACTAAGCTTCGTGACCTAGCTCTTTGCATGCAAGGATTAGCCGACTTCCTTCAGATGCCTGTTGGGGCCACGTACGCTTGATGGGTCTCTGTAGCCAGGGAGACACCAGACAAACAGCTCTGCCAGCCGCAGGTTCGTGAATGTGTCCAAAGCAAAGCGTCCCTCACAAGCACAGCGCCTCCACTGCAGCCTGTCCCAGCAAAAGAGAGAGGAATGCATAAAGCATGTTGTGGAAAGAGGGGAAAAAAACACTCCTGAATGCTTCGGGTCCCTGATGGTTTTTAGAACATTGTCAGGGTCTGTAAGATATTCATCATGGAGCTGTTTCTCCAGAGAAACTTGCCATCACGTACGTGTCTCATCTGGCCCTTCTTCCTCCTAGTAGCTCATGCCTCCCCAGCCCTTCTGCCATGGCAATGTCCCTACGTCTGAGTCCCTCACACTGGGACACGTGCTGGGAAGAGAGGGTCTGGACCCAGCTGTTGATATGCCACAGCATAAAGGAGGTTAAACCACGTGCCTTTCCCCTGGTCATTTCCCCATAAAGGAATATTCCTAAAGTGCTTTGAGATCCCTGGATGAAAGGATCTGTTAGTAATAACACTTTATTACTGCAAAGCTACTGCTAAAGGTCCGTCAGCTTTTCCTTTGTGCTTATGTACAGTGGGGTTTACCGCAGAGTTACAGAACACCTCCCCAGGCTGATACTTGGCAAGCCATCACCCAGTCCTGAGCCATTTAATTTTTTATTCATTTTCTGAAAGCTTATGTTGGCTGATTTTGAGCCTGCAAAGTGAAGAAACAGAAGAAAAACAATAATACCTGAACTGTAAAATCGGCACGCTGGTGATTTACAATGAAATAACTGTTTGGATTAGAGTGACTATTGTTCTAGCAGCACTCTACATCATCACTGAATGGGACAAAAAATAAAAGGAGAGAAGATTCTCATGTATATGAAGACATGGAAAATCGTGGTAGCTTAACATCTCTGAACACCTACAGCTTCCCCCCTTCCCAAAGCAAGCACGAATCATGTGGACAGGAGCACAAGTAAATCCTCATGTGGGCAAACGTGTCTGCGATGTCCTCATCCAGCTGGTTTTTGCCAGCCAGCCCGGGTGTGGAAATGTGGTAGCTGTTCAGCGAGGTGAGGAAGGATCACTTTTTAACTGTAAAAAGTTAACTTGTAAAAATGGTTTTAAAGAAAGAAACAGGTCATTTGGTCTCTGGCAAAACAACACGCTCTGCACTTACGTCATGATGGAGATGCTGCCTGCGTGCATTTGGTGGCACTGCTCTTCTCTGGCCTGGGGCATCGGTGTGACTAAATCCCTTGCTCACACACTCTTTTCCTAAGCAACTTGGCTTGGCATTTTCTGCAGGGGTAGGATGAGGAGAAGGTCTCTCACCCAGCTGCGACCCAGGCAGTGACCATTGCTATTCATTGCTGTGCTCTGCCTCTCTTCAGACATCACCTCCCAGCAGCTCCATCCTGACTTTGGAGCAGCACCAGGCAGGGGATGGAAGATGCTCCTCCTGGGCTCTGTGGCCACTAGAAGCAATTCAACAGGATTAAACTGAAGCCAAACAGGAACTGGAGAATTGTTTCTGTTTTGTTTTGTTTTATTTCTTCTTTTTTCTTTTTTTCCAGCACTGGAGTGGAGTCTGCCCATAATTGTGTCCTCTTCACTGACCGGACAAGGACAGAGATGAACAGGCCCTTTCCCCAAGCCTGAAGAGCTCGCACTAGCTAGGACAAAATCTCACATAAGAGTTTTTTCAAAGAACAATACGAAAATGGAACCCCTCTGTTAGCCAGAAGAAGCAGCAAGCATACTCACCAAACTGTGAACTACAGCCAAAGACAGTGCCCTCGGGGGTATGCTGCATTTTCTTTTTCTATATGAAAAAAGCATTGCTGAAGCCCCAGCACAGAATTTTAATATAACACAAGCTACTCTGCATTCATGTTTAAAATAAGTCAATTACAATAATACTTGATGCCACTATGATGACACTAACTTCCAGATTGCTTGTCTAGATTCAGTCACTGAAATCAAATTATTTAAACTACTGTAAGGTTCAATATGCTGCTAAATTATTGACTCCATTCTGGATGAGCTGAGGTCAAAATTACTAAAACAGAAAGCACATGAAACAAAATTACCACTTCAACAACCTTCTTTCAGGGTATATCAAAATAGAGATGAGGGAAAATCTAGTTTCGTTGTAATGTATTGTACTGCACAACATTTTTTCATAGTAAGCTTTCACTACATTCCTGCAAGACAGGCTGCTCTTGGACTGTAATATTGGAAGGGTGTCAGGAAAGGTATAACTATTTCTTTTTAAAAATCAATGATTCTTTAAGTTGTTGGCATGTTTGGAATAACACAACAGAAAATGGAGCAAGTGATGAAAATAACAAAGCTAACGACTATGGGAGCCGAATAAAGCAAAGAAGCAAAATGGGGGGGAAAACTGAAAATTCAGTCTTTGGGAAAGGTGTCCAAGAACGTGCATGGCCAACATCACAGCACAGAGCTTGCAAACATCTGCTGAAGCCGGGAGTTTAAAATCACTCTGCCCATAAACTGCAGCTTGCAGCAGGGATGCTGCCAGAACAAAAACCTCTGGCACAACAGGTAAAGCACCTTATTTCTGTAAAGAATGGAAACAATCCAAACAAACTGAGACTGGTTCTATCTATAAAATTATAATGAAATTTAAAGCCATATTCCCATCCTACTGGACTGTGGGCAGCTGGGATGCTGCACTGATTCTTGGAGCACAGGGATTTCTGCCAGAACATGGACCACAAATCCCAGCGCTTCACCTGAAAAAAATGGTGTCTTTAAAGGCATTGGACTTACACCAAAGATGATAAAATGTCAATAAATATTCCTTGGTATAAAGAGGTGAGCATGTATGGTGCTTGACTAAAAATGCCACTTTGAAATATCAAATGGCTTTTCTCTTTTTCCTGAATCCTCTCTAGGAATGATAAAAAACAACTAGGAAAAAAAATCTAACAAAAATAAGGTGACACACATTCTGTCTTATATACATATCCAGGAGATATTCTTTGGCAAAAAGTAAGGCAATATTTCATCTAGCTAAACCAAGGATGTAATTGGAAAAGTTTCAGTCAGAAATTGAAAATAGTAATGTTTTATACATATGTAAAATCAAAGTTGGACATGTTTTGCTTTGAAAAATCTGATGAGAATTTGGAACTACTTAAGGCTCATGAAATATCCCAAGAAAAGAAGAGTGATCTGGACCTAGAAATGCTCCAGAAAAGATTAAGCTAATTCTTGGTTCATTTAGCAGATGAGCCACATTTCAGTTAGAAAGAAAACATATTAAACGACTGGGAATGTCATAAAAATGTTATGCTTCAGCTGTATTAACTGGCAAAAGTTGTACTTGCAGTTCCAGTAATCTATGTGAGTGTTGAAAGAACATTTTCAGGACTCCGGTTTATCCCTTCAACACCGAGGTCCCATATTTCAGAGCAAATATCAGAAAGTGTTGCTTCAGTTTTCTCAAACAAATTATTCAGGAGAAGCATGGTTGTTTGACAACAGGACAGCAGTAGAGTATATTCTGCAAAATTTCAATGCAAGAATGAGTAATCAAAAAAGATTCAATTTCGAGCTTCAACTTTTTCTTTATACTTCTATTAAATCAACCTAACGGCCTAACCAAATCCTATTTTTTTTAATTTTATTTTTATTTTTCATATCATGAATAAAAGCAAGAAAAAGAAACCAAAGGCAAGACAGAGTGGAAGAAAGGCTTGCTTGGCTCATGACGTAAGCCCCACGAGGCTCCCCAGATGCTGCGGTGCTGCATCACCCACCCGTGCGGAGCCTGGCCGCGGCTCTGCTTACGGCTGCCCACCTGGGTGGTACACGCAGAGCAGGATGGCTGCAGGTCACAACGCAGCTTTGCACCTGCTCACAAATAATACAGAGCTGCTTGACAGTTTTCTCTCACACCCTCTGTCTGGAAAAATAATCTCCATGGTTCATTTCTGTAATTATCTTACTGATCAGCAAAATTATACGACACCAGAAAGTATCTAGGAAAGGCATAATAAACTGATAAGGATTTTTTTTTTTTAACTGGATGCCACTTCTCAGTAATTAATTTCTGGTCTGTGTTTCACTATTGTTCCTCTGCACATAGGTTGAAACTTGAAAGCATGTTGGTATCAAAGTGCATGCGGTCCTTAGTACACAGACCCCGCTAAGCTCATTTCCTACTCGAACGCAGAGCTCAGTTTAAAAGTTAATTCCTCCCCTGCAGAGGTTATGGGTTACAGCTATATTCCTTCCTTTAATGAGGGGGAATACTGCTGTGCTGGGAATATTTCCATGGCCAAATTAAATTCTTGAAGCAAGCCCAGCATAGCCAAGAGAAAGCTCTGCAGCCTTTCCTTACCTCTCCTTACGGTCTGACCTCACCACAGCAGACTTGAGCCCCTAGCTGGGAACAAAGCACGGGGCCCAATTCTGCCCTCAGATACACAGGGGCAAGCCTGCCTTCTCCAGGAGGCTGCTCAGGTAACGCTGAAGGCATTGCCAGACCACGGCCTTTGTAGTCTACCAGAGCAGACTGGAAGTCGTGTACTGAGGGAGTCTTTTAGCTTAGTATGTCTGGTGTTTTCCTTTCCTTTTCTTTCCTTTTTTTTTTTAATCCTTGTGTTTTACCAAGCCCTCAAGAAGGCCTTTAAACACACACACAAAAAAAAGGCCTTTAAGCACACAAAAAAATGAAAAACAAAAAAAAAGAGAGAAAAGAAAAAAGAGAAAAAAAAAAAAAAAAAAGAAAAGAAAAAAGAAAAAAGTAAAAGGAAAAAAATTAAAAAGAAAAAATAAAAAGAAAAAAAAAAGAAAAAAGAGAGAGAGAGAGAGGACAGATACTCTTGCTTGGTTTGAACAAATTTGACTATCCCTTAATGCTCACAATAAAATACTAAACACTGATGATAGAAGAGAGTAAGGCTTTCTTAGCTGAAAGAAAGAGTGAGAGTATATTTAGGAAAAGCAAGGAAGTTCTATAAATAGATTAAACGATGCAGACTTTGTTTGAGGGAGCTTTCAACACAGTACACAAATTAAACATTTCCAGAAATTCTGTTAGGCCTACGTAACAGGGTGCTATTGTGGGCTCTCAAAATGACCTTTCATATTTAAAAAAGATGTATTTGTATATATAATGGAAAATCTGCCTTGATAAACATAAGGTACTTTGTTGACTGTGGTTGAAAACGGACTGTTGAAGTAATCTAGCACATGGACACAAAATGAACCCTTGTTTTATTTATTTATTTTATTTTACTTCTTCAGCAAGGTCATGGGTTTACAGACATTGCATGGAGAGAATGGAAACTTGTACCTCATCAAACTAGTAAGTGGAATCCAATACAGCTCTCTGGCACGCTCACTGGCCAGCTCGGTCAAAGCTTTCACCAATGCATCTGCAGAGAAGTGTTCTCATCTAAGACTTTGGACGTAACACTGCAGCGTTGCTGGACCCACCTTGGTGCGTCTGCAGAGGAGAGGCAGCCCACCCTGCCCTCACCTCTCTCAGCCCTTGGGCAGCCCAGCCCATGAGCGTGCCGCCTTCAAAGCTTTTGACATTCATTCTACTTAAATGAAATAAATGTGTTTGTTTGTTTGTGTCCCAGCTTCTTCTTACTTGGTACAGGCAAAGGAAGATTTACATAATCTCGCCTGGGCACTTCAGTGAGCTGATCTGGCCCTTCTCCATTTGGCAGGGTAACAACTCAGGAATTGCGAATCAGTAAATAATAACTGGTAAAGTGCCTGACAGCCCAGTGCCCTCAGACCCTTTATCAAGGGTGTGACATTTCTAGGTGTCTTATGGTATTTACTGCTTGGCCTGGAAAGTGCAAAGTCGTTGTTTCTTCCCACTCTTTAGGGATGCTTCCTGATGCCTTCTGTACTCTTTCTTATGCTTCGTAAATCTTACTGCATTTTAAGTCATTTCTCTTTCCAAGTGTCTACAGCAATCTCTCCCTTTCTCTTCTCCTCTACTTCCTCTGAATGCATTGATGCTGTTTGGGGAAGGAATGACAAGCACAGCTCCCTTGCTTGCCACCATTTGTTCTGCCAAAGGATGCTAGCACTTGGATGCTAGCGTCTCCCAAAGCCCAGGACAAATCCTCTCAGTCTCCACTGCAACGTGGCCGAGGGATGGGGCAGGGCACTGTGCAAAGCAGCCCGGTGTTCAGTCCCTGGCTGTAAGAGTAGTTTGCCTCCCTGTGTCTCCATATCCCCGTCTTTGAATCAAGATCTTCATAAAACACATTGCAGGTAAGGGAAGAAGAATTACTATTCACTTTTCTGCAGTCTGGGGAGTAGCAAGGTGCTGTCTGAACTGGGCTTAAGTTCCTGTCTTCTCTGAGATCAGGGCTATTTTCCCTCTGTGGCAATAACAATGTCTACTTAACAGGATCCACAACCCAACTCACTACTTTGTTATTAAATTACAGACCAAGAAATGCTTGGAATAAAAACTGATTAGATCAAACACTACTTGCTTAGCACATCACCATGGAAACTCCCTTTCCTCCATCTGTTTATTTACAATGATAATGGGCTCTGCAATAAACTTCGAAATAGATACATAGATAGAAACAAGTCAAAACAAATGGCAGAAAATGGATATCTTAACTGGCAGCGAGTAAGCCAATCACCCTCTGCCCCAGGATACCACTGCTGTCTATGCTCAAGTTGAAAAAAATTGTGGTGACCAAAGCTAGCACGTAAGCAGATGTAGTATGCAAAATCCCCAGTCACTTGCTGCGTTAACCATAGATACTTCAGGATATTTTTACTTTTAAATTCTCCAGACACCCAGTTTCCCACACTCTGGAGGTTCTCAGTATGGTCTGCCTGGGCAGCACATTAGTGGTGATAGTATATAAGCACTCCCCAGAAGGATCTCTGCTTGGAAAATACCAGTAAAAGCTAAATCATTTCAGCTCGCCACAGTCCTTCACCTAATCTCTCCTTAGCTCTATGAATCACTCCTAGCTGACAGTGAAAATACCTCATTATCACGTGAAACTAGACAGGCTTCTTGCAGCCAACCTCTCGAAGGTGCTCACAGTCTTCTGTGGATGGACTTTTGTGAGCTGCAAGAGCACTGACACCAGCAAGTATAGGAAAATGCCAACGTCTGTGGTTGAGCCTCAAGCCCTGGGGTCCACTGAGGGAAATCGGCACCATCAGAGGTGATCCATCACCCTCCTGAGATGCCCTCCTAAGCACAGAGGGAATCAGCAACAGGAGGTGGAGTCCACCCAGGGACACAGGTGCCCAATGAGCCACCCAAACAGACAGCCCTCTGACTAGGAGGGACGTGCACATGCATAAAGCTAGGAGCCAAACCAAAGCCCTCAATGTGAGAACTAGTAGGGTTGTTCAGCACTGCAAAGCGAAGCAAAGAGCTGCTAGATGGTCGGTTCAATGCCCTGAAACGTGGCTCCGGCACGCTGTTCTCCTTTATATTCACAGATCTTTCCCCAAAGCCCAAATTTCTGTGTGTTTACACGGATGCACGCAGTTCCGGGCAAGGCTGCTCTTGGGATGTATGCCCACGTAGGCAGGCAAACAGGATCTTCACAATCAAAGAAATGCATTCACAATTCGTCCGTCTTTATTTTACTGTTTATAAATACCCAGTTAGGAATTAAGGAAAAACCACTGTGTGGTTTAAGTAGCCAGTCTTATACCACAAAAGATGAATAGTGAATAGCTGAAGTGAATGATTCCCAGAAAACTCATAGTCTGAAAACTGTTTGTCTGTGTTATTCAGCAAATGCTTATGAATAACGAACAAGCAAACAGAAGTCAGAACATGACCAGAGGATGGATCAAACTGATCAGAGGCTTTATTCACAATTAAATATATTCATGTGTATGTGTGTGGGGGGGTGTATTTATATACATCATGCTCTTATGCAAGTATAAACAAGCCAGAGCACTGACAGCAGCATATCATTATCAGATGGTAACGAGCAACACACTAATGAGAGTGCAGGAAATGGCTGTTGCTGGGTGCTGTAGTGCAACACCCATACATGAACCATACTTTGCCTTCTCCTTTCATGCAGGGTATAGGTATAGGTTACAAGCACGATCAGTACACACACTGGAAGCTTAACAGCTATGCATCAGCAGGTGTTTTTAACACCTGGGGGTTAAAAAAGGGCAAGACCTGACAAACTTCTTCATAATGCTCCTTGTTGGGATCCTATTGAACCTGAGCCAAGAGCTGAGATGGAGAATCATTCTATGAACACTGCCACCAAACTTTCCTGGCCAAGAGACTGTGGGAAATGTTACCTGCAAGGAATCCAGCCTCCTGGCTTACAGAAGTTCTCCTCATGCTGCAGTGATTTATCAGCCCTTGAAAGTAATCTGGAAGGGATGGTCATCTGCCTAACGATTTCTTCAGGACTGCCACACTGTAAGACCCCTGCTTGCAAAACCCTTCATGACAGTCCAGAGTGGGAAGCTGTTATAGGGTCAACCACAAATTATCCAGAAATATTTCTTCTCCTATTAAGGTGTGTTCACTAGGTCACCAAGCCCTGTCAAATTCTCCAGTAGAACTGGGTGAATAATGGATTTTTTTAGCTCCCAACTGGAAAAAAGCATTCAGGATTGATTTGAAGTTTTCATTTTTAAATATAGCCTGATTTCAAAATGAAAATATCATTTTTAAACAAAATGTCAAGATGCTTTCCAGGTTTCTCCCTGCTTTTTGTCAAAATGATTTATCAGACTTGACCCAAATTGATTCAATTGCTCTAAAACTGCCACAAATGTATATATTAACTGAAAATATTTTCTGCTCAGCTTCATCCAAAACATGTATAGCACTTAAAAAATTAGTGGGGGAAACTGTGACGGGGATGCAGAAATATTTAAACATCCAATGCAAATAAAGTACAAATGTAATGGCCTCACTACTACAGAAATGTCTTGGCACGTTTCCACCTGGAGCCAGCTAGATGATTAACTGGCCACGTGCACTAATTATTTGAGGTCGATGTTTACATCAGCACTGTGCAAACTGGGTGCAGTTCTGCTCAAAAAAATAAAAACATTCAACCGAAGACTGGGGACTGGACCTTCTGTGCTTGGGAAAAGTTGAAATAAGGTACAGGAAAATGAGCCTCTGGGACTTCGAAGCTGAGGCTTGGGCAGACTTGAAGAAGCCAACATCCTGGCCAGGGAAAGCCTTTGCTTGTGTCAGCTGCAATAGCACCCACAAGGTTTTCCCAGAGCAGGCATCACTTGTACGGGAACTGCCACCATCTCTGTCCCTCAAGCAATGTCTCTAACAACCTCCTTCCTCGAGACTGAGATAGGGAAGCATGAATCTGACTGAACATTATCTGTAGAAGTCTTAACATTTGGAAGAGCATTTTTGGAGTGCTAGTAGATCAGTGCAATGCTGGATCCAGCCAAATGCCTTTTTCCGACTTTGTCCTCTCTTGTTCCACTACTGATTCCTGCACAATTTATTTAAGCCTTAGGCTACTTACAGTGGATGAGACATCCTCTCATTTGGCAAGAACTGGAAATAATTCTCCAGATATCAACATAAAAATGGCATAAACCAGGTGATCTGGGAGCATACAAGTGAAAAAAAGGCACTTAGTTGCTGTGTAATGATAACATACAGCTAATACAAATGCAAGTGTTTTGCAGAAAAAAAAAGTCTGCACAGAAACAAAGGACAGGCTTCTCCCAAACCTCCTTGAAATCCAGAGGCCAGATCCTGCTTCAGCTCTGAGTGAACAAGGTACAAGTCTCCTAAAGCAAGTAAAACTTTAGCAGCATACACTTGGGGTTAGAGCCCTGTTGGTTAGTTTCCTGTGCTGCAGGGAGTGCCACTCAGCAAGCAAGGACCCCGTGCTCTCCTATATATTTCCTCCCACGTATGTCTTCAGGCAGCACCTAAATTTGCAACCTTCCTATGGATGGAAACAAACAGGCTTGGTCTTCATGCACATCTGGAGCAGGCAGAGCTTTTGCTGAAAGATACCTGTCAGCCTGGCTCTTCGTGTACTGACAGCTTAAAAGCTATGTTAAAGCTTAGCTTAAAGGTTGTTTGATTTGAACACAATCTACAAACCCAGCTCCAGGAGCGCTCAGGGGCTGCAGGCAGCCTTGCTGTTCACTGCCTCTTTTATATATTGCAGTGGCTGAGTCTTATCTGTTCTCTGTTTACTATTTGTGCATTTTAAACCAAGGGGAGAAACAACCGCCAAGAAAATTCTGGCACGTTTTGTGTGTGTGACAGACACGCTATAAATAATAGAAAATTAATGCTTTCTTTTTTCATATCTGCTTGCAGATGGCTTGTCCAGTGCATTTCAGGCAGCAAAATTAGATCAGTAGCAGCTTTGTCAAACATATTTTTTTCTTACCAAATGTTCAGTTTCTGTCAGAGCCTGTCCAGTCAAGTTCCCGTGAAGGGCTGATGATAAACCGAGATCTTCTGGTGCTCTTCAGCAGCCCCATGCCTCCAGGGTTGGGCCAGACAGCTTGTTCATAGATCAGTGCATCTTTTCATGAGACAGTGCTGGTAAGGAATGAATGGACAAAAGAGGAGAGGTCAAGTGCAAGCTTTTATAACCGTTTGTTTAAACCTGCAGTATAATGAGAAAACATTTTGCTAATGTGAAGTGTGCGGGAAGGCTGCTTCTGGGGCCTGTCTGCCCACTAGATGGTGCTAGAAAATAATGTAACTGCCCTTTCTCATGCTGCACCACTGCTGAAGCAGCAATGCTTCACTGATGCACAGATCTGCAGTGTGCAAAGTGTGTAGCTTAAAAGCAGTTGGAAGCCAATACAGTTCCTTCTCTGATCTGATCTGCTTAGTTTACAGATGTGCCCTAAAAGAAAGGGTTTAGTTCAGATGCACTTCAGTGTCTCCAGTTTTTCTCAAACTGGTACCCTCATGAGCAGCAAATGCTGGGCAGGCTGGTGCAGTGCATGGCGTGGATGCAGGCTCAGGTTCCTCACCTGTAGCAACGCTGCTCCAAGAATTCACCCCCCCGTCCATTGCCCAGGTGAGCTGGGCACTGGCTAACGCAGCACCACGCTCACATCCATGGCCAGCGTGGCCTTCAGCGAAAGGTCAGCAGCCAGCAAAACAGAAAAGCCTTTCATTCCAGCCGGCCAAGTTCTCAAACGCCTCCTGAAGGAGAAAGCGCTGCCAGGACCGGGCACAGAACGGAGGTGTGTGCTCACAGGCGGGAGCATCCCCATGGGATCTGCAGCTGTAGACATGGGCTTTGCACTGTTCCTCTCTGTTTCGTGGTCCAAGAAAGTCAGTCAGGAAACTGATTTATGAAGGATGTGGGTGACGTGTCATTTCTGCAGCAGCCCCAGGGCTGGGAAGCCGGTACTGACATGGGTGGTGGCCAGCAGAGAATTCCTTTGGTGAACAGTGGTCAGTGATGTGTGGAAGCCCCAGACCCAGAGTGGGAAGGAGAGGACACCTTCCTCCTGGGTATGGCCGCCGAGTGGGACCTGTGGGGAAGGGGACCCAGCAGACTGAGGACATCAAGCACTGCAGCACATCCTCTCATGTATTAAGAAAACCATTACAGTTCATTTGTCAAGTTTGTTCTTATTTGAAAGAATGCACTTACCACAAAATAACAATTACTCATGTTTAGTTAATACAGGGCGCAGCTTTCTCATGGATGCACATACAGGTGACACAGAAACTCCTGTTTCTAAATGTTTCTTACCAAATCCAGCTTTCGTTTTTTTCCTGTACCACTTTCAATTTCCTGCAGAAATTAATCACACTTGCTAATGGACAGAACAAGCTGTATTCAGATTCAGACCTTAATTCAGAATTACTCTGATGACAGGCAGTTTCTCTGATTTTATGAGTGACAGCGAAATCAATTTCTGGCCCATTCACCAGTGTTTCTCATGTTGTACAAAGAATATTCAAAGCCAGACTAAAATGCTCTCAAAGTCAAAGGAAAATGATAGGGACAGCGTATATGATAGTGTAAGTGATGAATCTGCCCCTTAAAGCTACTGTCTTGTATAGGCTGGAAAAGCTTTCTGGGTAGAAAGCAGGGCTACAAATCAGAGCGATTCCTACAGTGGTCACACAAAGGCCAGCTGAGGTCAGGTCATCTGCCATAAGCAGATATTTCCATGCCGGAGCACTAGGTAATGTGGTCCTGGCACATCTCTGTTCCAAACACGTCCAATATTCGGTATTACAAATCATTTATTAAAGCTCAGCCAATCATAATAGCAAATTTGTACGCATGTGAAGATCTCTATATTTTGCCAAAAGCAGCTCATGCATAAAAAAATATTACATAAACTTTCTGAACGTATATCAAAATAAATATTACAAATTACAGGAAATATGCTAAAATGACTCCCATTAAAATTTCAGGATTTGTTTAGGATTACTCCGATGGTTATAAAAGTGTCTCCTCTCATATCCTTCAGTTGGAGGAACAGCTTTGCCTTGGTCATTTTCTCCCCTTACAAACATGCCAGATTATTTTTACATCCAGCAGAACTGCTACAGGCACAGAGCAAAGTCTAGACACCTGCACTTGTCCAGACCCAGCGCACTGCTGAGCTGGGTGCCCCCAGGTCAGAAGCATCCTCTGGGCCAATTTTCCAGTGCTAATTGATGCTGCCCCTCCATGAGAGCCTTCCAGCCGCCATCTGCAGCAGTCACCGTGTGCCTGCGGGCCGTGTCAGCACTTCCAAGGCAGGTGTTGATGCCCTTTACAGAGCACGATGACAGCAGGACTTGAACTTCCACTGCGTGTTGCAAAGAGGGATGAAGTCACTTATTTGCTTCCCTTGATGGCTGTCAGCCTGCCCTTGCTCCAGCTCTGGCTATACTCACTTCACGGTGCTACAGTGACCGCGGTATTATGGCATTAAAGCACATTTTGGGACAGAAATCAAGCTGTGAGCCACATATGCAGGAGGGAACTACCAAACAGCCAGGACATCCTACAAAACTTAGATCCACAGCTCTGAACTAGCTGCCCCTGCTCCGTCCCCATTACATATCCTCTAGCCCAGTCAACGAAAAAGTATTTCAAACTGTTGGGTAAATCCTTAAGCCTGCCCTGACAAGAATAATTTGATCAGCACTGGTCAGTCAGTGTCAAGAAATGATGTGGAGGTAGTGGGAGCTAGGAGGCAGGAACTGAAAATGATTACAAAGGTAGAAAAAGAGCAACGAGAAACACTGGAACTGTATAATTCAATGAAACTGAAAAGTGACACTTTTAGGGATAATTTTAAGTTGAACAAAAGAATTGTTATATCACGTTATCTCTGGCACTTACAGCCTCATGATTTCATTTGAGCCATGCCTATATCAGGTTTCTAAGAGGATAAACGAGATCCATATGAAGACATACATCATTAGGATGAAAAAAAAAAAAGAAACTTTTGTTAGTCGAACTACTCCATCGCTGTGTATTACAGGAATTTCTGTACTTTCCACAGGGCACCAAGCGCTTGGCACTGAAACACTTTCATCCTGCCCCACGGCCACTTCCTCGAAGGATGGGAAAGGAGTGAAGAAACCTGTCCCTGAGGGATGCAGGACTGCGTGTTTCTGGGGCTGTCCCCACCAGCCCGTGTGGCAAAACCCGGCGGGAGGTGACCGAGGGGCTCTCCCCGAGTGCCCCCGGCCTCCTCGCCCCCTGCGGGCCCGCTCGAGGCAGCCATCGCCGCCGCCTCCTCCTCCCGGCCGGCCGCGGCTCTGCCCGGGCCCTGCCCGCGGGCGGGAGGAAAATGGCCGCGGCCTCCTGGGCCGAGGGGGGCGCGCTGCCCTCTGCCGGCCTCAGGGCGAAACGGGGAGCGGGGAGATGGGCACAAAGTCTGGTTGGGCAGCGCTGGGGTGCTTCGGAGTCAGGCCTGTCCCCTTCCAGAGCCCTAAAAGACTTTGGAGAGCAGAGGGCTTTCATTCTTCCATCCAAAGGCGGAGATGGAGGGGTTACCCCAGCCTCTGAGGTTCTACAGCCCATCAGCTTCACATCAGCATCCAAACCTTGCAACCATCAGGACTGGACTGTTTGTAATAAGGAAGAAAATTTTCATAAATATCTGCCGACTCCGACTGTACGGGAGTCAAAAAAAAAAAAAAGCTTATTGCAGAATTTGGGGTAATTTGCAAGCTTTGTCATTGCTACAACATAAATAGGGAAGTGCTATTTGTGTTGCGGAAGGGAAATTGTACAAAGCATTTTAGGGGAGGATGTAATGTCTTTAAATATAATTAATTTCCCTGTCTGAAGACTTTCACCCTACAGTCACACAGTTTTTTTGCTGGTGTATATTATTTCAGCAGGCACTTTGTTTTATTTTAGCTCCAAAATAAATAAAATTGAGTGAGAGATTTGCAAGGGTTTTTAATGAAAGCATTAGTAGTGTTTAGTTCTGTAAATGCTTGTATATAGAAGTGACACACGAACATACTTGCGAAACCAATTCCCAAACACAGACTGCCCAGATGGTGAGCTCACCTACACATAAAACGTCAAGATGCTGTTCTCACACGATCCAGCATGAAAAACCACTAGAGACACTTCCATCTTCCCACTGCCAACTCATCCCCACCTCAATCCCAAACAGTCTGAATGGGAAACATATGATTTTCATTTGGTCCTAAATAGAAATAATCCATTATTGCTCAAATTATGAAAAAATAAAAATAAAATAAAAAAAAAAAAACTGACCAATTTCCTCCCAAAACCAGGAAATGTCACTTAGAAAGAGGCAAGGTAAAGTCTGTAAAAACTTACACCAATTTAAGAGCTGCTTCTAAAATCAGCTGCTAATGACAGGCGTTGAGGTGTAGTGGCCCTTAAACCAACACGGTTACAAAAAATATTACTAGTGAAAAGATTTGGAAGACTTCAAATGACTGAGGACTCTTTTCATCAGAAACCACTGCAAGCAATGGCTTTTGCTTAGATGCCAGTGGCGAATAAGTGGTTTGTGTATGACTTTTATTGAGATGTAAGTTCCAGGCTTGTAGAAGACAGGACCGGTGGTTTATACTTCAAGGAAATGACATTGTATACTGAAGATTATTTTTATAGGTCTTGTTGTTTCCATTGAAACATGAAAGCGCTTATCTTTATGTAGCTTCCTTTATCGCTATCAACTATTTGTAAACTCTATTTGATTTTCCAGATCCTTTCAGTCAAATGTTATTTAATAAGCACTGTACTGTATACAAAGCAGAGCAGCCAAAGGGCAGTTTTAATTTGCAGGCTGAAGGAAGCAGCATTATAGCCAGGCAGGGAGGAACTTCCTGGGCATTTTTTTATAAACTAATAAACTTTTTGAGAGAAGGCGTCTCCTTACTGCATGATTTCTCTTCACCTGGAACAGGAACCCCTTGCCAACAAAAGCAAAGCTGTTTGCTTTTGTTGAGGGAAACAAACAAACCAAAAAAAACCACAGCCCTGCTCAGCCTTCACAGTCCTGCCTGCGGATGAAGGAGGGAGACGCACTCCATATATATTTAAGTCCTTGCACAGTTGTCAAGGAGGTGGCATGAGTTCCTGGGAAAACCCATCGTTCCCGTTTAATATGTCAACTGGTCACAGTGTTGTGTGGCCCATACAAGCAAGTGGACTGTGTGGCTGTACAAGCAAGGTGATGTTTATATGGATGAATGGTGATAATAACCACTGGGATGGGATGAGTTTTGATTCCTGCCAGGAGTATTATCTTTCCATCTGAGCCGCACACATAGATATTGACTTTATTTATTCTTACTGGCATGTGCTCATCACATAACACCAATGCACTCAGCCAATTGCACTTATAGCAGTTTGTAGGTCTTCATGCTAGCTCAAAACTGAGTGCACGCTACTTTTCTCTCATAATGACCTTTGACTGAGAATGAGTGCTGTGTTTGAAACCTTCCCATACCATATGCTGGACAAGCCTTCCGAAACTCAAAGTCCCAAATGATGCAAGGTTTGCCTCCTGTGCTCTGTTGGCTCAGAACCACTGGGCTGCAGGGGAAGTTGGAGGGGGCCTGTAGGAAGTTCCTGGTGCTGCTTACCCTCCTGGACCTGAGCTGGAGTGGTGGTCAGTGCTGCAGTTGTCACCCGCTGCCTGGTTTCAGGATGAGTGCAGGGCAGTGACCATGGTGTGTGTGGTCACAGACTGCCATTGAGAGAGGATGGTTGGCTTTCTATGCTAGTTTTAGTCCTTTTCCTCCTTTCCTACGTGCTCTAAAAACCAGTTATATCACAGCATAAGTGTTACTTCCACTAAAACACGGTGATGTTTGAGATGTCTGCACAGCTCAGGCTTCTGAATGCAGGAGGAATACTTGGATTATTTCCTGTGCCAGGAGAGGAAGAACCAGGTTCAGCCCTGTTGTCTTCTTACCGAGAGCCAAATCAGTGCTTGAGAAGGACTCAGAAAATTATTTTTCTGACCAAAAAATCACCGGTGAATTGGCAGAGGTGGGTTGTTTTTTCGTTTGTTAAGGTTATTTTCCCAATGTTGGAGGAGTCCTGAGTAAGTGTTGGTCTGTAGGCTGCTTTCTTGTGTATTTCAGAATGAATGGACAGTGTCCAAACATTTGATCTCTTTAGGCTAAACAGAGGTGGTGAACACTTTTGTTTTGAAAGACCTCAAAAAGAGATTTCACTGGCAAATGGCTTGTGGTTTTTGAAGCTAACGTTTTACAACTATTCAGCACTACTGGTTTGAAATCCACTGGAAATCCCCTGCACCTATTGGGCAGTTTCTAGCAGTGAGTTCATTTTCTAAAATACTACATAAAAGGGATGACACAGGCAAGTGAGGTCCAAGAGCCCTTGTTTTAAAATTCTGACCAAGATTACAACATAAATAAATAAAACCAGTCCAGCTCTGGTAACAGTGAATAAACCTTTTTTTCAATTCCATTTCTCTTTGCATCTCTCCTTGTTTTCAAGGGTTACTGGTTACTTCCCTCAGTTTATTTATTTTATCCCAGCTTTTATGTTTTCGTTCCCTCCCTTCCACCACGAGTTACCTCACTGGAAAGTCCAAGAAAGCCTCACCATAAAGTTTGTGAGTTCTCCCAAGGCAAAAAAAAAAAAAAAAAAAAAAAAAAAAAAAAAAAGATCATGGTCATTACTTCCCATTTGCTTGTAAACTGTGGTTCCAGAAATGTTCTTTTCAAGGCTGATACAATTACAAGGGAACAACAGCTCCAGTTCTGGGGTGGAGCGCAAGCAAAAATCTTCCAAGCCTCAGCTGTTAAACAAAACATCAGCTGTATCTTATATTTTTATGTTGATTGTATTTGTATTTTTCAGAAATTGTGAGGCAGCTGGGTGTTGGGGAAACAGCCATAGTGAAGTCACCAAATCCTCAGGTGGCAGCAGAAGGCTGCTCACAGCACACGTGCAAGCAGGCTGGGCGAAACCTGGGGAGCTGGAAATTGGGCAAAAGCAGGCAGAAAGGGCAGCTCAGACCTTCTCAGACTGATCGCCCCTGTGCAGTAATTAGGGCCCCCAACACCGGAGCAGTGCTGCAGCCTGGCTGATCTCAGCGTGCCACAGCAAATATCTGCTTCCTCCCGCGCCACACGGAAAGGGAACCAGGGCCTGACTCACGCCCAGTGAAGTTTTGGGTGTTGGTAGTGAACGGCAAAAGCCGTTTGGGTGAAAGTGAGACCAAGAACGAAAAGGAGAAGTAGAAAAGCTGCGTATCAGCAGTGGCACAGAGAGAAGAAAGTGCTGATGGCATTTGCACAACAGCATGGTGAATCAGCTGCGGGGATGTGCCCATCATGCCCGGAGACCTTTCGGTACCACCCAGCCACCAGCAGGAGCGAGAGCACACAGCTGCACTTGGGTGCCCCGTGGTGACGTAGAGGAAGGAAGACACTAGAACGGAAGAAGAGTGGAATTAGAAGTTGTTCCAGGAAAATGAAATCGGATTTTAAAATCAAAAGGAAGGCAAAAGATAAGCTACGTTTGTCAGGGTGCCTTTCCACAGCACACTGAGACTGCAGGTTTGGGATTGGAGGCTCTGCAGCAATGCAGCTGAAAGCATCCCGGCTCCCCCTCCCTGCCTGCTCACTCCCAGATTTATTCAGTTTCATTGTGAGATCCTTTTCTAGCCAGATCCATTTCCAGGTAGGAGTGAGAGGGAGGTGTGGTCTGCATGGGGATGGGGACAAGTGCCTGGAGAAGGGCAAAGGGTCCCTTGTTCCAGCTTTGCAGCAGGGACACACTCGTGACACCTTGCGAAGAGGCAACCTGTGACTGCCACATATCTGCATCGAAGGGCAGAGCCAACAAACTAGTGATGGTGTTATTTAACCTTTTACATACGTATTTTTTTTTCCGTCTTGTGACTATGGATCCTCCTGCTCATGCTGCACAAATATTTTAGGACATCTCCTAAAAGTTTTCCATTTAAGAAAATTCAGCTGCAATGAATGAATCTGCATCAGTGGAGGAATAATAGACAAATACTTATCATTTTCTATGGATCAGTTTAGTGAGTTCATTTTTACAAAGAGAACATTTAACTGCTCTGTGGTTTATGTTCTCTGCATCACATTAATTCTTGTATTTGATGACTTTATAAAGGTTCGTCCTGGATTTTGTGGCAGTAAAGCTGGGCTGCCCGTAAAATGCTCCATATGACCAGACATGGATATCACTGGTTTAACCTGTGAAACACCAGTGAGATCACACTGTGCTTGGGGATTTAAACCAAGCATTGCTGAGATCCTGCCCTGTAATCAGTGAGTCCATAAGGTGGCTGGTGGCTGCCCACTGAGCAGGGCATGACCAAGTGGGGCATTGCACGCACCAGTAGCACATAACCCGTGTGCCATCCTGGCCATCTGCGCAGGCTCAGCCACATTTTGGAAAGATGACATCCCCAGAGGACAGCAGGGACCTGACACACCGCAAAACCAAAGCCAGCCTAGCGAGGTGACAGCAGTTGCGGTAGCCCTGCTCTCAGTCAGTCTTTATTCATTCATTTATTTGTTTGTTTCCTGTCCCGTTCTGGGCTCTAGTGGGTGAAACTGGCTGATGCCAACCGTGAAGATCCCGAAAATGTTCCTCTACAAAAGACATCACTAGATGGCGATAGAAGCTTTCAAACGGAGCCGGAGTCTGAGGCTTTGCACAGGGCTCAAGGGCTCAGGCTGTCCCAAAACTGCTCAAGGAACGGGGCTGATCTGGACCTCACCTGATCTGCAAAAATGTCAGTCAGAGAGAGCAGGAAAGACCTTAAATAATATGTTAGTATCGCCCTGTACAGTGCCAGAATAACAGGCTAACATATCCCCAGGGGGCAGAGACTGTAGCTTGGGCTGTTGCTCGGCCTCTTTACCTCTGGCCATCACCGCTGTTCCCTCCTTGAGAGGCAGTAAGCTGCATTATATTAATATTTGTTTCAAGGCATGGAGCCGATATGCTGGGGCAGGGATATGGAGGCAGCTGGAGGACCTCTGCTTGCCAGTGGGGTGAATTATCTTGGCCAAGTAACCAGAGCTTGGCCAGCCGGCCAGAACACCACCACGGTGCCCAGAGCATCCTTTGGCATGTCGTGCAGGAATAAAAGCTCACTCCGGGGCACAGCATGCTGCCTTCCCACCCGTGAGTCTTCACCCCGGCACATCTCCACCGCTGGGGGACACTCCTGCTTGCAAGACCGAAGAATCCAAGAAAAATTAAATTTAGTATTATATACAGTAAAAATCTTCTGCAAGGAAGTCACTTGCCATTCTGGGTGTTAAGGTACTCCCTAGGGAAGCTGTGGGAGGTGTATCTCCTCATTATATGCTGTAAACGTGATTAACTTGTTTTTCTGTGTAAATGACCTCTATGATTCATTGTTGTCAGGCAACATGCACAGAGTTTCAGTTCCAGATGAATTTTAGAAAGGGTTTGAGTAAATCTTTGGTTTTTTTTCTGGCCCATCACACGCAACTGTGAAATCACACAAGGGTTAGTTACCTAAGCTGCTTTGGCATACTAGTGAAGTTTCCAAGGCCAAGGATGCTTGTTTCCTACATGTTCCTGCTTGCCCTCTGCTCTGCTGCTTGCTGTGCCATGGTAGGGGAGCAGAGGTGGCATCCCAAAAGCTCTGGTATCCCTCTGCCTCCCAGCAGGGACAGCAGATCCTGCTGGGGCGGTGAAACTTGTCCTCTGCTCCTCCAGTCCCCATAGCCATCATCTTCAGCATCACCTCCATGGGCTTGCAGGGATGTATTTCATGGACATTACATGTGCCTGTGCCCCAGATCTCCCCAGTGACTCAGGAGATGTCACACCTCACTAAGGGCAGGTCACCTCCTCCCTCGAGTCCAGGGTGCATGCAGGCACAGGCAGCGTCCGTGGCCTCTCTGCAGCATAAAAGTGAGTCCTCACGGTACTGGGGTGGAACCAAGAGAAAAAGCACTTCGCCATTGGCTTCATTTCCCTGTACCACCCTCTAAACAGCATGTTGTTTTCATACACCCCACAGCCCCACATCATTCAGTGAGCATCTGGATGAAATCGTGCCCCGTGAGATAGGAAGAAGAGGCTGCGGTTTAGATGACAGTGTTTTGGTTTCAAACTATTAAATGGAGCTGAAGGAAATAGACCCCTCAGATGCTTCACTGCTCCCTGCAAACCCTTGCAAGGCTCAGTGAGCAGGACATTGCCGTGCAGCACCACGGGGAAATGCGTCGGCATTGCCCCCAGCCTAATATCGGCACGGCTTCGGGTAAGTCCGGTGCTCACAGGTGACAGCCCCAGTAGCTGCTCTGTTTTTTCTCAGAAACAGAAACCCAAACCACACACCTCCCCAGCCCATTGCCACTTGGAGCACGTCTGGTGTGGCTGTAAGGGCAGAGCACGGGGTGCCTCGGCAGGCAGGGCTGGCACGACGAATGTTCACCCACCGGCTTGGCTTGACTCCTCCTGGGGCCAAGGGTGCTGCCGCGCAGCTCCTGCAGTTGCAGAGGCTTTGCTGAGGAAAGGTTGGGATTGCATCACCCACTTCTCCCACCAGTGGAAGTGCTCACAAACCCTGATGGGCCTGAGGATCTCCTGCTGAGCTAGAAAGAAGTCTTCTGCCAAAATAAGGGGCTTGGGCTCAAATGCCTCCCTCTCCCAGCCAAGGCAAGGTCCTGGTGGGGCCCCTGAAGGATGTGTTAAAACTGCTGATATTAATTGTGTTCTGACAACATACCTGGAAAAAAGGACAAAGGAGAGTCCCACAAGCTGCAAAACTGAGTCTTGACCATTCGTAGTCTATGTCAGCAATTTAATATTTAATCTCTGCATCTGGATGGGCAGCTTCCAGGCAGCCTGGAGGTAGATGACCTGGCCCTCGCTCTAGTGATGATACCTGCAGTTGCACCAGCTGCTCTCTTCAGGCTTCACCGAAAGCTCAGACCAGTCTGGGAAGTTTTAACCTTTTCTTTTTTTTTTTTTTTTTTTTTTTTTTTTGATTGGTAGTTCAAAAAGTAAATGTAATTGTCTTTCTCCTGTCACCACCATTTTTGTTTTCATGTGCTCTTAAGCTTCTGATTTCCAGTTACAACTGAAAGCAGAAGTGAGAGGCAGCAAGAAAGGCAGTTCTCAGGGTATTTTAGGTTCAGACAGAGTCAGGAGGTTTTGGAAACAAATTATGAGATAATTTGGTTTGTGCTTAGCTAAAGGAAAAGCAAATTTTGACGCTTCCTTATCCCCGTGAATGAGCCACATACTTTCTCCTCCCTCTGAAATACCAACTTGGTGTCAGCATCCACAAGTCTGCTCCAGTTTTGCCAAGCAGAAAAAGTTTCTGAGTAATAGTGTTTCTCTCTTCAGTAGGAATTCCTGTTTGAGGGTCTGAAAATACCTAATAATCTAATTTTGACAAAGTAAGAGCAGACAAACACCAGATTTTCTGAACACAAGGCTTTACCTTACCTGCCCAAGCTCAGGTTCTGTTGCTGGGATAGAGCCCAGATACACTCTGTCCTTATGTAATCGGTATTTGTGCACATTTTCCTTAAGCAAGTAGGCTGATTTGGATAAAAATTATAATTGTCTCCTTTTCAAAGTCACTTTTATACAGATTTGGTGTCAGCCACTCAGAGAGGCAGAGCCTCTGGCCAGGATGGGGGGATGAGACGCAGATCTGTTTATATACCATACACTTCTTGCAGGGGAGATAACAGTTGTTTTTTTACAGAGCAAACACATTTGCCAACAGCAATGATACGAAGTGTGGACTTGAAACAGAAAAGATATTTGAGAGCAGCGAAAGCCTATGGGTTTTTCTTTATGTTATACTAAATGACCGTGAGCAAATCACACTAGAATGGGTCAGCACAGAGCAGGTTATGGAAGATGCTTAAAGCAAGGGAGTTTTAGGTGGAGTCCAGTGGAGTTTTCAGGCCACAGAAAAGGAGTTCAAAGTCCTAGCTGCACAGTGAAAACAAGCAGATGTTTCAGATTTTGTGTTCTAGGGACAGTGTGGAGATGTAAGACCTTAGGGAGACATTCACAGCATGAAATCCATCTAGCTGAAAGACTTACCTTTGGGGGCTGGATCCAGCCCAGCTGATCCTACAGGATACTTCAAGTTAAAAACAAACAAACAAAATTATTTTGAAATTTAGATCTGGGCAGGGAATTGTTCTTGCAGCTTATAGCCTATTATCAGGACAACTTCCTATTCAACTCCAAGTTTCAACTGTTGAAAAAAAGTTTGTGTTTGCTCTGCCTAGTCTTATGAGACAGGAAGAGGAAAATAAGATAGAGTAGGAGATATAAGAAGAATGTGTATCAAGGAGAAAGGAAGTAGTCATGCTGATAAGGTTAGTTATTAAGGAAACATTACAGTAAATGAGAGAACTGTGCCTGTTTCCACTAAGAAATATGTTGATGTCAGACAGAAAGAAAGAAAGAACACCCACACACACACAAAAGAAAGAAAGAAAGAAAGAAAGAAAGAAAGAAAGAAAGAAAGAAAGAAAGAAAGAAAGAAAGGAAGGAAGGAAGGAAAGAGAAGAAAGAAAGAAAGAAAGAAAGAAAGAAAGAAAGAAAGAAAGAAAGAAAGAAAGAAAGAAAGAAAGAAAATAGAAATTGAAGAGCATTGAATAGAAATTGAAGAGCATTGTACATAAATGTAAGCAGCTCAGCTAATAAAGTGGAGGAGGACCTTGATCTTCCAGTGAAAGACACGTAATCCACTGGTAAGGAGATAACAGCAGGGAAAAATTCTCTCAGGATTGTAGGGTTGATAGAGGTCAGGAAAGAGAATGGTACTGGAGAATTTTGATCTGTGTAAAAATCAGTTTGTTGAACTGGTCATTAAATGCTAGCAGGGCAGTTTTAGAAATCTGTCATAAATTCCTCCAGGTCGAATTTGCATTGTGACAGCAACCTCCAAGTTTTATCAGAGCAGGGGTAATAATGACAATTTTGGAGAGGAACTTCAACTCCTGCATTACTGAATAGGCAAAAAATAAGAATAAAAATAAAAATAAGAATAAAAATAAAAATAAAAACCAGCAACGGCCTGGAGGTGGTAGCCAGGAGGTTTTGCTCCTCCTGGACTTGATGAACCACAATGCAGAGCCAGCAGGGATGGCCTCTGCTGTGGAACCAGAAGTGCCCACATATTCCCACATATTCCCATATTCCCACATATTCCACATATGCCCACACATATTCCAGGTGTCTGGATGGTCAGCCAGGGTATGCCAAAGAAGTCTCTGTTTGACTGCATGCATGGACACAAGTCACGTAGGAGAGAAACACCACGGAGCCCTTGGTAGCCAGAGCAGCAGGGAATGGACTGTGGGCTGACAGGGCCATCCCCTTTCCAGTTGTAAGAGGCAAACTTATTGACCATATTCTTTGTGATCCACCAAGTAGCAAACGCAGAAGCTGTTTGGGAAAAATGCCCCTCAAGAGAAAGAGGAAGATTGGAAAGGCTGCATCCCTGATGGGATGAGTTAATGTCCTTTCAGGTGCAAGCAGGAACCCGCAGAGACTGTGAAAAGGGACTGAGCAGTTGGGGTCGTGCCTTGGATGTCTCACAGTGCAAGAGGAAAGTGAGAGCTGTCATGGGGCAACCACACCAGCCAAAGGACATCAAAACAAACAGGAAAGCATGGGTTAAATGAAGTGGAGAAAGAACTCACCACAGGAACCCTTCCTCTTTTGTGCAAGGTCTGCTGCATGATGTAGCAGTGTCGGGGGTGTTGCACAAACCAGCAGGGCTGTGCAGACATTTTCCCTGACAGTGTTTTTGCTACATCCTCTTAGTTCTCATTAGTTCAAATTTTCCTCTGGTTTCTAGGGAAGTCTCTGTGTAAAGAAAAAGAAAAGAAAAGAAAAGAAAAGAAAAGAAAAGAAAAGAAAAGAAAAGAAAAGAAAAGAAAAGAAAAGAAAAGAAAAGAAAAAGAAAAGAAAAGAAAAGAAAAGAAAAGAAAAGAAAAGAAAGAAAAGAAAAGAAAAGAAAAGAAAAGAAAAGAAAGAAAAGAAAAGAAAAGAAAAGAAAAGAAAAGAAAAGGAAAGAAAAGAAAGGAAAAGAAAAGCAAAAGAAAAGAAAAGAAAAGAAAAGAAAAGAAAAGAAAAGAAAAGAAAAGAAAAGAAAAGAAAAGAAAAGAAAAGAAAAGAGGAGGCTTTAGACATGATGGAGGCCTGGCATCATCTGATCAGGTGCTGGACTTCAGTTTCTAAGTCCTTTTCAGGATCTGTATCCAGACACTTTCCTCCTTCAAGTTCTCAGGAAATCCCCCAGCTGGAAAGGTTTAAAATAAAACTAGCTTAGACTTCCCAGAGCAGAGAAAAGCGCCTGAAAATGTAACAGAGAAAGAGTTTTTTTCTGCATTCAGGTGAAGTCTGAAAGTGGTTTTTAAAGTAAATTTTCCACTCTGCCAGCTCATTTCTGCACTTCTCTTGTACATAGGAAACATCACCCTGAGACAGGCTTTTCCAAGAAAGTCATCAAGGGGGTCACAAAATGGAGGCACCCCCTTGCTGAGGTTACCAGCCTGCCCCTGCCCTCATGCCCAAAGTCCCTCTGCTCCAGGTAGTGCAGCCCAGGGGTGCTCAGAGGCATCCCCCCTGCCCAGCCAACTCAGCATCCAGGCCTACTTCTCCGCTCTCCCCTCGATGCCTCCAAGGGCTTGCAGCAGAAGCCCACCTGGCTGAGGTCTGCGAGGCCTCTGTTTGCAGCTGATGTCACACAGCCCCGGCATTCAGGCCTTCTCCTGTCCCTGAAGTGTTTCCTCCACTGTTCTTCATCCCCACCTGCTCCGGGGAGCAAGGGAGGGAAGAGGATTGGAGGGACTTTGTGTGAGAGGACCTTTAGCTTGTGTAATACACAAAGTTAGACAAGATGATAACCAGCCCTCCTAGTTTTAAGGTTTCTGAACCACTTCCTCTCTATCTTGTACGTTCACTCCGTTTTGACCTGCGCTGGAGCTTTCCCCTCCACCTGCAGCCGTGGAGATGAGCCAGCCTGTGGTGAGGTCTGGCACCCAGGGCATCTCCTCCGTCCCCACAGGGACTCCACAAAACCTCACTGTGGAAAGCCCCTCTAGGGCTGGGGAACCACAGCAAAGGAGGGCTTGAGACAGAGAGCCTGCTGCTACTAAAACAGCCTTCCCATCTCCTCTGGATTTGATGCTGATCTCGGGCACCAGCCTTTCCTTCCCCACCCTGTGAAAGGTGAGACAAGCTTCAGGCACAAATAAACAAACACTGTGCTGCACTTGGCTCCCAACAGCAAGGAAGTAAGCTGAAGCCTTACATGGCTGAGAAACCCCTTACAAACTGGGACAAATGCAGGAAGATATCTTGTCCTTGGCACCATGCCCACGCAGTCGGCAGCATGATGCTGGGAAGCAGCTGGAGTGAGCCTGGGGGGGCTGTGGGGGCTGTGAAGGAGCCGATGTGCACCTCCCTGTGATGGGAAGCTATGTGAAGCTCGTTGCCAGCGGGAACATAGCTCCCTAAATATATGTGGCTATCTGTTGTCCCAGCAGATGTGGAGCAGACATGCTCCGTATGGAGTTTTTGAAGTGCCTGCCTGGGTCTGTGCCACTGGCTGCCGAGGAGGAGGTGGAAATAATTATAAGGATCCTGCCACAGGGGAATAGCTGAGAGCTCAAGTGTCTGAGTGGCCAGAGGCAGCTTAGCTGCCAGGGCTGAGTCCTGGGGAGGAGCAGGCTCAATGAATGCATGCAGCTTTCCACTTTTGCTAGCTATATAACACCATAGAGACTTCACAAGGCTTGGGTGAAAGGCATAAAAACATCGACCTAGCAGGGAGCAAGCTGCTAGGCAGTGTTCTGTGTGAGGAGTGAGCAAGATGGAAGACCAGGGGAGATCTGTTTCAAAGAAAAGAGAAACCTGTGTTCATGTTATGGATAAGTGCATCAGACAGACAAATATAGCTGGACTACATCCTGTGTCTTTGTCCACTTCTGCCTCCCCAGTGCCCTTCTGAAGGATGTATCACCCTATGGCTTTGACTCATGAGCTGGCGGTGGAACAACTTTGGATTTACTGCCTCATGTTCTGAAAGAAGAGGTGGAGGCACTGACAGTGCTGGGAAAGTGGAAAAAAACAACCTGTCACCCTTCTGCTCTGTGTGCCAGCAGCGCACCAGTGCTCCTGCCGGGGCTGCTCAGCTCTGGTTCGTGGGCAGCGCAAGACCTGATCCCATGGTGGTCAGCTTCCCCAGCACCTGGCGTGGGAGCCAGCCTCACAGGCCTCCTCTGATCTTCAGCACGTCCTGGGGACAACACGGTTGTGCCAAGTCTCATCCTGTGCTTGAGGCTTGGATGCTTCCAGGCTTTCTGCCTGGTTCCTCTCCCAGCAAAACATCCCTCACAAGGACTAGTAGGAGGAAGCACTATCCTCATACCACAGCACTAGTGCTTAGGTGGACATTTCTGCTTGGAAAGGCACTGAGGTCTTGGTAGTCCCTTCTCCAGAGACCCTGGAGGAGAGGGGACAGCAGGTGACTTAGCCAGGCAGGAAAGCACAGGGGACAAGGGGACAGTGCCCTACAGCCACTGGGGACATCTGTGCCCCACAGCACTTCTAAAGATGCAAGAATGGGGGAAAAAAGGTTTCTTTCTGTAGTTTCTCCTCAGGAATAGCCTGGGGAAACATGGAGCAGAAGACCATGTGTATCAGGGAGATGGAAATGATAACAGCCATTCCTGTGACCTCGTGAGGTGAGGTAGTCGCTCAGCCAGGGTGGTCAGGTGAGCAGGCAGAGGCAGACAGATCCCACTGCTCTAGGACACCAGGCAGATGTGAGGGTGCAGGTGGAGGCTGCAGGGAGACATGGTCTGCCATGGCTTTTGGACCAGGTTGCCCTTTTGTGCACCAGCCTCTGCTCTCCGTGCAAAATGTGGGTCAGTGGGCAATGGGGTACAGTGTGGCTCAGCCTTCTCCTGATGCGTGCAGCCCCCAAAAATTCAGGCCTGCAGGGAACAAGAGATGTCTTGAGTCCAACCCCTGCTCCACGCAGGGCTGGTTGTTTAGGGCCTTGCCCATTCATGCTTTGAAAACACATCCTATATCTGTAAAAAAAATACCAATTTACAAGCTTAAGGTGACTGGCCTTATAAATGACACTGGGAAATGTGCGTGCAATCTTATATGCCCAGTTGGTTGCTCACGTCTTCAGAAGCCAGGCCTGAAGCTGTTATGTCACTGCGAGCGTGTGACTTCAGAGCAACAGTCACAGCCTCGCGGGCTGGCGCTGGTGAGAGGAGCACTCGGGAGGGATGCTGCGGGGGTGAGTCAGCCCCAGCAGGCTGGTATCCAGTCACTGGCATGTTTCCCTGGTGCCTAACCTCTGTCTCATTTCATAATCTTTCAGGGGCAGAGGTGATGTTGTCTGAGACGGTGTTGGCAAATAGGGCACCATGTTATCGTTGCTGAGAAGACAAGATGTCTGTAGGGATTCTGGTACCGATTGCTCTTGTGTGCACCTTGGCTCTGCCTTGATGGCTTTTCACATAGCATCACTACCCAGTTCACTAAAACCACTACCTAAATATAAATAAGACCTTTCCTGGTTAAAAAGGCACAATGAAGTACCAGAATCATCACTGTTGTGAAACCTAGAAGAATAGCAACAACTGAAATATAAAGGCTGAGCAAAAAGTTGAAGAAGGTAAATTCCAGTTTACAACTGAAGCTTGTGAGGAGCATCACAGTTCCTTGCCTAAATCCAGAATTTTCCTCGTTTCCCAGCACACTGAGGCATGAAGGGCCTGTGTTGCCCATCAGCTCCAGCAGGCCTTCTGGCCACGCTGGTTTCATTCATCTCCCAGGTGTCCTGGCAAGCGGGTTTTGTGAGCATGTCAGGTCATCTGCCAGATGACCTCCAGAGGTCCCTTCCAACCTTAACCAGTCTGTGATTCTCAAACACGTGGAGAAAACAACTTCCCCTTGCCCGTGCAGCCTGGAGGTCTGCATGGGAAGGGACTCTAGCCTGCGACGGGCCCACCAAGAGGCCTGCTGGCTGGTTTTCCTCTCCCTTCATGTGCCAGCAGATGAGGGGTGCAGGGACACCTGCTGACAGGCACGTGGGCCAGGCATGCACCAAAGTCTGGCTGCCAGTGGCTGAATGTGAAGTACTGCCCAAGCACCCGCCTGATAAACGCGAGCTGGAAGTCACCCCGTGCTCGTCATGGAGGCAGGAATGCTTCTGGCCCCATGCACAGCTTTAATGGGTGCAGGAGGAAATACCACGCCTCTCCATAAGATGTGCACGCGCAGAGACGTACCTCAAAGCCTCCTCCTTCCACCTCATTTCTGACTTCTTATCAAACATGTGCTTATTCGTGTGTGTTACAGGGAAGGCGAAGAGGTACCTCCATGGTTAATGCAGGAGTCGTGCTGCAAAGCTGGGAAGTAAACCCTAGCTGTGGTAGCAATTGCATAAAAGTGCAGAAAGGGAGCCAGAACTTCCTGAACATTTTTATCGTTTTTTGGGTCGTTTCCCTTCCCTGAAATGTTGCTCTTTTGGCAAGATGAATTATTGATATGTTGCAGCCAAGGATGTTTTCATATTTCTGTGAGGGAGCCAACTTGACTTCAAGGGGTAACCTTGCTTGCATGAAAAGATCTTTTCTTACACAGAAAATGATCCAGATTTCCCTGAAAATAACCCAATGCATATATGAAAACGTTTTTTTGGCTAACTCTGGATGAACCAGTGAAGCCTGGTTTTGTGTTCACTCTAAACCACCGCCACTGGGAACCATGGGGATGCAGCACACGTGTCCTTGCCGCAGCAGGTCTGCGGGTGAGCAAGGAGCCACTCCGACCAGCCATAGCTGCACAGGGTTGGGGATGATTTTTCAGACATGTCCCTTAGCAGGAGCCTTTGCCAGCATCCCTGGTGCTCTGGTGTTGCCACTGCCACATGCCAGAAAGCACCAGCACGGTCCCTGTGGTGCTGAGGGAGAGGACATGATTTGGGATAGGAGGGCAGCTACCGAGGGTAATGGGGATACCAGGTCTGGAAACCTTGTTGTCCAACAGCCACAGGGCTGGCATAAACACACCAAGTAATGCGGACAGAAGAACTGTGGGCATTTTGCAGAAAAGTAAAGCACAACAGAGCTGGAGAGCAACTTTATGCCACTGGGGATCAAGACTCTTGAAGCAGCCTTTGCAAGGTGTGCCCAGGGTCTGCGTGTGCTGGGACCATGCACAGCAGCTCCTGCTCCCTTGTGGTGTAGGACAGGTGAGGGGAGAGCTGGCAAAGGGAAAAGACCAACAATGTGATTTCTCACCCCAGTTTTGAAGACTTCCACGTTTGGCAAACAGCTGTTTTTAATTATTTTTTATTTTGGGGAGGGGGGAGAAGAAATGTCTTGGCTTGCTGTATGCATGTGTTGCAGTAAAGGTTGCCTTTCCTTCATACCGCCAGCAGTCCCAACAGGCCCCTAGCTGCTGGCTGGCTCCACAGCTTTGATGGACACCTTCCTGCCACCTCTTCCTCTCCATGTTGTTCCCTGCCTTGTCTCTCATTTCCATCCGTCACCCTTCTGCAGCCGTGTGGTGCTTCAGCGTGGGGCTTGCTGTCAGCGCCAGGAGAGATTTAAAACATTTTAGACATCAACATTTTTTTTTGTTTGTTGTTGTTGTTGGTGGTGGTGGTGGTGGTTTTTTTGACTGTCAAAACTATGTTTAATGTTGTGGCCTGCAAGTGCAGTATAGCCCAATGTGTGTGGACTCTGCGGCAGCATCCTCCCTCTGAAACTGGGTCCTGCTGAAACAAGGTCCATGTCTGCAACCAGATTTAAGGGCAGCCCTGACTCTGCTGTTGCATGATGTACACGCACCCCTTTTCTATTGCACAGCTCCCTTTGGGGCAACCCCAGCTCTCCTCCCTCCTCTCCCATCGGTCCTGCTCCAGACAAGCCCACCTTCTGTCCTGTACCGTGACGCAGCTCACGCGGCAGGCAGTGCTGCCTGCTGTGGGAGGCGTGGGGCAGCCGCTCGTCTCCTCCCTGGTGAGTCACGGTGCCCCAGCATCAGCCAGCGGGGCTATGCCAGTGGCCAGCCTGAAACAGCGTGCGTGCAGCCCGGGACCGTAACGAGCCACTCCCAAGGTCTGTCTGGAGTTTTTGGGCGTTGCTGAGTTTTGCCAGTATGCAGAGTTTATAAAGAACTTGTTTTTCCATCGCCCAGATGATTAGCTTTGGATGGGATAGTTTTAGAAATGCACCTTGCTGGGCTTTCCTGTAAGGAAAAGAAATGGATGCTCTGGCTCCAAACAGTGTTTTGCTTCACTAACTGCAACCCAGAGCTGTTTTTCTCCACACACTTACATTTCCCTCTGCAGTTAGCATCGGTCTCACTATTCCCCCAGGAGAAAATGAAACTTACACGCCAGGCATTAACACAAAGGCAACCCATTTGCAAAATCCCACTGCTCGGGGCAGACCAGCCATCCTCCCAGGTGGCAGCTTTCCTACCACCCCTTTCCATTCCCACTCCATCATCCCTCCACCTCCAGTGCACAGGGAACAAGCACTGTGGGATACACCGAGGGATATGATCTGCCTGGGATGTGATGCCAGAGAGAAATCCCTGCTCAGCCGCAGCCTGCGGCTCACCTGAAATATTATCCTCAGCTATTAGGAAGTTCTCAGCACTGGTAGCACCAGTTGGTGTTTAGCGCACCTGAACAGCTACTTGTTGGTTGTGTACCAGGCCTCTGAGGTGATATTTATCATGCAGCCTCATACGATTTAGACCTGTGGATGTGACCATAAAGAGCTACTGGTTCACGCAGCCAGACCTTATCACCGATATCTGGCAACAAGTAAAGTGTAATTACTTTGGATAACCTGATCAGATATTAGTTGCATGGTGTGAAGACACATACCAGCCATACACTAAGAACAAATTTTAATTAGTGAGCCTGCCCCCACATGCAGATTCCCATGCTGAATTGTTTAGCTGGGTGGGGGGAAGAGGAGGACCACATTATACAACAACAAAATCACCGTAACATTTTTCAAGCTCCCTAGCAGCCTGTAATTCTCACCTTGTAGTATCTCAGTAGTTGATAAGCATTTCTGTAACATCTAGCTACTGTTTAACAAGGATAAACGTCTTAATTTTTCAGAAAGGAAATTGGGGAAAAGATTTTAAACCCACCACCATCCAAAGCTGCTTCCCATTGGTTCTGTGAATCTCATTAAAGATCAAAAACCAGCAGCAAGACATCAGAAAATTGCACCCACGTGCCTCAAGGCACAGGTGAGTATCCAAATCATTATGCCACCTTTCCTGTAAGTCAGCTGCACTGAAAGTCTGAACCCCGAATATCCTGATTGCTACAGCCAGAATGAATACGAGGAGGGCTCCCCTGCAGAGCTCTCCTCAAAGCAGCCAGCCATCTGGAGATTCCGCAGTAAGTATGGGGCAGGTTGGCTATTCCCAACTGGACTTTTTGCAGAAATTACCATCAGGACTGAGGTGTTGCATGTTGCACACAACTGCTGTGCAACGTTCAGGCAGTCCAGAAGGAGTGTTGTGGTCTAGGTGAGATTTTGTCAGAAACACTAGTTTTCTGTCATTAGAGTCCCAAATGTGTTAGCAACACCCTTCACCCCACACCTCAGCACGTGGAACAATGCACGTATGTACCTGGGCCGTGGAAGGGGAGGTAGAAGGATCACAGCCCCATGCTGATTTCAAAGAGCAAAGAACAGAGCGACCACGTCTCAAGGCACTGAGCTGGATTTATTCATTTGACTGTATCAGTATCAAACTAGAAATCATCTGTTTAAGATTATATGTTAGATAGGAGCAGCATTAAATAATAGATGTATGAAAAAGAGACTGTGCTTCAGAAAAGATTCAGTGTACAACATACATAGTATGCCATTTTAACACAAACGCTTAAAAAGAGTCATCCTAAGCATCAAAGAGTTTTATAAAAGTTTACGTTCTCATCCCATGGGATGTACAGAACTATGCAGTTCACATAGTTTTACTATCATCCAAAACATCGTGTTTCAAATGAATGAGGCACAGCAAGAACAATATAATTCCATTTCCATAGGAACATAAACACAGCTTGTCACTAATGACACGCTTTCCAAACCACAGCGCTCACGCCAATTATACACGTGTACAAGTTTGAAGTATTAAAAAGCAAGAGTCTGGAGCTTGTCCACTGTTACCAATAGGAAATAACATCTGCCCTACCCCTGAAAACTAGCTGAGGTATCCTTGCAGCATCTGTAACATCGAAAGCAGGTGGAGTCACTGCCGCGTGCTGTCAGGACCAGCTTGCTGAGCTACTCCCAAAGCTAACAGATACAGCCAGTGATGGATTCCCTCCACCCACAGAGCAGGGGGTCCAGGGAAGATGCAAAGCTGAAACATATCTGTAACCAAGTGATGCTCTGACTCCGGAGAGCAGCCGAGAGAAACTAGCTCAGCTTAAGGAAGGTCCCGATTTACATCAAGAACGACCAGAGATTGGCCACGTCTCAAAGACTGAACAAGGACTTCGTTTTAGGAAGGTTTTCACTAAGGACAGCTCAGATAGACCAGATCTTATGGGCCACATGCTCTTTTTTTTTTTTTTTTTGATGGCAATAGTTGCAAGCATATAATATAAGCTTTATGAAAGTGCAAGACCCAGCACAGGAAGATCTCCCAAGAACGAGGCGCTCCCAGCAGTGTTCTTTTTGCCGTCTTCTTGTTGGTCAACCAGCAGACGCACGAATATCATTGCTTGGCATCAGCTTATCAAAGCCCCAAAGGGTTTAGCTTAATCATCTGTGCAATTAAACACTATTCACATTTTACAGCCTACAATGGCAATATTTTTATGTACAAATTTGAAAGTCAAGTCTTAAAATCAGGTTTTAAGAGGTAGAGGTCCATTTCTGACCTGCCGACATAAAATGTTACTGAGTCAGTCGTATTCTAATGCTGGTGGTCCCCTGACAATATTGAAGTAACCAGCTAGAGCTCCGAGGTCTATGTAGAGTGATCTTTGCCTCTTTAGCAGGTCTGACTCCTCCATGCTCCCGGTACACAACGAGGAATCTAAAAAGGAAAGGGACAAAGCATGTCACTATTGCACAAACAGCTTCATTACTGCAGTTTCACAGTAACAGGCATTATTGGAATAATTGGCCTAGCATTTGCTTTTATTTACTTGTGCTTTAGAACTCTCAATTTGTAAAGACAATATAAAATAAATCTCATATAAAATAAAATGGAAGATACCAAATCAACTCGTAACTCTAGGGCAAAGAACGGTAAGCAGCTTGCTACTGCAAACAGCAAATATGTTCAAATATTTCAAAAAATCCTCTACCAGCTGGGACAACCAGACAGAGGTTCCTCATTCTCCGAGCCACAGTACTAAAGGAGAGGTTGGTGCAAGAAATAAAAAAACTCCACTAGTTTTCTGCCAGTTGAGAATTCCCCTTCATTAGAGGGGAATTTTCATTTAAGTAAATGACATCCTCTTTGTGCCACTGGGTGTACAGTACAGAACAAACCTAGGACCATCATCCTCAGAATTTTTTTTCTTTTAAATCAACATCTGAAGAAATTTGCAGCTACAGAACATCCCCAAAATACTTGTGTAATGAGTGTCCTGGAATCTCATGCACCTAAATTAAAATTCCAGTTTAATAGCCAAATATTCTTACCAAAAAATCAATTCATATTGCCTGTAGTCAAAAGATTATGCACACACAAGGCAAAATCCAGAAGGAGCAATGCCATTACAGATGTAAAGGCAGTGATTACTTTAGATGTTAAGTGGTTTCAGTGCAACAATTATGCACTAGAGCACCCAAAATTTTGCATAGATATTTTTTCAAATAATTATCACAATAAAATAAACTATTTGTTTGGGGTCACTTTTAAAATGCCCCTTGTCAGGATGATCCTAACATATTTTAGAAATAGAAGAAAAGCATTTTGAAGCCTGCTAGCAGGTTACTGATCCCCTGGGCCTGATATTATCTGAGTACACACCATGCTTTGTTGTTGTTGTTGTTTTGTTTTTTAAATGGTTCACGTGTTATTATTGACGTGTTAATAAAGCAATTATTAATGCACAAGGGAACTGAATTCTATCCCACAGTTATTTTCGTTTTTAAAACAGAGGGCTTATACTTTTGACAGCATCATTACAGTTATGGTTTTGTGTGTGTCTTATCTTTAAGGAGGCAAAAAGCGATACTTTTCATTGTGATTGTTGAAAATTTTTTTGTTAAAAAACGAATCAGTAGCATCAGTAAAACATCTCTAGGACTGGGACAGCAACCTATACTTCATGAAGAACTGCCCTGAATGATTGCCACAGCTTTTTCATGAGCCATTCCTTCCAGAGCTGCAGAATGCAGGCTAAGTTCTTCCCCAGTTGAAGTCAACGGGCGTTTCACATAACTCTTAATGAGTTCTGGGTCTGACCTCATCTGATTGGGATTTTACTGGTCTCTTTCCAGAAGCTTTTTGAGTATAGCTTGTTTTTAAACACTTAGTCAGATCAAAGTTTAACACAAAGTAAAATCTACAAAGTGCAAGGTGAGTAAGGCTGATATTATTTACCTGTAATGTTTTCTGGTAACTGCAGCTCCTTCCTTGCAAGTAGTCTTTTCCTTTCAAACAATGCTGAGTCCAGACTCTGGCACCGTGGCTGCTCTTCTGGGGGTGGGTGTAAGGCTTCATGTTTCAGTAACTCTGAGGCAGACAGTCTATGGTTAGGATTCCTTTCCAGAGCTGCTTCTAGCAACCCCCTCATGGAAGTGCTGCAGTCTTCAGCAATGTCCTCTAAGGGGGGAGCTTGCTTGTGTATCTATTGGAATAAAAAAAGACTGAAACAGTTATTCCAGAAACAATGGAAAAGGAAGTCGCAGATAATCACATTAGCGGTCAAGGAATTCCCCACTTAAACTCACCAGCTTTCCAAGCTGTGCTGATCAATTAGAACATAATATGCAACCACACAAAATCCACCTTTTATCAGATTTTATCATAAATTTAAAAACTCAAAGCAACCCCAAGCAAGTATAAAATCCAGTGCGATGCAAATTCATCAGACTTCTGTACCACAGTGGGCGAACCACAGAATCAAATTTGCCAAGCTCTGTTTTTATCTGCAGCTTCTAAGCAAAACAGACTAGTAGGACACAGACGGGCTTGTTCCAATGAAGTTTCACGCTGTTCTAACCCTGTCCTTGCAGGAAACCCAAGGCCTGTAAATTGTAACACAGACCACAGAGACGACTCCAGCTCAGCTTCTGTCTTCCCCTAAATGATCAAAACCCGCTTCTTCCCTCCCTCCCCCGAAGCAAAAAGGATGATATCATCTCTCTGACAAATATTTTGATAGTCTTTATATGACTGGAGCTTTCCCAACAAGAGCACAGGAAACCCTTCGACTGAAACAGAGCTATGGCTTTTCTACGAGCACTTACAATGTAGAGGTAGGATGGATACGCAGAGCGAGGGTATCTGTTCACCCAGGGCGGGATGCCAGTTTGCATATGAATAATAGTAGCTCCCATGCTGTAGATGTCTGCTTTTGTCGTGTGGCCTCTGCAGAGGATAACTTCAGGACTCATGTAAATCTGTGGAGAGTAGTCAGAGAAGATTAATCAATAGAGGAAAACAACAAGCAAAGACCAATCGTGACATGTTGTTGTCTGAGACACACACACTAATCCCGCTGGTACCTGCAGCCTGGAGACCGAGCACCAGCTGTGGAATAGATTTTCTGCTCTGTTACACTGAATAATACGCAACTCTTTGGACAGAACTGGCAGGTACACTCATTCATGTCTTCATCAGCCTTCTCTCCCCCCGTTATCCAATAACCTGCACGTTGGGGCACTGCCCTAACAAATAGGGTAGTCAGGCACAAGCCAGGTCTGAGGCTGGGCACAGGTTAAAAGCCAGGTCTCAAGTCCTGCTGTGTGATTTCTCCCCAGAGCAGCTATTAAGACAGGCGTCTCTCTCCCACCCCTTTTTTAACCAGGAATTCCAATCTCCTCTAAACCAAGCTGCATTTCCATCCGAACCCTTCACTGAAAAGCTCGGATTTGTCAGAGCGGCAGGGGTGCTCAAAGGGAAGTCCCCAGCAGCTGCAGCTGGAGGAGAACCAGCAGGGCGGGATGCGGGAGGCACTCCCAGCCCATGCTGCTGCCAGAAACTGCCCGTGCTGCCCGGCCGCAGCCCGCAGGCACGGGGGGGTTCAACACGCGCAGCTCGGTCGGCAAGCCGTCCTGTTCGCTTCTGGTTTCCACTTTTCCCTCACCCCATTTCCCTCTGAAGGAGCCAAACAGATCTTTAATTAGTTCAAGTTGCCCTGCCACAACGCATCGCGTTAAAAGCCATGAACTGCCACAGGGGCAGGAAGTTAAATCATCGCTGCCTGGTTTGCCGGCGGGCTGCCGCAGATTGAGAACGGCTGCAGTGCTCACGCAAATTCCCAGGAATACTTCCCAGTAAATCACACGCATCTGCCACCAGAGCTTCGGGTTGGAAGCACGTACAAAGGTTCAGCAGACGTCTAGGGCTGCTACCGACCCCTGTCCATTGCTTTCCTCAGAGTTAGGGTAAAATAAGGCAGCTGTCATGGTTAAATTTCACACAGAGCAAAGAAAAGAGTTCCCATTTTTATAAAATAAGTAATTAGCACATACAGTGCAACTGCAGTGAAGTCTGTAGAGACAAACAGAAGTTGCCTTCTTGAAGAAAAAGGACGCTGGAACCACAACCTGTGCAGTTACAGTCATTGTGTGACAAAGGCCAAGATGCACCTTGACTGCAGGGACAAAAAGCAAAGGCAAGACGTGCACCCAAGCTGTGACTGCAAACTGATTTAGTCTGGCCTAAAGCCTGGTTGCCCCCAAAGAGGGCTGCCCAGCCCCAGATACTTTCCCATTCCCGCTCCTTCCTGTCACTGTGCTAGCAGCTGTCTGCCAGTCAGACACAACCCAGCTGTAACGGTCTGGTTTTTGTGCTGTCCTAGTCTTAGTTCAGCATTCGTGCAAACGAGTCACACCCTCAATGTTCAATTAACCTCAGTAGACAACTTTTTTCCCCTCCGATGTTTGCAGCTGAAGCCTCTGCACTTTAACAAAGCGACAGAAGCACAGCAGAAAGCGTAGCAAACGCCTAGAGAAAGCCTGCCCTGCAGAGCAGCTTCACCACAACCACGGTGTAATGTGCTGCATGCATTGTACAAAAGTAGTTCAGAAAACCCATATTTTTCACACTACAGAAACTAAACAAAATTTAACCATCTTTCAATTATTCTGCCCAGAATTGCAACTATTCATTTTCATAAACTCAAAGAGGATTCATACACACAGACCTTCTGTGCTACAGGAGCAAATAAAAATCCTAAACCCTCAGAGGACAAGATGCACAGGAGAGAAAGAACTCCAGCTGTAGCTTCCTTTGTGGGAACCAGTCCCAGGCAGTACCAGATGCAAGAGAAGCCAGGCAGTTCATAAGCAGGAGTCTGCATGGCAGCACTGTGGCCCTAAGAAGGTGAGGTCATTACACAGACATGTTCAGAAGCAGCACTCCTGGACAGCCACACTACTTCTTAAGGCTGCGTAATAGAGGATGCGAAGTTCAGGGATGACTTTGGAGCAAGAGACGAGATCTTACTTGGAAAAAATCATGAAAAACGGTGCTATCAAAGACTACAGATGGCATTTATGGGTAACTGGAATAGGCACTCCACAAGGCTCAACATGGGCACCTACAGAACTTGTAAGCACAAAACCCCATACACTAGCATTTATGATGTTCCTGTAAGTTTTCAATTGGCATTTGAACATCTCCTTCACCAGCGGCCTCTCCACAGCCTTACTTCTCACCCGCAGTGCTGCAGCAGAACACCAGGATGGCCAGTGCCAGAAACTGGCACTGCATCACCCTCACCCCAAGACAGCACACAGCAAGCCCCTGCACATTTCAGGGTTGCGTGGATTGTCTGCTTTCCGTGGACACGACTGTAGGCACTCGACAATGCAGACTCTCTTTCTACTAAGTGAAGAACAACTGTGATTTTCACAGTTGTTCTTACTAACAAAAACTTGATCTGTCCTCCATCAGCCAAGAGTGGAACATAGATGCTCCACAAACCTGCAAAGTTCCCACCTACGCACATCTGCAGGGCTTCCGTCCCATTTTTTTCCTATCGTCATCCCACTATTTTTTTATTAACAGTGTACAACATATGTTCAAAGCATATACATTAAATGCTAAAATAGCACGTTACTTCCAGTACAGTAAGTATTTTCAGCTCTTAACTCCTCTGACCAGAAAGCCAACGCAAACAAATGCTCAAGTATTTTCTCAAATATCTTGAAAACAAATAAACAAACAAGGTTGGCATTCTGTGAAATCTTAGTTTATACCCTACCCTGCCAAGGAGTGCTATGCTCTGCCAAATATATGAGTATCTCCTCTGAATACAAGCCTCTGCTGTGAAAGACTATCAAAATGGTAAGTGCCAACAGTTAAGCTGAAGCATTTCCTGTGAACAACCTTCTCTGGCAACAGAGAACAAGCAAAGCCACAATTGCAGCAGCTATCTGTGCTAATTACCCCTGCCTGATTGTTTGCTAAAGCTCCAGTCCTGGAAACACTGTGGCATGAGAGTACCCAAGCAGTGAGCAGGACCTCTCTGCATGTTCAGAGCTCAAGTGCTTGAGAACATTTAAAAGGCCCCCACCTCCTTCACTGTAATGCCCAAGCATTTTACCAGATAACCATCAACCACGCAGTACATAACCCCCATAGCGTATAAGGACAACACACATATGGGAAACATGGCTCAGAAATGCCAAAGATCAAAACCCACAGGTTTGTCATTTCTGTGGTTTCAAAGGAGGAGTCCAACTACCATGCTGAGCAGGTCACCCCAGTCCACAGCTGGTATCTCAGAAGAAATCTTTGATGGAGCAAAAGAACCAAATTCCTGAAGTGTCTGTGACCAGCAGCTGATTTGCTGCAAACCACCCTCCCCAGAGTATTGTTCCTTTGTTTGGCTATAGTGGATCCCAGTTTCCTCCTTGACTTCATATTGAATAACCACTAATAAGTGGGGCCGCAGAGAAGGCAATAAGGCTTTCAAAGTGTAACACTTGATTTTCCATTCAACAAGTTCAAAATAAAAAAAAATGAGATTATCAAAAACTTAATATCAAACATTGATGTAAAGTATTACATATATTTACCCTTGAGCTCCAAATTTGAGCCTCAGCATCACAGCAATTGGAGTGATACAACAATGAGGTTTTTGTCCCTCTAGTGCCTTACCTCTGTTCCTCTAAGGTCTTTGGGATAGTAAATGTCTTCTGTCATTTGAACACTTAAGCCAAAATCCACCAAAACAGCCTTAGTTGACATAAAGACAATGTTGCTTGCTAAAAGAAAAACAAAAAGATGGCGTTTAAGGTTCTAGCATGTTGAGCGTTTATTTCACAACATGACTTTCATTTGGATGTTTGCCTGAAATTGGAGACCAGCACAACCAGTCCCAACAGCCAACAAAGTCCTTCTCCTAGCCAAAACAGGTCTGTTAGTGATCGGGACCAATTTTTAATTATATCTTTAAAAAAAATCAAGCTAGACTGGTTTGTGTAAAAGAAAACAATGTTCGGTCATTTTCCTAGCTAAAAATAAAATAATAATAGAGCAAGAGAGAGAGAAAATGGCTGAGGGTAAGCGAGCAAGCTAGAAGATTGCTGGACATCTTAGCACAGCCAGCCTCCTGGCTTGCTCTGAAGACCTTTCATTGTCTCCAAACTGAGAGCATGCTGTGCAGCTCTTGCTATAAACAACATAACTATCGGTCACCAAGAGATTTCTTAACACTAGCAATTTAAATTAAGACAGAAATAAAGAGCTCAGGCCCCGCCACAGCAGCCACACCGGTCAGCAACATCAGCTCAATATAAGAGAAGACAGAAGACAGCTGTAAAAGTAAGAAAAGAGAGAATTTCAAACGCCCACTGAATTGCAGCAATATCTAGGAGCTTAATTCACTTTCCTTCATGAAACTCTGCCTAAGGCACAGCTTTGCACTCACAGGCTTTCTCTGCAGTTGTATTTCTGATCAAGTGCTTATCAAAGTAATGTTCTGTGTAAGCCTTGAGAAATTCATATTCACCCTTTCTAAGACAGACAAATGAAGTCTCCAAGTTATGCTACAAAAATACTTTTTCCCCTTAAAGAAAACCATGGAGTCAGGTCTTTTCCCATCATGATAATGCCCACCATGACCATACAGTGGGAAGAAACAAACTTTGATTTCGGTCATACGGGTTCCCAAGGTAATCTCCCAGATAGTTGCCTACTTACAAGTGCCGGAAAGAGCATTACTTAATGTGTAACTGTAGCGCTAACTTTGAAGGTACAGACTTCAAAGACCACATAAAACTGAAGCAGAAGGCAGCACTGCCATAAATGCAGCTACTTCTTCGGGATTGCACCCTATGTTAGCTTCACGGCTGGGACACAGGAAGAGCTGGACACCGCGGAGAGGGACTGCTCTGCTACAGCTCCTCCTTTGACATGACTGAAAGTGCCCACCACTGACCCTACACTCACTTAAGCAAGCTGATGAGGGTCTGCAGGCCTTTGAACTAAAGTTCTCCCCTCCACACACCCCTCAAATAACCTCATGATTTAACAGTTTCCCAACAAAGGGTTAAAATCAGCTACAGCACTGACCTACTCCTAAGAGTCAACAGAGTGTCCCCCCTCCTTCCTGGCTCAAGGAGGCCTTTCTGTCACTACAGTCCCCACCTCCTCCTGCGTCAGCACCACAGACTCAATAGAAGAGGACTCAGCCAAGAAGAAATCGGAGGTGTTTGGATAACAGCCTTTTCTACTGACTCCGCCTGGCAAGGAAAACCACACACCTTGGTTCCCTCTGGCAGAGGCGGCCCTGCCCGACACGGGGCGTTTAGGTCAGCTATCTGGGGCAGAGTGCACCGGGTCCCATCAGGAGTGCGGACACCTCAGACAAAGCCTGTCCAACACCTGCAGGCCATCACCAGGAAGCACTGGTGTTTGCACCCAGGTGCACCCCACACGCCTCAGCCTGAAATTTCAGAATTAGAGGGACCTAAATCCATGCTTCTGGCAAAAACAGGGTGCTCCTGCTTCCACACAGGATGCCCCTTACTCCTGTGCTGCGGCCCCCTGCCAGCTGTCCTGGTGCTGGCAGCAGACACAGCAAGCATGAGGTGAAAAGGAACCGCTTGCCCCAGAGCAGTGGAGACTAAGGTCAGCTGAAGTGGGATTTCGTGGCTCCCTCCAAACTGTCCTGGGGGTGCAAGGCCGAGGAACACCCCCACAGACCACCCGCTCTGCTCCTTTCACATACATATCCCATAACACCACTACCTCCTCCTAAAACACATGAAAATTAATTTCCATCTAAGCACTGACCCGTATTATCTAAAAATAAAATCCAACAAAATTTAGCGATGCTTGATAATCGCTTTCTGCCAATTAATAATCCTAACACTTCCAGTTTGAATATTTCTACTTCACAGAAAAAAAAATATCTATTTTTAACAAAAGTGAATTTGCAGAAGAGATGCATCTTAATTAGAAGCACTACTATGAGAAAGGCAGGCACAATTTATCTGTCTGCAGTGGGGAGGAGTTGCTGGGAGAAATAGTATCTAATATTAAATTACATGTAATGCATTAAGGTTGAATGTTAAAGCAATGTAATATTGATCTACTAATTTTAATATCCATACATTTTGATTATTTACATGTTAATGCCCAGAGGATTTTAAAAACAAACATGCTAAAATTTGCAATAATTGTTAAAAGAAAAAGCAGTAGAAATTATGTATTTAGTTCCAAAGTAGAATCAAACTGAGAAACAGCCCTGCACAAACACTAAACTATTAAAAGAAGGCACAAGTGGAAGGTGGGCAAGGAAATACTTGGTAAATTTCCATGGAAAGAAGAAAACTTCTGATTAATCCATACTGATAATTTTGCTCTATTTCTTCAGGTTTTTATTCCAAGATTGAGTTGCTCAAGAAAGCAAAGGAACTATGACTTGCAAATCATCCTCTTTACTAAAGTAGTAATAAATAGTGTAACTAAGTTATCTTAAGAACCTGAGCTTGTTATTTGTTGGACGTCATCCAGTTTCTCCCTCCCTGTGACGCAAGGCAATGCACCCCAGCTCCGTACCAGGCTTTTTATCGGAGCCCCAGTCCGACCTGGAACATAAAGCACCCCAAGGAATCACACACTTACGTTTGATATCATGATGGATAATCCTTTTGGAGTGAAGAAAGTCAAGCCCTTTCAGGATATGCTTCGTTACCCAAATGATTTCAAATTCCCTCATAGGCCCACAACTCTCCAGCTTTTCCATGACAGATCCTCCCTCTCCAGCTTCCATAAAGAGATGGATCGTCTCGTCCCACAGAATAGCACCATATAACTCAGCAATGTTCTCGTGACGGAAACATGCCTGTATTTCAACATCTGATGGTTTGAACTGTTCCACTGGGACCTAAGAGATGGAAACAAAACCACATACAAGCAGCTCAAGACCCAGGATATCTCTACTAACACTAGTTTTCCTATAGATTGAAATCAAAGAAGGAAGCAAGGCACTCCTATCCACTTATTAAAATACGATGCTTTATTCTGATCCTGTGACTTGTTCTTCCTTCCCAAGTCAGAGGAACACATCCTGTTCAAAACTGAGAGTTTCTGGAATTGTGCCCAAATAAAAAGTGCAGTCTTCCAGAAAAAGCAATGTAACAATTCCCGTCAAAAACTAGTGGTTACGCAAAAGCTCTAAGCAAACTTCCTGGTGAAGGAGATAAAAGTCCCACTGCTTTTTCAATTAGCTTTGCACAGACTCATCGGCTCTACGAGAGCTGTACACCCATTTGACACGTGGATCAGTGCTACCAAAGAAACGCTCAGCAGCTCAGCACAGTCTGCAGACTAACAGTGCTCCAGACCATTACTGACCTTGATTAAGTCCTTATCAGCTTTCTTTTATGGTTTCCAAGACAGGAAATCCGCCTTAAAGTGAGCACTCAGCACTATTTCTTTAAAAAGTACTGATGGCAGACTATTAAAGCACTAGGCAGTGTTTGTTTACACAGAGCAAGGCTATTACCACTCTTTTTACTCTCTTTCCTTCAAACTTGTGGCTGTGAAGCAATTAACACAGTAATATTTTTCTGAGAAACATTGTCTGCATTTTCAGAAGCATTAGGGAGCTTTAACCTTGCAGTGGGTTATGCAGGGCTAGCAAACTAAATCTGTTCCCACATCAGTGGCCGCAAGGGAAGGACACACCACTGTCTCCCCAGCTCTGTCATGCACAGAAGCAAAGCAGGTGCTTATTCACAAGTGCTGAGATATAGAAGAGTGTCCCAGCTGAGCTTTTGCTGGCCCTAAACATTTACTACTCAAGTCAGAATATGATGTTGAAAGGTAAAGTCAAAAGAAAACATTGGCTTGCAGAAAAATACAGAGGTGCTCAGCAATTGTCTTGAGACACCTCACAACTTTATGCTGAGCTAGCATCCAAAACACGATGACAGTTGCATGTAAGCTGAACTCACACAGACATTAATTGTACTGGACTAACAAAAACATATGTCTGAAGGCCCCAGCTGAAGGGTGAGATCCTAGAACCATCTGCAGCAACAGGGTTTCACTGTCACCTTCAGCAGGAACGTGATTCCACACTGATATTTTATCTCCACGAGTGCTGCAGGACAAGCAGAAATTCTTCTGCTGCAGGGCAGCAGGCCTGCCCACAGGGCAGCCACATGGGCTACCAGATACTTCCACAATGTTGAAACTTTTAAGGTCTCGGGGCCAAACACCGAAAACAAGTCAAAAGTTAAAAATGTCCATTTCTCCTGCGTTGTGTAGGCCTACAAAACCCGGGCAATATTCAGCCCAACAGTGGAATTTGACACTGACATATTTGAAAATATACCGTATGTACCATGTCACCCAGTGTTTGCTCAGAGATAAAACCACTGAACTAACATACCAGTTTGCATGCCATTCGTTTCTTGGTTTCTCTATCTTGGGCTAAGTACACCTTCCCAAAAGCTCCCCGAGGAATAAAGTCAGAGCCAATATTTCTGTAAGTCAGCTTCCATGGGAACAGGAGCACATCCGAGTCGATTTGATAGCGGCCATTCTTGGGGGTGATCTGTGGAGTTAAATTAAAAAAAAACAAAAAAAAAACAAGCAAAACAACACTGAGGTTAAAATCACTTCAAGCCTAATTAATTTTATATATTGTGGAAAAAAAATATCACTTGTATATGTGCACGATGCACGTGACCTGTTCAGCAGTCTTTATTTAGAAACACCAAATGGGAACAGCATGTGAGGTGTGGCATCCATTCACAGCCCAGGCATCCACGTTTCTCTCGAGTGACTAACTCACAAAGTGTAAGTTGCAATTAATTGTCTTGAAACAACAACAACAGCAGCTGGGTTAATGAAATTACCCACCTCTTGTTATTAGATTTACCTGCACATGTTTGTTCTTCCTGTAATCTGCTAACTTGTTATGCCACATACCTGTTACTCACAGGCTATCTTATATGATGTGAGCAAGAGTTTCAGCATTTCCTAATATCACATGGACTGCTAGGGGAACACATTTTAATTTTCCATCTTGTATCAGAATTTCTGCTGCTTAGTAAGCAGTTGAAGAGGTCTGCCACAATCTCACCAGCCACCTTCTTACAGTCCTATACTGTAGCTGAAAAAAAGGCTGGAAATCACAGTATCTGCTTTAGGTGGGTAACGTATAGAGATCTGGTTTTCTACACTATCACCAGGGCAAGGAGGGGTCCTTCAGGAAGCGGTTCAGAGCACTGAAGTCAGTATCTTGCTCTGAATCTTCCCCTGAAAGAGCTCCCTCCCTCTGCACATGACAGAGAAACCAAACTCCTAACTGCAGCAACATGAGTCCTGTCTTAGTATTGACATTGGTTCTGAAGTCTCTTCATATTCTCTCAGCCAACGTAGTAGTAGTCTTTCCAGTGAATATGCTTCTAATTAATTCAGGGATACACAGTACTGCCAGTATCCAGAATATGGTTAACCTGTTTACTGATAGCTAACCAAGATTCTTAAAGGCATGTAAAAGTAGATTAAGGATATTTATCACTGTGCCTGTCACATGGTCTCAATGTGCTCAGCTCGTCAGCCTCCCTTTGTAAGATAACAGCATCTTAGGAAGATTACCGGTTTTAGATTTCTTTTTAAGATGTCATGCACCTAATCTCTCTGTGCTTTAACTACTTCGGTGTTTTTGATTTAGGAAAGCATCTTCTTGACTGCTAAAACTGTCATTTGTGACCAGTATCTAAATATATGAAATAAGTTAATTCTTAGAAGTTGTTAACTTTTGCGAGGATAAGATCTTAACTGATGGGGAGAGTGCCTTTTCAACAAAGGTGTTTTGCTGATATTCAGAATGAGCCCCCACGCTACTCATCAGGACCAAAGCAAAGACTGTACCAACCCCTGCATCTCCCCTGTGCACTTCTGCATTTCACGGGGTTGAGATTAGCTAGTCCACGTGGGTTACAGCTGTCCTGGTAAGCAACACAGAGCAAGTGGAGTGCATTTGCAGAACAAAGGAGAGCAGGAAACATCACACTATTCACATTTCAGGAGGCTCTGGACTAGTTCCTAGCCTGGTGTTGCGGAGTGAACGCTCATTTGTGGCCATAGCCCATCATCTTCCAATTTAGTTTCAGCTGAAAGAAATCCGGCTTGTGTGCTCCAAGGCTCTTCGTGATGCAAGCCACGGTGCAGTTTGTGGCAGTCAGCAGGCAATCAGAAACACGCCTGATCCCAACTAAAATGCAGTAGGTATTTACAATGTAGATGTGCCTGTTGAAACGCATCTATAGGTAAGGCCCTGCCTCCAGTCCTCAGTTGCTCAACGAGTCACGTGCACCTAATAACACTTGGTTCATACCAATTGTATGCATCTATAGAAATAATATCCAAGCAAAACAACCCCGAGTATGTAGAACAGTGCCTACCCTAAGTATAGGAAACATTTAATATTAGTGTCATTTCAGTGTTACAGTTCAAAAAGTGACCATTTTGCAATACTCAAAATCAGAATAAAACATTACCCTTTGCTGTCTCACACCTAAGAAACTCATTAAGCCTCAAGCAGCCATTGCTCACATGCAAAACATAGAGCATGCAAGATATTTTAGATGATAGATCTAGAACATACTAAGAGAACAAAGCAGCAGGACAAACATGTATGAATAAACTTCTATTTCATGATTGATTGTTTCCAAAACAACTGATTTTTAGTAGAACTTCAATGACACCGATATCTATACGTGCTTGTAGAACACAAATCATTTCAGGAATAAAAATGGACATAACCCAAAACAACACACCCATGCTTGCATTCAGCAGAGTGTGATATTAGATAATAGTGTAATTCTGAAAGTTGCAGTTGATACTACGTACTTTCTCTCTCATTACCACGTTTTACATTTTTGTGCAGACAGTGAACTCACCAACTCTACCAAAATAGACGCTAGACCTTTATTTGGGAATTTTGCATAATGAACTGTTACTGCGTGAGCACAAGCCACTGAAGAACCCTCACCATCTCCCAAACTCTCCCTGTAAGCCCTCAGAGTTGTGGCTTTTTCTTTCTTAATTGTGTCTCTCAAGTTTGTCTTCAGTGTTGGGAAATGTTTTCTAATCTCCAGGGCTACCAAGAGGCAACACAGAGTGGATCGTTCTGAACAGCAGATCTTTCTCCATAGCCGCCTGAGACTGCAGGGGCTGGATTTGATCTCCTGAGGGATTTCCTCCAGGCCCAGGCTTCCACAGGGAACAACAGTCTGCCCGTTACTCCTGGGACTGGGGGTGATCTTTATTTAGATTCAGGAGTAACTTTAAATACCTAATATACCTAATACCTACTTATTTTCAAGGAAAAAGAAAAGAAACGTACCATATTCAAGAGGATTCCAGATTCTTGCTGTCTGCATCCTTTAAATTGCTTTGCAGTGTTAGACACCTGATTTGCAAAAGCAAGCAGGTCTTCCACAGTCCCATACTTGACAGAGGACATCAAAGAAACCTCTCGTTCACAAAACAGTAAAGATTCCGCGTGTTCTTCATTTTGATTTGCTTCTTCACACATCGTAATTAAGCTGTCTTCATACACTGCAAGGTCTCCACCTGGATAAAGGTTTTCCATGATGTCTATCACCTCAGACATATTTAAATTAGTTAGCAACAAGTCAATTTCCTCTTTGCTATCACTACCCGTGCTCATATACTCCATTACTGTCCACTTTGCAAAACCACTCCTGAAAAAAAGAGAAACAAACAAACCTGAAGACACTTTTCTTCCAAATTTGTTTTAGCAAAGCAATAAGGAAAAGAAGTGATCAGAGCGACAGATGGCTCATCGATATACAGTCAGATTTAAAATTGTTTTGTATTAAGAAAAAAAAATCATCACTAGTAGACTGAGTAAAGAGGAAAAGGAGAAAAACACTTTAGTAGCGAAATTCTTCTGCAAATTATTAGTGAACCTCTCCCATCATTCAGTCTTGGAATTTACTTTATATCAAAGCTTTTAATTAGAGGTACTGACACAGTAGGGAAGCATGGACCAGCTATATTTTGCTGGATATGCAAAAATGCAGGAGCACCCTCAATGCCTATGAAAGGATGCATTATTTGGAAATGGATGACAAAGAGAGAGATAAACGTACCATATTAGTTTATCCCCAAGAGTCTGTGAGCAATTTATATGATGTGTCCAGAAAGAGAAGGTCACAGAGCAAAGCTAATAAGCATCCACTAGTAATAAGCACCTGTTAGTATCACTGTATAAAGCACAAATCAGTCACCAGCTGAGATACACCACCCATTTTTTTTTTGCAAATGATTGACCAGAACTAGATTTGAACTGAAATTTTCACCAATTTAGGAAGAAAGTCAGAAATGGAGCTAGCATAAAAGCAATGAGCTTTTGAAGCAGTTACCAGCAGTTTGTTCTGCCTTTGCTATTTCTAATAATAACTTTTAGGATAAACCTCGACTGTTTGGCTGAAGCGGACGTTAGCTACGAGAAACTAGATTCAACATCCAAAGAAGTCCATTCCCATCCCAGTTTCCTAGCTTGAGCCAAAGAGAGGTATTCTGCTGAAGTGGAAAACGCATATACGTGGTCAGCCATTAATATACTTACACAAATAGTTTTTGACATGTAAATATCTGAGAGCACTTACCTTGTATTTATCCTGGTTACATCACACAAAACCATCAAAAACGTCTCAATATAATCCCCAAAGCCGTCATGTTTCTCGAACCCGTGTTTACCGCCAACGATAATTTCACAGCGTTCCGTAGCAGTCTATTAAAAAAAGCAAAACAAATAAAGCCATGGCAGACCAGCTCAAGCAGAAGGACTGGTTTATATTCATATGATCGTTTGCTTCACAGGCTTCACGGAAAGAAAAAGTAGTAATCACAAGGCTGAGATAACAGGGGATTTTTGGCAGAAAAAGATGACTGCTAAAAAGAATCAAGCTACTGTATTGTCATCCAGATTTCCAGGTAGTAGTGAAAAATAAGTTTTCCATGGTTAGGTCTGGAGTTTTATGCTCTCTGCCTCATGCTTGCAGATGGAGGAAAATGAGATTTGTCTCTACTACCAGAACATACCACACACTGAGAGCTCTCATTTCCCTTCTTCGTAATCCACTGCAGCCAACTATTCTTAGCAAAAGATAACAACCGGACAAAAAGATACTTAGAAAAAGAAAAAGAAAAGAAAAGAAGCACAACCTATTTATCTCGAGGACAAGCAGCAGACTCAGTCCCCTGAGGCCACGAAGCAATGCAGCTTACCCAGGTACAGTTTCTGGTTATGATCATTATCTTTCTTACCCTCCCCACAAGGACGTGGAAGCTTTGCGGCACATATTTCTCATGGGTTAGAGAGCATTTACGTCAGCTCTAACGTTGAAGAAAAATGAGTAAAATGACACGGCTAACTTGGCAGAGAAGTTCAGACCATGTGCTGCAAGTTCGGAAGGCAGGGCAGGAAAACTCGGCAGAGGCAGAACAGGAAAAGGCACGGGGAGCGCCTGCGGTACCTCGTCCACCTTTTCAAAGCCCTGTGGTGGCTTTGACAGAGCAGTCCCCAGCCCCCAGCCCTGGGCAGACAGACGTAATGTGCTTCATCAGCGTGCATCCAGCCTCTGGTCCACGTGTGGGACCCCAGCGCTGGGGAAGCGGAGGAGGAACCCCTGCGGTCGCTAGCACTGCTTCAGCAGGGAGCACACAGGCCTTGTATCTGGGGTGCTGAGAGAGGTCAGGGTTTTTGTCAACCTACACAAGAAGTAACAAGCTAAGGCTGTTTTCTAACCCCTAGCATCTCGCCTTCCTGTTCTACCCCCCTAATTAAAGGTTGCCCTGAAAGCCTGAAAGCAGTTACTCTTAATTATAAAGGAGATTTCTATTTTTTCCTCACAGCAGGACTTTTATTCATTGCTTTTTTGATGCTCAATTAATGGGGGTGGAGAGAAAAGAAACACCCAGTCCAGTCATAAGAGGAACTGAGGGACTGCATGTGAAAAGCAAGGTCAAGTTAGAAACAAGTCTTTAGGGACTTTCAGAAGAAAAACACGAGCCTAGAGAAGCTTTAGTCCTTTGTGGATATGGACAAGGAAGCACCACGATTGAACCAACTCACTGTTTGATGATGTTTTCATGCATAAGACAACAGTGCAGTTTAGAGTAAATGCAGCTTTCCCTAAATAGCAGCTCTGTTCCCCCAAATGTTCCCAGACTACAGCATAAAACTATCACTCTCAACAGCCCCACTACTACGCAAAGGCGCCTGAATAACAAGAGGTGTCTACTACCAGCATATTCTCAGTTCTGTGCTTTTACTGCTTGAGAAAACCTGCAAGCCCGTCACTTCTCCCAAACCTAGCAAATTCTAAGCAGTAAACGTTTACATACCGAGAGCTGTGTCTAGGCTCTGTGAAGCTGATTTTTTAAATTATGAAGCAGTTTATGTATTATATTTCCACTACTAGCAAAAAGGTGTCAGTTTACCAACAGGGAATCTGTTCTCCATTTTTTCCCCTAAAATTCTCCACTAATACCTGTGGTGGGAACTTAATGATCCAAATCATTCTCTACAATCCAGGTACATTAAGAAATTACATCACTAGGTATGTTTTACCTATGCTCTCAGTTAAAAATCTGTTTTTACCTACAGTAGAAAAAAACCCCTCTATGTAAGCACTTGGGTCAGTTGCTAAAGCACAAGACTCTTTCTCCAGTTCTGTCATTATTTCAACATCACCACATGTGCAATCTGCAAGCCAAGATTTATTTCTCCCATTTATCGTGAATTGCATTTCCTTAAAACCCTTTTTCTGGGAAGAGCACTGCTTTGACGTGACATACACCACGTTAAAATAAGAGTAACTGGATACCGAGTTCGGAGTCCCTGCGGGATGCGTGCGTGCATGTCAAGAGTCAACCACTCGACCAAAAAGCTTCAATAAAATTAAAAAGCTGTGCTGACTGGCTCAAAACTGACATATATCCAAAATAAAGGTCTCTTGTGCTGCCTGTAGGGAATAATTTTCTGGTCTAAGTCGCGGGCGATCGCCCACCGCTGATGGCAAATAAATGAATAGATCAATGCCTCGGTTGCTTCCCAGGTTATTGACAGATCAAGAAAAAACACACAATTTCAACTTCTTCATAATTTTAGATGCCCACTTGGGAAAAAATAAATAAATAAATAAATAAATAAATAAATAACACCCCCCAAATCCTTGCTTACAGCATCAACGAGGGAGCTCCGAGGGGCTCCGGGCAGGTGCTCCCCGTCCGGGGCAGCTCGCAGGGGCTGCCCGAGAGCAAAACCTGCCGGCAGGGAGCCCCCCGATCCCCTTCCTCCGGCCGGGTTTTGGGGTCCCGTCTCCCCCCCCCCAAGGCTTACCTGCGGGGCTCCGGGAGCCGCCGCGCCGCCCGTCCGCTCGCAGCCAGCGCCGGGGCCGCTCGGGCCGGGCCGGCCGGCGGCCGCGGGGAAGTCCCGGGGGCGGGCATGGCGCAGGTAGCACCGCCCGGGCCTGGCCGGGGGCGGGGGAGCGGCGGGCTCCGGCCCCGGTTTCTATTTCGCTTTACTGGAAGGAGAGAGAGCAAGCGCCGCCCTCCCGGCCTCGGGGGGGCTCGCTGAGGCTCGGGGAGTTCGGGAGTGGGGGGTAAGGGGGTGTCTGTGACCCCCCCCCACACCCCTCGGTTTTGGTTATCCCGTTGAAACAGCCCCAAATGTCGGGGGGGTGAGGGCAGAGAGCACGTCTGAGCGGCCCTTGCATCATCCTGGAATGAAGAACCGTTTGGTGAAAGAGAAACCCGAAAGGCAGCAGAAGTGGCTGGGGACCCGAGGTGGTTTTCCCATCTCGGAGAACACCGGTGCAACACACTCCTCTGCGTGTCCCCAGCGTGTGTTCCTCCTGTGTGTGTCCCCAGCGTGTGTCCCTGCCCGCGGTGGTTTCTGCTGGGACAGCTGGGTGGCTTCGCAGAACCCCGTCCCCATGGCCCCTCATGTACCCCTGCATGGCGTACACACTCCAGAAGAATGTACACTTCCTACACGAACTCAGTTCAAGCATCATCTAAATAAAACTTCAGCTGAGGGTCTGTTGGAATTTAGGACAACAATGTGTAGGATTTGCTAGTGGCATTGGGATTAAAATACTCCGGGTGACAGTAGCATGAGTTTGACCATTGCCAAAAAGGGGCAGGACTGCATTTTATTCCTCATCCAAAGGGCACTAACACTTGCAGGACTACTGTGCTGCCCAGCAGCTTCTCTTCGATTAGTTTTTGGTTAAGGAGAGAAATGGGACTTCCTCATCACCCAAAGCAGTTCCTGCAGCAGTAGCAGGTGTTGAGTTGAACCTCTCTCACAATCTCACGAGACACAGGCTGCATTTTCTGTTTATTACCTGCATTACAATGGACTTTTTGCTGACGGAAGTCCAGTAAAGTTTCAGGACAAAGACTCAGGGTAGGTTTCAGTGTTTGAGTACGTGTAACTCCTTTACTATTTACGTTATCCAGACACGCTGACCACCTTGTTTAAAGGTTACAGGTTTGCCACTTCTCTGTATTCAAAACAGCACAGATGAGGTTCTGAACGCACAGGGGTTCAGACAGACTCACCACCTGATGTCTTCGTTTTCCTCAGCATCACGACCCAGCGTGTGGAGAGCTGCTGGCAGGGCTGACCCCTGCTTGCACACGCTTGCTTCTCCAAAGCATACAGGCGATAAACACATTGGCAAAGCCCCGTTAAGAAACATGTGTCTTCTTTCTTTTTCTTTTGGGCTTGTTCGATTGCTGTATTCAGTGCATGTGCTGAGAAATGCCTGTGAATAAATGCAAGGAAGTTGACGATGATTAATGGAACTAAAAACAGAAGAAGGAAATGAAGGGGGTTTAGGAAGAAGGCAGGCTACAGGAGAGGTAAAAGGGAGAGAGGCTGGACCTAGGAGAGAGCAGAATTGGCAGCAGCTTGCAGGTAGGAGGTTCAGGCTGAGTAACACATCCTTAATACACAGCAGCTCACACGCTAGGGTACTTTGGGTATCCTCTTTCAGGAACATGCCTCGGTTATTAGCTTCCCTAACCCCCAAATTAATTTTAATTAAACCATTTTCCTTTTTTAGTCCAGCTTCAAAGGGCATAGAGGAGGAGTTTCTCTCTTTCCACATCAATGAATTTAGGAAAGATGCGTCATAGGATTCCTGAGGAAACTCATGTACGTGCTACGGAGGGATGGAGGAAAACGACATTTCTGCTCCGTGGCATGGGTACATAGGATATTAATTAAAATGCAGTACTTTAAAAGCGATCTACTCTGTCTTCTGGGACATCCTGGGATATACAACCAAGATAATAAAGTTATAGCAATTACTTGCAGGCTCTACAGGAGGTAAATAAGAGTGTAGCTGACCTGCGAAGTCCTGCTAATCCCCACAGTACTCACACAACCCCTAATTTACGCTACAGATGTGCCCACAACTTTTACACGTGTGACAGCCTTTACACACCAAAGCCAGCTGCGTCTAACGCGTCCCCTCCACCCCCTGTACAGGGAACCGTGACACAGGCTGAGGACACCCACCAACCACCCCCGATCTCACACGCACCACCCAGCCCCGACGGCCGACCAGCCAAACTCTTTTACTTCTCTTTTTCCCTCCCCAAATCTCAACCCCCCCCCCCCCCCCAGCCACATCAGCGCGGGCGGCGGCCGCTGGGAGGCGGAGGAGTCCTGAGCCTCGGCGGCTGCCGTCGGAGGCGGCCGGCGGCGGCTGCGCGGTGCCGGCGGTGCCCGGCCATGGCGCTGCGAGCGGGAGGGCGGGCGCTGCGCCTGCTGCCGGGCCGCCTCAGGGCGCACGGGGCGCGCCTCGGCTCTGTGGGGACCGCGGAGGCGGCGGAGGGTATGGGGGGGGGGGGCGGCTGTGCCTCACGGGGGCTGGAAGGGGGAAGGGAAGGGGAAGGGGGAAGGGGAAGGGGGAAGGGGAAGGGGGAAGGGGAAGGGGAAGGGAGAAGGGAAGGGGAAGGGAAGGGAAGGGGAAGGGAAGGGAAGGGAAGGGAAGGGAAGGGAAGTGCTTAGAACCAGGAGGAGATACCAGAGCACACCTTCTGCTGTAGTAACTAAGAATGTACAGGTATTAAATCAGGGAAGAAGTGCCTAGCCAGCCAAGCCTCATACGGAGAGCTGTGGGAGCGAGAAGAGCTGTGTTCATCTCTTGGTTGTGGCACCGGTCCGTGGGACCTGTCACTGCTGCGCCTCAGGCACTTCACGCTTCTTCGTTTGCCCCAGAAAAAAAAAATATTACACGTGGAGATGGGTTAGAGAAAAATTAAAGCGGTTATTCTGCTGAAACGTTTGATTGTCGCCGTGTTCTTAGTGCAAGCCAGGAACCGGTGAGGACCAGCCATTGCTGATGTGCTGTGACTTGTGTTTCTTCTGATGAAAAGTGCTGTGTACAACTAAGCAGTTGAAACAACTGCTTTGTGTAGTTTCTGTTTACAAGTTTGCATGAGAAACGAAGAAATTATAAAAATACTTCTTTTAAATTAGAATAAATAGTAACAAGCTTCATTAGGTAAGATTCTCTTGAGTCTACAAAATCCTACATGTTCCTCAAAATCAAAAGCATTGTACGAGGAGCTCTCTGTTGAATCCCTCTGTGGCCACAGGGAGGTAACTGCATGCTCTCCTGCTTCCCAGTGTGAATTACGGATGGCTGTATGAACAGGGAGCACCTTTCCATCCTGTGGTAGTGAGATGTGGTCAGCTGATTAATTTGAGTTACACAGGGATGTGGTTATGATTTCACCTTTGGGATGTAGCCCCTTTGCCTGGTTGCAGTCAAAGAAACCAACAACTTTCAGAGTTTTTCCATTTTCCAGCGTGTCTCATTTCCACATTGGTTCTGTAGGCTGTCAGCAACAATATTCCTTGCCAGCAGTATGGCGAGATATGGCTGATCTGTGGTTTAATTGATGTGAGCTGATGGAAGTATAGTATCAAATGAAAATTTTGTGTAGGAGTTTACTGTAAAAGAAGGTGGTGACTTGTAAAAAGAAGCAAGGTGAAAGTGCTGTTTTCATGGTAGAAGAGAGAAAGTGTCTTTTTAGGGTGGCTTGCCAAAGGTCTGGCTTTGCCTCATACTCTTGCTGTGTATCTTGCTGCTAGACTCACATGTTGAGTGTTTGATGGTGAGAAGCAAATCAGAGGAGCAAAGTTTCTTTGTATCATCAAACTTCCTGTGGCATCAGGGAAAGTCAGTGTTGTTTTCATCCTGTATTTCCTATTCCTTGTTCTAAGAGAACATATGTGTTTGTGAGAGAAATGCACTTCTTTATGTATTTCATTCTTTCTTGTTTGCTGTTTTGCTGTGATCCTCTCGGAGATCCAAAACAAAACTTTTAGTTGTTCAATCCCAGAAGAGGAGCTGAAAATCAATTTTAAATCTTTATGTAGAAAAAAAAAAACACTTGATGCTCATTTCTTCTTGCAGATACTGAAGTCAATACCAGAAAGAAGACATTCACAGAGGTTCAGACAGAACGACTGGAGCAAGCGGAACGAACTGTTTTAATTAAATGCCCATCAAGACTTAATGAAAAAAAATTACTGCAGTATTTATCCAGTCATGGAAAAATTAACAGTCACTTCTTTTTTGAAAATCGGGTAAGTTATTAACCATGTAAACTGAAATCTAGACTCAGACAAAAAAGAAAAGCTTTTATTTGGTCCAGGCCTCATACATGTAGGTCAAGCATATTATAGACAATTAGTATGTTAAACTAGGTTTTGTCTTTATTAATGTTTACAAGTTGCTGAGCAACAGATTTTTATTTGTAAGTTAGCTAAGCAACAGCTGTTTTAAGTGGTTCTAGCAACCTGTTCTACATTAAATCTTAAACTTTCATGTAGCACTGTAAATTATCCTAAAAATAGAGCTTTTTTTATGAACATTACAGTTGTGAAGGTAAATAGATTTCAGAACTCTAATATGTAGTGCTTACCACCAAGAATGGCATGTCTTAAATCTTTTTGCCCTCTTGTGAAAAAAAAAAACCACATTTTAAAAGTGCTGAGGTACAGAAGCTGGTATTCAGCTTTGTGACTCTCTCATTAAAATGTCACAGTGCTACCACAAATGGCTGAGTAATGTCAGTGTAACAAGTTCAAGGCTTGTATGTGTTTATCTAACACTGTCTATTTCCATTCTTAATTTTTTAGGGAATCCATGCTTTAATAGAATTTTCTGAAAAGAGCAGTGTAGCCTCATTACAGGATGTTGTTGGAATTCCGAAGGCTGCAGAGCATCATGTTGTCCCATTTAAATCTAGACTTTTTACGTTCACACTGAAAAACCCAGTGACTAAAGCTGCTGAAGAAACACCAGTTCATCTCTCCCCTCAATCTCACATTCCAGTGAACGAGCTTATTCAAAAACTTTATCGTGCAGACAGTGTAAGTATAGATTTCTAGAGTTTTCTCAAATAAAAGTGATCCGTGTCCACTTAAGATTTGCAAGTGGCTGTGTGAAGCATATAAAGTGATTTATTTCTATTTAAAAAAAAATCTCTGTTAGAACTTTGTGTCAGTGGTTCTCATACATTCAAACAAAGAGACAAAATTATTTTAAATGTCAAAATCGTTTTTTTCTATATGACATAAACATGTTTGAGACTAATAAAGATCTTCTAATTGCAATGATAGTAAGTAGATGAAAATATATATTAATAGAAGATAGTCATAGTATTTTTACAGTATTTATTTTCTTTAATAGATAAGCAGTCAAATGTACATTCTGCTGAATGAGTATCAGCTTACCGAAGAAAATATCAAGCTCCGATTTCTGGCCTGTTCCCTGGTTCAGGATTTTGCACGCGCATATTTTCCAGACAGCACGGTAAAGCCATTTGGCTCTTCGGTGAACACCTTTGGCAAACTGGGATGCGATGTGGACATGTTTCTGGACTTCCATGACACACAAGAGCATGCTACAAAAATGGTAAGGTTACGCTGTGCGTTTTCAGTCCTCATTCTTCCTTGTAATAGGAAGAAAATAATTTGCTGTTTTTGCAGACTTCGTTTGTACTGCCAGGGCAGACTTCACTGAAGAAAACCCTCATCCTCCAAAGCTGATTGAGCAATACCAGACCTTCCTATCTTATTACCACTGTTTTTTCTTCTCTGGAGCTGCTGGGCTTCACCCATGCCATTTTAAAGCTTGGGTGTGATTTTTCAGGCTCTCCATGTCCTGGTACATAATAATTTTGTACATGTGCATTTTGGGAGGGTTGTCAGATTCTTTTACTCAGTTTAAAGAGTTGACTTGCTACAGAAACATTATTATGTACTAGAGTACATACGCCTGCACATAAAAGCGCATGGAGGTGTTAAGACCTTCTGGAGTAATATTGGTGAATAGTTGCAGGTGGCACCGTTCATGTTTGTGGTGTCTGTCCACCAACAATTAAATTTCTTCCTAACCCATGTCTTCGCTTGTACCAGGATACAGAAATCTATACTACGCAATAGCCAAGTGTCACGTGCTCAGTGTTGGGATTGGGGCAGCTTCCAATTGTAATGGTTAGAGTAGGTTGTGTCATAGTCCAGGTTTGTGAAAGCATAATGAATGGGAAAGGGCTAAAGAAGGTTTTTTTTGGAAGGCTTGTCTCTTGCTATTGGTTTTTGACTGTGGATAGTGTAAATGTCCTGTTGAATCAGAGAAGGTGATATGAAAGAAAGAGGTGAAAATCAGGACGAGAAGAAGAGAGATTTGGATTAGAAGCGTCCTGTGGAGAAGCTGGAGTTCTTCATAGAGTCTGAAAATGCCAGAATCACTTAATTACCAAAGCTACTTTTTTATGTACGTGATAATAGTTTGGGGAAAACTGGCTTTGTTTTCCTTAAAAAGAAAGAAAGAAAAAGAAAGATGATGGCCTTAATCTTTTGGAAATTGAAAATTTGCTTAGCTTTTCTGTAGTATTTGCATATTACCATGTATCTTATTTTTCTTTAAAATATGCCTTCATACCTTCCCAGTTTTCAGTATTATTGCAGTGATCAGACACAATGAAAGCAGATATGTCAGCTGAAGGATAGGATCACTGTGCCTTTGTGGAAAAGGTTAAAATCTAGGAACCCTTTACTTCAGTAGCCTCTTGAGTTTTGAGCAAAAATCAAGTATAAAATGTCTGTTTTCAAAGCATGCTTTGTAAGTAGCAGTTTTCTTTGGTATTGATGCTCTGCAGAGATAAAATCTTTCTTTCATGTCGTGCCTTCTAAGGAAAATGCACAATCTGTTTGAAGGCAATCTTGTAATAGAAGATGAAATCAGAATCGTAAACCAGACCTTAGGATAAAAGGCAGTGGGTCACTGTAAATCTTAGTTTTTAAAATCATCTTATCCACATTTTAATATTTGGTTTGATCCTTTTTTTGTATGTATGTATCATCTTTTCAGTCACACTGGTATTAACAATGGACTTGGATTGGTGGGTGTGTGATCAGCATGAGCACTAGGACTTCAGTAGAATGTTAATACAACTTCTTGAAAAAATGACTATGCCTAAAATGAATTGCTTAATGTTTGAGAGGTGGAAAAGATGTCAAATCAATCATCCTTCTGTAGAAGTCCCATATCAATAGTAAGAAACATGTAGTACAGTAATTTTAGAAGAAGAACAAAATTTGACCGTTGATGTCCTTTATTCCTGCATAGTCAACTTTTCATTTGTCCTTTTGAAAAACTTCTACAAATCAAGCAGGGAGGCAAGTGTAATTGCAGTTGCCCAAATTTTTAATAACTTTTTTCTCCTTTTGTTGAATTTTGAAGTGGCAACATGCCTAGACATCATGGAGTATTACAGTATACTTGATAAATTCAGTTTTAATGGAATGATTCCAGTCACTGCAGATTATTTTATATGAGTAGGGGAACAGAGATTCTCACTGTAACTTCACTGTGCTTCTAAAATAGTTCTGAAATTGAGGTGAAGGTAAAGGAGCTTTTTTAATCGACATAACGAACAACGACATTTTAATAAAAGATTAAAACTACAGAAGACTTCAGGAAAAAAACTACAGAAAAAAAAAGTAAAACTACAGAAATTCTTCAAGTTTTTCTTACTAGTGTTTCTTTACATGTTCTTTACATGTAAGAAGATGGAAAGTCTCAGCAAGATGAGGAGGAGAACTAATCCACTGTAGTTGTCATTAATATTTAGCCTCTCTAGAGACATTTCAGCCCACATCTTACTTGGGTAAATAGTTTCCCACCGCAAATTTTTATTTCAGAGTACTTCTTCCCCCATACTTCACCCTTGCCAGTGAGTTATGGAAGGCTCTTTGGGACTGGGCTATATAACATGCTTTATTCAATCATAATTTAGCTGAACCAGATTCACGTAGTTGACAGGAAGACTATAAGGAGTGTATAGAAATGGCAGCAAGTCTAGGCGTGAAAAATTCTGCAGTGGTAATCAAGATGGTCTAGTGAGTGTTACGAGATGCACCAAAGATAAGGAGTATTCTCCCTCAGTGCGAGGACAGATAGTTGTGTGCGTGTTCTTTTGTTGTCTTGTCATCCATGTGCAGAAATTGCTGCAAGAAAAATAAAAACAAGCAAACAAAAAACTAACAAGCCAGCAGTGTGTGTCCAAAGGTATTTGCCTGTCACCGTTCCCTAAATGAACTGCACTGTTCAAAACTTCTGTTGTAAACGTCAGGGAGATGTGAGAACAGGCTGGGTTACTAGAAGTTGTGAGGACTTGTGGACAGTTGACAGACTTAGTGCTGTGGGGCTGCAGCAGCAAAGGCCAGCAGGGATGCTATTTGCACTGCTGTCTCCCAATTATGGGACAGGTCAGGGGGCTGCATGGCGTACTTAGGCTCTGTGGTGCAGCGAGGCTCTTGTCCTGAATGCAGATGTCATCTTTATGCGCTAAAGATGAAGATCTTGCTGGTGGTGTTGAAACTTCAGAGTGTTAAAATGCGGGCAGATCTGCTCCATCACAGTGAAAGTATACACAAAAGTAAGGTTTGTTAAAGCATTGTCTTGCAAAGGACCGTGCAAATCATTAGTGCAGCTCCTGTCTTGATTCGAGCATAGCCAAAGAGTAGAGGAGAATAAGGTGCCAGCACCTAGAGAGCTTCATACTTCGTAGGGAAACAAGATGTGGGTGTATCTCCCATAATAGGCAACAACTTAATACTTTAGAGGAAGGCAAAAATCTCATATAGGTGGCAGTGTGATTTATGGGGACGATGATACAATACTTTCCCTGGCAAACTGTGTTCCTAATAACCATAAGTTGATTGTCTTTCCTAGGACAAGCAGAGGCAGAGGAAGGTAGCGTTAGTTACAAGATGATGCAGCAGCAGTGGGAAGGTTATCTTCTGAACTACTGAATTGCTGCAGCCTTTCAGGAAATACCAGCAGTGACAGAGGACCAGGCATTTCAGCATCTATTTACATTAAAATCACTTTTTTTTTTTTTACCACATCTTGTGGCAAAAAAAGGTCAGTGACTGTGACTTAGATGGCAGTAAAAGTCAGAGCGTTCTTTACCAAGAGCAGATGATCAATGCAGTGTTTAACACAGATGTGCTGTGTTCAACTTGCAAGCAGTTAGGGAGATTAGGGAATGCCTTAAAACAGCTTTGTGATAGTTTTAGAGTAACAGTTATTGTATTAAAAGTTGCACTTCTTGCTTGAGGGTGTATATCAGTCTACCCCAAAGTAGTAGTTACTTTATCCGTATCTGTTGTTTTGAGCAACATTCCACAGGGCGTGAGTAAGTGGCATCAGTATTTCATTCTCCCACAAGAGGAACCAGAGCTCCATGTGAAAGTCCAACCAATTAAGAGCATCTCTTTCATTATTACGAAAAAGTCTTCATCCAGCTTCTCAGAGATACTGACCTGCTGCCTGGGAAGGCACACTGTGATTTTATTTTTGTCACACAGCTACGAGCACCAGCACACCTACGTGTCAGCCAAGTCTCCATCTTTTTCTTTCCTGTTATCTTCCCTAATGTTTGTAGCTGTAGGCTTCTTTCACTTAGAGCTGGTCCTGCTGTAGCATGCAGCCACATAGCCAAATGGGATTAGGGACCACTCGTCTGCTATGTTCAAACACATGGGCTGGCTGGAGAACTGCGGGCACGAGGAGAGCAGGAAGAATCACCTTAGTTATCAGAGCAACACAAATTCAGCTTCTGAAGTAAGTTTATGGGACGATTTGCAAGGTCCGTGATCCCAAATTGTTTCACCTATGTTTGAGTGCCTGTTTTCTGTGCACCAGCACAGTGACACAGGAGTAACCTCCTCTATTTATGTCTTAGAAGACTAATTAGGTTGCTGCATAATGGTCTTTGTATCATATCCATTCACACTGCATTCATTACGTGTTTCACAGGGGAGGATAAGTCACTGTCAGGTGTAGGATCAGTAAGCAAAATTAGTTGGGGCTTAAAAACAGAGGCAGAGTATAACGAGAACAGAGATTTCATCGGTATGGAGTTATTTTATTGGGTGTTAACTGCAAATATGACAATTCAAAATACAAGGATCTACAGGAAAATTCATGTCTGATCTCAGAGTGCAGCTCCACAATTTTGTTATTTGTTGGAAAAACTGCATCAGGTGTGAAGAGATTATTTTAAGTTTTAAGGAAACTTACCTTCATTTTGAAGCAGTAAGCAATCTGCATGCTTTTTTTTTTTTTTTTAAGTTTTTAAATTAAAAAGTGATTTTCCTTTACACTGCTACTTTGAGGTTATGAAATGGAATTACGGGTGGTTAGAAATTAATAGTGGTTTGGTTGTGTTTTGTCCCTCTTACTTTTTAACTTAATTGTGTGCTGCTCTTTTCAGTCAGTCTGTGTGCTGTCTTGGGAATTCCAGAATGACTTGTTGTAGACAGTGGTGTAGTAGCATTATACTCTCATCCAAACAAGTAACTTTACAGTAAGTTACTCACTATTAACCTGGAAAAAATGAATCACTGAGAAAGAAAATAAAAGAGAAACTAATGTTTTACCTTTTTTAAAGCTCTGCAGGCTGCTTTGAATAATTTATTTATATTTTAGCCCGTAATTGCGCAGACTCCTTTGCAAATTGTTGTCTTTCAGAACTATTCTTAAATGTCTCTTTACTTCCAGAACTAATAACTTACTTTAAAAAAATCTTGTGTTAGAAAAAAGGTCCCTTTGAAATGGAGTATCAGATGAAAAGATTACCATCAGAAAGATTAGCAACTCAGAAAATTCTTTCTGTGATCGGCGATTGCCTTGATAATTTTGGTCCTGGATGTATGAGCATACAGAAGATACTCAATGCTCGCTGCCCTCTGGTGAAATTTGCCCATCAACCGACAGGATTCCAGTGTGATCTGTCCGTGAGCAACAGGTAAGACCTGGTTTTAAGAATTTTAGACAGAATACTAATGCACTGATGTTCTGGAAACTTGTCATGAAAAACATTTAGTCTACTCAGTTCTGTGTTGTTGTTAAATGTGAATGTTGGGTTTGAAAAGGGTATTTTTGACTTCCAGATCTCAGTTTTCCAATGTGCTTAAGATCTCTTTCTGCAGTATAGTAAACAATTGCTAGCTGAAGCTGAAGGCCTGAAAAACACTCTATATGGTAAGTTTGGCGTGTAGGGAATTGAAAGCAGACGTGGTTCTTCAGTCACTACTTCCCTTCATGTACGTGGGTACACGCACAGCCTTGTTTTGATTGCTTCAGGTTAAGCATCATGCTAATTTTCATTATCGCCTTTCAGCCGCTTTGCGGTCATTAGACTTCTAGTTATTTCAGGGTCTTTTTTTTTTTCCTCCTTGCTTCTTAAAGGCCTGTGTCTGCGTGTTTGCTGGCAAAGGATCTGGGATGATAAATCAGCCCACCACGTCAGAAAACAGCCTGAAATGTTACTGTCATTAGGGTCTTTCACAGTAGTGCCCAATAGAGGGAGCAGGCTTCTTAGAAATACTTCTCTTTGCATCTGTTTCTCCTCTTCCAGCTTCTTTCACTTTTTTAGTTTGTGGTTGACCAGTGGGTGATAGTCAAGCATATAGTTTGTTTTGCTGTCACTTATTTTGAAATACATACCTTAAACCAGTGTACACGTGTAGCACTGACGTAAAGTACGTAATTGAAAAAAAAGTACGTAACCCTTTTTGTTAGTGGTAGGGAATGGTAAAATATGAGTGATCATCTTTCAAAATAGTTTCGATATGACTTACAGATACAATACTAGTATTACTAGTATTGTCTTGTTATTTTGGAGAAATAACAAAATCTTATGGACACAGGGAAGCACTTCACAGCTGAAATCTTACAAGTCCAGGTATTACAAAACTTTGATATGGCAAACTTCCCCAAAATGCTTTGGCGAATTTTTAGAGGAATTCAGTGTAAGATTGGGAGTAAAAATGCCTGCAACAGTAGTTCAACAAACAATTTAAACTAAAATTGCCCCCAAATTAAGTCTTGCTCTTACATCCTGCTTCCATTTTTTTCCCTGCTTCTCATTGCCTTCCCATTCATAGTCTGCAAGAATGTTTGTACAACCATGTGATGAAACGGATAAAAGCTGATCCATCTGAAAGCCTTTATCCTTCCAGATAAGTTGTTTTGCAGCAGGACCTGGATTTGGATATTACGAACAACTATCAACAGAGTGGGTGTGGCAGTGTGGGAATGAGAGCAAGCACCTGGGAGCAAAGCTGCTGCTTTCAGCTGCAGTTACTGCTTGTGTTTGTTTAAAGAATTTGCTGAAGAACAACTTCAAATTCATTCTGATCACGTTAATAATGTCTTCAACACTTTATGGTTTAAAATTTATAAGTTCGTTTTGTGCTGTCAAAAACCTACGGACATAAAGCTTCAAATGTTAGTCATCCGAAAATTAGCAAACGGATAGGTCCTTAGAATAAGATTGTAAAAGAAGTTCTAGGTTGTGTATAATATAGTAAAATAGACATATTATCTAAAACATTCCAAAGGCAGTTGTGGCTAAATTCTACGTATGTTTTTTGCATTGATTCTGCATAGTTTAACTTCAAGAATGTGATGGGTGTTCTTGGATTTTCTTTTCTTCTTCATTCTGATGTGGAACAAGGAAACAGGAAACAGCACAAATGCAGTATTACTATTTACCCTTAGCTGTACCCTTCTTACTATAGAAAGCTATCAGATATTTAATCCTGGACAATTTCAGATATTCTTTTCTATTTTTTAATGGATAAAAGGGGTTTTTATTGTTGGTTTGTTTGATTCTTGTTGTTTAATAGATACCATCTTCCCTTATAACTGATAATCTAGGGCAGAGCAGCCAGCACTGCAACTGGTACTTCCCATTCTCCTATTATTTACCTCTCGTACCTTTTCTTCCTCAGTATTGCTATCAAAAGTTCAGAACTCTTGTATATCTATGGCACTCTTGATTCCCGTGTAAGAGCCCTGGTGTTCAGTTTGCGATGTTGGGCCCGTGTTCATGGACTTACCAATAGTGTTCCTGGTACCTGGATTACAAACTTCTCTCTAACCATGATGGTCATGTTTTTTCTGCAAAAGAGATCGCCACCTATCATTCCAACACTAGACCAACTTAAAGAACTGGCAGGTAAGGATAGCTGTTTATGAAAGAGGTTGAAGTGACTTTCACATTTATTTTAACTTCTGTAAAGCTATGAATAAACCCAAGCCGTTTCTGTACACTCTCAAATACCAGTGTGTGTTGTCTAATCCTTAAGTTTGAAGGAACACACAAGTTTCACTTGCATTTTTTGTGAAAAGAATGCATCTTAAAATAGATTTAGTTTTGCATTTCTAGTGCAGTGCTAAATTCTACTTACAAGGGTTAGGCTTGTTCTATGCCTCAGACAACTAGAAGTGATTTATTTACTCAGTGCTCCCACACTGCCTGTTTATTGTTTATTTTGTGTTGCAGCAGACTTGTAGGATCTCATGTCTCTGCAGTTTTTAAGGATTTTGTGCAGATTGATGTGATGTCTGTTGTTTTATGGACACCAGATGTATCTATATTATTTTTTTCTCACAATTTGTAATATCCTTGAGACTGTTCAGAGCAACTGCAAATAATTTTTATATCATAGCAAACAAGGTGTTCTGGATGTTTCATACGTAGCTTTCAGGATGTGTTATCTTCAGTAAATTGAATGAAAGCTTGGAGAATTACATCCCAAATTCTTGATTCCTCACTTATTTCTTCTGCTTGTTGACATGCTTCCTTGGAAGCCTTGAGTATAGAAAAAGGTCTGTTCCGATGTTTTAAAATCAGGTTAAATGTTTCCATCAGCAGTTACTGACAAGTTCTCAAAATAAATCAGAAATTTTTATATGCGGAATGAAACATATGTCTTAGGAATATTCTGTAGAAATTTCAATAGCTTTACAGAAAAAGAGGTGTGGATGTTTTGGGTGTGATTATTGATGCCCTTGTATAGCTATTAACCTCAGAAATTTGTGCTGTTTTGTGTATTATAAAGCTCTGTATGCAGAAGTACCAGGTTTGTTTCTTAAAATAACTTTGGAGATAGAAAGTCATCACACACCTTATTCCTGGATGCTCTTGAAAATGTCATCTACTCATGCTTATTTTGCTTTGCTTGTCAAAACATTTTTTTTCTTTTCCATCTTTAGGGTTAAGATTCAACTTAAATGGTTAAAATTTGCTTGTGAACTTCTCATTTGCTGTGCTTAATAGCATTCATTGAATTCAGTCATGTCTCATATTTGAATTTGATTACATACAGTGGCATTTTATTGTTTATCACTTCAAAATATGCTTGCAATGTTTGTTTCAGATGAAAAAGACAAGCATATAATTGGAGGATATGATTGCTCATTTGTTAGTGATTTAAGCAAGATCAACCCTACAGAAAATACAGAAACACTTGGTAGGTAAATCTTCATTAACTTCCCTTTTTCTGAGTGTGTAGAAGATAAATTATTCCTTGGTGTTACTGTTGGCTCTTGGTTTTCTTTCCCTTAGATGAGCTGCTCTGTGACTTCTTCGAATATTTTGGGAACTTTGACTTCAGAAAGAATTCCTTAAATCTTCGACGGGTAAGTGAATTTTAATCTCTCATCGTTATTGATTGAATTTCTGTGACAGATAACGTGATCGTTCCGTGCTTGCCAAGAGGGCTGCACTATCACTTTGGTTTTTATATATCAGTCATGTTATTTGCTGGTGTGTGTGTGTGTATGGAAGTGTAATAGACGTGTATATATGTAAGTACCTTAACTAGCACCTGTTTTTGATGGACTGCTGGGAGGATGAGGGGTTTCGGTGCAGTGTTGCTGTGCGGACACTCTTGTTCGTGTTCCATTTCCTACTTGGGCACTACCGGTTTCTGGCATAAAAGGTCTTTTGCCAGTACAGGCTGATCCTAGAAACTAATTAATTAAGCTGGGTAAATTTTGTTTGCCAGTAAGGCTTAAGAGATGAGCAAAAGCCTCCACATGTCACAGCCTGACCTGGAGAGGGGAAATGTCTGTGCTGCTGATGTTTTTCTGTTTAACTTGTCCTGGCCCTGGGGCCAAGGGTGTGTGTCAGTATGTAGACTCTTCCTGGACGAGCATTATCTGGTAGGTTCCTACTAGAGCTTGCAGAGGTTCTGTAATGCAGAGCAAGTTGGCTGAGGAGCACTGATAAGCACTTCGATGGGAAGTGCATTTAAGTAGCAAACTATGTAGTTGTCAACAACTTGTATTGTACTATAGCGAGTGCACAAAAGTGGACCGTGACCCAAATAGCTCTGTGCGTAAAAAACAAACTGAACTGGGGGGGAATTTCAGCCAAGGCAGCAGTCTTGCTTTGTTATACGAGCTCTTAGTGAGCACCGTGAGGGCAATGGTTTGAACAGACTAAGTGCTTGGAGTAGTTTATCAGACTGGGCTGTGCACGTTAATATGACACACTCGTGCTGCCCGTACACAAATGGAGATAGGAGCAGATTGCAGTGAGTGAGGTTTGAGGTTTGTGGAAAAGCAAACAGGAGAGTGGCCAAAGAGGCAGGGTAAGTTGTTGTCGTACATTCTTTGCCTTGAAGGAAGTCTAAGCTCAATGTGGCAAGGAAAACAACCACTAAGAGGATTTAGAGAACAGAGTCGTACAGTTAGATTGACAGGAAAATTAACTTGATTAATAATGACTTTTTTTCCCAAAAAGTTCTCTACTAGGTCAGAATTCTCTTAACGCTGATGTGATAACTCAAGTGATTTGTTACTAGCTCAGCATATAATGCGTATGTGCAACTTTGTGGTTTTTTTTTTTTTCCTTTACACTATTTGCAGGGAAAGGAAGTAAATAAACCTGAGTCGTCTCCTCTTTATATCTGGAATCCCTTTGAACAAGACCTTAATATCAGCAAGAATGTTAATCAGCCACAGCTGGAGAAATTTGTAGCTATGGCCCGAGAAAGTGCCTGGATTTTGCAGAAGGAAGATAGAACTCAGCGAATGATCAATAAAGAGCCCTGGGGACTGGCAGCCCTACTAATACCATTTGGAAAAAGTAATCCAAACAAGATGAGAAGGACAAAGGGAATGGGAAGTGAAACAATCAGAAGCCTTTTAGACTCCTTAAAGTTAAGTAATGCAAGCAACCTACAAAAAGCAGTGGGAAAGTGACTTTCGGCACAAAACCAAGGTAGCTGCTATTCTGTTTTAGGAATTGAATGTGATACGGTCTGAAGAACATTACTTTTAATATTTCTGCTATGGTGAAATGGAGAGTCAGGTAACCTCTGGTTTTCATTGTGATGGTTCTTTGTACAGGTCTGCTTTCCTTCTGTACGTTATCTCCTCCTTACTCTTCGCTTTTCCATCTGTTTTATGAATGACGAACGTTAAAATGCAAGTTTTACAGATATATTTTGGAAATATCCTTCAGTTGGGCGCTCTTTAAAAAAGAAAAAAAGAAAGGACTGACAAGAGCAGCATGGGAAAAAGCCCTTGGGAATTCTTGTGGTTAACATACAAATGATGCGTTAAGGAAAAGCTCAAGAAGCAACCACCTTCCAGTGAAACCACATGTTAAAAGAAGACAAATATTAGAACCATCGCTTCCACTGCAACCGCATTCTGGAAGCCAGTAAAACCAAAGTGCATGTATCTATTTTTGTAATTGTTTTCAATTCATGTAGGTAGTGCCTGGACAAAAATAAAGAGAATGGAATTAGGTAGTAGGGTTTGCAGCTTCATACTGGATTGCTCTCCAAAATAACACACCTGTTTTGTGTTGGAAATGTGGGTTTGCTCTTGTGTTTACCACCTGTTCTCAAACTTCTTCAATCCACTCTCCTATATTATTTGTACCCATAGGACTGGGTCTCACTCATATGTGCTCATGTTTCTCGTTTTGCCTTCAGCTTCGCTTTAAGCCCGTATTTCAGGTTCCAGTAGGAGCTCTTCTTGCCTAATCACTCCCCTCAAAGTTGTTGCCTACTAGGCAACACCAAAGCCTTCCTCTCATGATCTCTGTATCTCTCTGCTCTTTGCAGAGATCCACAGGGAGTCATGTAACAGGTTTGAGTCCTGTCCCCAGTCTTGCCTTATTTTTCATATATTCAGGAGAGTACTGACTGTACCTCTTCCAGATCAGCTAAACCAGTGAGAAATGTTTATTGGTGGCTTAAAGAAAGCATTGAGTTCTCTGTGCTTTCACCATAAAAGAGTGTTTTTGGAGGAAGATGGAGAGGGCTGGAAGGAAGGAAGACAGAAAGAGAAATGGAGAGAGAGTACTCAAATGTCAGATTTTTTCCAGGTAGATTTGGGAGTATTCTACCTGTCCGGTTTGGGAGCCACTCATCCATTAAAACTAAATGGCAGGCATGATGAGAACAACTTACAGACTGCTGTTTGTTAAAACAGAACTTTAAAAAGAACTCTTTAAAGAAATTCTGTGCAAGAGGTTACTGTAACTCAGATATTATCATACAGATGCAATATTGAACAAGAAACAGTACTCATAAACATCAATATATTTAGATTCTTTAATTTACTAGTGGTATATGATTTTGTGTGGACTTTCTGTTGGCGTAGTCTGAACTGGTATGTTGGTATTAGCAGTTAAAGAGTGTGTTCTCTTTTCCCAGAGGTATGTTTATCAGAAATAATTTGGGCAGTAACATGTAATTACGAAGTATTTGTAAAATACCACTGGGCGGGGAGAAGCACTGTTCAGCAGTTAGCAATCTAATCAATTAGACCTGGAATAGCCTGAAGACCCTCTTACAGATCAATGTGATGTTAATTTATTTGGACTTTAAAATAATATTCATACCTGTCCATTTCATGTTCATAAACATTTTATCAAATGATTTTAACAGTTTTTATCTTAGTCACAGGAATTAATTCTCGTATTAACTGCTTTGGGCATTGGAGTTCAAACTTAGCTTTCTACTTAAATCCTTGTGCTACTGTATGAACAACTTCTTGGAGGCTGGAATGAAGTTTGTTGTAACTTGTTACTGGTGCTAACAAAACCTTTTGATATCAAGCTTGGCACTGGCGTGGTAAGCAGTCCATTGCTACCTTGACCTGTAGAGAACCTAAATAAATTTTCTCCTGTTACCCGAGCCGTAGGCTTTGAAGCTGTTGAAGGTTAGGGTGGTACTTGAGTACTTGCAAGTTTCCTTTTGTCCAGCCAAACAAAATGGGTACCACAGGGATCTCCGCATAGGGATGATGTGCTGGAGAGCCTCTGGGTGAGGATTATGGGAAAGAATAGCAAAGCAGATGTGGTCGTGGGTGTCTGCTATTGATCACCTGCCCAGGATGGTAGCAGAGATGAGTTACTCCATAGGCAACTAGGAGAAATCTTCAACTCAGAATGAGGAAAAGGTGGAGGCATGTAATGCATTTTTGTCTCGATGTTTAATATTAATGATAAATCTTGGGTTGCTGGTCCCCTGAGCTGGGGGGAGCAATGATTTTCCATCTGTGGTCACCAAAATTGTGAGGGAACAGTTGTATCAGCTCAGTGTTCACAGTCCTGAGGGCCTGATGGGATTCACCCCAGAGAACTGAAGGAGTTTGTTGAGGGTTCCAGCTATAACATCCAATATTTACCAAAGGTGGTGTGAGTCTGGGAAGTCCCTGCTGGCTGAAAGGTAGCCAAGAGAAGAACATCTGAGAAGACCCAGGAAACTGTGGAGCTGTTAGTCTAATCTCAGTCCCTGGAAGAGTTAAGAAGATTTTCCAGGGGGACGTTGAAAGGCATTTAAAGAACAAAGCTATTATCAAGCATAGTCAACATGGGAGCATCAGGGGAAAGTCCTGCCTTAGCAAGTTGATCTCCTTCCATGGTCACTCCCCCGCCCCCCCCCCCGTGGTGGATGAAGGGACGGCTGTGGATGTCTTCTAGATTTTAGTAAGGCCTTTGGTACTGTCCCTCACAGTAACCTGGGCAAATTGTCCAGCTGTGAGGCAACCAGCTTCACACTACGCTGGGTGATGAATGGGCCCCAGGGGAGAGCTCAAAGGGTTGCAGTGAGTGGGGCTGCATCAGGCTGCTGGCCAGTCCCTAGCAGCGTTCCCCAGGGCTTGGTTCTAGGACCGGTTCTGTTCGCTTTTATCAGTGATCAGGATGCAGGATTAGAGCGCATCCCTAGCAAGTGTGCTGCTGATACTGAACTGGGAGGTGCTGTTGACTCCCGGGAGGGGTGAGAGGCCTTGCAGAGGTGCCTGGATCCATCGGAGCATCGGGCAGTCAGCAATGGTGTGAAGTTCAACAACTGAGAATGCCAAGTTCTGCACCTGGGACGGAGCAATGCTGGATGCAGGTACACACCGGGAGATGAGTGGCTGGGAGCAGCTCAGCAGGAGGGGACCAGGGGTGCTGGTTGGCAGCAGCGTGCCCTGGCAGCCAAGTTGGCAAGCAGCGTTTTGGGATGCAGTAAAGACAGCCTGCCAAAAGAGGTGTTTTTCCTGCTATAATTAATGCTGGCACGGCCTCACCTTGAATATTGTGTGCAGTTCAGGGCTCCACAATACAAAAAGGATGTTAAGGTGCTGGAAGGCATCCACAGGAGGGCAACAAGGCTGGTGAAAGGGCTGGGAGCCTTCGTTCTAATGTAGCTGAGAAAGACTTTAAGAATTTTAACACCCAGACACAGGATGCTTGTACCCAAATACCAGTAAACTTTGCAATTTGCTTATACAGTTGAGCCACTCTGAAACATGACTTTGGTCAAAACGCTTCATTTGCGAACGTGCACAGGCGTTCAGGCTGCTTGGTGTTCCTTAAAAGGCCGGGCAGGACGTGGTCGATGCATACACAGAGCCTTTCAGCATCACGTTTCTGTTTAGACTGTCTGTCCCTTTCGGGAATAGCTCTGAACAACTGTCGTGGCCGCGGGCCAAGTTCTGAAAAGAGAAGACAGAAGTCAAAGCATTGCAGCAGCAAGGAAAACGCACAGGTGATCCTTCCAGGTATCTGCAAGCTCCGGGTGCCAGCTGCTGAGTGAAACCCACGCTCGGAGGAGTTGAGGAGCAGTTGCTGCCAGCAGGGCTGACTTACTCTGCCAACTTTCGTAGAGGAGGCTGCCTTGTGGGGGTGGAGAGCAGCCGGTCAGCTTCTCCCAGCCACAACGTGGACAACGCAGCCACAACGCAGGACAGCACAGCCACCTGTGGGAAGAGAACCAGGCGGAGAAGGGGACCGAGGTTTGAGGGGGTGTTTTTAGCAAACCGAGAGGCGGTGTGATTCGGATTTCCTGGGGGCAGCAGCCTTGTCACGCTGAAGATGGTTAGAGACGATCGGGATGGTTCTGTCGGTAGAAAGAAGGGTTGGGTATTTGTCAAGAGAGGAGGATGGAGACAGTCTGTACTGGAGAGCTTGCTCCCGTGGTCTGGGGAGATGTAAACACTGTCTCGGCGAGAGCGAGGCCGTAACTCTGAGCTTCTCAGGCTTGGTGCTGATACGCTGCATTGTCAGGCAGTGCTGTTGGAGGACATATGTAAGGAACATCAGTAAATTAAACACATTTTTAACCCCCTGCCCCCTCCCCTCGCTGGGAGTACTTCTCAGTGCAGTCTCATGTTCCCTGACTCTGAACTGGGTAGGGAAACTGGAAACGTTTGAAAGTTCCTTGCCCTGAGAAAATGCTCTTTGGGACATTAACTTCAAGGTCACATTTGTTGCCAGGGATTTTTTTTTTTTTCCTAGATATTTGATGCTCACAAGAGCTGCAGGAGTGGGTTTTGCTGCAGTTGCCACTGCTCCATCATTCCTCTGTGGCTTCATCAGATCTGAAGGCATGGTCTCCAGCCAGCTACTGGGTGAGGACGTGCGCATGGTGCTCTTGGTCGAGACAGCCGCAAAATTGGGACTTCGTAGGTGGTACCAGATGCCCTGTTCCTCTGCCTCAATTTCAAAAATTCCGTCCTTTGTACTTTAGATCCTAGCATAATTCAGGTTGGAAGAGACCTTTGGATCTAGTCCAGCCTCCCGCTCAAGCAGGGTCTGCTCTGAGATCAGGCCAGGTTGCTCAGGCTCTTACCTAGTCAGGTCTTGAAAATTTCTGAGGGTGGAAACTGCAACCTCTCCAGACAACCTGTTCCAGTGATTGTCTGTCCTCATCACCCCGATCTGCTGCTCTGTAATACACTCCCACATCCTTGTCACCCTTCCTTCGAGCTCTTTGAGGAGCTTGCGTCCATCCATCACCATGCTCCCACCACGTCTGCTACTCCCACAGTGCTGTAGTAACCACACAAGAGCTCTAGTTCCTCCCGTTCGTTCCCCAGGCTGCACACATTGGCACCCGTACATTTGAGGTACTCTCTGTTCATTCTTTTGTATCAAGTCTGTCTCGTTCCCGTCACCCTGCATCCTTTCTCTCAATCGCTCTCCACCACTGCCTCAGTTAATTGTGGGTTATAGTTGTGAGAAAGCAATGAGTGGTGTTAGAAACCTGAGAGGCTGTTAGAAAAACACTAGTCACCTACCCAGCTGGTTTGTCACCCTGCCACGTAAGAAGAAATCACCTACACAGTTCTGTTCTCACCTCAATGCTGCCTTCCTACTGATCTGCACTCCCTCGCCCTTCATACGTGCTTCTCATCTTCATTCCCTTAACAGGCCCTTTCCATTTCATTTTCCAAGTGGAATTGTGCTGCCACACAATCGCAGGCTAATTTTTCCTCCGTGGATAACCTCGTTTCCTCTCTTCTCCTTAACACAGCCAGTGGTGTTGCCCAAAGGTTGGCTGAGCTGTGTCCCTCCTCCTTGCTTAAGTTGGAGACCTATTGAGGTATCCAAAGGTATCCGCCTGTTTGTATCGCACATTATTTGTCAAGTGCTTTGCCTTTTATAAGGTGTTTGGATTTACCTTTTAAAACTTCGAAATATTTTTATTGTCCTTGTCATCTTTTGTACACTTGAGTTTACTGCGGTCAGAGAGTAGTGGCAAAAGCCAAGACCACAAACCAGCTTTGGGTGTCTTTTTTGCCAGGATCTCCTCTTGGGCTGCCATTGCTCATGTCATGAAATCTTTTCTTTGTTTTGCTCCAAGTTTTGCTTTTCTTTAAGATGGTGTTAAAATGCAGCCATTCCCAACGAGGGAAATCAAAGCCCTTGGTAAAATAAGCATTTTGGCGAGTCTGTCCTGGATTTAGTCATTTATTTAAGACTGGTCAAATATTGGAAGCATCCTCATCGTTTGCTGAGCTGTAGTGGCATGAAACTGCAACAGGGGAGGGTCAGGCTGGGTGTTAGGGAAAAGTTCTGCACCCAGAGGTGGTCAGGCACTGGGACAGGCTCCCCGGGGCAGTGGTCACAGCACCGAGCTGCTGGAGTTGAAGAAGCATTTGGACAACACTCTCAGATATAGGGGTCTGATTTTTGGGTGGTCCTGTGTGGAGCCAGGAGTTGGACTCAGTGATCCTCGTGGGTCCCTTCCAGCTCGGGATATTGTATGATTCTACCTTACTGTTCATAGCTGGAAGCTGTTCTCACCAGTTTGGCCTGGAAACATACAGCCAATACTCTCTTCCTGCTGAAGAAGTTCCCTTGACATTTAAATCCTGCCTAAAAGTCTAATTTCTGAAAGGATTGGTAGGAAAATAAGAGGTTGTGAATACAAGGGTGGCATGACAGAAGAAGTTTGTGCCTCTGCAGGGCAGCCTGGTGCACACATCTCAGCTGGTCTCAGCTGCAGAGCTGCACAGCACCACGCAGAGACACGAGTTCAGGTGTAAGTGCAGTATCGCACCCCAGCTCTGCTGCGCCGCAGAGCTTGCCAGCTTGGATGCGGCGTGTGGCTGCTGCTTTACTTCTCCCGGCTGCAGCGGAGCTGCGCTCACTGCTCGCGCTGGATCGGTGGCCGACGAGGAACCGTCTTCCTAGCAGAGCATGTCTTCCTCCTTGCAACTCTTATTTCTAAGTTCAGTTTAATTTATCCTCTCTTGGGGGTACAGGCTATGTTTTATTTGACACGATTCTGTGCCTTTGGAACAGGAAAGATAGATTAAAATTCTCTATTTCAATAATTTTGCCAAGAAACTAGTTAAAGGTCTATGCTGGGTTCAGCTGAAGCAAGGTTAGGATTTCCAGCCTAAGCTGCTTTGGAAATCTGATGAATCAACAGTTAGCAAGTTTTAACAGTGAAATCATCCAGCTCGCCGGAAAACTTGCTGCTCCAAAGGCTTTGTCTTGCTTATCACAAAATTATCACCAAGGCTGTCTTCTAGTACAAAATTCTTCTAAATTTCATGGGTAATTTGGGATTAGTTTAAAGCAAGGATTAAGATTTATATAAGGCTAACCTGTGCCAGGAGATAAAATCATGGTCTCCAGAAGGCATCTTCTTTGCAGCTCTGAAATGAATAGATGGTGCCTAGTTCTCTGCGGCTAGGAGGCAGCTCAACTGATAACACTATAAAAATCCTTAATTACATGTGATTTTTTTTAAAAACACTTTAACTGTCTCTCAAAGTGTTTAGCGTCAGTGTTGGAAAACACTACTCTGCCATGTTTGCTTTGCAAGATGGGTTTGCTGCAGGTACACGAGTCACTCCTCACTTGTTCTTTTTGGACTCTCTCTGTTCAGTGCTATTGATCTCAAATATTTCCCTTCCTTCCTACTTCTTTTTCTCCTGGCCATTCTCTTCTCACCATATATAATCTGATCAATAAGCAGCAGATTTTCATTTGGCCCATAGTGTTTGTGGACCAGCGGTGAATACAGCCGCGTTCAAGGAAAGCGGGGTAGTTTTTAAAATGTGGCACTCGCATTGCAGTGCGACTTTCTACAGCTTCATTTCCTGTGCATACTGAATTTCCATACTGCCTTTTCCATGGTCCACAGAGAGATTAATTAGCTGGACTTGATGGGCCTCGCCTATACGAAGCATGCATTTTCAAGAAGCATTTTCATTTAAGATACTTGTTTAACACTGCCTGTGGTATTAGAAAATAGAAGTTTCACGCAAACTTTTTGAGATACTTTGCCCTTTAAAAAGATTTCTGTTTTTCCCCTGTTATTATGGGGAACATTACGTTCAATTAGTTTTACAGAAAGCCTTCAGAGAGAGGTTTTTGTTCCCATGCTGAGCTCTCTTGTGCATACAAATTTGTAGTAAATGTAAACAGTGCAGCCCTATATTGGAATCTTGCATGGAACAACTCCCAGAATATGTCTTGTAGGTATTATCCTCACAGCCCGATGGGGGAAGTAAAAACACCACAAATTACAAAGGCATAGGCTCCCATTTGCGTTGCTCACTCCATAGGATGGAAGAATTCCCGTAACTCTGTCTCTTCTTCTCATGTTGGACACGGGCAAAACTTTGCTGTCCCTGCAGAGGAGGTATGTACTTTAGATGTTGGACTGTGAGATTGAAAAGCAGCATTATTTAAATACTTTCTGTATATTTACATCTTAACTTTGATTTTCTGAAGTCCTTTTCTACGAGTTCGTGCTAGAGGTTTTCAGGATGAAAAAGAAGAATTGGAAGAATACATAAAAGCTTCATAGATAAACGGTAGTTACTGTGAGATTAATCATCCAAAATAATCATCTAGTGGAAAGCATTACATACAACAATCTGGCAGTAAAAAGAAACACTGCTTTGTCTCTTTGAATCAATTTTATTTCCTCTCTTAATTTTCTGTAGTCCTCCCAGTGACGCACTACTTTTATAAAAGGATGGGGTTTGAGAGAGCATACTGAATGGAAATGATGGTATTCAATATATGAGAGGGTATTTAGCCCCTGCAGTAAATAAAAGAAGCAAGGCTGACTCTGTCCTGAAATAAGATTCAGAGATTTAGTGACTCCAAAAATACAGTATGCAGAATGGCTCCGTGCATCCTTAGGTGATTCGTACCCCTCTATTTTGAAAATTATCTTTAGACACCTATCAAGCAATTATAGCAAATACTTTTTATGTATGAGCTTGGAAAGGAAGATCTTATTTGAAACAACCATGATCTCTTATGTGGAGACACTAAAGACCTTAGCTATTATAGCTCTGCAATAAAACCCATGTTTAAGAGGCTTTGTATTGCAGTTGGCTTAGGAATGTGGAATTTTGCCATTTTGGGTTACCCTAAAAATCCAAATGCTTACAGATAGCAACCGACTTTCACTCTTCTCTCACTTATAAGATTTTAGGTCCCCTCTTTAGTATAGACAATATTCTCAATCTGAATTGTTCTGCAGCAGTTTATTATTGATATCCTAGAGGAAATACGAAATTAAGTAAAAGATCTCCTCTGTGTTAGTTCAGTAAGTTGCTGTTCCATTGACCTGTTGAAGTCTTTGAGATAAAGAAGAAAATACCTAGTGCTTTCCTTCCTCGGATGCAGGCAGAAGTTGGTTGCATACTGAAATGAGAATGCATTTCCCAGAGCAAGAGTTTTAACTGTTGATCTCTGAATCCCTCAGGGTCCGGGGAACTATGTCTGAAGAGCTCACAAAAAAGGCAAGAAAACAAACCCTAGGAAAGCCAACCTGACTGTCAGCCAGCTCAAATTCACTCGAGAGGTGTTCACCTTCTGGGATTTTCCAAACAAAACAAAGGTCAAAGCCACCGCCATTGAGTCATGATTAGAGATGCAGCATTTCTTGCGATCCAACTTCGATTTATGTTTAATATTCTGTTTAAGTAAAGGGTGGTCTGTGAAGAGTATGTCGCTTACAAAGCATGGTTTTTAATGAAGAGAGCAGAAATATTTTTGGATGTCTGACAAACTCTGAAAGATATCTCTTAATGGGGAGAGAAGATTTTTTTTTTTTTTTTTTTCTAGCAGAATATCTAAAGTTCCTGAACCCTGCCCTGGCAAAAAACTTGCCTTTTATCCTTATAAATTATAAAGGGTGAATACAGGCCTCTTAGTTTGTCTTGATTTAGTTTTATCCCACATGTATAGGGTTACAAGTATGTGGCAGTTAGGCATAAATGATATGATTTTATGCTCCAAATGCTGATAAGAGAGAAGCTTCAGATCACATAGGTTAATGCAGACTTGATTCAAAGACACCTAGTCTGAATCTCCTAGACTTTTTCAGACCCCACCTACCACTGCTGCAGAAGACTATAAATATTCACGGCTGCCAGCTGCTCGCTCCCAGTAGGGATGCCTTCCCCTGAAGTTAATCTTTCTGATTCAGTGGGGACCTTTCATCACCAAGCCGACCCAGGGGCTTCTGAAGTCATCTGTTTGTTTTACCTGATTCTTAAGCCTGAGAAGGCAAAGAACTGTTTGTCATCCCTGATCCCCGTTCCCAGCAAGTTTTTTCCTCCTGACTTCAAATAACAGCAGGAAACAACCCCAAAATTACTCTCAGATAAAGAGAGAGTGGACCATGATGTTATGACATGGCCATTGCAATTCCCCAACTTTGGGCAATTTATGTGAATGTCTAGGGTGGAGTGAACATTTTTCTTTAGCATCTTTATTCTGTTTTCCTAAAAAGATTGATGATCTGATTTTTTTTTTTTCTTCTAGAGTTTAATAAGCTGGAGCTTTCAAAGTTGTGCTTCACTTGCTCCCATGTTTGTACTGGCAAAGAGCAGATTTTAAAGCTGAGCCTTTTTCTGCTGTGTGTTTTTCTTCTCTGAGATAAACACAAAATATGCAGTTATTGTCATGAGAGCTGTAGGTGCGGGATACAACTGACACTTCCCAGCAGAAAATTCTCCGTTTCACCAGGACGTTTAGGCGAGGCAGCAATGATTCATTTCTGTGATAACGCAGCAGGAACACAAGTCCAATTGTTTTCTATGTAGGTCAGAAAGGGGTATGTTGGCATCGCTCTTCACAGACTTTATAAAGAAGTCTGGGAATGGGAAGCATTACAGAAAAAACCTGTTTTGTTACTGCTTAAGTTGTTACCCTGGCAGAGGTAGGCTATAAACAGTTTGCTGTAAAAGACTTGCCATCTAGCTGGCATAGCTGGATGCTGTCTGTATATGAGGAGGTTTAATTTTTCAGGTTAAACAGCTCGTTTACTCTTTACCCAGTCTCTGCGATTAAAGTCTGGGTCTATGTCAAGTAGAAAGCCCCCAGAAATACTCAATCATGCCGTTCCAGTGTGACTACCTGACAGCAGTTTATGTTCAGGACGGTATTTCATGTCCTTAAGAGTCAGGGGAAATTAGCAGGTAACTTGGCTAGCTCTGGATTTTTCTTGCAGCCTTGTGCCCTATGGAGTCAATGACAGAGCATCAGAAACTTGTTCACCTTCAGTTTTGGTTTGGCCTATCCAGTCAACACCAGCTTTGCATGCTGGCAGGAAACAATGTTGTTGCAGATAATAATTTTGTTTAACTCATTATGATGATTTATTGGACACCCCACTGCACGTTGTCACGACATGTCTCCTTGTGGGAGCCTACCAGCTCTTCCGTGCTGTCTCTTCCTTCCAAGAAAGCCTTTTGTTATTGAAGATCAAGAACCAAACTTTTCTCTCTTTTCTTCTGTGAGTGCTTCTAAGGGAAGGGATCTGGGACTGTTTTTATTTTGGTAGGTTTGGACAGTACCATACACTCTTTGGAGTACTGCGTGCCTCTGCATGTGCCCCTGCAAGCACCTCAGGCTCTAGTTTCCAGGTTTGTTCATCACCGTTCTGTTGCCATCAGCTACATAAACAGCAGCACTACTTATAAAGCTGCTCTATACCTGGGAGAAACTGAGGCATGAATTGTGCCTTCCTGTTTTGGGAGGAATAACTCCTTCCCAAGTGACACATCGCCTTGACACTGACTGTCAGCTTCTTCTTGTACTGTTGGGAGAAATGTACAATGTCTTACAGCATCGGTTTTATATGTTACAGTAAATAAATATTGCAGCCAAAGCCACGTTCGATTAGGTACTGCTTCGTACACATTTCAGGAAATAATTACTTTCTTTGTCCCCGTACCTTGAGATCTGAACAGATCCTTGAAGCAGTTAGAGGCAGTGCTCCAAAATCAGCTCATGCACTCTCCTTTCCTCTCTGGAAAGGAGGAAATAAATCCTGATGGCTGGACATGATGCTGTCTAATGATCCTATTATTTCTTGGCATGTTTATTAGCACAATGTGGACTTTTATGAGACTGTCCCACTCCCTCCCTCAGTCCTAACCATTTACAGTAATTCTTTTCTCTGGGCTTCAGTTAATTATTTTATGAAAATCTGTCTCATACAGGAAAAATACCAAGTGAGGCAATGATAAATCTGAAATAAAGATATATACAATCAAAGACGTTAAGTTGCAACACAATTCAGAAGTAATCCTGTTTGGTTGGTTTTTGTTTTTGTTTTTTTAACCTCAACATTTGATTTAATCTATTTTTCCTTGCTGGTGAGGCTTAATTGGGAAAAATAAAATAAATAAATAAAAATAAGGAAATCCTGTTTACCTGCCTAAAAGTCAGCGTTCTCTTCCAGAGAAAAGAAGACTGAAGCCCCAGCCAGTGTGGTTGTGAAAGCAACTGTAGCTTAATAGCTTTCAACAGAAGTCACTAGCTGAGGATCTTGGTTGTTACTGGTAATAATAAAGGCATAAAGAATACTATTGGAAGGGGGTTTTGGTTTCTGCAACTGTACACTTACACGAAAGGCATGCAAACACAGTTAGAGCAGAACACCAAGCTCAGGCACAGGGAAGCATCTGTATGTAAATGCAACTTGAATTTTCAAAGGGCTCCAACGCTGAACCCCAAATCTTTTAGGCATCTTTGACAAATCACTGTCAGTATCAATGACACAAAGGTTTGTGCTGGGAAGAAGACACAGGGCATGTCTTCTGTTGAAGCATCATGCTGTGATGAATGGCCAGGAGGTCTGGTGAGTCAGTCGTCCCTTCCGAGCCGCTCTTTGTTTCTGTAAATGAGCTAGTGTGTATCTGGGAGAATGGGAACTCGTCTGGAACTGGAAAACTGATCCAAGAAATAGCTCACTTGGTGCCGTGACAAAAATGTAGCTGAGTATTTCAAATGTTCAAATAATGGTGATGTTTTTAATGAAACAAGATATTATAACCTTGTTTAACACTGCCACTACTGTTTGTAGCTGAAAGAAATGGGAAAAAATAGTAAAATAGATGCACTCTAATCTTCCTGTTTTATTATCTGTAACACCAGAGTAAGGAGTAGCAGATAGGATGAAATAAGACCTTTTGATAAGACTTTACCACACTGACTGTCAGGTTTAAAGATCATACTTAGATTCGAATGATATAACGATTACTGCTGTATTAAGCTATTTATAAGTGTATTTATTTAATACCCTAATTTAATAAAGCTGCTTTTAAAAGTAACTCATTGAGTTTGTTCTGTTTTCTTTTAAAATGTGTTCAGTCTGTTTCCTATTAAAATTAAGAGAAATGGGTTCCACCTTGTTGTTTTCCGTTGGCACTAAGGATGCTGCTGACAAGGTGACAAGGTGGCCAAAATCCCACAAAGTTCAAAACTGGAATTCTTGCCTGTTCATGAAAGTTTTTTTTATTCCTTTAGCACAATTCCAGAGCAGTTTATATGCATCTGTGTGAAAACTTGTTTTTGTGATATAACAGCCTGCCCTACTGGTATTGTTTCCAGAGTCAAGATCCTGTATGTAACAGGCAAAATGTACTGAAATGGGCAAAATGTACTGAAATTTGCAAAAGTCTGTGTTATAACTGAGGGGTGAGTGTGGCATTTTGCATCCATGGGGGTCAGGTGCTGAAGCAGGAGCAAGCTCAGAGCTGCTACGCTACAACCACAGTCCCACTGTGCCAATGGTCCTGTAAGTCAACTGAAAGCCTTTATTCAGAGCCTCCTCGCTGACAGGAGGCAAATTCAATCTCTCTCTCTCTCTTTTTTTTTTTTTTCCCTCTGTGGCAGAGGGGCCCGGGGTGAAACCCCCTCTCCCCTGCTCCTGCTCAAGCGCTGGCCACCCTGGTGCCACACAGGCCTCAATTCACGGCACCAGCTGAACGAGCCCAGGAAGCTACAAGGTTTCCTGTCGCTTTTACAAGCGCTCGCAGCCTGCCAGGAGGAACCATCAGCCCAGTTTCTAATAACTTCGCGTTTTAATCGGGAAAAGGCTGACGTGGGTTTATTCCTGAGGCGCCCGCCCCCGGTGTCATGGCGCCCGTGCCCACGCAGGCCCCGTGACGCAGGGAGCTCCTGGCGGGGTGGCCTGGGCGAGGCGCGCTCCCTCAGGGGATTTCCCCCGCCTCAGCGGGGTGCCTTCGGGTGCCGCTGCTCAGCCCTCGCAGCTTTCTCTTTTAGAACCGCAGGGGAGGAGACATAGAAAGCTCTGTCCTCATCTGATGTGGCTTCAGAGCTGCCTCCCTCTGCCAGTTAGGGTTCACTGCTCAGAGACACTGCTCCTCGTGAGGAGATCGGGTTGGGGGATTTCAGGATGGCTCTGTCAGGAAGTTTTAGGAAGTTTTACTCTGGCCCAGGGAGGTGAATAAATCCATGACCATGAAAAGGGCCCGATCCCCACATTTACATCTCTGCAAAGTCTGCAGAAGTGTTTCTGTGCTGCTGGAGCCCTGCTGGGAATGTGACGCAAAGCACGTTTTCTCTTGGTATAGCACTGGAGAGAAAAAATCCCTCCCCACGCTGACAGCATGAAAACTGCTAATTCTGTTTTCTTCCTTTTAAGGCATTTACACAGCTTGAAGAGATTTCTTTTGTTTTTCAACCCCAGCGAGCACAGGCAGGCGATGTGAGAATGGCTCCGTATCGTACCCCATGTCACAGCACCCTGCACCTGAAGACGGGCACGGTGATGGACAAGGGCTGGGGATCAGCCTGCTGCAAACACCTGGATTTTGAAACAGATTGTGGCCCCCTCAGCTTCCCTGCCTCATGCTTTGTGCTGTGCATGGTGATAAAAGGCACAGGAGCCCAGCCCAGGCCGTGTGCCATCTCCTCCTGCTCTGTCCTGCTCACCTCTGGACCAAACTCTTCTCTCTCCCTTGTGCTACGAAAAGCACTGGGAAGGTTCTTCTTGACCAAAATAAATAATTCCTGCTTTCTATTTCCCTTCTCTGGTACCTGCCAGTTTACTCAGTGTTGGATTGCTGCATCACTTATGCTTTCCTGGTATTAAGTCCATGCCCTAGAGAGAAGCTATCCTTTTTCTGCGCGTTCTGGGAGAAGACAGATCCTGAAAAGCCAGAAGATGGCAAAGAAACACCTCCCATCTTCCACACACTGCTTGCTGCCTTCCTGCTCCATAGCTCCTTGCCAGCTCAGTTCTGCAGTTCTGCCTCAGAAATTTTGAGTTTACTTCCAGCAATAATAGTAAAAAAAAAGTTATTTGCGTGAATTTAAACATAAGCAGTCCTTGATGATGGCAAAGTCAGTGGGTTGGAAAGCTCTCTGTCCTGTTAGTGCATCCAGACAGCACGTGGACGTGGTCTTGCAGGAGCTTGCGATATGCTGAGAAAGACAGATTGGGTGGTCTGCTCCCAAGAGTAGACCTGGTGGGTGGGGAGATGCTGTAGATCATAATTTTGGATAACTTCAGCGCTGCACAGAAGACTGAACTTCACGCTGCTGTTCCCTGTCAAAAAAGATTACTGCTTAGCTGCACTCCAGCCAAGCCTCCTCGTTGCTGTTGGAAGTTGCACATGGTGCCACAGGGTGCACATGGTGCCACAGGGTGCAGGTGGTGCCACAGGGTGCAGGTCGCCCTGGTCGGGGTACAGCCACGTGCACCAGCTGAGGGTCAAGCAGCCGATGAAGCCAAGCACATACAGCCACCCGTGAGCTCCCAGCCAAGCAACAAGTGAGCTGGTGGGTTTTATTGGAGTGCGTTTAGAAACAATCCACCACAGTGCTTGGAAAACCTGGAAGAGCAAAGGAGGTGCCTGGCTCTGCCAGCAAAAACATCTCCTAAAAGGAGAAGATAAATTACTTCTTGCGTGCGGTGGACTCACTTTCCAGAAAGGCGGCTGCCACCAGTAGTGGTGGGAGGGATACCAGAGGCAGCTCATACAGGGAGGTGATTTCTCTCAGCATGAAATTATGCATCTGTTCTGCCTGCTACAGACCTCCCGACATCAGCCCTCCCTGCCTCGGCTCAGCGTCTTTCTTTCGGTGTGAGGCTGCAGGCTCCTGTGCAAAATATATATAATTTTAACATGGAATAGCTGCTGCTGGAGAAGCACATGTCAAAGGCACCAAAGCACTCCCTGAAAAGCTCTGAGCCAGCCTGCCTGCCCTTTCCTCCTGGGGCTGAGCATGGGGCTATTGGTTAGAAAGAGCTTTGCTGAAGTTTCAAGCAAGCTGGGAAAACTTTCTCTCCACTGGTTTCTCTAAAATTGAAATCGAAATAGATTCTTTCCAGAAGGTTTGTTCATATGCATGTAAACATGAACCAGAAAAATAATACCATTTGTTCTGTGGCATTTTCCTATAAAATTCTCATTATTTCAGAGTAATTTTTCCAAGCCCTGTTAAGTACATGTGGTAAAACCATTTCATCCTTACCAACAGAAAGCTCTTCCATCATTCACTAAAAAAGTCCTTGTACCAATAAAATGGAGAAATAAAAATCACATCAGTTTGAAGCTGGGTAACATGAAATCACAGAATGGTTGAGGCTGACAGAAACTCTGGAGGTCGTCTAGTCATCTAGCAGGGGCAGCTAGAGCAGGTTGGCCAGGACCATGTCCAGCTGGCTTTGGATGTGTGGAGATGAAACCTGCACAACCTCTGTGGTCAGCCTGCTCTCCTGTTTAACCACCCTCACAGAATTTTTGTTTCTTGTGCTTAAATGGAATTTCTTGCCTTTTGATTGGTGCCCATTGCCTCTTGTCCTGTCACTGGCCACCACTATAAAGAGCCTGGCTCTGTGTCCTTTAAACCCTTCTGTCAGGTATTTGTACACATTGGTGAGATCTCCTCTGAGCCTTCTCTTCTCCAGGCTGAACAGCCCCAGATCTCTCAGCTTCCCCCTGTTTAAGAGATGCTCCACTCCCTTAGTCATCTTCACGTCCCTTCGCTGGATTTGCTGCAGTATGTCCATATCATTCTGGCACTGAAGAGCCCAAACTGGATTTAGTACTTCACAGATGGCCTCAGCCATGCTGAGGGGAAGGATCTCCTCCCTCCACCTGCTGGCAGCACCCTGCTAAAGCAGCCCAGGAAGCTGTGGGCCTTCTGTGCCACAAGGGCACACTGGTGGCTCACGTTCACCTTGGTGTCCATCAGGTCTCTCAGGTCCTTTTCTGCAGAGCTTTCCAGCTGGGTGGCCACCTGCATGTACCGGTGCCTGGGGTTGTTCCATGAATGTCACGAGGTTCCCATCAGCCCGTTTCTCCAGCTTTCTGAGGTCCCCCTGAAAGGCCGCACAACCCTCTGGTGCATCAGCTCCAGCTCCATCACCTCCTCCCAGTTTTGTCTCATCTGCAGCCTTGCTGAGGGTGCTCTCTGCCCCATTGTTCAGGCCACTAATGAAGCTGTTCAACAGTATTGGCCCCAGTATTGACCCCAGGCATACACCAGCATCCTTATGCTGTCCTCTTGCCGCTGATCACATCCCTCTGAGCCCAGGAAAAGGGCTTTCAGGCAGTCTTTCAATCCATCTGATCATTTGTTTATGTAGCCTATTCTTCTTCAGCTTGCCCATGAGGAGGATGATATGAGAGGTAATGTCAAAAGCCTTACTAAAGTCTACATAGACAACATCCACCTCATCTACCAATCCAGACATCTCATTGTGGAGGGCTATCAGGTTCGTCAGGTGTGATTTCCCTTTCATAACTCCATGCTGACTACTTGCAGGCACCTTCTTGTCCTTCGTGTGTCTGGAAATGGATCGGTTGCTCCCTCACCTTCCCAGGGACTGAGGTAAGGCTGACTGGCCTGTAGTTCCCCAAATCTTTGTTTTTGCATTTCTTGAAGGAGGACCATTTTCTTTCTTCCAGTCTTAAGGATTGTCTCCTGATTGCTTTGACCTTTCAAAAATAATCAAGAGTGGCCTTACAATGGTAGTGGCCGGCTTCCTCAACACTCGTGGGTGTATCTCATGAGGTCCCATGGACTTGTGTATGTGCAATTGTTTAAATGCGCCCTAACCTGACCCTCCTCCATTGAGTGTAAGTCTGAAAGTCTTCCTTGCTCCAGACTTCCCCTAGGTCTCAGGAGAATCTATAGCACCCTATAGCAAGGATGCAAATTTCTGTTAATTCTCTGCAGTGCTCACAGTATATATATATATATGTATATATATATATATATATACATTTCATTCTGTTCTACAGTATTCTCCAGAAAATATGATCTCAACAGCAATGATTCCATGTAATCATAACCCATATATCTCTACCTTCCTTCTCTTCCTTATCTTCCCACCTCCAGCACCTTATTTCTAAATCCTCCTCCTCAGAGCCTTTGGGAAGAGTTGGCTTTGCGGCATGCCCGCGGGTTTGTGCTTCGCTCTCCAAGGCGCATGGGGCTTGCACATTTACACCTCTGTGGTGTATCCTTGAAAATTCAGCTTCATTTTCCAGAGGAGGAGAGCTCTGGTGAAGGTTTTCCATTAACCTCTTCCCAACCCCAGTGCTCAAGCCACTGCTGACGTTGTCAGATCCCCAGAAAGGGGTACCATAGCCACGTTGTGGTGGTGGAAAGGTGAAATGGTGCTGCTTAAACACCCAAATTTAATCTGCTACCCGGTGTGTGACTTGCAATACCGCAGGATTTCCCTGAAAGATTAATGATGTTAAAATGTGCTAATGGATGATGAGAGCAGCTTTCAGCTGCACGATGTGCTACTGGTGCTGTAAATACTGAACAGCTGAAGTAACAGCGGCACTCTGGGGGGGAGATGCTGTGCTGATTTTAGGGCCGTGTGTGCGGTACCCGGGCACCGCCGCGCCCCAGCACTCCAGCCTCATGCTTCAGCGGAGCAGGCTTGCTCTGAAATGACAGTTTTTCCAAAATGTTCTTCTGCCTTTTATGTTTGCCTCCTCAAGCAGAAAAAGACTCCCTGCATTAAAAACCACGGCAGGTTTTTCGGAAATGTTGTTTCGGCCTCCGTCTGCCCATCCATCCGCAGAGACCCCAGGTGGCACAAGGCCACCCCTCCCCATGCCTTTCTGCATGTACCCACATCACCCTGGGAACCAGACCGCTCCCCATCTTCCATCTGGGTGCCAAAATCCGCCCCACGCTGGCACTTTTTCCTTCCCAGCTCTTTCAGTGAGACTGCATCCTTCTGTAGTTTCAGCCACGGTGGGACAGCTGGATTTTGTACACTGCTAGCTGGGAAGATTTTCTGTCCAAGGAAACATTACCCACTGCTCCAGAACATAAATAAGGAGCAAAAATTTGGCAAATTTGGCCTCGTTTGGCATAAAGCAGGTGTATAAGGCAAGGGATGCAGATGGCACGATGGCCACACTAAATCCTCCAAACAGGCAAAGCAGGTCTCCGTTTTCAAGCCCATGCCCCTGACAATTTGTGATTCTTCTTGAAAGAACGAAATTAAATACCATGCTCTGGAGAATGCAGGTTTAACTTGGAGAGAGAGAGGGTCCTACTTGTAGATTTGACCAGAAAATGGGAGGCATCCCATAGGGTATTTTTGTTCTCCCTTTATCAGAAGATGAATTGGATGGTGTCATTCTCTATTAATCTGCATATGACCACAGAGTAACATCAACAGAACCCAGTGGGTTAATCCCTATTCATTCTGCAAGCTTTTCCAGGGGGAAGAGATGAAAGTGAAACAGTAAATTTGGGCTATTAAAACACTTAGTTCAGGCTGCATTCTGTTTTGGGTCACATCTCAAGCTGCTCACCCCACAAACCGTCTAACACCTTAAGTAAGAAGGTGCAGGAAAGATCTCCAAGGCCAGCCCCGCTACGGGGACGGCCCGGTGGGGCAGCAGAAACCGCTGTGGAGGAAACTGATGGAGAAGAAGAACAGACAGGAGATGCAAGTGTCGGTGCTCCCTGGCAGGAACGCTGCTCTGCAGTGCTGCATCCCAGAGGCAAATGGGCCGGATCCCACGGGACCTCTGCTCTGCCCCTGCCGTGGTGGTGGAGGAGCACGGCAGCAGCCGCCTGTGCGCTGAGGTTGATCGCGGCTGACTTTCTGCGGCCACACGCGATGGGTAGAGATGATTAAAGCAAACTCCAGCGCTCTCCTCAGCGCGGGGATGCTGATGAGCGGTGACAGCTGCACCGCTGCTGTCCTGTTCCGTGGTGGCTATCGGAGATGGGAGTGCAGAGCGCGGCACTAAGTGCAGCTTCTTGCAGCACGGTCCTTGGGAGCTTTTCTCCAAGGCGTGACAGGTGGGGGGCTTTGCTCTGGGGAGGCGGAGGAAAGTCTGTGTGGGGTGTGGGGTTGCACCAGGAGGGGCTGGGTTTGCTCTGTGATGCTTTCACTATTCAGACCCGTGTCACTCTGTAAGTGTCACCACAGCCAAACCGCCACGTGGTGACTTGCATTGCCCTCTCAGATCTTCTACCCACGCAATCTCTTCTCTTACCTAACTGTACAGCACCGGTCACGGTCGTAAACATCACCATACATCACTCCTGCAGTGCCCAGTGGGAAATCCTCGCACATCATTCAGAAACGCGATAAAAACTAAGAAGCCTGCAAGCAGTTCTGAAATCAAAGAGCCAGTGCACGCCTCAGTTGTTTCAGTGGGGATGTCGGGGGCATGGCCGCATGCCGGCTGCGGGAGGGCTGGCGGGGAACCAGGCATGCAAGGAAAACCAGCGTGTCCAAGCGGTGCTGTCAGCATGGCTGTGTTTGGGCTGGGGTTGCTGCTGCGGGTGCTGTCAAGGCTGGCAGCATAAAAGTGGCTCCCGATGGCTTTGGGTTTTGTTTACAAAGCCTCGGCCTCGTTGGTGGCAGCCGCACTGACATGGTCAGCGGGAAGGTGGTTGTATTCCAGGTTTTTAAAGAACTATATGGCATTTTCCTCTCTTTAAAGACACCAATCTGCAAAGGCACTGTGTTTGCAGAAGGATGCTCTCTCTCTTTAGCAGGGGAGAGCATTTAGTGAAATAGCTTCTCATCTAACATCAGTGCCATAGGGGACACCGAGCAGCAACAGGACACAGGAAAACCACAGCGAAGGGCAGCACGCTTTGCTTTGAGGCTTCAGTAGCTGGTTGCAGAGAGCACAGTGTTAATATAAGGCCCAGCACATCCAGACTTGGCAGCAGGAACTGCCCAGTGGATTTTTAAACGGTTTACGTGTTTCAGAACAGATGTGAAGCTGAAGTTTTGTTATTGCATGGCATTTCTCAGCTATTCTTTTCCATGAGATGTTTCATATGTTTTATACCCCGACGCACTTCCCCTCCCGTTGCTATAGTCCTGAAACATTTACATTATAACTTCATTTCGTAAAATTGGAAAAAGTGTATGTATTATTTCTCTCCCATCACCAGCCTCTCATTTCCGTCTCATGCATGCTTTTTTATCCAAAAGGCCACTCTGGGCTGTCTCTCGGTCTTTTCACAAGGTGGAAGCTTGATGCTGTAATTTTTCTGCCAGCAGGGACTGTGGTCATGCCTACTACCCACTCACAGTAGCCGTGCCAATGTAACTGCTTTTTTGGTCTGTCACATTAACCATATCAGTGAAAAGGGGTGGGTTAAGAAGCAGTAGACCGAAGGGGGAAAGCTGCATCTGTTTAATATATGCTCAAACAGAACAAATAGTTACTTTTCTTCCCCATTTCACAGAATCGGGGCAGCTGCCAGCTGTGGCCAGCAGCTGTGCAACCCCAGGGCTCGGCGGCCCCATGCCGGAGGCAGCCAGGGCCCCCAGCGTGCCTGGGGACCGGAGCTGGTTGTGCTGACGTGGCTGGCCTCCTCTCCCCTCTGAGAGAAATGACGGCAGGACCTGCACGGCAGCTCGTGAGGGATGGTCGTGGAGGCTGCCAGCACCAGGAGACCACCGGCAGTCTGGTGCTGTGAGGTGCATCAACACCAGTGTGGCAAAGGACAGATAAAGCCATGAAAATAAATACCTGGAAGGGCACCGTGCAGTCGCGTGGTTCTTCCTCATGTTGCTTTTCTTTTCATTTACAGCCTGGGGTTCCACGCGATATCCTCCGCTCCTCATGCATCACCATGAGGTGCTGGGCCTGGCCACGCCGTGGTCATCTTCATGGCAGCGCCTCGATGTTGCCTCTGCCCTTTCCAATGTGTTTGCCTTTTCTTTCCCATGCTCTAAGCTTCTCTTCAAACATTACCAGCTACACAGTCCCAGTGCCATGAAAAAAAAGCAACACACCACCACCACACACACACAAAGATAATTTCCAACATTCAGAAGTCTGGCATATTTCTGTTATAACCAAAAAGTGGCCGTGGCCTGATTTGTATAGACGTCTTCCTTTAATTAGGTGAAAAATGTGACTGCTTCAAAGCTGATTTATATTTCTAGCTGAAGCCCAGAATCTTAACCTCTCTTACTGTTTCCCCCATCTGAACTGTGCTTGGCTGTGTGCAGAGTGAGGAATTAGGGTCAGAGGTGGCAGTCAGAAGGAAGAAGGATCAATTGTTCCCATTTCAAAAGTAAACAGTAGTAAGTGCTTAATTGTTTCTGTAATTTTTAATCAAGTGGATTCTTTCAGATTGCTCTGAATAGCTCTCAGTGTGCACGAGCAGCGTGGACTGCCAACAAACCAATCCATGTCCTCCTCTTTTCGGAAGCTTGTGGGTTTTGTTGTGTTTCTTTTGCCGGTCCTGGGTGAGGACGAGCTCCTCTAGTGCTCCCTGCTGCTGCGCAGGAGGGGACTGCAGGGAACGTGCTTCTCGTTGGGTTGAACTGGTGCATCCAGCCCCAAACTGGGACAGGGTATGGGGAAATGTCAGGAAGTCCTGCTAGTCCTCTTCAGCGCGGCAGGGCAAGGGGACCACATGCTGAGCAGCCTGAGGAGCACTACTCTGCACAGTGCTGAGCTCCCACTGCCCTTGGAGGCTGCTGGGGGTGAAATCGACTCATCCGAGAACAAGCCCTTTGGTGGACGCGGGAGCTACTGAAGCCTTATTTCCAATGGATTTGTGTCTTGTGCTTGCCCCAGGAAAGCGTGGTCTCCTGTGCTAAACTTTTCAAAGCAGGAGGCCTTCACCCGAAGCACAGGAGACCATGCGACTTCTAGGAGACCTGCTCCTTCCAGCAGGGTCCGGCCTTTTCCTTCAGTCCCTTCCAGAGGCACTGAAAGGCTCAGTTCCCACAAAGACACGGACGTTTGCGGCTCCAGGACCAAACTGGGCTGTTGTGGTGATGAATGACCACATGGTGGTGATTCACATGTGGTGATGAATGGTGATGTGCTTGAAATGGCCCCATGGATGGTGAGATCAGGACAAGTGCTTGAGCTCCCTGAGCTGTACTGCTTCCTTGTATATCCTACAGATGGATTTTTTTTCTCCCCCTTCATATTTTTCCCCGAGTTTCCATAGTTTTGACAAACAAATGTAACCAGGATGCTAAGAGATTAACCAGGATCACAAGGACTTCCATGCCTGCTGGTGAACTTGGCTGTTACATTTTTTCTGCATTTCCCAGAGTCACTGGAAGGCTGCGGTGTTCCTGTACAGGTTGTAATGGATATTGTGCAAGCCCAGGCTGCAAAACTGCAGGTTAACTGTGAGCAGAGAAGAGGAGAAGAACAGAGCTTAGCTCAGGCAAGAGGCACACCCTCTGTTTTGGCAAGAAGCAGTTCAAATTCTTACTCTGATTTACGCTAGTTTATAGAAAAGGCTGTATCCAGCCCTGGAAGCATGTGGTAGTATTTAACTGTATGAAACTTGGAATCAGCTTCAAGTGCTGCATGTGGGGAGATCAAAGCTAATAAACCATATATTTTATATAGGCAATATCCGTGATGAAGAAACAAATCCATTTCAGCAATAGCTAAAGGGAAGAACCTTGTTCTCGAAAGCTCACACGGTGATGTTCCTCTTTGCTAGTTTTTAAGGGGGATTGCTCACTGGAGGCACTGCTTTCATACAAACTCTGCCAAGTCCTGTGCAGGTTGCAGGGGCAGCTCTTGGGCCATGGATGAGATGTGCGATGGCAGATGGGTGCTGGTGCCTGGGCACAGTGGGGTGGCAGCTCTGCCTCCCAGCTGGAGCCAAGTGCTTGGCTATGGGAAATGCTTTCCTCCCAGTGCAGTCAGGCTGATACGATGGGCAATGGCCATGCTTTTCCACAAGGGGAAGAGCCTGGGCCTCTGCTCTCCCCACAGATCTGCTTCTCATGATGGGCAAACCCCAGAATCCCATGCTGGCCTCAGAGACATTCCAGCCAGAGGAGGCTTGGGCTCACCACCACGGGGGTCTCCACCACGGGGGATGGCAGCTGTGCCCCTCACTGTCCTCTTTGGGGCTCTTCCGTGCTCACTCCCCCTCACCATGTGCAAATCAGCTTTTGTATCCTGGTTATTTATTTGAGGCCGGCTCTCCAGGGCTGCCCCACAGGGCTATTTTAGTCGCTTCCTCTCCCGAGTTCCTCCGATTGTTGGGCTGGCATTGTGTGAGTCACCCGCCACGCTTCCTCCCACGCTCACTCGCAGCTGGGAAGGAGCTCCTCCAGCTCCTTTTCCTTTGTTAACTGAAGCATCCTGAAGTGATCCAACCTTTAACACCACAACAGCTGAGCTCAGTGATGGCAGCCCTGTGCTTTGCCATCACTGAGTACAGGTCCTGATGGACACCAAGGTGAACGTGGGCCAGCAGTGTGCCCTTGTGGCACAGAAGGTCCACAGCCTCCTGGGCTGCTTTGGCAGAGCACTGCCAGCAGGTGGAGGGAGGAGATCCTTCCCCCCCATGCCACCAGTGAAGCTGTGTGTGAGTGCTCTGGCCTGGCCAGGGCTCACCAGCACAAGAGAGATGTGGGTGGACTGGAGGGAGCCCAACGAAGGGCCATGAAGATGATGAAGGGACTGGAGAACCTCTCTTATGTGGAAAGGCTGAGAGAGCTGTGACTGTTCAGCCTACAGAAGTGAGGGTTCGGGGGGACCTTATCAATGTCTGTACGTACCCGAAGGGAGGGTACAACGAGGACATAGCCAGGCACTTTCCAGTGGTGCCCAGTGCCAGGACAAGACACAGCTGGCCCAAACTGAGACACGGGAGGTTCCTTCTGAACATCAGAGAGCAATGCTGTACTGTGCAGGCGACCTAGCCAGAGAGGCGCTGGAGCCTCCTCCTCAGAGACCTTCAGAAGCCGCCTGGACATGGCCCTGGGCTCCCTGCTCTGGGTGGCCCTGCGTGAGCAGGGGTTGGGCCTGCTGGGCCCAGAGCTCCCTGCCAGCCTCAGCCACCCTGCGGTTCTGTGGCAGAAGGGGGCATGGAGCAGAGCCCGCTTGCTAAGGGGGTGCCGAGCACTGCTGGTCACGGCTCCATGATGGAGAGCAGGGCTGGCGGAGCTGCCCCAGCACTGTGAGGCAGTGCAGGCCACCTGGGCACCACATGGCCCTGCGAAATGGCTGTGCACACCTGGCCAGGCAAGCTGGCTTGGCTGTGGTGCAAATGAGCTGCTAGCAGATGAGCACTAAAAGTATCTAAAATACAGGCAGGGCAGGTATTTAAACATATGTGATGGGCAAGTGGTAAAACTCTTAAAGAAACAACTCAGCTTTTATCCATTTCCACCATGTTTCTTTTCATTTGTTTGTTTTGGGCTTTCTGCATTTTATTCCCCTGAGCACCAGACTTATACAGGACTAACATTTCTGCCACCGTAGGAGTGAAAAACATCAGCGAGCTTGGGTCTAGCAATTCCTTTTATTTTATGGAGTCATAATGTTTTCCAGCTCCATGCTGTGCTGGGCAGACTAATCCTCAGGGATGCTCCTTGCACTCCAGCCTTGCCCCCAGTCAAAGGAGGAAACCTAGCATTTCTCCCCCATTATCGGCTGAGGACATTGGCTCGGCTGATGTTATTTCTGCTGCTTGTTAGGTTTTCTCTTCAGTAACCAGTGACACATTTCCAACTGGGAAGGTATAAAATCACCCAACTGCAGGGGATAATCATCATTTTTGCTAGAGTGACCCTGATGTTTCTTATTAGCACCAGCAGTATGTGTGGGGACCTGCATGGTGGAGGGAGCAGATGGTGAAGGGGTCCCTTGGGAGCACGGGGAGAGGAGGAACACACAACTGCCACCAGCAGAAGCATCTGCCAGCCTGCAACCAGGTAACACCATCCTGGGCACCGCCACTCTGAGGTTTTCCAGTAGATGGAGACATGGCAGAAGGTGGGAAGGAAGGGAAAGGAAGGGAGGTCAGAAGGAAAGCTCAAAAAATGCAGCCTGCCAACAAACCCCTGTGACTGGTCTTTGGGTCTCGACCCCAGATGTGCTGATCTGGTAGCGCTGCAGGGGGCAGGTCCAGGCCAAAGCCATCTGGAGGGACACGGGTGGGCTCAGCCTCTCCCTCAGCATCTCACGAGCTGGGGCCGAGGCTAATAATGGTTTTAGGTCTGAGGAGCAGGGGGCCACCCTGTAAATAGGAAAAAGCAGGCCGCTCATCTGAATGACTTCATTATTCCCCCGAGACGCCCATTCTGCCTCTAACAGACAGTTGCAAGGAAGCTGCTGGCTCTGGGGCTGGTGACACAGCGCAGCAGCACAAGGATGATGTACACAGGCCTTTCCTTCCCTTGTCATTTATTGGAGCATCTGGGATCTCGTTTCCTACAAATCAAGACAAAATCTGGAAATCAGGTTTTGGTCCCGGCTGCAGCTCATCAGATCAGGAGATGAGGAGGGCTGGAAGTGCCTGCTCGCAGCTGGCTGGGCTCTGCAACACCTGCGTCTCTCAGTGCTTTTTAATTTAATTCCCTAAAGCCTGCTAAGGTTGTTGTGGTTGGGACAGGCTGGTGTGGGGCCCCAGCAGCACCTTTCTAAATTTTGGTGCCACACAGTTCCAGCTGACCGTTGCTGGACATCTTCCCACTCTCCTTCAGTAGGGATACTGGGTGTCACAAGAGCAGGAGAATTAAGGAATCTTTTTCCTTCCAAATTTACTATGTTTTTCCTGGAAACTCTAAGAAACCCAGGGCTGGAGGGGAAGTAGCTGGTGAGCTGGAAAACATTCATTTTGCTCCCAATCTTTCTTTCCCTGCTGCTTGAAACAGTGGGAGAACCCTTGAAAGAGTCTTGCCCCTTGTGTCCCCGACCCCCCAGCACACCCGTGTAAATGTTTTCTAAAGATGAGCCTTACCAGTGGTTGACATGAGGTGAAGACCAAAAGATATGAGAATCCAAGAGGTTGTATCCCAGGCCTGCCACACGCAAAGCTCTGGCTTTGTGCAGATCTGCATCTACTGCCTAGGTCAGTAGGGCAGGTAGTGTAACTACTCAGGTACTTCTGGTATTTTTACTGTAACACTGGAGCAACTTGCAGCGCTTAAAGTATTTCTCACATGAGCTCCCTTTTACAGAAAAGAGTGAAAAAAAACATGAATTTCCAAGGGCAAATCAAATATTTGCAGCAAAATAGAGGATTCAGCCAGGGCCTTCCGAATTCCTGACTGCTACCAAAGTTGCTGCAAGACCCTGGCAGGACTGCAGGACATAGGGCCAGGATGCTCGGGGGGCCACTCAGGTGCCCTACAACATCCGTGCATTTTGAAATGTGCACGCCTGCTTTAAAGACAACCCTTAAAGATTTTCTGGCACTGGCACAGGGATGGTCCAACTGACCTACTTTTACAGATCTTTCTCATCGCTGACCTCCGTGGTTCATTGACTACAGGGATTGCTGTGTTTCTCATTAGCAGTTAGAAAGCATTTTTATGCTCCTGTTCACTCGGCGCGCAGCATGCAGCAAAATATTCCAGAAAGTAATCCTGCTGCACGGCTCAGGGCTGCAGTCCACAGAGAAGCAGGCTCCTGGAAAAATCAGAAAGGTGAGGCCAAGGAAAAGCACGGGATTTCTGTCGTGCCTGGGCTGCGGGGCTGTGTGCTGGGTCCAGCGTGTCTGGGTGCAGCTCCCATCGTGGTCCCCCAGCTCTCGCCTCTGCTGAGCTGCCAAAAGGAATCCAACAAAGACAGCACATAGGGTGAAAGCAGAAGGGCCTATGTTCCCTTTCAGACTGGTTTGCTTTCATGGAAATATTAATTTCCAAGCAGTTACTCCTGATTTACTGAGTGAGACTGGAATGAGACCTATGGTATTTACATAGGAAATGATGTTGACATCTCGCTTTTTATGTGAGCTCCTCGGGATTTCTTTAGTCTGGCTGCTTCTCCAAGCGTATGTCCATGAACTGCTATTTCTTCTCCTGCTGCACTTCAGAACGGTGGAGCTGCCTCCCACAGGTTGGTGGTGGGGCTCTTACCAATGCGTGTGATAGCTCAGGGGCTGGGGGTGCCTTTCTGCCACCCCACCCTCACTATCTGTCCTGGTGAGGCTTTCCAGGCTGCTTTGCACCAGCTCGGGTGAGGTTTGGAGCTGCAGAGGGAGCGGCAGCAGTCCCACGCCAGCCATGGCAGTCTCTCTGGACCCAGGAGAAGGAGGAGCGGCACCAGGACCTGCTATCTCTCTGCGAGGGAGTGAACGCCCCAGTGCTGGTGCGATAAGAAGCTGGGCTGAGGTTAGCATTAAACTCACTTTCTCAGCAGATAGCAGGTGGGGGAGATTGCATCCCATCGCCCAGAAGTGTTATTCCCACCTGGTCTAGATCTGCACTCTCCTTTCCAGACTGAGCCTGAACTCTGGTGCTTCTCATTTGCTTGTTTTTGAGTTGGCTTTGACATCCCATGGTCACCCATGGCTGGGGACCCTCACCCTGCTGGGTGCTGGTGTTGTGCCAGGCACTGCAACACGGAGCCTGCAAGGGGCTGGGCAGCAGCAACACACCTCACGTGTGCTGAAGATGCCCTGCAGGATATTTTCCATTCTTCAGACACCACAGTGCTTTCCTTGATTCATTTCCTCCTCGTACTGACTTACTGTTTCTTAAGGAAAAAAAAAGAAAAGACAAGCATTAACTAACCCCAGGATTTCACAAATACCTTCTTCGAGGCTTTTGGTGAAGATCAAGTGTAGTATAACATTAAATATTTAGTATGCCCTCTCAGAAGGGATTAGATCTTTACATATGAAAAAGGGAAGAGACTTAAAGATTAAATAGATCTTTTAAACATCCAGCTCTGGTGACTCAGAATGACAATGCCAACAGGCACGGCTAAAGAACTGGCAAGCATGGGATTAGGCAGAGCCCGGGTCAGGGCAGGAGGGAGCTGCGCTGTGCAGAGGATGTCAGTGGGGGAGTCATGGAGATGCCTGGGAGGAGGTGACATGAGGCTCAGGAGACTTGGGCAGCCGAGAGGAGAGGGGCAGGAAAAATGTGACAGTGGACGAGAGGAAGCAGTGTGTAGCACTCAGATCTGGTGGCTTGGCATGTTCTCAGCTGGTCCCTGAGTGAATTACCCACTATATCACACTCCTGTAGTATCTGAGTGTCTATGATGAAGCCTTGGAGTCTTCCCAAAGGACTTTGAGCAGCCCCTCCTGTGATGCACTGAAAGAAAACCACCGCTCCTGCTCCACAGAGTTTATTCACAAAGAAGAGTTCATGCCATAGATATGCTTATATACACACAATCACACAAATTAAAAAAGAGGATTTGTGAAATGTCTCCCCCTTTAAACCAAAAAATAAAAATAAATTCAAAAGGCAGAAGAAAGGAAAAAAATCACAACAAAATCCTTCACGCTCAGTGTGTTAAAATGAAGGGTTAAAGCAGAGGGCTGTCCCTGCTGCCACAAACCCTTCTCTTTCTCTGCTTTTAAGCCAGAAAACCGTGACATGAAGACAGCTCATGAGAGAGCCTGCAGTCTGGCTCCTTAAACCTCTCTGGGAGGGCTTAACTAACGCGATGTGGCAGCGGCACGCGTGCGGTGCAGGACCCCTGCCTTCTCGGCCAGCTGCCCAACAGGCGAGGGCAGGCGCTGGGAAGTGTGGACTTCCTCGCTGCCCTGGCTAAGGCACCTTTTTCAATTCAGTCCTTTCTAAGCTATGTACCTGTAGTGCTCAGCCTGGAAAAGATGCTTGACTGACCTTCCGTGAAGCTGATCTCAGCCTTTTCCCAGCCCAGCTCTGTGCCATTCCCGCGTACGAGTGAACAGCAGCTGCCTACATGGGGAAAATAAGGTGTTGGCTCAGCCCAGAAGAAGTGCACTGCCCAGGATTTCCACAACATCCCAAGTTCAACTGCATCCCATTTTGTTCTGCGGAGCAAAACTCTGAATGACTTCAGTTGCTTCCCTTTGAAAATAATTGCTTTCCTGATGCAGCCTTGAACACCCAAGCAAAGAAATATCTCTTTCTCGCTACCAGCCCCGCTGAAGGAGTGGCAGGGACTGGAAACTGAGACGTGGTGAGCTCAACATGACTAATGCCTATCAGATCTACTTCCCGTCACTGCGGTGCGACAACTTACAAACCTGAAAAAAATGTGCTAAAGCTGGTGAAACCTGTCCTCGGTTTGCCAGTTAGATTCACAGAAAACAGAGTTGGAAGAGGCTGTTGTAAACATTTACTCTGACTTCACATGCAGTTTGGGCCGGAGTTTCCCTGAATTAGTTTGCCTTTGAACTGGAGTATTTCTGCTTAAAAATGCATTATAGGAAAATTTCTGCGTTTTGAAAATCCACCTCAGACTATGCTAAACCATTCTCATGTTTAGTTAACCTCAGCTCCTAAAGCATCTTCCTTTTGGTCTAAAATCCCTCTCCCTCAGCATCCAGCTCCAGATTTGGCCACACTTGTGTTCCAGGCTGCCAAGCTCCCCGGTCACCTCTTTATTCTGTTTGTCATCGCATGTGGTAGGAGTCACGTTGCCCTCCTTTGGATAACCACAGTGTGGATGTCTCCAGCCGAGCAGGTCACAGGCTCTACACTCGGCCAAAGAATCAGGTGCTTTGAGGGTACAGTCTCTGTAACCTGGTTTAGAGCTCTGCTGCAGCAAGAGGATTGCACTCCCAGAGCACTTATTCCTTCTCATTGACTTTAAAGGGAGTCTAAATATATCTGCGTTTGGACAGATGAGACCCACCCGAGCAGTCGGCGATCCCAGCACTCTTCGCTCATCTCTCACAAACTACAAAAACACACCGAGATCCTCAAAACTACTTTACCAAGCGGAGTCATATCTCCTTTCAGTTACACCCATCGTCCTTCCTCGGACTTTACAGCTTCCCAAACCCTTCCCTTGTTTTTCCTGCAAACATATAGAAAGCCCTGACAACAATACCTTGCCCTTTCCAGCTGCGGATTAGGGCTACCTAAATGTTAAAACAATGTTCAGGACACGGTTCATTCTTTCAGGGGTTATATTTACTGCCTTGTTTGTGTCCGTGGAGGGCTCCAGGGTCCATTTGAGCTCCACGTTGGCCAAAAGCCACCACCTGGAGAAGCACAACCTGCTCCCAGGGCTCGTCCCCCCTTGCCAGGCTGCATCGCTGCTGCTTGGCTGCCCAGATGCCTCGTCCAACACACCGTGACGGGCCTCAGAAATGAAACCCAAAGGGAGACTGTGCTGACTCAAGACCAGAACTGGGTTTCCACAGCTCTCAGAGAGCAGCCACTAAAGGAAAAGCTGCTGGGAGAGCCCCAGGCAGAGGCGAGCTGTTGACGGAGGGTTTCTGCAGGAAGACGCTGCCTTCCTGCCCGCGGGGCTGTGCACATCTGGCTTCCTCCTCTCCCAGTGGCAGATGTGGGTGTCTGCAGCTGCAGGGACATCAACACTGCTCCCTGCCGCTGGGGACAGCTACGTGAACGGCTGGCTGTGCCGGTGCCTCCTCCCCTGCTTCCCCCAGACTCCGGCCACTTCCCTTCTCCGTTCTATTCCAGGTTTTCCTTTTGGAGAGGCTTTTTCCTGGACGTCCTTTGTGTATGCTTTCAGCTCAACAGAAAACTCTTGTTCCCTCCCAGGCCTTTCTCTAGGGCACTGTGGACAAGTAGCCATCAAGCTGACCAAAACAAGAGGATCCCGTTCTCCTGCCCCTCATCAGCTCTTGGGACATTTTGCTGCTTCTGCAAATTCGGAGCAGTCCTTGCTTGCGGCAGGGCCATGGATGGGTCTCTGCTCTGTCCCCAGAGTGCCTGGTGTTCCCCGGGCAGCCAAGAGGAGGAAGAAAAGGTTTCCTCTTCTTTCCCAGCCGGGGTGCCTGGCTACACCTTATCCCAGCCTCTGTGCATACAGGTGGTGCTGGAATTGCCACTGCTGCAGGGTGGGCAAGCAACAGGCAGAGCGAGAGGAAAAAAAGAGATAAAAGCTCAGCAAGTGGATGGTTTGCATATTTGGAAAGATCACACAGAGGGATAGGTGATGCTGAAGTGCTCCAGGTGGCATCAGGTGCTTCAGAGCGAGCAGCACAGATCCGAATCGGAGCCACCTGCCTTCGAGCCCTGGAAAGCCAGCCCTGATCCCCCCATCCTGTCCCCACCGGCCCTGTTCCCCCACATCCCATCACCTCCAGCCCTCTCACCTCCAGCCCTAGCCTCCACCACTGCCATTCCTCTCAACGTTCAGAAAACCTGCCTCTGAAGGCTGTTAGGTGTTCCCATTTAAATACATAAGATTTGAAGTACAGCCACAGGGTTCGAGCTGAGCTTATTTTAGCTCCTTGGGTTGGTGGTGGAACAATCCTGGTGAGAGGTGGGGATGAGAAGGTGGGGACCAAAGTCTGTTTGCAAATCCGCATTGCTTCAAAAGTGGAGTGGGATATACACATAAATATAACAGAAGGTCCTTGTCATACAACTGCTGATTATTATCATCTTTTTTCTTTCTTGTCTGGTTTTAACAGACACCTGTGCTTCAGCTGAACTTCTCCCCATTAGTTTTACTACCTTTATCATCCCACACTGCCTTTCCCTCAGCTGTCTTAGCTTTTGTTTGTATGCAAATCATCAGTGGTAGTGAATTCCCTGAAGAGGAAAACAAAACACAATTGTCTGCAATTATTTGTTGCTAATTTTTCTATGTATTCTTCACCGCTGAGCCCTGCAAAAGAGGGTTGTTTTGTTTTAAAAACATCTCTGTTGAGCTAAAGCTAGATGGAAATCCAACAACCTAGTGGGCAAAACTCTTAAAGGTAGCGAATGTTTCCAAACCTGCGCTGCTCCTTCCCCTGCACAGAAACGCTCCACCAGCACAGCAAAGCAGTAAAACATGGGTCTGGGGAAATGCATTCCTCTGGTCGTCTTCTCGTAGCACAGAGCTCCTAGGTTTGAACCTTTAGTCCTCCAGTCATTTCCTGGTGTGTGTAATTACAACTGTTCCTGAAATACAAAGCAAAACAAAAGAAGGATGATTTCTGCCAAGTAAACTGCATTGTTATGTCAGTTATGCATGCCTTTCTCAAAGTTAGCCATTAGGGCTTGATGTGGGTTCGTACAAAGACGTTACACCTCCTCAAATAACCAGGGAGGGAACAGAATCCAAGCTGAGAGCACCACCAGGTCGGTTATATTACTTCTCTTTCTGACCATCTTCATGAGTCCTTCACAAAGTAAGTTGACTGTAGATAAGGTAGCCTCCATGTGACAGTCATGCTGATTTGTGAGAAGCGTTTTCATGGCCTGCTAAGAGGATTATCTAGAAATCCCATCAGCGGGGTGAGTGCGAGAGCACATCGTTACTTTGTCCCTGCAGTCAGTGCAATGGGTAGAGCTCGTTAGGTACTGAACCTTGATTAGGGCTTGTGGCTGTTCCCTGCACACCAGCCCCTATTTTCCTCCCTCCAGTGACCGGCAGGGGCATGCTCCCCATGAGACCCCATGCCTGCCAAGACCAGATCGGGGTGGTGGTCCCCAGCTCACAGGCAGCAGGCAAAGCAAGTCAGTATCTTTGATTTAACGCTCTTAAGATCTGAGCTGTTGTCTAATTAACTGCCTATTTAATAATGATAATAGTTATTAATACCAAGCTCTAATCTGTTCTTTTCATTAGTAAAGCCAAAAGCACAACACAGATTATGCCTATATTACATAAAAGCAAAGGTGAAACAGAGATGGGTGGATTGCCTTCCCCAGGGTCACACGTCAGTTTACTGGCAGATCTGGGAATAAAACCTCGTTTTTCCAATCCTTGGTCCAAGGCTGGAAATGCCAGGTCCCCTGGTGGGGTTTCCTGAGTGTCCGTGACAGCTTCACAGCCTTTCCCACTGCAGCCCTTCCAGAAACTGGAGGAAACCTCTCCTGGACCAGAGTTCACACACTTCAGTTCAAGGCTGCATTGCAAATGACCTCCTGGAAAAGGATTTTCTCCAGGGAAGCTACCGGGCTATCACTCAAGGCAGCATACAGAGCTAGCCCAGCTCTCAGGACAGTTCAAAGGCCCTCCAAGGGACAGTTCCTAGTCTGAGATGAACTTTGCTTCTTTCTCTCTCTTCTTTCCATGTGTGTGCTCTGTATTGCTACCCAAACACAAGCAACCACATTATATTTTTATTCCATGGCCCCTTGTGTGAAGTAGCATTGATTTTTTTTCCTCCCTGCTTTTTATTTCAGGATCCATTTTCTTTCTGTATCCCCTTCATTCTGTCCCTGGCTCTTTTACGTGAATTCCTTGGGTATCCCCAGGTGCACGTCTCACAGCACCTCTCTGCTCAGTGCTTTTGTTCATCCCGAGCCATAAGCCAAGTGCAGCTGTATGAGAGCTGCTCTGCTCCGTCCAGTCGTGCAGTACAAGAAGAGACCCTTGGTAAAGGCTTGTCTGGCACCTGGCACACCACTTCGGTAGCACTCAATGTCACCCTCCCTGGCATGGGCATTATGGGGTTTGTCGAGTTTGTGTAATGATGGCAAGACCTCTGGGACGCCTGCTACTCTGAAGGGATTCACTTAACTGTATAGGTATATTTGGATTTCCTCCCAACTTAGATTTCCCGTTTTTCTCAGATTTGATTAGCTGAATTATTATTTTATAGAGGGGAAAAAAAAAAAAAAAAAAGACTTCAAACTCACTCTCCAGTGGAGTAATATTTGCATCCTGTCTATCAATGAAGGATCTCCTGCATATCTCTTTGCCAGATCCTAATTTTTTTGCAAAGTCTCCTTCAGGCAAGGGCGTAGTGTCTTGAAATATAACAGGTTTAAGCAACCATTTTGTAGCAGGATATTCCTCAATTCCCCTTGCATACCTAACCGAAAAGAAGAGATGAAGACCAGCTTTAAAAAGCTGAGAGAAAGAGGAGTGTTTCTGCGTTAGCTATTAGCAGGTCAAAGGCTTCTTGCAAGGAAACCTGGCCATTTACACAGCAAACTGAGAGCACACAGAGTATTTTTCTCCACCTTCCCTGCAGAGAGCGAACTGAAATCTAGGAATTAGGGCTAAATTGTTTTCAATTTTTGTAATGGCTTCAGATAAGTGGCTTTTTCTCCTCCACTTCAGTACACTTGACAGCCATTATGAACCTCCCTGGCCAGAACAGGCCCTAGAGCCCTCAGTCCTTATCCCAGCAGATCTCCCGGCTCCCAGCTGGCACCACGAGGCCCCGTGCCGTGGGTGAACCATTGCATGGGTGAACCTGCAGCCCCTGCTCGGGTCCCTGCAGCCCCTGCTCTCAGAGGGGGGCTCCAGCTGGGCACCAGCCCTGCAGCCAGCCTGCCCAGCCCGGCCGGCACCACCCCCAGCACTCCCCACACACCCCCGTTTTGTGCCCCAAAAATGTTTGTTCAAAAGCAAAGACGAGCTCTTTGGGCTTGTCTATTTCAGGATCTTCCAGTGCCTGAAGAAAATCACCGAAATAACTCTTCTTTCAGCTCTCTCACAGCATTCGGTGCCTCCGACTGACCAAACCTTTGCAGAGAGCAGCTCTTAACTGGTAGGTTCAAGAAGACATACTGAAAGTACTGGTGGCGATTAAGGTTGATTTTACCATCTGACATCTTCTGAATGCTTCTCAGATGATCCCTCCAATCACCTCCTGAAAAACACGAGGACTCCTTGCACACCAGGGGTCTGAAAGGTCCCCAGCACTTTCTGGGGACCCCAGATGTCTTCTCCAGAGGTCCAGATAGCCAACCAGAGGGTGGGCCCTAAACCTTAGTGTTAGACCTCAGGTTCATCGAGGACACAACGGTTGCCTTCATTGAAATGCGTAGTTGGTGAGGAAAGGATGGGGCCAGGTGACTGCTCACTTCCCACGGGGACTTAGACCCTGGCAGAGCTGGGGCACGTCCAGCTGAAGGAGCACAAAGGGCAGAGGCAGCCCTCTGCTGTCCTTCAGCTAATGAGGAGCAGGAGACCCTGCTCCCACGGACACGTCCCACCAGTCCTCCTTCCAACACCACCTGGCTGGACGGAGCTTTTCTCTTTCTAAAAGCCCTACCAACAGCACACACGTGTAATTTGGCAATCACGCCAGGAGCAAAATGAAAGCGTTGTCTTCCCTTCAGCTCGCTATCTGCACCATTTCCCCCTGGTATCCTTTCTCTGTTATTTTGTTCTTTTCCCTCACTGCAGTCATTTAAACAATTTCCAGGCTCACACTGAAGTGAAATCATTTTAAGACGGCTTCCTCCTGTTTAAACTAGGAGGAGAAAGAAAGAAAGAGGAAAGAAAACCTTTCTCGCTTTGCTCTCAGCCCTCCGGTATGAGCAAGTAAAAGCTTTGTAGAGTGGTGATATGTCCCTTCACCCTTACGGCATAGGTACCTTGCCTATAAAACCTCAGTCATGCTACGGATCTTCAGCACAGGTAAATCTAACAGCCAGGCCAAAAGGATCTACCTGGTCCTCACGGTGGTTGTTGTAAGCTTTCAAATACAATATTTTCATTATATTGATATTTAAAAAACTGGCATTGGTAAAAGGAGGTGTATTTTGCAAAGCTATTGCTTTGGACAGCAGCCTGTCCGAATGTGAACAGCCACCCCACAGCCCCAAATACACCCCTGGGGGCTCAGAACGTGCAGGAGGGGATGCCTCCAGGGTCCCCTGTTCCTTCTTGTTCATCAGCTACTAACGTGACTGGTGGGATGACTGCCAGCTTCATAAGCATTCAGGAGGTGCTCAGAGGTTGTAGGTTCATCACCATTAGTGAATGGAGGCTGAAGGGGGACACAGCACTTCCCAATTCTGGCTTTCAGGGACTTTCTCCAGCCTTTCGCACCCCAGCTGGGCTCTGGGAGCAGCAGAAGATGCTCAGGGTCTGTGATTTTGGGGCTGGATTCAGGCTGCCTGGCCATGGAGAGGCTCAGCACCCCTCTGCATGGGAGCAGCTGCCTCCATCCACAGCATCAAGCACTCCCACAGCAACTAATTAGTGCTGCTGATTAGCACTGCCTTCCCATCACCAGACACGCTGCAGATCACCTTCTCCTCAAGCCTCCGTTATCTCCAGGGCAGAAAAAGCCCTGGCAGCGAACGTGCCTTGCAGCATGCCCTGCGGGTCAGCTAATCCTGCCCCTGCAGGGCTGGAGCGAGGGCTGGGCTTCACGCAAGGGAACCTCGTGCAAAAAAAAAGTCTGTGAAAGGATCGATGTAGGGTTTTGTTCTCTACATCGAGGTGCTTCTTGCTGGCTGATAGGCAACTCACCAGAGCTGCTGAAGCTGCGGAAGCTCAGCTGTGGAGCACCATGTCCATAGAGACATCGCTTGCACCGCCTTTGCCACTCTTCTCTGCAACAACCACTGGCGGGCCACGCAGAAGCCAATGTCCCAGCAGAAAACAAAAGGGCAAGCTGTTTTAGTCTGGTTGAAATGGGAAAAGAAGGATAGTTACAGAATACGTGCTCCTGCATCAGCCCGTCCTTTCACAGCTGAGGACAGGTATTCAGCTGACATCTCCGCAGGACGCTGAGATGGGAGCAGCATTGCTGTATGTGCGGGCAGCCCGTGCTTCTCCACCCCCCTGCGCCATGCCCCTCGCCTCCAGCAGCGAGGGGGAGGCAAGCCGGGATTGCGAGCTAAAAGAAATCTCTAAGCAGCTTTTTAACTTTTGGATTTTGATTCCATCGGTGTCATATTTTCAAGCTTTTCTCCCCAGACGAGAGAGCTACTAACGTTTTCTTTAAATAAACACAGGCGTTTTCACATAACTGCATTATTCCAGGAACCTTACAGCAAAGCCAGAGCCTGCTAGGGAGGTGTGAACACAGGGTTCCCCAAGCATCGCAGTGCTGTCTCTTGGCACAGGAGGCACATTTTTGCAGGGGGTGGGAGTTATCCTTCGTTTATAGAATTTGCACTCTGATCCAGTTTGCTTCCTGAAGATGTAGCAGCCCCACGGCAGTTTTCTCAGCGCCTCAGGGGGCTGCTGGTGGGAGCAGGGCATTGTGACAGCACCAGGCTGCAGGAGATGGAGAAATAAAGCTGTAAAAAGAGCGGGGTCACTGGAGGGATGGTGGGAAGCCCCCCACCAGACGAATGGCCTGAACGCTGCTGTGAACGAAATTATTCTGCTGGGAAGCTCAGGCCCTTTCCTTGGGGTAGCAGAGTCAGGTGAATTAAGCTCAAGTCAGGAGCTGTTCTTTAAGGCATTGGCCTGACTACGACCCACAGTGGGTATTAAAGAGAGTGATTCAACCACCCGTGCGTCTCTTTCTTTATCTGTAAAATGGAAAAAAAATGAAGTATTACACTCAAAAAGCCTGAACATCATGTTTGTGTGGCGTAACAGGAAAGCTGTGTTAATGATCTACCTCATATCTGCAAGTATGCAGGAAATGAACATAAACAAAATGTTCTCTGGTCTTTGGTTTCAGAAATCCAGAATTTATTTTTATCTTCAGATTGGCACAGATAATGCTACGCTGCCTTTCTGAAGGGCCACTAAAGAGTAGATGGGGTTCTGAGTGCCTAATCCATGCAGTTTTTTCTCTGCCTTTTTGCTTAGCAGTCAGGTCTGAACGGGAGGAGAAGGAACGGGTTCATTCCCAGGCACCTTGACTGCCATGGGCCTTGGAGTTACCAACCCACCATCATCATCACCCCAGCAGCTGATGGGGGTTCGAAACAGCCGTGTTTATGCACTGCTGGTGTTTGCTAGGGCACAGATTTTTATCTTTGTTCACGGACACGGCTGCAGCTCGCTGTGAAGGGGCCACATGGATTCACCTCCCTGTGGCAACCTCGCCGACCCGTGCGGCACAACGTGGGCTGGCAGCGGGCATCACGAGGGCTTGGGCAGGTTGGGGGATTTCCAGCTGAATGGTCTTTTTGTTGTTCTTTGGATTGGTTTGGTTTCCCATTTGAAAATGCCGGTTTATCAAAATGGGAATGTTCACAGGAGTGTGCTGATTTTGACAGGCTGCAGCAGCTGGGGGAGCTAAAAACCATTGGTTTTGCACCAGGAGGCTGCGTTTTCCTCCAAGCAGCCGTCTGAGGGCAGCCCGGACTCCTGGCAGAGCAGGCAGCACCTCTGCTCCCTTGCAGCAGAGCTTTCCTGATCTTTTACATATCTCCAGAGTTTTCCCAGGATGGAAGGTGCTTTTTTTTTTTTTTTTCTTCTTCTTCTTCTTTTTTTCTTTTTTCTTTTTTTTTTTTTCTCTGCCTCAAATAAGAATTCCTGACCTTGAAAAAAAAAAAAAAAACAGAACAACAACAACAAAAAACATTTTATAGGCTTTCTGTCCATCCTGGACTATCGACACACACTGATGAACTGGAATAGCCACTGTTGAATTGCTTAGCCAAAGAACTGATTAACTGCTTGGCTTCTGAGCATTACTAACAAGAACAAACATATCTCCTGCAAATTAGGGTGCAAAAGGAAAATAAAAATCCTAACGAGGTTAAGGACACAAACCCGACTAGTAGCAGGAAACGCTACTTGGGCCCTAATTTCTGCTGTACGCAACCTTGCTGTCCTCCCCACGGCCACCCGAGGTGTCTCACTTGTCCTCACGTGGCAGTGGACAAGGCTTTGTTGCTTTTTGCTCCATGGTGATGCCGGGCAGGGCTGCTGCTGACCCCACTGTCACATCTCCCAGAGCCCGGGTGGATTCTTTTAATTTGAGCTGCCAAATGGTTCCCAGAGGGTGTGAGCTTCAAACTGCTGCTGTCTCAGATTGGGAGAGATTAGCAAAAAATGAAGGACTCCTTATCCCAGCTGCTTCCTGGGTACAGCCCAACATAATCTGATGCTGCTTTTTTTGCAAAGAGCTGAGATGTATTGCAAAGGGGGTGATAAGGGAAGAGACCCAGACCTCTTGTTACTTTAAGAATAGAAGAATATTTGCACTCAGTTTTTGCTCAGGGAAATGCTCCCACTCCTGTATCCATAAACACTTTCATTCTGTGGGAAATTTCACTGCATCATCATCACTGTCCCAGGAGACATCCCTGACTGCACCATGAATGGTAATTAAGCATGAAAACTTGCATTGCAGTGGCAGTGATGGGGCAAGCACCGGAGTGCAGCTCTGGGCTGTATTATGATACAAAATTTAGATGCATTTGCAGATCTGGAGGGATATTTTCCCTGTGCTGTACTGACCAGTGCCCAGAGCAAGACTTGTGGCCTGCTGTGAGCATCCTGCCTTGCTGTGGGGAGGTGGAAAAGGCAGGCTACGAGACAGGGCTGACCCTCACCCCTCGTGCCCTGGCCCATATGGTGCCCCATGCTCTGGCTTCAGAAGAAGCTGCTGGCATTTACCACTTCCTACAAGGTGCTCAATATTTCAAAAATATCACCCCGTCAGCCCTATAGGTTGTACCCCTGAAGGATGGAGCCAGGAGCTCATCTGCCAGCCTCTGTGTTATTTTTCTTAATTTTGTCATGCTTCATTGTGATTTTTTGGTGGGAAACATTGCAGTAAGCTCTTCGGTCTCAGTGCAAATCTGAGTCTGATTATCAGAACTTTGCCAAAAATAGCCTTGTTTTTCTCCACACAGCGAGTGACCCACATCGACAGTGTGAGGCTTGTTTTCTCTGGAATAGCAGCAGGTAGTTTTGAATGAGTTTTGATCTCCTAGGGACACTGTATAATTTGAGTGTAACTCCCTTTACAGCCTTGCTTGTGAGTGAGTTTCTGTGGCTCTAAGGAGCCGTTCCAGCATCTGGGAAGTCATATGCTAAATACCAGTTTCAGAAAAAAATCAAGCAGAGTTAATGTGGCCATAAAATTGAGGAAAGTTCAACTTACTCCGACCTTAAGGTCTGTTTCATTATACTTCCCGGTGTTCTGCTCCTGCTGATGTTCACTCTACACAGAGCATGCTCATCCTTATTCATCTTCATCATTAAAGACCTGAAGAGGGTTTACGGTGCATTTCCCAGAAAAACTGCCCTCTAATCCTCCAAGTGAATGAAGCAGAAATAGGTCCGAAACACCCAGCATCTTACAAGAGAATACAGATTAAAGTGAGTTAAAGAGGAATCTCACATGATATTTCATTTCCCTTTTTAGTGTCCATTTCTCTGTGCAGTTTGCTTCTTTAATTCTGATTATTTTTAATAGTGGTGTGCATTTGTGTAGCAGAAGCAGCGTCAAAGCTCCATGCCCCGCTGTGCCAGCGGGACCCCTAAATACAAGGGAGTCTCACCACAGGGATCTCATGGTTGGTGTAGCAAAGCCAGGGTAAGGATGCTGAGGAAAGACGGTTTCTTTCAACATACACACGGGGATAGAGGCAGAGAGGTGTGGGCGTAAAGTTTCCTAAGAAGCCGGTGCTGCCAAGTGAGAGCAGTTCTCAGAAGAGCTGAGCTCCCCTCTAATCAGTAAAGTAATGGGCAAATTCTTCCAAGGAACTCCGGACAAGGGGAAATGAGCTCTTCTGGGGATCTGGCCTTATATAGTTATTGTAGCAACTCGGCTTTGGTGCCAAGTGTATGAAAATCCATCACAGAGTGACTTGCCAAAGTGATACAGGGAGTCTGCAATGTGTCTGGGGGATCCAGTCCTGGTCTCCGAGTCAGAGGACATTGTTCAGGCCTCTGGCTCGTCTGGGAAGCACAGGGCCTGGCCTTGGCTTTGCTGCCTTGCTTCACCCAGAATTGCTCGTGGCAGATGGTGTGATTCCCCAGGAGCATTTCTGCATTCCCTGGGGAGCTGCAGGGAAGGACCTGGCCCCTCTGCAGGGCCGTGTCCCCAGGCCTGGCCTGGCTGTGGGGAGGCTGGGGCAGCCCCACCTCGCCCTGGCCACCTTCAGCAAAGCTCAGGGCCTGGGGCTCAGCAGCATTTAGCTCTGCCATGCACAACATGCAGGCTCGGGGAATGCCATCAGCAGGTTGTTGAAGCATCCTTCACCGAGCCTCATAGTGTCATCTGCCAGAAAATTTTGTTGCGAAAAACAAAGATGCAGCTCAAACGCTGCTCCACAAGCAATGCAAGGGGAAAGCGTTGGTGTGGTGCTAGGCCTTCCACTTTTTCACAACTTACCTTGTTACTCACTAGAGTCTTCAGCTCAGTGTTTCCTTCAGACAGGAGTTCATGCTGCAGCCTGGGCAACCATTTGGCTAATGGTGAAGAAATAATTACAGGCTAAAGGCCAGGCATGTTAACAGAGGCCTTCTTGGAGATGCAGGCTACAATTCTGGATGTATTAAAAAGAGACTAATCCTAAACTTCTCACCTGCCTGGAGGCCTCCTCCTTGCTGAAAGCATCAAGAACTGTGAATTGGTTGAGCCAAAAGCCACAGGGCAGGGCAGGGCCACGTGTGGAGTGTGCCAGGAGGGCCCAGCGGGCACTGAGGGACCAGCCATGGGGGCTCGAGGCACCCAGGCCAAGCCTGGTCCCTGCCACTGACCTAGGCTGTTGGGGTGGGCGAGCCACGTTTGTTCAAGCAAACTGGAAAAGAAAACTGCAGCAATTACAGCAAAGGAGCTGAATGGCCAGGTTTGGGCACGTCCTGTGTCAGACGTGCCCTTGCTGCCATCATCATCAGCTACTCCTTTTCCCCAGGGAGCAGCCGCCGGGTCCTTGCCAGGGGCTGGCTCTCGGCTGCGGCAAGGAAAACCTGCTGCTGTATTTCGGCATGGTCCTTCCTCCTTGCCTGTGCCTCACAGGGAGAGTCTCCCTCACTGTGTGACTCTCAGTTTGCTTTCATGTGAGGAATAAAGTGTAACAAGCTGATGGCACCTTCCACCAGCACAGCTCATTTCATGGTCCTTGGTGCAAGAGGTCCCTGTGTTCCTGCCATCAGAGGTGTGAGAGGAAAGAAGACATGCTGTTACTACCTCCTGACAACCCTCACGCTCTGCCTGAATATAATTTTCTCAGCTCTGCTAACAGAGCTCTGCTAACTCTGTTTTCCTCATCAGCCTCTATTTCCAGGACCTCAGAGGTTCCCACTCCAAAATCCTTTTCCCTCAGCCCGCTGTTCCTTCATTTTTTCCACAGCGTGCCCTGAAACCTCCAGCTGAACAAGGGCCTCTGCTGTTCACTTCTGTGCGTCGAATGTGCCTCTCTCAACCAAGGGCTTCAGCCCGTCACCTTGCAGCTGGACAAGGCATCGCTGCTGTAGCAGCACCTACAGCCCTTGTCCATGCAGTTAAGGAGTTCAGAAAAGAGCACGAGAGGCCTTGAGCAGCTGTGGTTTGGCTTGGTCCTTCCTGGTCCTTCCATGGGCCTCAGAAGGCACCTCTAAATGAGCATGCCTGCAGCAGTAGCAATCTCATTTGCCTGTCGGAAGGGACTGGGGATGAGGATAACCTTTCCTGAGTGGAAGGTCTACTGGCTCGGCGCTGCTGCTGGCATCTCTCTATTGCTGAGCAAAGCTGGCTCTTCTCTAGGAGTGTCTTCAGAGCTGCGCCCCCTGAAGTTTAGCTGTCTGTGCAGCCTGGTTTTCAGCTATCTCATCCTAAAGCTACTTACAGGAAACGCGTGTTCTTCCTTCCGAGATCCATGTGGGTCATTTCATCACATCTTTGCCTGCCACCTGCCATACTCACCAGCGAACTATAAATGTCTGGGTGATGGGTTGTAGAATAGGGACAGATAGACAGAAGGGCTTTTTTTAAAGAAAGCTTAAATAAGGCATAGTCAGATCATAATACATCTTTCTAATATTGTAATAATATACTTCTAGCCAGAGAGGAATTTTCCAATCATTATCTATTGACTGAAATCCTCCCACCCCAGAAACTGACCTTACTGTGCTCTTGTAATGCTGCCCTCACTCATGTGGGTCCCAGATTTTCTCCCAAAATGCTTCGCCCTGCCAGGAGGTGAGCTGTTCTATGGCACCTGCCTGGTAAGTCATTTTAAAAGTATTTGGCCTTCTAGGCATGCTGGGGAAAGCGTGCTTCCCAGCGCCTCCTAGGCATGTGGGGAGATACTGGGAGACCACCAGAAGCTGAATGATTTAGGCTTCATCATCTTTGCAAGCAGGGTATTCTTTTGCAAAGGAAACTCCTGAACTGAAGCCCATGCCTGCACTGGGAAGATTTGAAGCACCACCAAATGTAGGCATTCTGCTTGTGGTGTGAAAGGGAGGAGAGCTAGGGATACACCCAAGTGAGAAGCACCATACACCTCTAAGCATCCAGGGAGAAGAGTAAGTTTATTGTCTTTATTTCCTCTAAATTTGTTAATTTAGCCAAAATAATTTAGTAAGCAATAAAATTTCCCACCCTACTCTGAGTGAGCCTTATGCCAAGGCAGCCCTGGGCACCACCACAGGACCATTCCTGGGACAACTGTGGGGTTCCCCAGGCCTGAAGGTGACCGCAGCTTTCCTTACCAAGTGCTGGGCACAGCTCGCCACCTCCTCTGGAATCCCCATAGGTCCCTGACATGGCTCAGGAGCTCACATCTGGTCCCTGGTGGCTCACACGTTTAACCCTTTGCCCAGGACACCAAACCAGTGATCCCCCTAACCCCAAGCTGGGGGCCAGGTCCCTACTGCCATATGCTGGGAGGTGCAGGGTGAGACCTGCTGCTTTTGGAGAGGGGAAGCCATGCCCACGGGGGATCAGCAGCTGCCAGCGCCCCTCCTGTGCCAGGACCTCAGTCCCCCAAATCACACACCTGCCTGCTTTACCCTGGGCTTGCAGCTGAGCTTCACACACGTCATTTAGTGGGAAATACCTCAGTGTAATCCACTGGGTTAACCTGCACTTACTGCCATCTTGTTCTGTTTGTCACATCGCTGGTTTCTTTTTAATTCACCATCAGGATGTGATTGACAAAATTTTAGAACAGGAAAAAAGCGTCACGCTCAAGAATGAAAATAATTCAAGAGTTAGCAGCTTAAATTCACTTTTTGATTTTTTTTTTTAAATTTCTTTTTTTAGCAACCATCACAATTTTATGTCTTTTGGTACTTGCTTCTGGGAGGGGCTGGTTCAGGGCCTCAGCTCCTCCGTGCTTTGATTAGAGAAAACGTTTGCTTCATTTTGCAACAGAAGCAAGCACCAGATGTCAAAACTACAGAGCAGAAGTGTGAAAATGTGTCCTGCTACCATTCTCAGTGGGCTTTTTTCCCAAAATCTTGTGTTTTCTAGATCAATCTGACAGTTTTGTGTGATCTTAACTGAAGATTTTTTTTTTAGCTGGGTGGATTGGCAACATCACTTCTAGAAGCGGCTTCCTAACTCAAAAGAAATAGAAACTTTAGGAGATGTCAGGTGAGGCCCACTGCCTGCAGGCCTCAGCCTGGTGGGGTCACGGTGCAGAAATACCAAGCGGTGTGCAGGGGAGGTTCCTCTCACGGATTGGGAATAGTTTGTTGGCATTTACAACTGGGGAACAGCCATTCCTGCTAATATCCACACTGTTAGGGTTGGATGAAGCAGCTCTAGGAAACTATGTGGAGCCGACTTGGCTTTGGAGGCAGTGGGCATGCTTGTGGCCTGCTCTGCAGCAGGAGAAGCAGGCCCAACCCACCTTCAGGCATGCGGGGAAAATAAAACACCAAGCTTCATCGATGGGCAGGTGTTTGACTTCCAAATGCTGTGTCAGGGCCGAAATCTGGCACAGGTTTCAGACAGAACCCTTTTTTTTTTTTTTTTTTTCCAAAAAAGACACAGACTTGAACAAAATGGTCAAATCCGGGTCCAGTTCGTTGACTTATTTGGGAGGCAAAAGGAAACTGACACTGAACCCATCCCACCGCTAAAAACCAACATCAGTTTGGAAAGGGGACATTTCTTGCCTTGACATTTTGGAAATGAAAGTCTTCATTTTCTTTTTGTTTGTTTTTAATGCGCTGTTTCTTTGTAAATTAAGTACAGTCTGACCTAAGAGATAAATTAGAAAATGAAACCACATGTTAAGATCAAATGCTTTCACTAGATTCAAAATTATTTTTGCCTTTTTCCCTCCCACACTTTTTTTTTTTTTTTTTTTTGAGTTTCTGTGGAAAAATGGGCTCTTTTCAGGTCAACCTGCAGAGCAACTTCTGTTGGCCTCTCTTCCTCCCACTGTTTCCTATCTCGCCAGCTAAGCAAAAAATGGAAAATATATTCCTCTGCAGCACAGAAACTTCCTTTGTGCAAGCAAAACTCCTCTTTCCAAGTGGAGCACGAAGCACAAGAAAATGGGAAGTGTCATTTTTTTCCCTCAAGGCCCTCCAGCGACTTTCCGTGTCCTTGCTGACATACGTGGCCTGGTGGCTGGCACACCTGCTCTGACCGGCCTGGTGTGACGTACCAGTACCTCTGCAAACTGGGAGGCACTGGTGCTTCCCCAGGAGGGCTGTAACACTTGGCCCTGCCGCAGGAGCAGTGCTTGTGTCTGCTGTCCTCGTGGGGTCACACGTGAGGACAAGGTGCGACCTGTAGCTGGAAGGGGCCAGCAGGGACGATCTGATGGCAGTCACAGTGATGCTGAAGAGAGATCCTAGTCACCTCCCTGCTCCCAGGGCCAAAACAGCAAGCTCCCAGAGCCGGGCTGGGCCAGGCATTGTGAGGACCTCAGGGAGCTCAGCCTGAGCTCTGGGAAGCAGCGCGGTGTCCCCAGAGGTAGCACTCGTCCTACAGCAGGAGAACCAAGCAGGTGCCCCAATCCTTCCTGACAGACAAACCTACTCTCGCCCACGCTGGTCATTGAAGATGCTGGGCTGGGCTCTCCTGAGGCCAGTGGTGACCCACAGGAGGCAGCACCCCGGGTGCAGGGCGCTGGCTGAGAGGTGCAGGACAGCTTCCAGCTCCCCCCCACGCTGGGGCGGGATGCCTGCCTGCGGTTTTCAGATGGGCTGATTACGTCTGCAAAGCACTTGGGAACGTTTTGGGATGAAAAGCATTATGTAAGGGTAAGATAATGTTATTTATAGAGCCAGGTTTTATTTAAAATGGAATTAAACTCTGGCTCATGAAGCCTCTGTTGTCAAAGACAAATTGGAACTTGTCCTCCTTTCCTCTCTAGCATTTTGCATCCAAATTGTTCTCCTTCCTCAGTTCAGCCTGAACTTTAAGGATGTGCTTTATTTACCAAACATACCTCTCTGGCAGTTACTAGATCTATTTTCCTGAGCCATCAGCTGGGAGGTGAACCTGGGAGCCTGGACCATGGCTGTGCCGTGCAGTGACAGCAGCTGCGGCACCAAAGTGTCATACAACAGGAAATGAAGGCAGGTTTTGAGCTGGATTAAATAAATAAAAAAATCAAAACCACCCAACCAGTTTCCTGGGCACAGTATTTTGCCTGTGTTTGACAATTTCCATAGTAATATGTGAGCTGCAGGGAGGCTATCAGGTTTGCAGCCCTGCTGGGGATGGCATTTCTTCAGCGTGCTAATACCTGTGTTCTTGTACAGCTACAGACATGATGGCCTTTTCAGATGTTGCCTTTTTACCTTAAACAGCTTTATTTGTTTGTTTTTTGTTGATGTTGTTTGAAGGACTATATTGAAATCCCCCAAAGTTGTACTTTTCACAAAACACGAAAACCCATTTGTGCTGATGTCTGATGAAATCCACGCTAACAGGTGCTGGGAATATAGTTTTACGAGGCACCTTACAGCACCTTACAGAGGTTGGTCTGCACAGTTCATCTGCTGTCTCTCACTTGTCTCAGTATCTAGCATGAAATTCCACACATGCCTTTTATTTAGGAAAGAACACAAAAGTATGTTATCTTATTCCTCTGGAATTTTCCACAGTTATTTAACATGTTAGTTTAAGCATAATTGGTGAGTGGGCTCTTGAAATTTATATCTTAGCAGCGCTTATTTACATCAGGCTTAAAGTAGTCCGTTTCAGCCGAGGTAGACGTGAAGCATTAGATTGCAAACGTACCTAATCCATCTCTCCTCCCCCACGACCAGAAATCCTGTGGTTAAAATAACACAGCCTCTATTCAGAGCACAAACTTAGAGCTGCTAGCGGGAGCAGGCTCGGGATTTAGACAACTCTCCGCAGATGAAGCTGTTGAAAGGTCTCTCCCGGTTTTGTTTCCCATCCTACTTTTGATCCATGCAAGGAAGACAGGGGCTCTCCTGCGTGCAAGCAAGGTAAAGATCTTCTGCGTTCTGTGTGCGTCTGCATGCGTACGTAAAGGAGCCTGTAAATGTGACTGTAAAAATGCAAATGTGACTGTAAAAATGTAGCTGCTTCTATAGCGAGAAGCGTTTGGGAAATGGCTTCACAATCTTTAACTGTTAATCTGCTCTGGAGGCTGCTCCCATACAGCAGAGCAACGATGAAATGATAATCTGGCACGGCGAGGCTAGCAGCAGCAATTCCCCGCCGCACGGTAGAGAGGCTGAACGTGTGGGAAAGGCAGCAAATAACAGAACCGGGCACCCCTGTGGTCCGGCCAGCCTGCAGCACAGCAGGCGTGTTGCTGACCCCCAGGTGCAGCCCCTCTCAGGGGGCTCCACGCAGGAGGCAGCGCGGTGCCGGAGGTGGCAGCGGGTCTGGGAGCAGGGGATGCGCTGAGGCTCTTATGGCAACGGCAGCGCGGGGTGCTCAGAAGTGTTGGGATGCGGCGTGCTGGATAATCGACTGCCTGTATTTGCTCTTACTGCTTTCCGAGTCCCAGGAGATGTAGGAAAGCATCGCCTTGAGCGAGGCAGGATGCTTTCTCACAGCGCTTCAGGGCGCACCTCCTGCCTGCCACAGCTGCCCTCCCCTGGTCCCCGCTGTCCCAAAGCCCTGCCAGCCTGGCAGCACGCACCCAACTCCTCTGCTGCTCCGGAGGGAGGAGGAGGATGCTCTGCGTGCCAGGTCCCTCGCAATGCTGAGCTGCCATGCTGCGGGGAAGCTCCCGCCTGGCAGAGGTAACCTCGTCCCTCCAGCCGACGCCGCTGCTTTGTCCTGGAGGAGGAAATGTGGTTTTATCATCTGGGTGCCTGGCGTAGGGAGGGGGAAGCGAGGCTGCAAGGAACACAAACGCAGAGTTTTTCACGATAGCACATTGTGTACAGCACGCCGTGGCAGAGAGGCAGCTCGGAGGAGAGAGAATATGCACAGAACAAAGAAATGTGGTCAGGCAGCAACTATAAAATTTCCATATAGAAAGTCAAGCTGATGTCATTGCAACTTCCCAGAGCGGTGCCAAGAATCCTAAGCTCCATATCAAGATTCAGTGAAAATCCCCCGCATACTCACAATTTGTTCATGTGGAAAAATGAACTTTCATGGAAAATATGCATGGGAATCTGCCAGAGGAGTGTGTTGCTTTATTTCTTTTATTAATTTTGAGTATGTTAGTTCAGAGAGCAATCCCATTTTAGCATCAGCTGCCCCCATCCAAGAGTCAGAAGCTCTCATGCAAATGCTGGAGGTGAGGGAAGCGTGTTTTTTTTTTGTGCGACCAGTTGTCAGATGGGAAGAGCTGTTCGAGTAGGAAGGGGAGTGGGAAGGCTCAGTGGGATGACTGCATTAAAGCTTTTTTTCCTAGTGACAAATCTGAATCGTGATAAGACACACCTGAATGGAACAGCGTCACCAGCTTTTATAAGGCTGGATGTGTCAGGGGTGGGATTGCATGTAACTCCTGTGATTAAGATTTCTCGTACACGCCTCGCTATAAGACCGCATTCACAGTCCCTTATAACTTTGCCAGACTCGAAGCATTTAGACTGAATTTTTCCAACTTGTTTGTCTGCCTCAGGCTAAGTTCTTTTCTGGAAAATTTCAGCCAAAGCTGTCCAGCTATTTCCAAGAATGAGCATAGGGGGAAAAGGTGTTGTTGTCCAACTGGAAAAAGCAGAAAGGAAGAAACAGGAGGGGGGACCTGGTGATCCTTTCTTTGGATAGTTCTTATCCCTCTGCGCTTTGGAGCAGAGATCTGAAATTTGGCAGGAGCTGAGCTTTCTGTCAGGACTGTGGGTTGTTTTAATTTTTTATTTTTTTTTACTTTGTAAATCTCTTCCAATTTGGCCTCGTGATAGACTTTGAAGGGAAAAAATAGCAACTTATTAAGGACATGCTAGTGCTCAGTAGTCAAAATCTGCTGAGATTTCTTCCCGCGTGAGCGAGCCCAGCCCACTGTCCCAGCAGCTCCCGGCACTGACCCCGATGCTCCCGGGCACCCAGCGGTGCTGCCAAGCTCCTGCTGCTCCTGCTGCCTGCCCACAGCTCTGCAGGGACAAGGGGCTGAAGCATCACTCCAACCCTGGCAGGTACCAGAGCTCAGAAATGCTTGTGAAGCACCCAGAGCCTGTGGGAGATGTGCCACTGTTGGGAAAATCAGTCCTCTGTACACAGAGGAGGACTTGGGTGGCAGTTAAAGCCTAGGACCACACAGCACTAAGGAAAAAACAAAATACCGTACAACGTCTTAATCAGTGAAGACTGTCCACCCTGTCCCATGGGATAAAGCTGGGACCTCTAGCAAAATGCTGTGCGATCATCTAGTGAACAAGTGTATCATAACACATGGCAAAAGGGAGTCCTAGTTCTGCAAGCTCTTTCCTCGTGGGTTTTTCAGTCTTAAAGTTATTCTTGCGGCCTATTTCTGTGTGTAATGCGTATGCAGCACTTTCAGACAGATGGTGAAATGTCAGGGTTTCCAGTTTGCCACTTGACATGATTCCCACAGCGAAAGGTAGACAGCGGCAGTCTGCTCGCTTCCCTTCCCGCTGGAGCTGCAGGAAGTGGTGGCTGCTTTCGCTTCTTTTAGGGCTATGAGCCATGGAGCATCCCGTACAGCCTCTCCTTGCACAAAGGCAGGCAGTGATGCTTCATCACCTCCATCAGCTCCTTGGAGCCCCGTGCTCACATAAGGACTCCGATGTGCAAGGCGGTGTGGGTTTGATCAAAGACCAGAGGAGCAGCCACAGCTCCTCGGGAGCTGGCAGCATAAGCAGAGACCAGAGCTGCCTACAGACCACTGCTGAGAGATGAGGGAGCACCAAGAAGCCACGAGACTACACTGGCTGCCGTGGCAGGTAGTGCTTGCTCTGTCGCAGATGTCACAACAAAGAGTTTTAAGCAGGTTTTTTCTGCAGGAGAACTGAAATGGAGTTCAGGTGCGAACCCAAAACCTTCATCGCTTGTGACCTGCTCCAAACCCAGACCCCGCTCCTACCCCAGCTCTACTCACGGCTAGCAGCTGGCTTTATCCCTTCATGCTCTTCCTACAGGTTTGGTTGAATTAAAGCAGTCTGTGGGACAGGACTAGCTCAACAGCCACAGCCCCGCACCTTGGGACACGCTCTTTGCTGGAAATTAAAGTCCATGAAATTCATTCTGCAGCTCCTCAATGGACAAAGCAAGGCTTTTGTGTAATTCCTATTTCTCATATGTTTCCAAGTAATCGTGAGTTATGAACTGTTCTGTCTCAGGAATTAATGCTATTTTCCAAACAATCTGCTTTGATCTGCTCTGCAGACTCCTGGAGCCTGCAGGTTGCGTGGGCCGGGTCTTCTGTCTGGAGCCACACCAGGTCTGGGGTTTCTGAAGGTGGTCGTAATCACACCTTTGAGGACCCCAGATCCCATGGCTGCAGAGAGTCAGGCTCATCCCGGCCCCGTGCAAACCATACCCTACTCTGTATGGGGGCTGTGTCATGTCTTCGGGTGCAAGGATAGGGAAAGGATTTACCTTTTTCAAAAGAAACTAGCATAAGGTGAGGAAGATGAACATTTCAGCCTCTTGCACTGGCAAAGACCACCTGGGAACTCCCTACCCAGATGTAAATTCAGGTCTCCCACACTAAACTAAGTGCCATAGACTCCCCTAAGTCTTTTTCTATCATTCACAATACCCTTGTGAATCCCATAGTCTGTCTGTATGAAACCATGACATACACAAGTTCCTAATAACTTCAAGTTCTCTGAGGGCATTTTTTTAACTGCTTACAGCCTTTTAGCATGTTTTCACTTTCATTTAGATGTCTTGTCCCTCAGCAGTGAATTTCTTTCGTTTTCTCTTCTTTCCTGCTACTGCCGGTTGTTCGTTTGTGCCCTCGGCGTTTTCCACCTGCAGGGCAGGAGGCGCCTCCTTGTATCAAACCCCTGACAGCAGCGCTGAGTCTTGGCTGTGCTGAGCTCACCGCACGAGGTGACTCCAGCTCTGTAGCCACAGATAAAATCTCCTCCGTGTTTCCATCCCTGAGCCCGACCAAATCGAGCAGCATTTGAAGGCGAACCCATGTTGCAATTTGCAGCCTCCACCACCAAGGCTGTGTTTGTGTCTCTGCTGAAGACCTGCCAACGCCTGCCCGATGGGTCACGCCTGGCCATCCACAACCACCTTTGTCCTGTTGTCCTCGGGGACATGGTCCTGCAGTGCTAAGCTCTGCTCTTACCTGGACTTACCCAGCCGTGTCATCAGGCAAAATGCCCAAAGGGCTCGCAGAAGGCAACGCGTCCACTGCTGTGACTGCAAGGACTTGTACCCCTGCTGCACCCAGCACCAGGCAGAAACGGAGTTGTTGATAACCTATTGTGGAGAAATAGAACCAAAAGCAATTGCTTTCCTCGCCGCCGCCTTTGTTCACAATGTCTTGCTTTTGGCCTCTTTCACGTATGTAATCAAACATCGCTGCTTTCCACATGCTACAGCTCGCTGTGTTTAAATTCAGAGGAATCTCCCTTAAATATTTACTTAAACTATAACACCCTTGAGCTCTTCATAAATTGCTGTACAAGATTGCCTTTTGTAAAAGACCCCAGATTTTTTTTTAATTTTAAAATTTCCTTGATCTGCTTCCCCACCTCACAACCGCACCGGGGACAGCACCGCCTCCTGCTCAGAAAGCTGGTGCCTGCTCCTTGAGGCTCACAGACCCCATCCTCAAACCCTGCCAAGGGCTCCCAGAGCCACAGGGCAGGGTTTCAGCACACATATTGTTTCTGTCCCAGGAACACACCAACCCCATAACTTCCAGGAATAGGCAGGAAAACTGCTTTGAAAGCCTCTCTTCCTACCATTGCACACGCACAGCAGCTGAGGCTGAAAGTGCCAGCATCTACAGCCAGTTGATTGTTTTCATATCAAATGTAGATAAAAAATGCAGGCGGTCGTTAGCAGCTGTGGATTAAATGCCTGATGTGCCCAGGTGGGTGCAGGGACCTGGGCTTGTAGGTGGTGTCCCCAGACGTGCCACCCCACCTGCACCTGGGGACCTTGGGGACACGAAGTTGGGATGCCTGGCGGACATGAAGGTGGGCTGCCTGACCCAACGCCAGGAGCTGAGGTGAGCAGGGCTTTTGGTTTGGGGTGGAGTTTTGCAGAAAAGTGTTCTGCATTTTCTTTTTTTTTTTTCCTTTTTTTTTTTTCTTTAAATTTCAGATTCGCTAGCCATGGAAAATGAACCTTTCAATAACATTTAAATTATAACTTCAGACCCTGTGGTTCTGGGCATTTTCTGAGCAATAGACCTTCAAGACACATAAAACATTCTGGGCTATTCAGCTGGAGGCCTCAAATCTGAGAAGGACCCACTACTCACCATACGAAGATTTTGATATTATACATAAAAATAGAGGATTCACCTTGCTTCTATTTAATTTTAGCTAATGGTGCACATTCAGCAAAGTATTAGGTTATTTTCATGTTATCTGTTAAAAAGTTTGCCTGAAATAATCAGTATCTAAGTGGTGGAGAACTACAGTCCTTCTTCTGTGTTTCTAATTCCACAGTATTCCCGCATCTCGATGATTCATATACTGGCAAAATCTCCACAGCCAGTGTACGTTTGGGTAGGAATTGGATTACTCACCCACATAAGCAAGTGCAAAGGAGGTAATTCGTTATGCTGTTCCTCGGCTATAATTGAGCCTCGGCTTCCCATTCTGGGCTCTATGTGGGTTTAATCGGGGGAGCTATGCAGAGGAGAAGTACCACAGCCTCTCTGAATCATTTTTATTCTCATCCCGGTTCTTTATCATTAATTACATCAAGGCACATTTCCATGGAGACCGAGAGCAGTGCCATCAGCCCGCAGTCCCTCCGGTCCCCCTGGCACCTCCACTTGCTTTTCTAAGTGCAGTGCTCCTCCAGCAGGTCCCTGGGGAGGAAGAGGCAGGCTGCGTTTTGATCGAGATCCTCCTTGTACTGAGCGTAAATTTCAACAGGCTAAATAAAAAGATACGTCCTGTTAGAGAATGAGTGCTATTGGTGAAGCTGGGGGATCAATTAGTCTTTCCTGGTGGCTGAGGATGATTGCAGAAACAGATTTGAACATCAGGATGGCACTGAGTATTACTTTCCTCCCATGGTGAATGCAGTACGTGGAAAGTCTGCCTCAGACATCCTTTTCCTTTTTTCAGTCTGAACTGGAAAGACCTCCTTGTACTTTCCTCTCCACCACACGAGGCCATCCTCAGCAACATGGACATGGTATCGCGGTTTAATAAATTCAAATCAATACTTCATTACTTTGCTCTGTTAAGATGAAGCACGTTTTTCCCCAAGTGGGTACGAAGGGCTTTCATCCAGCCCTTGCTCACATCTACCCAGTCACCTCGTGTTGGTGTCAGGGTCAATCCCCTCTTTTAATTTCCTCCCGAATTTATTCACAGCATCTGGCATAGACCTTAGACTGTGAACGTGTCTGAAAGAGTATTTCCAGAATAAAGTCCTTACATCTTTTTAAAAAATTTTCTTGCCTGTACTAGTCAATCTGAGCAGCCGCATGATAGCACGGAAGGGCTTTTTCTTCCTCTCCTTCCAGTGGTAGCTCTCACATAGCTCCTGCATTGCACATTGCTGCCCTGCTTTCCATTTCATGGGACCTCCTGGCAGTCATACCCTTGCCTTTGTACACAACCAGGTCAGGAAGTCACATTACAGGTAATCTGAGGCAACTACGTGGCCTTGAAAATATTGTTTCAGAAATGTACAGGCCGCTTAATTCTGGAGACAAGTCATGATGATGGTTCAGAGCTGAAACGACTCGTTTCCAGCTTGAACTGAACCAAAACCTCTGATTTCCTCTTGGTCTGACATTAGTCTGTGACCTCCTTTTTGTGCTCTGGTGTCTTGTGGGAGCTGTAGCTATCTGCAAGAGCTCTGGCTCACCCGCTGGGCTGCGTGCACCCGCGAGTGGAAGCAATTGCACTCCTGTGGAGCTGGGAACACCTCTTGCACCAAAGAACAGGATGTTCTCAGTCCTGCACACCTGTAACGGGAGGTACTCACCCAGCGCAAGGTCTTTGAGGAAGCAGATTGGAGTAGAAATCCCATCACCTCCGGGAAGCCCTGGAGATCTCAAGTAGGACACTGAAAAATGAAAGGAAGATTGGTCACAGTGGTGCTGGAGAGTTATGGAGATCGCAGGCATGGGGGGCAGAGGCAAGAGCAGAACTGGGCACTGTGACCACCCTGCTGGGCACCTCTGCGAGGTCCCTGACTCTTGCATGGCCAAGGGCTGCACAAATTAATGTTGTTTTAGTTCAGCCATGCTCGTGTGGCTTTATGAGTGCTGAAAGCAGCGTGAGCCCGAATGATTAACTGTTGTTATTTATGAGGTATAATACTGCCCAGTCCTGGGGCTGAACTTTCCAAACCAAAGCCCAGTGTATACAACCGGCCCTGCTGCTCTCCAAACAGTGCCCAGCATCAATCACGGCGCTGTAAACTGTTTACATAGAGCTGCAGGCGTCATAACTTACTGAATAACTCTCTTGTCAGTCAGATAAGTAAATATTTCAAGAGACTGTGAACATCATCACCAGCCCCAACTGCCCAGACCAGCTCCAGATGGACCCAGTTTAACAGGGGACCAGAACTGCCTCGCTTTGACGTCCCTGCTCCAAATCGGGTTGAGAAGGGATCTGAAAACAACCCCCCGAGGGAGGCTGATGCAGTTTTAAAGATGCTCAACTTTCTGTGGAGCTAACAAGAGGAGGAAACCATGGCAAGTACTTACAAGGAAACTATCTTTCTGAATTCGTAAATTGGCATTTTGGGGAGCCGGAGGGTTCCCCTTCTTCTCCATGTCCTCCTTGCTTAGCCAGACAGATGAGGTGGAGGACAGCAAATGCCTGCAGCAGAAGGGACGGGCAGTCCTCTCCTCAGGCCATGTCTAGGGACCACAGTATCTGGTCTGTCACACTGGTTGGTGACGATGGATGGTGGCAGGGCCTCCACAAAGCCACCTTGCGGGTAGTCCCATGGGTGTGAGGAAGGGAAAGGTGTGAGGACGAAGGGCAGGTGCTGTGAGGACTGCTGGTGCTGTGTCGCAGGGCGGCTGAGGGGGACAGTCCTCCACCAGAACCCGCCAAAGGCCATGCACAAAGTTCAGTATGAGCTGAAAACTTCATAACTCGTTGACTCGAGGTTAACCTGATGCTGAGCCATCGGCCAAGCTGCATGTTTGGTGTTTGCTCCTTAGGATTTTGACCGGGACCTACTTCCACCCAGTTCCTTCAGAAAGATTTTGATTCTTTCTCTCTTGAGAGATCAAGATATCTCTTCGGTACCTCCTGATTATGCTGGTGCCGAGGGGAAGTTTTCCTAAAAGTGTGTTTCCGTGCATGGTGTGTTTTACTTATTTAGTGTCAGAGGCATGTGTGAGGCTGCCTGTGTTTACAAGAAGGCAGGGTTTTCATCCCAGGACTAAACCAAACGCTGCCAAGACAGCGCAATGCGGGCATAAATAAAAGATAGCTTGTAGAGACTGTCGGCAGTTCTCATCCCCTTAAATGTCTGCTCCGGTTTGTGCACCACCACGCTGACTGCCTCTCCAACCTCGATATCCTCACTGGTGCCTGGTATAGGAAAACAGGTGAAGTAAGAGTAATTCCTTACAAGTGGGTAGATGCAGAGGGGAAAAGGATGCAGAAGCGACATCGACTTGGTGGTGCACACCCCTGTGTGAAATGCAGTCAGCCCAGGTGATATGTTTGTGTCCTGCAAGCACGGAGAGGTTTCGCCTGCTGTAGTAAAAGCTTTCTAATTCCTAGATAACCTTGGTTGAAAAGGACAGCACAGAGTGAAACATGCAGGGGATCTGCCAGAAATAAAGGTGTTATTTTTTAAAAGAGAGCTGGAAATGCTCCAGCTTTGGATCCAGCTCCAGCTCTAGCTTCCAGCCATGGATACAAACCCACACGTATTTGGAAATGACCTGAGTGCCACCAGCATAGAGGAACATGTATGTGTGCTGTGTTGGAAGGGGAAGGGGAAAGGGAAAGGGAAGGGGAAGGGGAAGTGGAAGGGAAAGGGAAGGGGAAAGGGGAAGGGGAAGGGAAGGGAAAAGGGGAAAAGGGGAAGGGGAGAAGGGGAAGGGGGAAAGGGGAAGGGGAAAGGGGAAGGGAAGGGGAGAAGGGAAGGGAAGGGAGGGAAGGGAAGGGAAGGGAAGGGAAGGGAAGGGAAGGGAAGGGAAGGGAAGGGAAGGGAAGGGAAGGGAGGGAAGGGAAGGGAAGGGAAGGGAAGGGAAGGAAGGGAAGGGAAGGGAAGGGAAGGGAAGGGAAGGGAAGGGAAGGGAAGGGAAGGGAAGGGAAGGGAAGGGAAGGGAAGGGAAGGGAAGGGAAGGGAAGGGAAGGGAAGGAAGGGAAGGAAAGGGAAAGGAAAGGAAGGAAAGGGAAGAAGGAAAGGGAAAGAAAGGGAAGGAGGGAAGGGAAGGGCAGGAACGGGAAGGAAAGGGAAGGAAAGGGAAGGGAAGGAAAGGGAAGGGAAGGGAAGGGAAGGGAAGGGAAGGAAAGGGAAGGAAAGGGAAGGGAAGGAAAGGAAAGGAAAGGAGCGTAAAGGAAAGGAAAGGAAAGGAAAGGAAAGAAAGGAAAGGAGCGGAAAGGAAAGGAAAGGAAAGGAAAGGGAAGGAAAAGGAAAGGAAGGAAAGGAAAGGGAAGGAAAGGAAAGGAAAGGAAAAGGAAGGGCAGGAAAGGGCAGGAAAGGGCAGGAAAGGGCAGGAAAGGGCAGGAAAGGAAAGGAAAGGAAAGGAAAGGAAAGGTGATGATTTCTTCCATCAACCACTGCCTGCTCCTGGGCACATACCCTGCTGGCCTCTAAGTAGCTGTAGTGTTGTTATCTGTGCTACCTGAGGCTTTTTTTTGTAAGCAAAAGGTGCTCTGTAGCTGTCTCTGTGTTCCTCTTGACCAGTCTCTAAAATGGGAACTTAAAGAATGCAAATGGGGGTACATTTGCCCTTAACTAAGTGCTTTTCTTTTCTTATCTTCACTGGTACATGTCACTGTTTTTTCATCCATTAGTGATTTTTTTTTCCTCTTAACATCGTCTCTGATTTCTGTGTCATGAGGGGGAGTATTGTCAGATCTCATTCGCATGATGGGAGAGGCAGAAAATCCGTCCCATATATCATGTGCCCTTGGCTCCCAACACCACAAAGGATTTCTTCAAGCCCTGCTCATTATCTCCTTTTATACTTTAAAAGAGAAGCTAAAATGCTGGTGACAAATGGCCTCGTTTATCACATTTAATTGACTGACTGTTCTTTTAAGCCTCTGAAATACACACTTTGGGCCAAAGCACTGGAAAAAGAACATGCCATTTATCCTGGTCCGCCGCCAGGTCACATTAAAAAATGTTCAGGAGGTGTTTGCTAGACCAGTACATCAAGGGCGCTTGCTCCAGCAGCATGTCTCCAGCTGTATGCTGTGCTGCTCTCTGGAAAGGAGGCTGAGCAACTGCTCCAAAAGTACTTTTTATCCTTTGCTAATAGCACTAACCATTTTACTAGTGATCTGTGGATGTGCAGCACAAGGTCTGCGCCCTCTGCAGAGGGTAGGACCTCCAGAAGCTCCACGAAGTGGAAACCTAGACATCGGGAGGTGGCCTGCTGTACCACTGTGGGGTTGCTTGTGTTTTTGATGGTAACAAAAATGAATTGCAGGCACCCAAAGGGAGGCCCCTTGCTCCTATCCTGTGCTTCCAGCCCCTTGTGAGCCTTGCCCTGCCACAGCAGAGCCCCTGCTACCGGCCTCCATTGGATTGAAGAGACGTACGGTGCCGTTTGGGAGGGACGATGGCACTCCTCCGCCCAGAGCTGGCACTGCCCCTGTCCTGGGACGCAGCTTGGCTTGGAGGGCCTGCACCTGCACAGGCTGAGTGTACACCTACCGTGCCATACTGTTAGGGGAAAATAAAAACAATAAAAAACCCCTCCATTGTTGAACACGTAAATAGAAATGCAACATGTGAGGCATCTCCCTCCCCTCTGTTCAGCTCCCTCTGTTAGTGTGAGACTTCACTGAGATTTTCTTACGGATAGGGATGCTGTTCCTCAAAAAATGTGTGTACAGGTATAGGCGGGCAGGTAGGCTGAAGAAGGTGGTGTGGATTGGAGAAGAGGTGGCTGAGTAGTGAAATAACATTTATCATAAAAGAGTGAGCAAAAGGAAAGCAAATAAATTGTTCTCTGTCAGTGCTGTAGACAGCGGCCATGTGCTAAAATTTCAGTGGGGGTGTGTACTTTGTCTGGCCAGGAGGGAGTTAAGAAAGAATTAATACAGATTCAAGACAGATTTAAGAAATGTTCCGAACAGTAAGAGCAGAAAAACTCTGAAAGACTTCATCTCAGGAGGCTGTGGAGGTTCTGTCAGAGGCTTTCAGGGGCAGGCTCTCCATATGTCTGCAGGCAGTGCCCTAGGCACGGGGTGCAGGGATGGACTGAGGGCAGCCTGGGGGCCCTTCTGCGTGACACTTCCAGAGTACTGACCCCAGCAAGAGACTCCTCTGATAAAGCTCTTACAGAGAACATGACTCTGGTTCTGAAACCCCCACAAACCCCTCCCCAAAAAGGGGGGTTCTCTGAAGCCCCCCCGAAAGATTTCAGGCTCAGCCGAGCCCTTCCCCAGCCGGCAGATGGAAACCTGTCGTCTCCTTTCCCCATCCCACCCTGCTGCCAAGGGGTGCCCCGAAGCCCCCGGCACCCTACAGCTGCTGTCCCCCATGGGGACCTCGGACCCCGTCCCTCTGTGTTCACCCCACGCTCACCAGACCTCGGGGGGACTCAGCATCGCATCCAAAGGAGGAGATTGACACAAATCCCGCTGTCCCAATTAGCAGCCCGCCTAATCCCCGTGATGTCAACAGGGCTTTGCATGGCAGGATTTGGCCCACCGCCCTCCTGCGGGAACCGCAGAAGAGCTTTGAGTTTTATTCCCCCCTCCCGGCCACGGCATGAGCCTGTGGTAGGAGACAGCAAAATGCACTGCCGAGCTGTGTTCGTATCTGCGGGAAAATGCGACAGAAAAAGGTGTTTCTGGAGGAGCGCAGGGAAATCCCGCTGGGCTGCTCTTCTTTAACTCTAAAACATACGTATATGGGTTTGCCTACATTCGTGTGGATAAATATATTTTCACGTCCAACACACACAGCCTCTGGGGCTAGCACAAGGCACACGGGCGGCAGGGGGAGGAAGAGGGGGAGGCCGAGGGGGGGAAGCTGCCGTGGGACGCCGAGGCTCTCCGCTAACCCCCATTTCTTACTCCGCTGGAATGCAACCAGTGACTGTTCCTACTATTTAAGGAAAAAGGTTCCTATACAAAATCCTGTGGTTTTGAAGTGATCCTTTTATAGGCATAAAGAGATTTTTCCACATCCCTCTGTTTGATTTCTTTTTTCACTCGGACCTGGCTACTCACACAGATATTTACAGGATACCACGCGCAGGAATCGTTCCTGCTCTTGGTGCTGGAGCTCAAATATCCCCCCAGCTCACCATAAAAAAAAAACACAAAAAGCCAAGCAAACTGAAGTCGCTTTAGCCATAGGACAGTGCGACTGAGAGTTGAATTTGGTCCCGTACCCATCCCGAGGGATTTGGAGCTGGAAATGCCTCATCATGGAGCTGAACGTGCTGTGTGTTCTGCAGCGGGCTCACCCTAATCACAGCCCTCCCTAATGAATTGTTTACGCTCGTGTTTCTCAACAACAGGGCATGTTAATGGAATTTGTAATTTCCTTGGTTTGGAATAAGATTAACTATATGTTAGCCTCGAGTTAATAGCAGGGGCTTTCAGGGTGTTTATCCTAAACAGTAATTGGATGCAATGTGCAACGTGTGCCTGCAGCAGAGACCTCAACAGCCATCCCGCCTTGCCCAGGGGTGTGCCCCGCTCCCAGCAGTGGGAAATGTGGCATCTGTGCTTGTTCGGGTTCGGGGAGGGGTGACCCCAGGCGTCCCGTGCCCCAGGCAGCAAGCACTGCCAGGGACCAGGGGGCAATGTGGGGTGCTGGGGACTGTGAGCGCAGGTGCCCATGTGTGAAGGCTTGGGGGGGCTCAGGTGGGATGCATCCATCCAGCTGCTGCTGAGCCGCTTGGCCCAGCCAAACTGATGGGACGCGAGGGGGACAAGCAAAGCTCAGGGACTTACAAACAAGTCCACGGCCACCTGAGATCTTCTCAAGTCACTCTGCAGGCAGCGGCATCCTTGGGGTTGTCCAGGCACAAGTGCTGAGCTGGGGGTCTGAAAACAGCATTGCACAGCTCGGCGCTTTATAAGGACCAACACCATCTTTAATTTATTACTCCAGACTATACAATCACATACAGCGCTGGAGGTAGATTTTCTGCACGAAACTTACAAAAGAAGGGATTTACAGAGTGCCAGTAGCCGCTTGGTGCCAGATGTCCATTAGCTCATCACATACATATGCCGTGCAAAGATGCCGGCACCAACACTTCCCTACTGCCGAGACACGCCTGGTACCACCAGCTTGTGCTGACATCAGTAATAACCTGCCCCAGCATCTCCCCCACCGGCGCTGGGGGAAGTGGAGAGGACACATGTTCCAGATAGAAACACCGCCAGGGTCTGTTCCCACAGTGGCTTCAATTTATCTAATTTTACCTCAGATTTGATCTGAGTGGGAGGGATTCCTTCACAAGCTGTGTCCTGTCTGACAGCTTACACACTTCTAAAAAATGAAACTACGGGAGTAATAATAGGAGCAACGACAAAACTACTTCAAAGCAGCTGAGACTCCCAAAATGTGATAGAAAAACTTAACCTGCTACCTGGCTCCCCCTTGACAGATGAGGGATGTTCCTCATTCCTGCTTTAAGGTGGTGTACATCTCCAGCCTTAGAAGAATGACTCCTGATTTACTCATACACCGAGTGAGTGGCAAGTGCCGGAGCTGGATTTGGGGTCATTGGCACAGGTCTCAGTTCTCCAGGCTTTGAGCTCCCTCAGCTCATTGTTGAATCATCAGTCAAAGTCATCGTTTAAGTGTGCACAAAGCCCCCATGGAAAACTGTGTGATCCAGATACGCGTGCAGCTCATCTAGCATGAATGACTAAAGACAGGCTAAAGATACATTGACAGAGCGGGGATGGAAAACTAAGTGATGCTCGCCTACAGAGGGACAAACTCGTAGTGCTCTCCCCAATTGTGGGTGGTCCATTGTGCACCATTCTACTCAATGAGAACATTAACTCATACTTGCGAACCTAATTTGAAAAACCATTATCTAGACTTAACAATGGAAGTATTGTAACCTCCTCGTTTGCACATATTGAGCCTCAGCCCCCAGTTCCTCTCCAGCACACAGAAGTCTCTTCAAAGTGCTGCGATCTGATTTGAAAAAAATGCTGTAGGCGTAAAGTTAGCGTGGAAGTACGCGGCCCACTGATGCCTCTGTTTTCATCCGCACAGAACACGAGGCCAGCAGATGATTTATTTTTATTGGCACTGCGGTGAGATAAGCTGCCCTTATGATGAATGAGAGGAGCACGAGTCGGCCTGAGCTGTCAGTCAGAAGGCAGAAAGACTGCAAAATGCAATTTAATTACATACTCCTTGAGCGTGCACTGCTGGGTAGTGCCAGGGTCCCGCGCCTGCTGCTTCTCCCATTACTCTCAGAAATAGTGCTCCTGGTCGAGGAGGTCACTATTTGCCCTTGGACCGCTCTTGATCTTTGTAAATGCTGTGGCATGTCATGGGAGATTATGGCTATGACACGACTGAAGCAAAAATGTCTGGCTTAAAATTAAGAACTAAGTATCGGGGCTGAACATCAGGTGTGCTTCACTTCCTGCCTTCCCTGGGCAGTGGGGACAGCCTGCAATTTGCCATCTGTGACCACCTCAGAAAGGTTTCTGGACCTCGCTGTAACAAATCATTTTCCTCTGGTTGTTGTTCTCCTAGTTTTTACAAACCAGACTTGCTGTAATCACCCGGACTTCGGAATTAAGCAAACAAACTTTTGATGGATGTTCTCACTCCTTCTGCATTGCAGCCAATTTATCCTATGCTTTCCTTGAAGGAGACCTTGATTATCACGTAAATTACATTTTTACCCTCTTCTTCTGAGATCTCAAGTGGGAAATGAATTTTGGGGGGGATTGAAGGTTGCTAGAGAACTCCAGCAAGTAAAAAGATCATGAATACAAATGGACGGCTTGGGAAGAATATCAAAGGATATTAACAGCACTGCAAAAATGCTCCAGAGCTTTAGAGCTCAGTGCTGTGGGTCTGTGTGCCTTCACAGCTTTGCTCGCGCTGCTCGGATTGTAGCATCGTGATTTGTACCACTTTCTGCCAAGGAGGAAATGAGGCAGCTGTCCCACAGCTTCCAGGCCAGTAGCCAAGACCCCAGAGAAGAGCAGACTGCAGCCCCGTGTGGACGTGGATGTGCTCTGGGCGTGCTTCAAGCACCCACAGCAGGGAGCAGGGCTACTCGGACTTTCGTGACTTAAAGATATTTTTCCTAAAACAACAGATTTTGTCATGGCTTTTTAAAAGTCACTTGTTGCAGGAGAACTCTGCTTTTAAGCAAGTATTTTCCAAATGATTTAAAAAATGACACCTGTAGTTTAAGTTTCTAATTTCTGAAGAGCAAAATATCCTGAGAAATTTGATTTTTTCCATTTCATCACAACTCAAAAAAAAAAATCACAGAGGGCTCTTTCTATTTGTTTTGTGGTTTTTGTTTGTTTGTTTGTTTTGTTTTTTCCTTTTTCTGTCCCTCTGCAGCTGCCTGGGTGCCTCCTGCCAGCGCACTGGGGCACCCGATGGGGACGCTGGGTGCGACCCCAGGCCTGGCGCTGTGTTCAGCAGCTATTCCAGTGCTCCTTCTCCTCCCTTTTTTCAGCTAGGTCTTAGCAGGGGTTTAAGTTTCCTTTTTGCCAGCAGCTGCACACACTCTGTACTTGCTGCTATTGGCACTGAAGATCAGACTTTGGAGGGCAATGTGCTTTCCGTGATGAAATCTGGTTGGGAGCGGTAAAGATCTGAGGGCTCCCTCAGCCAGAAAATTGGATCCGGCTTACCTGAATGTCAGGTCATCTGGGCTGGAGTTAATAAATAGCTCGGGATGAAGGTGGACAAACGGAGAAGGAGCTGCTCTGTGCACGTAGGAGCCTACTTTGCTGCAGGGTCTGGCCCTTCATGCCGTCCTGCGGCTCCTCCTGGGAGGGCTCACCTGGGCGAGCAGTGGCTGGTGCTGAGGACCCCAGCTCAGTGCATGTCCCAAACCTGTGGGGACTTCATGGCCTCGAGATGTCTCCTCTATCAGAACTGGGTGAAATTGGCCGTCAGATCCACACGTTACCACGGGCAGGTGAGCAGACAGAATGGGTCAGGCTTTGGTGGTAGAAAATGCAGCTAGCACATCCCACTGGCTATTCACAACTGTCACCCAGAAGGCCAGGTCCTGCTGGAACTGGGCTGCCAGGTGCTGGTGACACCAAAATGCATTCCCAGGGCCATCGTACCTGCAGCCAGGTGCCTGGGTCCTGTCCCACACGTGCAGACATCTTGGTGCACCTACCCACGCTGGAAACGCTGGGCATGCCATCGCACCGTCTTGTAAGTGAGGGTGGCTGGTGTCCCTGGGGTGTGCTGCCTGCACCACTGCCCATGCAGAAACCCTACACACATAGCCAAAGTCTTTGGGATTTGTCCCTATAGAAATGCCTGGAGAGGTGGAAAAAGGTGGATTCTGTGAGGAAACCTTGGTGTATGGTAGCTCCAAATATGCCAAACTGCTCCAGGAGAGAAGTCCCCACTCAGGCGGTATGCCCTGTCCCCAGGAGCATCCCGCAAGCTCTCTTTTCTCTGGGCCATGGGTAGTGTGCTGCCCATTTCAGGGTTTGCACAAACAAACACCAATCCCAGAGTTTCTTTCCAATGCCTCGGGTTGTTTCTGCAAGACTGCACAGTCACGGTTGTGTCCATGCACACGTCCAAGATATCTTGGTTTGGAAAAGGGGTCAGGGACAAAGACAAAAAACGCAGGAAACACACCAAAAACATGATTCATGGTTGCCATGGCTGTAATCCTGCCTCGTAACCCTGCACTGCCACATCTGAATGAAAAGAGAACGGGTGAAGTGAATGGGTCTGCCATGGACCCTGCCACCCTGCCCTCCACCCCTCTTTTTGGGTGCAGGCAGCCACAGAATCACAGCATCACAAAACAGGCAAGGTGGGAAGGGACTTGCAGAGGTCGTCTTGGGACTCCAGTCACCAGCCATCACCTTGTTTGTCCATCTTCTTCCTGACCAAGACGAGATTGTTCTCTTCGGCTGACAGAGGCTGAAAAATACGGCTTAGATCTGATTTTCTACCACCGCAGTTAGATTTTCTGTTCTGTACAGGGGAAACAATGAAAGGTGAAATCCCTGTAGGGAAGGATTTGTGAAATTCTGCAGGAAATTGGTATTACAGATAATTGTTTCCTGCTGAGGGGATCTAACAGAACTTTGCAGAAAAGCTGCCCTTTTCAGCAATATCCACTGCAGTGTACCCAGGCACAAAAGTCTGTCTCTAGCACAAATGTGCTTCACTGCACATTTTCCTGCTGCACCTGAAATCTAATATTGGTTAATTCCACCGGGATTTCCTTCATAAGAGACAACATAGTGTAAATGATAAACCTGTGAAATTGCAGATGAGGTGAAATGTTGGGTGCCTCGGCCTCTGGAGCACCAAGACTTTGATTCTTAATGGCAGCTATTGAGCCTTGCCTTTTGAAGACGTGCAGGGAAAATTTATTGACTATCAGCAAAATCTTCTCTCCTAAGTAGGTTTGTACCATTAGAAGGCACCAGTTTTGTTCCACTAAGGATAAAAAAGACACTTATAAGCAGCAGCATTCTTGTATCTGGTTCCCAGTATTTTTAGAATAGGTCCTTTTTTTGGTCCCTGTTGAAGGTACTTTGTTAAAATAAGCCAACATTATCAGAATAACAGATACAGCAGTTGATGTGATACTGGGTTTTGCCATTATATACAGTTATGGATACATGTCCAGGAAAACGGAATTTTTTTTTTGTAAGCCTAGATGCCTTTGGTAAGCTACTGTGAGCTTCAGTCATGCTAACAGTGGATGGGGGAATGAGCCTTCAGACAATCTTTCCTCTTCATGCTCCTGCTAAACTTACCAAAGTAGACAGACGGCACTTTCTGGGTCAGAAACTCCTGTCCATCGATCATAGCCCTCTTATTCAGCTGCTGCCAACAGCTTTAGGCTTGAAGCAACAGAGACTTTGAACTAGATAAAAGGAAACTTCTGCTTACAATTATTACAATCAGAACAAAACCAAGAGCGCTGTGACTGTTTTATTAATACGTGTGCTTTGCTGTTCCCAACCTTTGCAAAATCCGTGTATCTGGTTCTCCAAGAATATTACTACTTGGACCTAGTTCATATGGATTGCAAAGGAAAGACATTCCTGAAAGCTCACTTGCCAGCTCCGCCGCTCTGCCAGCAGCAGTAATTTGAGAAGGAATGATGGTCCCTTTGAAATACGGACTGCAGTGTGACTGGAATACTGGGCCCAGCTAGATGCACGTGCATGGACAGACCTACAGACAACCCGTTTTCCTCATCTTCACCCTTCTGTTGCTGTGCAGCGCTCCTGCTGAGGGCACTGGAGGCAGAGGAGACATCAATTCTGATCTTTGAAATCGTTCCAGAAACATGCCACCGCATTGGGCTGTCCTGACAGTAGCAAGAGGAGCAAGGACTGGAGCAGAAGCTCAGATCTCCCATTTTCTTTTTATGTCTCAGTCATAGCTTTATGAAGAATTAGAGCATTTTTGCAGGACTCAAGCGTGCTGACAGTATCTGGTTTAACATGATAAACCTTGCTTGCCATCCCAAATTTACGAGCTATCAGATCAGCTCGTCTGCTAGGTTGTTACAGCCCCTCCCGTACATCATCAGGAGTGAATGTGTTATATCGATTATGCCTTTTACAGTCCAACGTGGGTTTAAGTAAACTGCGTTAACTGAAGGGCTTAATGAGAAAAACAGCTTCTGCATGTAGAGCCCTACCTGAGACACAGATCTGAAATGCGCAAGTGTCTGTTACACAGACCCTAACTGCTTTATCAGATGAGAGGAGAAACCTGGCAAAGCTTAATGATCTCACAGCAAAAGACATGGACGAGGCTGAGAGGTTTCTGTCAGATCACCCAAACAGATACTCGGGCTGCAGGACGGGGTGCTGCCATCCCAGCTAATGAGTTCCCAGCACAAGCACCTCGGCTCTCCATTTCTCCAAAGAGTTTCCTGAAAGGTAATTGACTTTTTGTGAGCAGAATGAATAAACCGTAGCAGAATAGCAGCTACGGTCTCTTGTGCTCCCTGTCAGTCACTGGACTTCAATAACCAGATTTCTGTTACTATTTTGAGCTCTGTCTTGAAGAAAGAGGCACATGGACAGACATACTCTGCAATGTAGTATAAGAGTTGGTTAATGGGGGAATTTTATACCTTGTTAGGAATGACTTTAAGCTGCTCTTGTGTAGCTTTGTTAATGGGTTGTGGTACAACTGGCATCCCATGACCCATCCAGCTTCCATGCACACTGGACTGCAGAGTCCACCTGGCTCCAACTTCTCCTACCAAGCCCTCAGTAGAGGGCAACATAAGAAGGACTTCTATTTGGATCCCGCACAGGGAGTTGGAGGTACGGGGAGTTGGAGGTTGGTTTGGATACCGACAGGGAAGAGCAGCACCAACCAAGGTTTGAGCAAAAGCAGCTTGGACTCAGAGCCCAGGGCACAGCCACAGGGCATCAGAGAGCCCGTGAAGGTGGCCACCTTCCCCTGGGGGGCTGGAGAGCGGAGAGGCAGGAGGCAGGCTGTGGTGGCCAAGCTCTGCTAAGATGGCAGCACCTACAGCCACCCCCTTGCAGAGGTCCAGGTTTTTAAAGGAGTTCTGGGAAGGGGCGTACAAAAGGGAGAGCCTAAGTCCTTAGGCAGCTGTGAATTGCCGTCTTGGATTTAGGCACCTAAGTGCTTTTTTGGACCTCATCCCAAACACTTCATTGAGTGAGCGTTGCTTTAGCTTTAACAACAGCCCGGTCAGGGGATAAGCAGCAACACAAACACTCCAAGCTGCTCTTCTAACGCATCCTAGGTTGCGAACAAATGATCGGTACAGAAACAGCTGCACTGAGTTACGGTGTCATTGCCCTAAGCCGTTTCCTTCACCGCTTCTACAAGGAAACACCCCTCAGCAGTGCTTTCCTCATTGCTTTCGCTGCAACACCATCGGCCCGGGGGCGCTCCAGAAAGCTCCCGCTGACTTTGTGTTGAAATTAGTAAGCAGCTCCCACCACCCGTGCCTCCGACCCTGTCAGGGAGGAAGATGGCTCCCAGCAGGTAGAGGAGGACACCAGTGTAAAGTAGCATTGTTTCTGTAGTGATTGTTTGCCTCCTTCCTTAAATATAGAGAGGTCGCTTGTAAGGAGCTGAGCTACGCCCTGGGCTTTGGGACTCGCTCTTACACCTCCCTCCTGAGGCGTGTCAAATGCTTACAGGGTTTGTGGTGCTGCTCATGACCACAGAGTTCACATTAAGTAGAGAGAAAACAGAGAATCTTCTGGTAAAGAGGGGAAATAAATGGCAAAGCTTACCTTCTGTCACTTGGGACACGTGTACGTTGACTTTGGAGGACACACGGTCACAGGTGCACGCTGCCTGCAGGGCACAACAAAAGACAGAGCTGAAGTAAGACGACTCATTTCCATTTCAATTTTCTCCTTGTAGTGGATGCAATTCAGCTTTGCCCGATGCTGTCTGCCCGACTATAGCTGCATGTGCCTGGCAGTGCTTAGTCTCTTTTCAGACAGTTCATTCAGAGGCTGACTGGCTGCTTTTCTCCCAGAGCCTGCTGCGGACAAACAAGGCTCTCAAAAACAGTCTGAACGAAGGGTCTCCTTCTAGATTCAGGTCTTTTTAATACTTCAGAGGTGAAGTGAGGTCTTGTGAGGTCCCCGCTGTCTGGGAAGGGGGACATGGGACCCCCCAGAGTGGGGACTTGTCTGTGGGGATGACCGGGTTCGGTCAGGCTGGCAGTGTGATTAAAGGGTGTGTGGTATAAATGGACCACAGCTCCCCAGCCTTTGCACGGCCTGCCTCCTGATGAGAGGGTGTGTGACACTTCTGTGCTGCGCTGCGACCTGCCAAAATATAGGGGGTGAAGCTTGAGCCCGTGGAAGACAGGATGTGATAAATTAAGGCTTCTGTGGTGGTTGTTTCTGATCTGAAATAGAGAAAATACAGCATAAGTATAGGTGTAATTTCCACTGATGAGTCTAAAAGCCCTCTGGTGATTCAGACAGGCTGCATAAGTTGTACAGGAGGCAGCCTCAAGCCCAAACAACCCAGTAAAATGCACACGGATGCCTTTTGATTAATCTGAATGAGGCTTTGCCCAATTAAAGTTTTTTATTATTTTGGTGCTTGGTTCCATTTTCCCTCTGGTGTTGGACAGATGGAGGGAAATGGAGGAGTTCGGCTTAACAAGAAAAGCATTTAGCATGAGAGCTTGGACTTCCCCACCTTCCAAACAAGACTTATTTGTAATATTAGTATCAGCTTCCACAAGACTGCTTAAGAAATTAATAGACTTCAAAGACTTCCATGCTAAAATACACCCCCTACACACCTGCAACCCCTTATGGTGCAGGCGTATGTTCTGTTGGTGCTGTGATCCTTTGCACAGTTGTTGTAATTTAACAGGTTATCCAGCAAAATTGTGTTTCCATGATGTTGCTCAGAAAGTTCTGGGTATGAGTACTTTCCTCGAAGAAGTGTCTCCTCTCCAGTCCCTCCAGAAGCGCTGCAAGTGGACACCAGTTAGGAAAGGGGGATGAGAGCAGTATTTGAGTAAGTGCAAACTCTCCTGAAAAAACAATACAAGAGTGAGTAAGAGTTAGCTGCAAGAACAAACTATACAAGCACAAGGCAAGTTTATTACTATGGGTCTGAAGACCCCACTCACATCTAAACCTGTACACCGGTGGGAGTGAGGGGGAAGGAAAGCAGCTTGTCGAGCATGCCTCTGTGCCACGGGGATGCTTTACGAAGCTATATTTTTCTATTTTGGACCCACGCTTGATGCAGAGGTGGGCCTGTGCTGCCCCCACAGATAACAGCACGCTCCTGAGGTGATTTCACAGCTTCAAGGCAGGCACTTTGAAAAGATTTTTCTATTAAGAATGGATTTGAGCCCTAATCCCTTGACCCCGCCGGCACATCAGAATGACAGGTCCCTGCTCCTGATAACAAACCTCTGCGGTGCCCCTGCCTGTTCCCCTCACGGAGAGCTGCGTGGGGCGGCTGCGCTGCCCTGGCCGCCCTCCAGAGCCCGGGGATCTGTGTAATCTCCCGTGTCAAGATGTGTTTGGATACAGAAAGCCGCACCATCCTGGTGTGTATCAGCTAGATAACCGGAGCGGCCTGCCCCAAGGAGACAGATTCCTTGTGCTCTGTGTCCAAAAGCCGTCCCTCCGCGGCCTTTCTGGTGGCTCTTCAACCCCGAGCGACACTCGTGCCTTCAAGGGGCTGATCTCTGGGAGATAAACATAGCTCTTCTGGTTCCAAAATTACAAGCCATTCTCACATTTTTTCTCTTTAACAGACTGTAATTTCAGCTTTTTGGGTGAGGCTTTTTGTGGGAACGGCCTGGCATGAAGGGGTCTTGCAAACTTTTGTTGAACTCTGTGAGTAGTCCCATTACAGGCAGCCCTGCCTCATGCTCCCGCCCCTGCCACCACGCCGAGCTTCTTCTACAGAAAAATAAAATAAAATAAAATAAAATAAAATAAAATAAAATAAAATAAAATAAAACAAAACAAAATAAAATAATAAAATAAAACAAAACAAAACAAAACAAAACAAAACAAAATAAAATAAAGTAAAATAAAATGTTTTCTGCCCTTGATATCTCATAAAATGAGCTCATGTAGATGCATGGCAGGGAGGCAGTATTTCAGAAAGGACAGTGTTGCCCTTTGAAATAAACGATTTAAAATTTAATGCTGCTACAGCTGAAGGCTGGAATTGGTGAGCTGAAGTTAAATAGCTATTATTTAAATCCTTATGGAACTAATAGGAGCTATGCCGCAGAGCATTTATAACAAGAGCCGTTTTATTGTGTGCTGTGGTTTGGTATTAAAATGCACTATTTCCGTGATGTTCCCCCGTTCCCCAATGTGGACCTGTGGTCCTTGGGGAAGGGCTTACTGCAGAGCGCAACCCCTCCAGACTCTACTCCTTGATATTTACTGCTGCAACCATGGGTTCTTTTGTTGCCTGTATATGTTTTTCATTTGCTCCTCATGAACCCCAGGGCTTCAGTTGTATCTTAGAGCAGTGATTGCCACAGCCTAACTGCCTGCAGCAGAAAAAAGTACAAATCCCTACATCAGTACTGGGTTTGCCATCTTCCAGCTAACTGTTTATATGTGTATGTTCAGCAAAGGGAGGAGACATTCCCAAACTACCTGTCCTGTTTCTACATTACTTTGCATGCTTTTATCACCCCACCTCGTGTGCGTCCCTTCCATCAGGTGCCCCACTACTTCAGCCTCCGCTCTCCCAGATAAAGAGCTGCTCAGCATACACACTGTGTGCTCGTCAGTTAAATTATTTGTGCTGCTAAGAACATGCTTGCAGCTGTTCTGAAGATGAAGTGGCTTTTTTTTTCAAAGTAGCTTTGTAATTAGCTTCATGAAAAAGGCAAAGGATCTTCAGCCGATGCCTGTGGGCAACCTGAATTTGCTCTCAGCCTTCACCGTGCTGTCAGTAGGTCACTATCTGGCCTCTCCACAGTGAATCTGCAGTCACAGTTTGACAGTGCTGTGGTGCAAAACTCTGCGAGAGGACAGGGTGCACCCAACTGCTTGACCAGACGAGCACTGGATATCAGGCATGACCCCGGGGGCTAAGGAGTGTTGGCTGGGAGCAGCCAAGCACCCCAAATAACAATGAAGTGGGCATTTAGATCATCAAGATCTTGTGGTAATATATGAGATCCAACCAGAGTACCTTCTTCTTTTACCTTATTTGAAGTGTGCTTTCATCAGATTATTCCACAGTGGTGTTAGTGGGATCACAGCCCTTGCTAGCCCCTGCTTTTTGACTAGAGAAATAAAGCTAAAACCTCACCTGTGCTTGCAAAAAGACCACTTCTCCGTTGTATACACCTCAAATGTCTGTTCTCAGCCATGACCTCACTTGCCATCGTCTGCAAGACTTCACTCCCTAATGAGTGACACGTGGATCATTAGCAGAAACGATGATGTGGCCATCACAGCCCTTGGCCTTCATACCTAGGCTTGTGGACATCAGCAGAGATGCAGTAATGTCTCTAGTGTACTGTTTGTATACCCTTGTTCTTAAGGCATCAAATCCCTATTACTTCCATTGACCTAATGCAGATCAGCCTTCTGTAGGGCAGTGGGCATCCAAATTTTAAACTAGGAAAAGTAGGCCAGATCCAGCACCAATATTCTTTGCTATCGCCCAACTTTTCCCCTTCTATCCACCCCTGCCTTCTCCTGCCCCTTCTCCATCCCCAGTCCCAACACTTTCCCGGGAGGCCTGCTGGAGCTTCCGGTCCTTCTTGAGAGCTTTCCAGCTGAACGACTGTACAAATATTTTAGTCAGAAAACTCTTCTGAAAAATTAGGCCTAACAGTTCTGTTCCCGGTCTGGGTGATGGGAGCAATTCCTGTTAGAACTTCCCACCTCTCTGGGGTGTTGTGATGAGAAACTCATTAATATTTCCTGAGCACCCTGAGCCAACTCCTTGAATGAAAGAGCTGCAAGGATTATTTTAACAATACTTAGCACTTCAAAAGTTTTAAAAACACTACCTAATTTTCTCAAATGTAAAACAGCTAAAATTTGAAGGGTAATTTGCGTGCCACACCTCTTAATCTCTTCAGCAGCCTCCTCAATGTTCAGGTGTCTTCACACACAGTGTGTGTGTACGGTTCCTCCGGGTTAACTACTCTTTTATTTCTAGTTTTTTATCCATTTTTTTTGTCCCTCCATCATACATTCAGGTGTGATACAGATGCTCACTTAGTCCTTATATCTAAAGGAAAATACACTCCATCAGCGCACCGACCCACTACTCTCTGGCAGCCTATGTAGCGGTGTGTCAGTGACTGCCTTGTACCTTTTTCCAAAAAAAACAGTGTCCAAGAGCCAGCAATTGCCTGAGTTACACAGCCACAGCTCAGACTGCAGCAAAGACTGACCAAGGCAAAGGCACTTCTCCCACTGCACCCTCCCTCAAAGTCAGAGCCAGTTGTGAGACCTCCCTGCTGTCCCCACGCTCTATCCGTTTGCTGACGAATTATCGCAGCCTCTGGTCCGACACCTTGTGCACAAACCGACTGGTGTGTATTACATCGTCCTTGCAGGGCAGTCACCACCCGGTATCGTGAACTATTTCCCTGTGTTCCATACACACCCATCCCATCCACTTCGCTGGGACACTTAGGAAGTGGTAAAGTAGTTAAGAAGTTGAATCCCCAAATATCAGGTCAAAATACAGCTAAAGAAGTACGGAGGACAAACGAAAACATCTCCTCTCCATGGCAATGCTTAGTGTTTCCCTTGATGTAGCTATAAAATATCTGAAGCTCCTCTGTTCCAAACTGAAGAGGTGCCAATTCTATAAACAGGTGATTACTGGCGGGAGGAGCAATGTGACATGTTTTCTTGCAAAAGTGTAATATCTGTTTTGTTTATGAATAGCATCTGGTCTAAGAAAGTTTCATATATCGTGGCTGTAACATGCCATATAGGACGGACAAGAGGAAAAAATAAGCACGGTTTTAATAGCACATCTGTGGCTAGTTAGTTATGGTAAACTTCAGGTATGTGGTGATTTCAGCGTGTGTTCCTAAATACATCCCCAGCAACTGGATCTAAGACAAATGCTGTTACTGCATTTCAGGGAATAATTAATGTACCTAGCCACTTAAAACCACACCAAAATTTGATGGAATCTGGTTGACCTCAAGGTAAAAAACACTGACACAAGATCACCTAAAGATACAAGGCTGAAAGCTTGCAACAAGCTAGGTAGGGATGGCAGGACAGCTCTGGCCCTGAGCAGCAGTGCTGATGATGGGAGACAAAACACAGAAGAGTCCTGGTGAGGGAGGCTTTCAGGCCAGAGCGAATTATAAAGGCATAAAGCAGCAATAACTTGCACCGAGCAGACCAGGACTTCCCATTCACTCATCACACAGCAACGGCCAGCAGCAGTGCTGGGGCTGAGGAGCTGGCCGGTGTGCAGCATGCGCCGTGTTTTTCCTTTTCCCCTCCCTGCGCATTAACTCATCTGTATTTCCCCCATCTGGCCTGCCTCTCCCGTGTTTGTGCGTTCCTGCTTTCCATGATTTCTCCCTATAACGGCCACTAACTCAAACTCGAGGCTAACTGACTCCCGAGGAGCCAAGCCTCAGTGCTCCCTCCGGGCACGCAGACCCATGGGACAGGATGCAGGGGACAGCCTTACCTCCTGCTTGGATGGGGCAGCCTCCCCGTGCCCCATGCCACAGCTTTGCTGTGCATGCTCGCAAATGGCTTTTGACTCGTGGTTTCTTTGCCCTTCTTGCCCACTGCGAGCCATGCGGAGCACCCAAAGTGGCAATAATGGCTCTGTCCTCTCCTGTCTCATTGCGTCACTGATTTTCGCCCACCTCAGGAGCCCTCAGTGGCCGAGCCCTGTGCCAGATGCTTCAGGGCTCTTTCCTCTTCTGCAGACCCCATTTGTATGTTTCTCTCGCAGCCACATTTAGTTCTTACAGCTGTTTCAGGTTGGGAGTGCCAAACAGAAGATGGTCAAACTGTGGTCCCCTTCTCCAGAAAGAGCCAGGAGAGGGACATTTCCGCAGGACCGTGGGCTTTGCAGGGGAGCAATGCTCCACTGGCCATGCACATTTACTGCGATCACACACACACACACAAAAAAAAAAAGCAGAATTGCTTTCCTCCTCTGCTTTTCCTCATCTTTGCCTTTCTCCAAGCATCCTTGCCCTTCTCAACCTGAGTGAGACCATGACCCCACTGATCTGGGCACTGAGCTGGGGCAAAACCAGAAGCTCCATCTGCCCCAAGAGTCTGCTCGCTAGCAGGCTGAGGGCAAGATGCAGGAGGGGCAAAAAAAAGTCCCCAGAAGCCACACTGCTGGGGAGGGGCAGAGCCCAGCGCAGCGCTCAGAGCTCCCCAGCCGCAGTCCCGTGTCTTTGTGCCATACACCAGTCCTCTGCTCAGCCCCCCTTACGTGGGATTTGGGGCTGCAGCTGTTCACAATCGCTAATTGTGAATCCAGCCTGAGAGAATGCCCAGATCATCTTGAAAATGATGTGATTTGCTTTCTGGTGTCAGACCGCAGAGCTACGTCCAGGTCGTGTTTTCAGGCTTTTCTCTGTAACAGGAGAGCCAGAAGCACAGGTGGCTGTTCTCTTTGTTTTAGGAGGAAAGCTGTTTCTCATTTGATTTAAGGAAACCTTTGGAGAATGCAGGACTCCTAACAAATTTGCAGAAATGCCTTCATTCAAGGGCTGCACCTCCCTTTGCAGCCCACCACGTACCCTCAGAAGAGGTGTAACAAAAATAACCCCAAACACAGAAATGCAACCGGCACCCGGCTTTGGGGTGTGCTGCCTTGTGTGCTTTTATCGCGCTGTCTGCAGGCAGTGAACTCCTGAGGGCAAGGACCTGACCCTTCCCTTCACGTTGACATTGTTCAGAACATGACACAGGCTTCCTTCTCCAGAGGGGCTGCTCCAGCTGGTGCCCCCCCACCATCTCCCAGTTCCGCAGCAGCTCCTGGCCTTGCTCTGTGTCCTAACCCCCAACAGGGAGGTTTGGGCTCGGGAAGGAGGGATGTCAACAGGACCATCTCCTACAGCCAAGCAAACAGCCCCGAGGTGCAGCCATGCAGATGAGGAAATCGTCCTGGATTTTTATTTATTTTTTCATACAAGACAGTAGAGACAGGTATTAAAAAAACAGCTCCCAATTTGCCTGTCAGAGTCAAGATATTTAAATAATAAACCTTAAATAGTGCCAGCTAGGCCTCTATGACAGAAACCTGTGCTACCATCACGCCCACAAGAAGCTGTGCTCTGACAAAACCCAATCTTTCTGCTCATTTACTGTCAGCCACAAGGCTTTGCTGTGGGCAAAATACAGGGCTACCTGACCAGCAAAGCTGCGGGAGCTGCACAGGTACCCTGCAGGGCTGGGGTGTGAGGTGCTGCACAGGGTCCTGCTGGAGGTCCCCCTGCCACCAGTGGTGCTGCCCTTGGGGGACGCTTCACGTGCCAGAGGCTGCAAGCAAAGCCTCGCTGCTGGAAGGCAAAAGGAGATGCCTGAAGAAAAGCAGGGCAATGATGATTACGTTGAAAGCAGGGCACCAGGAACCTGCACCTGGTTCTGGGCTCTCCTGCCCAACTCTTGGGAGTCATCACTCAACTTCCAGCCCTTGCTTTCCCACTCTTAGGCAGAGCACGTATTGAATAGGGCTCTGTTTGTGAACATGCTTTGATGGCCTAGGGTAAAAGTCAATTAAGACATGGCGAGCAGTTGGCGGGCCCAAGCAATTGCTGAAGTAAATGATTCACAAACATGTCCTTTCCAGAGCGTCATTAAACTGAAGTAGATTTTCAAATGATTCACCTGTTTCTTGAGGCTGAATAAATGACGGGGAGTGGAGAGGTGGGGAAGCAGGCAACCAATAATGCTCCCAAATATCACAGTGAAAACCGTGGCAAGGACGAGCCCTTTGGGCACGTGGTCTGCCCAGGCCAGCAGATGTGGCAGCTGAGGAAGGATGCACTCTGGTCCCTCTCCCTCTTTGCTGGACTCTTTCTGCAGATCATCCCCATGCAGGTAAAGTTGATATTTTCCATCATCTGCCCCACATGGGAGCGTGCTCCCAGCAGGGCTCCAGGGTCAGGCCCTTCTGCATTACCTTCCTGGAGGGTTGCACCGCCGTTGGACGTGTCCCCAGCTCAGCTTCGCAGCGAAGCGCCCAGTGAGCAGGCTTGTGATGGTGGGCTGCGATCATAGAAACACAGAACCATCAAATCAATAAGGTTGGAAAAGACCTCCAAGATCATCTGGTCCAACCATCCCCCTGCCACCAATATCACCCACTAAGCCATGTCCCTAAGCACCACGTCCAGCCTTTCCTTAAACAACCCCAGGGACGGTGACACCACCATTTCCCTGGGCAACCTGTTCCAATGCCTGACTGCCCTTTCTGAGAAGAAATGTCTCCTCATTTCCAACTTAAACCTCCCCTGGCGCAACTTGAGGCCAATCCCTCTAGTCCTATCACTGGTTATCTGCGAGAAGAGGCCGACCGCCAGCCCCCCACACCTTCCTTTCAGGTAGTTGTAGAGAGCAATAAGGTCTCCCCCGAGTCTTCTCTTCCCCAGACTAAACAACCCCAGCTCCCTCAGCCGCTCCTCACAGGACTTGTGTCCCAGGCCCTTCAGCAGCTTCGTAGCCCTTCTCTGGACACGCTCCAGGGCCTCGATGTCCTTCTTGCAGCGAGGGGCCCAAAACTGAACACAGCACTCGAGGTGAGGCCTCACCAGAGCAGAGTACAGGGGGACGACCACCTCCCCGGTCCTGCTGGCTGCACTATTCCTGACACAGGCCAGGATGCCGCTGGCCTTCTTGGCCACCTGGGCACACTGCCGGCTCACGTTCAGGCGAGCATCGACCAACACCCCCAGATCCCTTTCCTCTGCACAGCTTTCCAGCCACTCTGCCCCAAGCCTGTACGGTTAAACATGGTAGGGACCTCAAAGATCACCTCACTGCCCCGGGCAGGGTTGCCACCCGCTAGCTCAGCTTGTCCAAGCCCCCATCCCTTGAATTATACCCGGAAAGAGGGGGCAGGACGGGAGCCTCCAAGCGAGCCCCAGACGCCCTGGGGGGGAGGGCGGGCCCCGGGAGCCTCCCGCGGCCGCTCCGCCCCGCTCCTCCCGTCCCATCCCAGTCCGTCCCAGTCCGTCCCATCCCATCCCAGCCCGTCCCGTCCCGTCCCGCCCCGTCCCGCCCCGCCGCGGGTGGCGGGCCCCGCAGGCTCGGCGCCTCCCGGCTGCCGCGGAGCGCGGCGGCCCCGCCGCCACCCGAGCGAGGGCCGCCGGCGGAGCGGTGAGTGCCGGCCGGGCCGGGGGGAGCGGAGCGGGCCGGGGGGGCTCGGGGAGGAGCTGGCGGAGGCGGTGGGGTCGCGGCACCCCCGCCCTGCACCTGCTGGGACCCCTCGCTGAGGGGAGGGGGGGGTCCGCCGGCAGCCCCCCGGTCCCCCGGGGAGCTCGGGGGGTGCCGCGGCTGGAGCAGCCCGCGGGGGTCCCCGGCGTGCTGGGTGGCAGCAGGGGGTGGCAGCGGGGTGGGAAGCACCAGCCGGCTCCCCTATGGGGGTCTGCGCTCGTTGCGGTGCTGCCCGGCAGTCGGGGGGGTCTGGTGGTTTGTTTCCCTTTTCCTTGTTGTTTCAAAGCGCTTGCTGTTACAGAGGGGATCTGCGCCGTTATGTCACTTGGTAATTGGCTCCGAATTACAAATTACGGCCTCGCTCTGCCCCTGGGTCTGTGCCAGCGGACTCCTGCATCTAAGATTTATTTATTTATTTATTTATTTATTTATTCCTGTTTTGTCAAGAGTTGAGAATAATAGCTTTTTTTTGTGGCGTGGACCCTGCATGTTGAGTTACCCCAGCCCGTGTCTTTAAGTGAAAATATGATCTAACTGAGCGCTCAGGCTGATCCACACAGGCAAGACGTTAAATCTTGGCCGGTGACGACGAGAATTGTGTCCTGCCGAAAAGCGTTCAGCTGTGCTTCTTCCCGTGAGCTGGAGCGTTTTCTTTTCATTGCTTTAAAAGTTCTGGTTCTGCCCAGAAAGGCTGTTGCTGCTTGTGGGGAGCAGGCACGTGGAAAACAGCAACCTTCCAGCTTCAGACCGAAAACGATCGGATTAATGACAGAGAAGGGCTGTGCAGTTAAGGGATGCAGCCGCTGCGAGAGCCTCAGTTTGTCCCAGCGCTTCCAGTTTCCAATCGCCGAGGCTAGACCTGCCCTACCCTGTCATGTTCTTGCAGTTCTACCGCGCGCCAAGGTACGTGGAGGAAAAAGTGTGGTCCTGCCAGCTATCCCCTTTGCCGAGGATGCTGAGGGCAGCGTGAGTAGGGAGGGAACCAAGGCAGGTTGCTGCCCAGGGCAGCTCCTACCCCTGGTGGCAGGATGCTCCCTAGGGTGTCCCACTGGGCACAGCGTGCTGCAAAATGCCAGCTCAGGCTGTTGTTTCAAAGGTTGGGCCCCATTTCTGCATCCCCCCTTCTGGTGGGGGTGTTCATGCTTTCTCCTTGCTGCAGCGTGTGTTCGCCAGCTCTTGGAAAATACTGACCGTTCAGAGCCTGCCTGGCTGTGTGTGTCAAGTGGCATGTTACAGTGGTATATTGTTCTTTCGATGCAATTTCACTGGCCTCTTGTGACCTAAAAAGCACACAGAAAATAAACAAGGGCATATTGTTCAGTGGGAAGGATGCAGAAAATCTTCTGCCCTTAGCTGCCTGGTTAGGTTACTTTTAAGTGTTGCTCCTGATTGCTAGAGAAATGACATGGCACATGTGAGCTTGGTTTTTGCCAAGCAGACTTTATTTGGGAGGTGATGCATTTCTGAACTTCTCAGTCACCTTGGAACTAGTTATGAGTGCAGAGCAAAGTCCTGTCCAGATCTTCTAATTAATTTGGCCAAAGGCCATCCTAATTAACCTTGAGGGAGTTCAGGGGTGGGAGAGCTTGGTATGGAACAATTGTTCTCTTGTAATTTGCTTTTCACAATGTGTCGACCCAAACAAGAGCTGCATCTCTAAAATCCTCTGGGTCTCTCGCTGAAGCCATTACACCAGTTTATTTGTTTTTTAACAGATGTTGTTTTTCACTGCTTGAGTGGAAAGGGTTATCTCACTTTCTGCAACCTTGTTATTGTGCTTTGTTTTAAGAGCCAGTGGACTGGGGCTTGCTGGGGAAGCTTACTCACCGGTTCCAGCGACAAAGGAAGGGGCTGGTCAGCCTTCCAGTGGTCTTGATGTGGTCGTTAAGGTCTCTCTGTGAACTGATGGCATCTTTTCACATCTACGCAGAGATAACCCGCAGTTCTTTTGGTATTGGCAGTGCCTGCAGAGAACAGAAACGGGCAGCAGACTCTTTGTCGCCCAAGTGTATTGCAGCTGGGATATTAATAGAAGTCGTCAGCCATAACTTGGACCATCTCAAATGGTAGGGCAACGGAAGGGAAAATTTACCAGCCATTTCTGAAACTTTAGGATAGTTCCTCTTCCCTCATCACGCTGCTTGCTGCTGGCCTTCTTGGTCCTTGGGGCTCCTCTGTGCTCAGGAGCTGTGCTGCCTTTCACCCCTATGTACGTACCCTACCGGTGCGCAGGAGAGGTGCCTGTCTTACTTTTTTCTACACTAATGCTCTCAAGTGCTACTTTGGCTTTTATTTTCTGGTAGTGCAAGGGGTCGGGGGGAAATCCTGCTGAGACTACAAGGCAGGACACACAGACGCAAGAAAGGAAGATCAAAGACGTCTATAATACAGGAAGAAGCAGAGGGTCAATCCAGAAGAGAGGGCACTCAATTATACATACAAGGGTAATATAAAAGGGATAACAGCACAGGAGAGGATGGTAATGTCTGAAAATGAGTAAACAAACAGACGTGTAAGGCTACGCTGAGAATTTATTTACCCCAGCAGACACAATCCTTATCTCTTTGAAAGAGGAGAAGACCATGCCAAGCTCGGAGCGCCTCCGCTCCCAGCCGCATTTGTGAGCGGGAGAAAGTGTTTGTTTACGGATCGCTCCTCCGTGAGCCCTGGCCTGATGGGCCGGCCCGTCCTGCTGTGATTAGTAGGATGCTAATGTGCGTAATCCTTTTGATCACGAAGCCCAGGCTCTATAAGTCATGTCACCGTCACCTCAAAGAAATTCAGCCTCGTGATGGATCCCTTATTAGAAATTTGTACTTTTAAGTATTTAATAGTTATTATTGACATCCTTTTGTTTTGTTTTGTTTTGTTTGTACAAATGAGAGTGTTTCTGTTAAAAAAAACAATTACAAAAAAAACAAAAAAAGCTCACTCATGCAGTCTTAGTGTGGGTGTTGCTTATTAGCACTTTGCCCACAGGTATTTGAGGTGAGATGATTAGCCCTTAGCATCCTGATTTTAAGATGTGAACAACAAATGTGATTGCATTTGCTTTGTTCTAGCACAACCCCGATGGATCTCTCCGTACAGAAGTGTCATAACAGCATGGAAACATTCATCTGGGTTCTAAACAATATTCTCTATAGCTCCTTTTGGGGAGGGAAAGAGTTAGCTAATTACGCTTTGTTTAATAAATGTACTATTTTGTTCTCTTCTTGCGACAAACAAAAGCTGTCATTTGGGGAAATATACCATATGCTGCCAATTGGTCTAAGAACTCGTTATATCTGCTGTGCAGAGTAGCAGCGAGCGCTCCTTAACAATTGCTCCCTCTCTGAAGAAAATCTGGACGGATTTCAGTGCAGCAATGTGCTGCTCTGTCGTCGGTGGGAGCGAGCCGTTGACATTTTGAAAACCAGCTAACGCGAGCAGTGGTGTCTGTGCGTGCCTGGACGTTTCCTCTCCCCGTTTATGCCTTTATTTCTCTTCGGATGCTTCGGAGCCTCAGCAAATGAATGCTCAGTCAGCGCTGGGTTAGGCTACAGCAAATTTAAAAATCGACACTATTTGAGATACAACCTCCCAGCCACGCACCATCGGACACGTATTTCATCATTATGTGAACCCAATACTCAAACACCCACAGCACTTAAAAAAATAAATCTAGCTCTGTGCCATTTTTTCTTGGCAAATCCGAGAAGGCAAGCCTTGAAACCTGACCTGAAACACAGCAGAGGGGGAGAGCAGCAGTCACTCGTTACGGCCTCCCCCAGCGGAGGAGGCGCGCGGTGCTCTCTCTCATGCCCCGGTGGGTTTGCTGATGCATCTGTGCCAGCGAGATAAAAGACAGGAATAACTACCTTCTTACAGATAAACTCCTTCTTTAACACTCACTCCTCTCCTCCTCCCCACTTCCTAATTTTATCGGAGCCACGTTGGATCATTCATTTATTCTCTGGCTCGGCTCCTTGGTGATTTCAGTGAGGACTTCTTGCTCAAAGACTGCGGAGAGGACGTGAGCTATAATTTTCCCTTTCTGTGAACCTCTGTATTACAGAAAAAAAATGTGAACCCTCCTGCCCATAGGTAATGAGGATTAAACACAAAATTCACAGATTTCTTTTTCATTTCTGTGAGACGAATGAGAGACACACACCTGGGAAGGCATGTGGAGCTGCCATAACACTGAATTATCTTCCAGCAATGACTCTGGCACGTCTTCACGTGTGGTCAGCAGAGCTGATTATGCATTTAGCACGAGTGGCTTTGAAACCCTTGGTGTGGTGTTGGCTGTAGTGGGAACTGCCTTGAAGCTCAGCCTGGTGTGTGTCCAGATCTGATCCCAGTCCTCTGGTTGGGACCCGTCCTTGTGCCTCCGCTCGGGCCATCTGCTGCCTCTTCTGTGCGCAGGCTCCTTCAGCGTGTGGTGTTTCTTGTGCCTTGTGCTCGTTTTGGGACTTTACCTCCCAAAGAGCTGCGTGCTGGTCCTCCTCACCTGCGTGTGGCTCCTGGTGGAGGTGCAGCGGCGTTGTTCGTGTGAGTGTAGGCCCCTAGGAGAGAATGGAGGCCAACAAACTGCAGCTGAGGAATCAAGTGGGAAACAAGTAATACATCGTCTAGTCAAATATTCAAAATTACAGGTATGGGGCATTTCACCAAAGCAATACCTTTGGGGCTGGGGGGAGGTGGAGGAATGTCAAACTGTTAAGTTTCTGTCCCAAATCCCTTGTGTCTAGGTCAGGATCTGCTTTATTTCCACTGTTCCTGATAGATGTCCATTTAGCCTGTTCCTGAAAACCATTGTCGGAGATTTGTAGCTTCCCAGGGTAAGCAATGTTTGACTATGCTCATGGTTAGACCGTCTCTCCTAATGTCTAACCTAAGCCTCTCGTGCTGCCTGCTGAGACAATCACTTCAGGTTCCTACATCAGCAGGGAGCAGGACAAGATTATCGCTGCCTGCTAGCAGCCTGACATATCTGAAACTTGTTATCATGTCTCATTCTCTCACCCCAATCCCTCCTCCCTTTTCCTCCGGCTAAACAAGGCCGCTTCTTGTAGCCTTTTCTCGAGGGGTCACACTCCGTAAACCTTTTGTCACTCCTGCGAGCGGCTGGCAGGGAGCAGCTAGAGGCAGGGCCCAAAACTGGGTGCAGGGCTGGGCACGGAGAGGAGCAGGACAGCCTGACACGAGATGCTCCTCCTGGGGTATCTCCAAATGTGCTCACCTCTGGGTGCCAAGGCCTGCACTATTCTTGATGCCTTTTCTCTGTGTGGCTCTAGGCCCCGAGACCCTTCTGCTGCACCGCTCCATTTTGCAGTTACACATCTTCCTTCTTCAGCGTGGTGCTTTGCACCTGCCTGTATTGAATCTCAGTCATTTGCTTCAGATTGGTTCTCTAATTTATTAAGATTTTATTCTAATTGTAATCCCTGAAAATGTTCATAGCACTCCCTACTGATTTGTAATTGTAATCTTTATTCTAATTTACAAGTTATTAATGGAAATACTGAATAGAGCAAAACCCCCGGCAGAGCCCTTGTGTGTCTTTTCAGGTTGACATTTAATTTACTCACTATTCCTTGAGTGCAGATTTGGAACATTTGTATATCCACCTACGATAATATATTATACATAAATTGTATTCACCTGTTTTGCATATAAAACTGTCACATGCATCCATCAAAAGTTTTCCTCCTTCCAATGCGCAACTTCTGTATTTTCCCCCTAGTCACTACGCTACCGACTCTGTCGAAGAAGAAAATTACATCGACTAGACTTAATTTGCTCTTGACAAGTCTGTGTTTTCTGTTTTCTTGTGACTTTATCATGTGGGAGTGGATGCAGCTGCAGGGTTGCAGGGAGCTGGAAATTGCACTGCTGGGCCGCACACTCGTCCCCTCTCCCTCCTGCTCCGTGATAAATCAACACCTACCAGAAGTATTTACAAGTGGGTTGAATAATCTGTCTGAGTTGATACCACAGCCAGGCTGTTTGGTCTATGATACCTCAGATCTGTCTCTTTCCCCGTTTTGTTTGAAGTTAGATAATGTTTGCCCTTCGCCCATCCTCTGAGAGTTTCTAGGAGGTATTTGCTAATGGCTTGGAGGCTGCTCTGGCTACATCCCTGCTCCCGCCTTACTCCGGGCCTACGCTTAATTAGGGCCCACTGAGCTGAATGCATCCGACTTACACTAATGTCCCCTAACCTCTTTTCTCTGTGTCCTGGCCTAGCTTTGCATCAACCATCCAATACTCGATCATAGCGAACCTTACTGTTTCAGACTTTTTAATGGCATGAATTTCTTCTTCGCCATCTGAACGTGTGTCTGTCACCAAGCGAACGTGGTGCCCACTCTTTCCGCAGCAGCCGTGGTTCTGGGCGGAGGGCAGGGGCTCGGCACGCCAGGTACGGCTGCAGAGCAGCCTGCCCTTTGCAGCCCCATCTGCCTCCAAAAGGGTGAAACAATCAAGGTAAACGTCTCACTGAGTGTGTGTGGTTTTGATAAGCTGTCTCGTATGCACACATGCAAAAACAGAGTGAGAAAACAGGAGAGATTACAATGGACAAAGACTTGGATATTCTCCTGGGATGTAGCTCAGGGTTATATTTAGTCTGAGCTAGTAGTACCATCTAGTATTGTAACTTCAACTACAAGAACCTGTTCTCCACTGCTATAGTCTGTCAGGCTTTTATCGCTTGATCTGAGACTTTCAGGTTGCGTGTCTCTCTCAGGCTAAATTTATTCTAATAGCGTCAGCCAAACCAATTCAACCATTTCCAAGAAAAACTAGGGAGAGGAGGAAGGAGAGGAGGAATGTTGTTTTGCCCACATTAAAAAAGGGAAAGAAAAGAAACCTTCCAGCCTCTTGGTTGAGAGCTGTGGTGCCATCACTCTCAGGAACGGGATCTATGGTTACGAGGCTCGGAGACGTCTGCGTGTGTTCTCGGCAGACCTGTCTCTGATTCCAGCCGCTCCGTTTTCCCAAGGTTTTTTCTTCACATCCATCAGCATCTCACAGCTTTTGGTGCAGGGACAGTGCTGGTGCCCTCGTTGCTCCTATGGATGTATGAGCAGAGTGTGCCTGCATAGCCCAAGCCTTGCCCAGGGAAACTTTTCCTCGGTTTCCCAAGGAACTGGGAATGAAGGCACCGGTGTGCAGAGAGGTAAGAAACTCATGGGGTGGGAGGGAGATGCAGGCTGCCTGTGCGAAAGTGTTGGTACTGGATTAGGTGGACAGAGGGATGGAATTAGGCAAATTACTGCAACTAACTTCTTGGGTCACCCCATGTCTTCATTGTGTGGGCACTTGGCTTGCCACACATGGCACGACTTGCAGACCCCTGGGCTCTTGCAGCAGTTGCTTTCAACATACCTCGTTCAGTTTTAACACTGTGCTTCAGAAAAATCTGGTTGCAGACACTTCAGACTAGGCTCCTAGAACAGAGAGGGCTGTTTTCACTTTAGTCTGTCTACATAAATACTTCTGTCTGGCACGTGTCTGATATAAAATGAGAATAATGTCACTGCGCACTCTCACAGAAGTGAGTGAAGATAAGCTAGCTTAATGTGCGACCCGTCTAGATAATACACTTTGTAATTCAGGTGCCTGTTAGTAACTCCGTCTTCAGAGCAGTGTCTGGATAGCTGCTGTAGATAAAGCCTGTGAAGACTAGCATCACCTGCCCCCTGCATCACAAGAGGCAGGAGTCCTGCAGACTTCAGTAGCCTGAAGGCACGTAATCACAGACTGCAGCAAGTCGTTTGTCCGTGCAGGGTGCCTCGATTTTGGCAATACGTGATGGTTGCGTGCTTCGTTTTGCAATGTGAATAATGCTCCTTTGTTGTTTTCCTTTCTGTCAAGTTGTACAGAACTGCTCGCAAAATGTTATAAATAGTTACGCAGAGGTGGGCAGGGGGAGTTGTGTGCAAGAAGGACTTCCAGGGGTCGTGTTTGAACAGTTTGAGGGTTGCCACCTTCCACTTTAAGTAACAGAGGGAGGGAGAGGTGTAACAGAGGGCAGCCAGCTCGGTGCCAGTTCCCTGTCACTTCTGGCATCCCGCTGAGCTGCGTGGGTGCTCCCCCAGGATCAGCACCAAGCGAAGGAGCACGCCGAGAGCCTGCCCTGAATGCCGTACAGAGGACCTAGTGGCACACGAGCCCTTTTGGAGCCCAGGGGTAAGAGCTGCAGTTGCCACTGCTGCAGGTGTTGACATTGGGCCATCACTGCCAGCAGTGGTGGTGGTGGCACCCCCAAAAATAAGGCTGGGGAACCCCTGCCACTCAGCAAACCTGCAGAGAGAGGCAGAGCACCAGCGGAAATCAGTGCGATTCCCCTACCAGGAACGGGCTGTGAGAGCAGCGCAGAGGAAAGCCGAGCACCAGATTTCTTCAGGGACTTTCAGGAGACTTTGGGGCTTTTCTGCAGAGCAGCAATGGGATCCGTGCTCTCGGACAGACCGTCCCTGCGACGAGGTGCTCCGATGGCCTTTCTCCTATTGTATCCAGCTCCCGGGGCTGCGGGTCCCCATTGGCCCCATTGTGTTTGTGCACGCGGGGGCCACGCAGATTTCCGCAGCTCAGCCCGCGCTCGCTCCTCTCCATCTGACAGCGCCGTGGAGAAGTTTCCAGAGAAAAGCTTGGCCCCTGTTTGCAGCTTAATGCGGAGCTGTACCGGCTGACGGGGACAAGTCGGAAACCCTGGCAAGATAGCAGGCATCCTCAGGAAGCAAACCCTATCAGAAAAGCACTGATGTCATTGGCAAACAAAACAAATGAGCGCTGGAAAAACAAACTGTTTTGCAGCGTTGTTGATCTTGCCTCAAATTAGAAGCTCTGCACAGCCTTTACTCTTTGGCCCAGTCTCACAGATTATTTACAGGACGGCACCGCAGCCATGGTTTTGCTACTCCCGCCGGTCCGATCCCTTTGATTTTAGTTTTTTAGATTTATTTATCTAAGGGAGGGTGGGAAGAGTGTCCCAGCGCTGCGACCGGTTTTGGAAAGCTGGCTGGTGTCCCTACCAGCGTTGGGTGCTGACATGGTTGATGTCCTGCGGGCTTTGCTCTTCCCAGTCGCTCCTCACCAAAAAGGGGATCAGAGCGAGCCCCACGGCTGGGGGTTCCTTGTCCCCTGCCTTTGCCTCCCCGATGGCGCCGTGGCTGCAGCAGGAGGCAGAGAGGGGGTTAAGCCGTGCTCCAGCCTGACAATAATAGCAGGAAAAGCACATTTCTTCCTTGCACCTGCGAGCACTCCGATGGGCTTTCTGCCGTCTCTGGTAGTCACATTGGATCTTTCTCTTGTTAGAGGCTGAACAGCTCTAGCAGCCAGCTGTTCCCCTTGCTCTGCTCCTACCTGGCTCCTTGCACGGTCCAGGGTGGGGGGCGGATGGAAAATCAGCTTTTTAGGTCAGCACTCAAAAATAAAGCACAAAGCCTTCCCTTCCCTCCAGCAGGGAAGGGTCCTGCTCCTCCCTGCTTTCTGCCTGGTTGCTGGCTCGGGTACTCAGAGCGCTTACTGGGAATTTGGAGTCCTGTCCTAGCAAGGGAGACTCCTAAAATATTTTCGGCACAGAGCTTTCTTTCTCTGTTTTTAAAGGGTGTGTAGTGTTACATGCGTGAAAAGGGAAGAGATTCATTAAGCTCCAGAGACAAACCGGTTTAAATGCTAAGCAGGCTCTCAGGCTGCAAAGCCACTTTTGCAGCCTTGCAGGTTGCCAGCGAAATCGTGGCTCTGCATTTAAAACGTGCATGTTTTTCCTCCTTAAAAAACTGCTTTTCTACACCGTGGGCTGCCCTGGGGCCAGGGCATTGCAGGGGCTCCCTGTGTGCCTGGAGCCACGCACTGGGCTGGCCCCAGCGGCCGCAGGGCATCCAGCAGACAGGGCGTGAGCAAAAAGTGGATGGGGATAAAGCTGGAGAGCTGCAAGGTGGCTGCAGTATGTGGAGCACTACGCCACAGAAACTGGTTTAGGTACTAAGGCAACCCATCAGCTTCTGTGGGTAGCTAGCCTGAGAGGTTTAGCACCACTAAATGCGCAGCAGCCATCTCGGTAGTTGCTCCATCCAAAGTAAATTATTGTTAATAGCAGTGAAGAGGGTTCTCCCTTACCTCTGGCCCAAGAGGAGCATTAGAGCCCTGTGTATAAAATGTACTTGCTTTTCCTGATGTTTGCGGAGACGATCTCCTTTTGAGCGGCTGCTAACGCAGGGCTCCTGTCCCTCAGGTAGACCTGCTGCTATGAAGGACACACACCACTCACCGGGCATGTCAGATGAAGTCCTTATGCAGCAAAAATCATCTTGAGTGGTTTATGTTTTACATAACAAGTCTATTCCTGCGTGTTTCACTTCTCATTTATGCACCATTCTTTTTTCCGGCAACGCAGTTCAGGCACAGAGGAGTATCTCCAGGTCAGTTCCTTGCTGTGCACAACCTACAGAATAGATGATTACCTTCCAGCCATTTTAAAACTAGGGAAGAACGGGTATTCCGTAATTGCCATAACAAGCTGCGAGGGCGGCGCAGACAATAGAGATTGTTTCCAGCCAGCTAATTCAGTTTGCTGAAGCTCCGCTGGAGTCGGTGAAGAATTGAGGACAGTCACCGGAGAGAAAAATCTGGACTGTCCTGTGCGTTGGGAATCACCGAGACACAACAGACACAGGCATCTCAGGTTGATTTCAGTCGTTTTTCACAGGGAAAGCGTGCTGTAAAAACAGAGCACGCTTGAAACCTTAGGCTTTGTGTTATTCTAGTTGAGAATTACTGGTTTCCAGCAGGTCAACCTAGGCCAAAAAGAAAATAATCTGTAAAAAAGACTGTTTAACAAGGTATTGCATGACATTACCTGGGTTTCTCATGTGGTTGCATAATGAATTTTTGTTCTCATGCATACATTGTCCTTCATGTGAACATTTGTTCTTAATTGGAATATGCAGAGCTGCTGGGAGAGGCAGGTTGCCTTGTAACCCGTCCCCTCCTCCCAGAATACAGAGCACACCAGAGGAAAGCTGGTTTTTAAGCAGACGCCTGAGTCAAACGGTGGGTTTACCTCTGCTGCAAGGATTTGGGCGAAATCTGAAAGCTGCAATCAGCGCTGAATTCGTCGGCGAGATGGACTGAGTCAGCAGCACGGCATCTGCTCCGTGGCTGAGCACGTGTAGGGGCGTTGTAGGGGAAGGTCAGCACGGGATCCAGCAGCATCTGCCTGCACTTCAGCTGATGTGCTTTATTGTAAGGGTGGAGGGCTGAGGCCGAGGGATGAAACCCTTCGCTTCAGCAGCCCACCAGCTGATGAAGGATGCCTTCCCGTGTTTAAAGCAGTCTTCTGTTTGTTTGATTTTTTTTTTTCCAGTGATGGGTCCTGCTGGAAAGAGCTTTCTGATGGCGCAGCTGTGAGTGAAACCAGCACAATATGTTCAGTGTCGAGGACCTCCTGATTTCTCATGGATACAAATTGTCTAAAAACCCCCCTGCTTCATACCAGAACAGATACGATGGATACCGGCGTGAAACCGCGGGGAACAGGTCTGCTCGGAGACCGCTGAATGGGTTCGAAGCAGACTTGAGAGCTTACAGCAAGAAGCCTTTGGTGAAAACCAACTCGAGCAGCACTGAGAGCAGCCATGGGAGCCAAGGGAGGCGCGCGGGTCCTGGTTACCACCATGACCTTCAGGGTTTGTCCACTTTTCATACTTCAGAAGGGGGGTAAGTTTCAGCATCATGCCATGGCTCTGCTTTCTCTTCCTTTGGGTTCTGGGTGGATAACTGAGCATGTCCCTAACCCGTGACACCGTCTTCCTGTGATCCTTTCCTGCTAGTGACCATTTCCACGTGCCGCAGGTCCACACGAAGCAGCGGCACATCTGCTCGCCTCCTGCTCGGGGAGGCCTCTGAGGATACTGGGGTGGTGGGAAGTGGCCAGCTGAGGGGAAATACCGTTTACTCATATGGTCTGTCACAAAAAGGCCTTGCTGAGGGGCTCAGGAAAGCTCAGTCCAAGCGCAATAAAAATAAAAAGAGAGGCAAAAGCTCTTCCTTTTGTAAGTGAGTAGTTTAAAAAAAAACGAGCCTAGCTTCTTCTGCCACATACAAGCCCTGGTTTTTGTGGTGGGTTCAGCCGCGTGCAGCTCTCGGCGGGTGTTCCTCCACGCACAGGGCACTTTCTGGTTTTCCTAAGGCTGCTCTCGCAGAGTAAACACGCGAAGGTGCCTGTGTGTTTCTTTTTAAAGCAGCTCAAAGCCAGTGGAAGCTCTTGTCATCACTCCATAAAACGTGCTTGCACAACCGCGGGTTGCTCACCGCGGAGTACGTGCACGGTGGGGCTGGGGCAGGCCGGGCAGGAAGAGCTGTGTGTATACAGCGCGGCTCGGGCATTGTTTCGTGGCTATTTGAGTGCTCCCTATGAACAAAGGAAAGGGGCGAGAGCAGGACTGGAAGCCAGCCCAGCTGTGACGGTGGTGGTTCGTGAGGAAAAGCCCCTTCCTCTTGCAGAACAGGCTTGAAACTGAAAGCAGGACGCAACGCTCTAGCCTTGGGATCCCGTCCTTCTACAGAGACCTTCAGTAGCATGTGGCGAAGGCACGCGTCCCCTGGCTGCCGGGCCTGTCTGCTCTTCCCCTTCATCTCCCTTCCCCTTGCAAGGTTGCTTGCCTGGAGCAGGGATGGCTCCTAGCTGCCTGCCGGAGTGAGGGCAGGAAGGATGGGAGCGCTGGGAGCTGCACGTCCCGGCTGGGGAAGGCTCCCGGGTGGAACCGTCCCCTCTGGAGCAGGCAGGAAAGGACACGGGTTTACAGGTAGTAAGGAGGATCCTCCGTGGTGTGCTGGGAGCTGGACGGCAATAAAGCGAGGAAAGAATTAAAAAGAACGAAAGGGAAAACGGCTTTGAGTCAGGGAAAGAGGGGATGTCGAGGAAGGTGGCACTTGGTCTTGGAGCAGAGTTCACGATGTGGAGAAAAACTGGTGTGAGGGAGATAACGGCTGTGCAAGGCTGGCAGCGACCACAGCGCTTGCTGCTCCCACACCAGGTAAGGTAGAACATGCTTCAGTGCCAGGGGATGTTGGCTGCCTTCCTGCCTCCCTCTGCCCCAGGTGAGGCTGCCACAGTGGGGGCTCGCTCATCTGACCCTCGTCAGAGGTGTGGCAGAGGTGACTGCAACTGCCAGGGATGGCTAAATACAAAAACGGAGCTCTCTGGTAGGTTGCGTGTCTCCTTGTAACCCCTCAAAAAGCAAGGGGTGGAACCCATCAGTCTGTAGCATGGTTAAATGTTATATCCTGGTTTAAAAAAGCTGCTTTTTTTTTTTCCACATAAAATGGGGAACGTGGCCCTGGAGATGACTTTGTCACACTTCAGCAAAAATAGAAATCTTATTGTTACAGCAAACTCTAACTGCCAGTGAGCCTGCGGGGAGCTCTTACAAGGCTCTCACAGCTACGAACGAGGGGGAACCTTTGTAGCAGCCGTCCCTTTCTTGCCATCCCTGGGTGTGCAAGAAGGGTTTTAAAACAGAACAGACTCAGACATACAGACACTGCTCTTTGGGCTTAGCGGGCTCCCTGCAACCACCTCCTGATTTTGCCTTCCCAGCGTGGCAGAGGTTGGCACAGCGGCAGGAGAGGGCCAAAAGAGGCAGCACGTCTCCCAGCTGCCTTCTCTGACCTTCACCTGCTCCACGGCAGCTCAGGGCACGGCACAGACTCCTTACCCAGGGAATCACCAGCTCATGCTCAGAGTGCTGGGTGTAGAAGAGCTGATGAGCCTCCAAACACCCCAGAAGTAAGTGATGTTGTCCACCTTGTTTGTGAGGTCAGGAGATGATGCTGTTGTCAGCAGAACATTGGGATTGTTCTGCTCTTCTGCTGGTGTGCTCTGCTCCACCCTGTTGTTCTTCAGGCAGGTTATGGGGGAGCAGGCGGTGGGAGTACTGTCCTGGCTGTTCTTGCTTAGCTGACCATCAGGAGGCCACGCGGGAAAGGTTTGGAAGAGGCTGCGAGGCAAAGAAAATGAGGAAGCTGCCCCTATGGGTAGAGACAAGAAGGTTCACAGAACTCCTGCTTCTCATCTGAGCGTGGAGGAGATGCACTTCGCTTCGTTATTTGTGTGGAAGGAACTATGTTGGTAGCTAGCGAATTTAGAGATAAGTAGATAGCATCATTAATGAGATCACCTGCTGCAAAAATTAGACAACTGTACTGGTGTTACAACGTGGATGAGAGTACGTGAGGATAGGATCCCAAAATAGAACAGAAGTTGCCAGTGTCCAGAACAGAGCTCTGATTTTTTTACCCCTTGCTGCCAAATCCTGGAAATAAGTTCTTTACAGTGCCTCCCTGCTGGGCACAAAGTCTGTCCTGGTGCATATATCTCCTGCACCCTGAGCAGCTGGGTGCCTAATGCCTTCTATTTACCCACTAGGAGCCAAAAACAGGGACAGAAACTGCCGTGCTGTTGCTAGATGGCCCTGCAATGGCCTCATCCTGCAGGGTTTTGACTTCATAGCCTGTGCCATGCTCCTTTACTTCTGGTGGGTTCTGCTCTGGCATCTGGGCAGCTTCGACCTGCTGCTGTGAGAGCACCAGCTGGGTGAGATGCGGTCGTGCAGCCAGCACAGGGTGGACTGATGGCCTCCTTTCTTGCCAAGGCCTAAGATTCGTAGAGAGCTAGCAACAGTTGATGCTTTTAAAATGATTTATTAGATTAATTTTATATAGATTCAGTTCAAAGCACTTTATGACAGCAGTCATGGTATCTGTTAGAAGCGGGCCTTTTAGAGAAAGCTCACAATGTTTAAAGCTTCCTCTTGGTCCCATGGGACCCCTCTGTCCCTGGCTGCCACCTGAGAGCCAGCTGTGAAGCTCCCGCAAGCCGCTGTGTCCAGAAGCACGTTTCTTCATGCACCAGCGTGGTTGCAGCCCGGAGCAAGGCAGACTTGTGCACTGGGAGCAGCACGGTCGGAGATTAGCTGCTGGTAAGAGGTACCGTGAGATCTCTTCGTTGATGATGTCCTGGATGCAAAGACCACAGCACGACTGGCATTCTCCATCCAGACGTGTAGCACTGCTGCGGCTGCAGTGAAGCATTTTGAACTTGAGGCGACTTTGGGATGCTTCCCCTTTCCACCGCTTCATTAGATCACCCAGCAGTGCCATAGATCCTCTCCACCCTCAGGAGCAGAGGAGTCCTCAGGCTGTGCTAGGCTGGAGGTCCATCAGGAGGCTGTGGAGCATCCCCTTGCCCTGCGCAGTGCAGTGCCATCCTCTCCAGAAGCTTACGGGGCCCAGGAAGCAGGCTGTGTGTAATCATCTCCAGCTCTTGGATCAGGCACTAGAGAGAATGAGGTTCTCTGCCTCATGAATGAATATACCATAGAAAAGATCAGGTGTAAAATGCCCTAAATACCCCCTTTTAAATGTCTTTTCTGCACTCGTGTTGCAGTGGTGGTCACATGGTGGTTTGTATCATGCTCAGAAATTTATTACGGAGGCTAGCTATTAATCTTTTCATCTTTAAAAACAAATTTAATCTTTCAACTAGCTTTAATAAATGGAGGAACATCCTTTCTGTAACTGAAGCTGTCCTAACTTAGAGCAAATTTGCTTTAATGAATATCTGAGCTTGGGTTTTGTTTGTCTTTAAAAAAAAGCAAACTAACCCAAACTGTTCTTTTAGTGGTTTCCTAGGAAAGAGTTGAGTAATGCTTCCTTCCCTATTCCCAATTTCCTATTAAATCCTTTAAACAGGCACCCCAGTTCATTCTTGTAGTGTTAGCTGCAGTTGTTGCAAATCGCAGCGTTATTGTCCACCATACCGCCTTCCCCCAGTGTTTTCATATTTAGGTTGGTAAGAACTTGGTTTCACTTTATATTTAATGTTTCATTTTGTTTTGTTTCTTGTTTATTTGTTTGTTTTTAACACTGAATTAACCTTTGCAAGAATTGTGATAGATTCACCATCTCCGGAAATTTAAAGATCAAGATTTTAGATGCTTTTCTAGAAGACCTGCTACCACTGAAGCAGAAACCGTTTCAGGGAATTCTGTTGGCCTGCACTGAACAGGATGTCAAGCCAAATAATCGTAACAGTCTCTTCTGATCTCAGAATCTATGACTCTGTACTTTCCGGGATTTTTTTATAGTCCCTTTAAAGATGAATGGTGAAATCACACCAGGTATTTTGTGTTCCTAGCAGATCTGACTGAACAGAAAGAGCAATCTGCCCGTCCCCTTGTGATAATCGTAGAAGAAGGCAGCTTTTGTTCAGTTGCATGTTTTTACATGCTGAAATGCATAGAAATGTTTGTTGTTATTGCAATCAACTTTCCAGTATAGGAGGTGTCCTGTTATATCTCATTGATTAATTAAGACATTTATTACTTCGTGGGGTTCAGCAACTGAACTGTGCTTTGTGCTTCAGAAGCAAAACACTTTGCTCAGATGTTAAGTCTTAACTCAGTCGAGTTAATGTGAACAAGATGCTCCTTATCCCAGGTTAGTTTTAAACTTCTGTAGTCAGAGGATGAAGTTAACATACGTAAAAGAACATTACTGTGGATCTGGATGATGTAATTCTCATTCTGAATTTTAAATTATATTATCTTTTCACAAACTACTACTCAAATAGGGTGCTTTTAGTAGAAAAATGAGCTAGGTGGTACTGTTTATATACCTTGAGGTCAAGGGAAGAGGAAAAAATTCTTGGGTTCTATCTACATCCTTGTCCTATTTATGTCAATTTTGATTTTTCGTCCTAGTCGTATGCTGGTGGCAGCTACGTAGTGTAATAGCAGTTACACTGTTGGACACCTTAGGTACAAGAATAGCAGAACATGGTTCAAGTAGGAGATTAATTATTTATATGAAAGGATACCAATTTTGTTCAGCAGTAATATACAAAATCATTTATGGTCTGTTCAGAACACATGCAGGAACTGTTCTGTTCATGTAAACCTGTGTTCTGAATTTCTAATCTGCAATGAAATGTGTGATGTGTTTCATATTTCAGTTATGGATTGTTGAAGGTCATCCCTCTTTTATTAAAAGAAAAAAAAAGAAAAAAAATTATACATTTTGGTGTGTTTTAGGTTTAAATATTGGTTCCACCTTACTCAGAGCTGTGCTAATACATCACCATTGTTGTGGCGTGTATCGTTTCATCCAAAGCCCTTTAAAGAGATTTGTTCCCTCAGAAAGATGAGCAAGAATCAATGCAGGAAATGACATGTTTAATTTCAGCTCTTGTACTAGGATGCAAATCACGCTTCTTACAGAATATATCTTAAGAAATAGCCCTCTACCTGTTCCCCCTATCCTCTACTTTTTAGTTTTAGATTCCTATTAAACTCGCCTATCCCAGTAGTCCCTTTAAAGTTTATGGACTTTGGTGTAACAGAGGGCAGAAATAAATTAAAGGTAATTATTTCTGTCTGCCAATTGAGGGGGGCTGTACATGTTTGCAGAGCGTGTAACTGTGTGCATTCATGTCTCTTTCTAACAGCTTTGCACAGCTAACAACATGCCAGCAGAGCATCAGTTCCTTCGCCATCCCTTTGCTCATGCTAACGACTGACTTAAATCCTCTCACTAAAATCATGAAGTGTTGTGGTTGCGAGTGATTACGGAAACCCCATTGGCATAACTCAGCATTCGACCTCCTAACGGGATTACCCATGAGGGAAAGAAGGGGCAGCCGTGGAAATTGCCTGTGACACTGCCTTTCTTTTTCAGGGCTTATGACAGGCCTCAACTAGCGTGGTCTTCCCAGCCCAAGGCTGACAAGGATCTGGCCTACTGGCGGCGGCGAGGACAAGACTTCAGCGTGCTGCTGGGCTACTCCCAGAAAGGAGGCGCGGAAATGCAAGGGCTGGCGGCAGCCCACGGGGTGCCCCGGCACCCCAAGGACACTCAGCTGAAGGCAGGGCTAGGCGCGGAGTACGTTAGGAGGGGTGGCCTGCCAGAGAACTGCGAGGCGCCCGGCGACTGCACATGGCAAAGTTTGAGGGTGGAAAGCTGGAACCAGCCAAAAAAGGTAGGAAGGCAAATGTCAGACGGTGACAGGGAGAAACTGCTCCAAGAGCTGTATTCGCTGACCCTGCGAGATGACGTGCTGAGTGCCCACAACAAGGGGAAATCGCAGTCCTTGCCCAGAGTCCTGTCGCCGGAGAGCATGAGATGTGTGGAAATGCCCTCCCTGACCAACAGCAACAACTCCCTCAGCGTAAGTAAGGCCCCCTCCTATCCCCCAAGCAGGCCGGTTGTGGAATCGGCCAAACACCACGAAACGGGGGGCCATTTCCTGCCCCTGGTGAAACCCAAGTATGGGAGGCCTCTGATGCCTCCATCCTATGAACTGCAGCGACAGAGCAGGGCACCTGCGGAAACCGGTGGCTTTCAGGACCACTACCAGAAGGACGAACCCGTTCCCTACTTAGCCAAAGCACACGAGCCAAGGCAAGATGCTTGCGTTCAAGACTCTGGTTTGGAGCCCCCGGTCTATGTACCTCCCCCGTCTTACAAATCCCCCCCCCACCAAGCCGTGACTCCACATTCCCCCAGTGAAGTGCCTACCAATGCCACGCATGCCAGCAGCAGCCAGCGGGACGCTGCGGAGCGGGTTGTCGCCTGCCAACGACCGCCTGCGAATAGTGTTGAAACGGGGGCCGACCCCTGCAAAGACAACCATCTTCCTCACGGGAAGCAGAGCCATCCGAGACGCCCCGCTGACTACCTGCGTTCTGTTCAGTATATTCCCTTTGACGATCCTCGGATACGGCATATTAAAATTGCACCACCCGAAGGTCTGCAGGACAACACAAAATACAGTGAAAATGCACGTAGTCCCAGTTCTGGTACTTTGCAAGAGAGAGATCTCGAAGTGCAGTACAACAGTGCCTTTTTGGATGCATCACACTCACCTGGTTCTGTAAAGGGAGAAAGAAATTCTGACAGCTCCACTCACAGCGGCAGATGGTTGGCACCATCCATCCGAGATCAGGAAAATTGTGCCTTGCTGGACCAAAGAGACAGTTGTAGCACAACTAATCACAGCCCCCGTAACGAAGCCAGCACACAGTACACAAAAGGCAAACTTTCTCTAAGAAATTCACATATGGACAGCACCTGTGAGACCGTTACAAAAGTGAAAAAGTTTGAACCTGGAACTGGGATGCAGAGCAAAAAGAGTTCAAAGAAAAAAATGAATGAAACTATATTTTGTTTGGTCTCCATCCCAGTTAAATCAGAATCAAATCTGCCAGATACAGATAGGAACAACAACATAACCCAGAGCTCTGATAAGAATGGGTTTGATAACAATGGGGCTTTGCAAGAACAAAGTCTCTTAAGTATGTCTTCAACGGACTTGGAGTTACAAGCGCTTACAGGAAGCATGACCAATAAAAATGAGTTACAAAAACAAGAGCTGTGGAGACCAGAAGAGTTCAAACAAATGAATGACCTCAGATTTATTCAGCCTGCAAAACACAGAGAGCTCAAATACTCTGGCTCCTGGCCAGGTGATCAGTACAAAGACCAGCAGACACAGACCAGTTTTGCCGAAGAACCTAAGAGCCCACAGATTTGCCATGGTACAAAGCCTGGGCAGCCCAATAGTACCAAACTGCTGTCTCCAAAGCAACTCGGATGTACAGCATCCACGACAGGGTCAAAACAGACAGGGTCGCCTTCTGACGAGAGAGGCTGCAGGCAGAGCGCTTACGGCATGAAGGGTCAGACGTACCTCAGCCAGTCCAGCAACAGCGCGTTTTCCAGGACTGCCACCTCCGTCCTGCAGGCCTCCTCGCCAAAGGGCCACCAGAGCCAGCCCGTGCCTGCCCAGGAGAGGGAAAACGGCCTTCTTCCCAGGGGCGATGTGGTTAAGGGAGAAGCGGGCGCTCCCTGCAATAGTAAAGAGCTGTTTGGGCAGTTCCTTCTGAAGCCCGTAAGTCGCCGTCCCTGGGATGCAATAAGCGAGCTAGAGAGTTTTAACAAGGAGCTGCAAGGGCAGGAGGAGAGCACGAGCAGTGAAGAAGACTTGGAAAGTGCTTCTCCGCAGGCACATGCCCTTCCGCAGAGAAGGGCGTCCAGAAATGAGAACCAGGAGCCAAAACGTGGTGGGAGGTTGGAAACGGTTGTGCCAGAGGTGCCTGTGTTTAAGTCAGGAAGAGTTAAAAGCAAGTCTGAAAGTTGGAGCGTGGGGACCGAGCATGGTGGCGAGCCGGGCTGCGTTGGCTCTCAACGCTCTTCGCAGCCAGGAGGGAGCAGTGAAGGAGTCAGGCCAGCAGATGGAAGCCTGATAACAGAAATGAGGGCAGAGGAAGCCAAGAACAGAGCAAACAAACAGCCCGTTCGCGCGGGACCTATCAAGAGATTCTTGTCCAGCAGCCCAAGCAGTTCCTATCATGGTAATCCTTTCAATAATCCTGTTTTACAGGAGATGAGCGAAGACCAAAATTACTTAGACTTTGTTAAACTCAGCAAAGGGGCAGCTCCTCAAAATGATCCAGTATTAGAGAGAGGCTCAGTGGTACGCTTGTCCTTAACTAAGAGGAACCACGGGCGCTCTGAGCCAGATTTGAGGTCTGTGGGACTTGATGTAGCCCCAGGACCTGGTGCTAACAATTCTGATCACTCTTCAAATGCAAATGCAGTGGAAATCCCTGTGAATGAGTCCTTGCAGGCAAGAGCTGCAAGAATTTTAGGCATAGAGATAGCAGTGGAGTCTCTCCTTCCAGATGACCACGTTGGGCCCCATCCAGGCGCGAGCCCTGCAAATGGTGCCCAGGACCTCGAGTCATCAACGGAGAGCACAGTAAGTGGCAAAGAAGGAAAAAAAGATGATTCTTATGAAGGCAGGCGTAAGTGTGGCTGGACAGAGAGCGCTCTCTTTGTTGGAGAGAGGAACCGATCGTTATACCTTGATGAATGCCAGGCCACTCACCGTGAAGGCAGCACTAAAACGTTGGTAAAGGAGCAAGCGTTTGAACAACCTGCGAGTCCCAGCCAAGGTGAAGACCAAAACTCGGTGCCCAAATCAGCCGTGTATCAGCATTCAGAAAAGAGAGTGAGAAGTACCTCAAAAGTGATCGAGACGCTCCAAGGCAAGCTGACGTCTCCCCCGAGCCGGACTGCCATGGACCGCTTGGTGCGCATGAAAGAAGTTGACTCCGTGTCCCGGATGAGACGTCTGAGCATTAAAAGTGCAGACTCAGGAGAGGAGGTGGACGAGGAGAAGCTGTTGAGGGCACAAGAGGAGAGAGGAAGCAAAGTGGCAAACTCAGGAGCTGTGTCCAAGCGTGTTATCTCCCTCAGCGAAAATGGATATTTAGCTGGAATGGACAAGAAGAAGACGGACAGAGATTTTTCTTTAGGTAAGACCCTATTATTGGAGATCCAAGTGGGTACTGTTTCCTTATGTAACGGGCACCATCACTTTGCCTATGCCCACGTAATGACGCTCAAATAGTAACAGGCTGTAGGTGGTACTATCCCCATCTGGTTGTCACCCCCTGTGCTCTCCTTGTGGAAGAGGTAACGAGCGATCCTATTTTAGGACAAGTTACTGTAAAGCTAACTTGTGACACTGAAACTCATTCACAGAGACTGGAGCGTTCCCTGCGGTCTGCTCTCTGTCTAATTGTTTCAGGGAACTGCCAGCTTCAAACAGCGGAGTTCAAAGACAGTCACTCTTGTGCCAGTGCTTGGGAACACGTGGTGATCTAGTCGTAGCCTCTCCTTGAATACGCATTTTTTCCCTCTCTGATACTTAAGTAGACACATACTATATCAGAGTTCAAGAGAAACTAAAAATAAAAATCTGATGTTCTTCCGTGAAGCCTCTGGGAAAAGGCTGCATTAAGGGGCCTGGAAAATTCTCTCTCTCATGAATATTTTCCAGATCATATGTTGAGAATAACTGTTACTCCCAGGTCAAATGGAAAGTTGTCTTTTTCAGTGAACACCTTTTTTTTCTTTTTTTTGGTGTTCCTCATCTCTCAAGAGCACATAAACTTGTGTAGTCCATATGCATCCCCAAAGCAACATGAGCTGTTCTCTCTCCAAAACGGTTTTCATATGGCATTGCGTTGAGCAACTGAAAATCACTCATTGCCGTAGATCTGCATAAAGGGATAAATGTCCCAGGCCACCTGTCTGCTACACGAAATGAATTGGAGTGAACAAATGTATGGTGCAAAAATTGTTCAATTACTATTAATCTCCTCCTCCCTTTTTCCATCCCGTCTGCAACAGCTGACATTCTGCCTTGAAATTTGCACAGGTTGTTCATTAAACCTCATCGATGTAAATCTGTTCACAGTTTTCCAGTACAGAGGGACTGAAACTAAACTGAGCGTACTTCAAAGTCGAAGTATTTCTTTCTTTCTGCCAAAAAAAAATATGTTTTTATGAGTTCTGAGCATTGACTCCTGCAGTCTTGCAGCCTTTTCCTGTGTCTTTCTCTTTATCCCACAGCTCTGCATCTCTTTCTGCTCTGAACTGTATTCTCTAGACCCGATTTTCCAAGTGGGTTAATTCAGCTTCCTCGTACCCATCAGGTCGAGTACGCCCCACACGCCTCTCCTGTGCTTTCCTCCCTTGGGGTTTCTGCCAGAGTGAAGAAAATAACTGTTGTGGTGACATGACTTCAGGGATGTATCAAAACAGATTGTGTGTGTTTTACTGGAGCCTTGTACTCGGAGTTATTCTGCAGTAAATTAGGTCTAATTTTATCCTCCTTGCTGACAATGCCAGGCTTGTATGCTGCAGTGTGTTCCCATTGCAGCAGTTCCCTCGCAGCTGCAACAGCCTTCCCTGCCTCTGGCCAGCGTGGATGGCCCTTCCTGCTGCACCCACCCCGTGCTGCAGGATAACACGTGGGGTGGGAAGCCATCCCATCCACGGAGACCCTGGTTTGCTGAGAGCCACGAGATACTCGTCTTACCTTAGTGAGGCAGGACTGAAGATTTCTGTGCAGAAGGGCCTGATGTTTGTCTTGTCTGTTAACTCCTGCTCCATCTTCCAAGCTAGCTCGCTGGTACCAGTGAAAGCCAAAATGAGAACTAAGCCTGGAAAAGCATTGTATTTGTTGCTTTCAAGGAGTTTGGAGTGAGATAGGGTGATGTTAGTCTTATAATTGCAGACTGGGCCCACCTTAGAGGCTACAGGTCTTAGAAGAAGCAGGCTTTCACATGTATAATGCAGCTGGGCAGCTGAACAGTCATCTTGGTGTAAGAGCTCTCCTGAAACTCAGTGCAAGAAGCTGATCTTACTGTGCAAATACTGGCCTTAGAAAAACATCTCCCAGTGTTCCCAAATGCACTGGATGTCTTTTCTCCTTTGCTGTTTGAAGACTGCTTCTGTGAGTCTAATCATCTGGCTTCGTTTCTGTAGAGAGTATTTCAAGTTAGCTTAACCAAATGTCGAATAAATGTTTGTGCATCAGTGCAGGAATTCCAATATTTGCCCCTCAGATACAGTCTGAGGCAGCCAAGAGTCTTCCTGGCAGTCTGGGCCTTTTGTGTCTTTGGTTTAGATGCTGAAGATCTGGGTAAGCTATCAGGGAATAAACTGGGCCCTGCAGAACTTCCATGTCTTGTGGCCTGATTTCTTCTCCCCAAAACAGGGAGCACCTCCAAGTTGTGGTGAGCTCTCACAGTGTGAATGTGCGTGAAAACTGGGCCGTGGAGGCCTTAGGAAAATCAGATTTCTGAAATGTGAATCCATTTTTATTCTTAGGTCAACCTCATGCAGAGTAGTTGAGAATTTGTGTATGTTCTTGTGGGTTAGGTGGGAAAAAACATTTGCAACTGAAAAAGTATCGCTGCTTTGGAGACATCTTCTCACACCATCAATGCTTTAAGCTTAGAAAGATGCAGCATTGTCCTGGAGCGCACTAGCTCTCGTACACTATTTTTCCCTTGAGTTTTTTTCCATTCATGTGGTGTCTGTCCTTGAAGTCTGGAAATACCAGAAGAGGCTGAATAGTGATAAGCAGTTTGGAAAACATAGGTACCGCTGGCACAGGCTCCTGTCTTAGCTGGCCTAGCAATTTGAGGAGAGTAGGCAAGAAAAACAATACCCAGAAGTTCCTTCTTAGCCAGTCCCCCCTTGGTACGGGTCTGGATGCTGCAGATGGACACTTGCACGTAGAAGTAGAAATCTCCCTCTGAGGATTTTTATGCCTGTTTGAATGAAGACGTTCACTCACATCAACATAAGAGTCTCCGGGGTGAACGTTTTACTCTTGAAGTGTGATATTTGTGCGTGCAACTCTTTTCACGCTCAACTGTTTAAATGCAAGTGCTATGGGAGCACAGCCTGCGGGAGGGACTTTTAAGGTTAGCACAGACACCCGATTACATAAACGCAGCGGGTGGCAGCTCCAGTTTGTCCAGACCCTGTGTGCATCGAGACTCCTCCGCAGGTAGCCCTGCTTCCTCCGCTCCATGGCTGCACCTAGGGTAAGTCAGACGTCTGCAGGGCAGGCACATCTCACAAGGAGAAGCCCCTTGGTTGCTATCCTTTCCAAAATCACAAGGATGCAGGAGAGGGCTCATGTCTGCTCAGTGCATGGCCATCGTCTGGATAAACCCGATAAAAAAGTCTGATAGAAGAGCGTCGCTGGGGATTCAGAGAAGAAATGCAAAGTGAGGTCTGTCCTGTGACCTGACAAGAGGTAGGCTATAAGCGAAGAGCAGTGTTAGTAAGCCAGTTCTCACTTCAGTGAGTAACGTTCAAACCGTGAGCTGCGGTTGTGCAGACTGAAGCGGGTCGGTCTGACCGCAGGGATGTAACAGCAGTGCTTTCTGGTATGCCACTGAATGAATCTTGGGCTGGGGACCTACAATCAAATGAAAAGACCCCGATGACTGAGCTGTATCACTTCAACCAGCCTTAAACACCCTGCTAGGGAGCGTGCAGCATTTCCCTGTCCTTAGTGTTCAATACAAGGGGAGCAAATCTTATGTCTTTCCCTCTCAAAGCATCTGAAAAAAAGATGTAATAATTTAGCGGTCAGTGAGCTTGCTCCTACCTACCCAAGGCTTCCCAAGTTTTATCTTGATGCATTTGATCTGAGTTGCTCCCAGGTTACACCGGTGTAAGTACAGAATCTGGGTCAGGAATGTAGAATGGATCTTTAGGGCTATCAGCCCAGTTTTAGCTTCATTTTTATATAAAAATCAGGAAAAAGATGATGTATTTCCATGGCTTGCTGCATCTATCAGTGTTAAATAAGTTTCACAGTACCTTATTGATGGTGTTTTCTTGTCTTTTTCAGACACATATGACCCCACCAAAGTTGAAAAGGTGTGAGATGAGCGGAGAGGAGAATAGAGATTCCTGCTCTACTAAGAATGTTTCACTGATTATTTTTTTTTGCTGGGTGCTTTTTGTTTGTTTTTGTTCTTTGATGCTTGGAAATTGCCTCCATTCGTGGTGTTCATGGTGTACTGATAATGCCTTTACCACCGCCACTAGGAATTAGCTATTTGTATCTGAAACTGTTGCGGAGACCGCAGAAAAGTCTGACTTCTACATTGGGACCATCTGGCTTTGTAGCATTAAGACTTAATGCCTACAGTTGGCAAAGCGTTTTTATCTGAACAGCATTTCAGTCTTCAGCAGGGATGATGAAGTGCATAAAGTGAGGCTTTTGCGCTTTCTCTTTGGTGTAAATGTAAACGTGGGAGATTAGTGAAATGATTTTGAAAAGAATGTGAATTTATAAGCTAAACTTCTAAGTCTCTGTAGTCTAAACTTTGTTTAACTTAAGGGATTTTTGGCCATAAGTAGAAAGTGCTGCTGCACAAAGTGGGGGAAGGAATGTGAGACAATGGTAGCGAAGGCTGATTGTGAAATTATTTCTGACTTCCAGAGTTTGAATTTACTCGGATTAAATACTTACTTGCCACCTAGAGAGAAGAAAAGCAAAAACCCCAAAGCTTCTAAAAGATGAAGACTTTTGTAGTACAATGTACAGAACGTGTAATTATAGTAGCTGGCAACTAGTGTTTCAGACCAATGCAAAGTATACCACTGGCTGTTTTGCACTCAGTATTACCTATTTTTGTTTTGCTGTTTAGAAATTCTTTATATGAAAGAATAGTAGCTGGTTTAAAATAGCCCATTTTAACAAAGTAACTATATTTCTTGTTACAGAATACTATCTATTTTTCTACGATGTAAACAATTGCTAACAAGTGGCAAGTATAAAGAAGTATTATTATTATTATTATTATATTTTAAGAAGACTTATCCGTCTGAGTGAAGGTGACCCAAGCAGATTTCACCTGTGTATCTTAATGCACACACCGTATTGCCACATATCCAGTAGTGCTCCCTTATTTCATTCGGAAAAGAGCCATCTATGTATGTATGTATGTATGTACTACAGGGTTAATTTCTGTTTTTTCCCCACTCAACCCTTGGATCGCTCTTCTTGGAGCAACTTTCTGAAGCGCAGCTGAGAACCGTCTGGGCTGGTGTTGCTGCCATAACATTCCAGTGACTGTGATTACCAAAAAAAAATGGGTTTGGATCTTCATCCCGGTGTCCTTGAGCAGCTCAGATGAAATACCTGGTTTCTCTCTTTCACTTAACTTCTTTTTGCACATTGTGGTTTTGGATTGGGCCAGTGTATGAAAAGAAATAAACCCGGGTTCAGTTCTTCCCTGCAGCTAACTGATGGTGCTGGGAAGGAGTTTAGATGTCTTCTTTGAGGCATTTAAATACATGGCTTTAAGTGTATTTTATCTGCACACACAAATGCATGACCTACAGAGTTTATAAGAAAGCCTATGCATTCTGCTCTTTGATATTGAATTAGCCTGCATAGGATCTGTGTCTTTAAAGCCTTTATGTCCACTCCTGTGCATTTTTTGTAAGTACCTGTTTGCTAACATTCTTCAGATGACTTGTTCATGTACATCTCTGGTCTATTGTACTATCCCTTTTTTGTTTTTGGTTTTGTAGCATAATTTTATTTTCTAAAATCTGATTTCTTGAAATATTTTTTCCTAAGTCTGTAATTTGGAAAGAACACTCATCCTGTGTTTTGGCAGAAAGAATTTCTTGTCTGTAACACGATTCTGTTACATATGGACTATTTAAAGCTTGTTTGAAAAGAAACTGTGGTGTATAATTTATTTTATTAACTCTTGTGCATGCTGTCTAGCAATGCTTGTTGGCAAACTGTTCCTACCATCCTTATCATACTCACCTTTGTTTTAAAATAATCATCTATCTCCATCTAGCACATCTGGGGGCTGGTAAAAGGCTGCAAAACATGTTTCCTGCTAATTCTGTCCATAAAGAGCTACTTCCTAAAAAGAATTGCTTCAGTTCTTACCATCCCACTTAGTAAGTGGGAAAGCAAAGCTGAGATGCCTGGCAATAACTTGAAGGATTTAATTTACCATGGGTTTCTGGAGAACTGTAAATTGTCACGTATCACTGGTCCTGCTACCTTCAGTTCATGTCTGTGTGGAACATGAGGTTTTTGTGCATTTTTTTTTCCTTCTGATGGGGAGGGGTTAATCGATTCTTCAGCGTCTGTTTCATCACTCACATCAAGTAATTACTTTTCCAAAACATGTAAACAGCCAAGACCTTAAAAAAAAGAAAAAAAAAGCAATAGGAAGAATTGGTTTTACTGGCCAACAATAAGAAATTAAAACCTAAAACATTAATAAGCTTTATTTCGCAGTAATGTGACTGACCAATGGATGGAAGACTAGAGTTAGTACTGCTTTAAACATGGTGTGTTAGTCTAACCACACTAGATATTTCCTACAATGACGTAGGAGTGACTATGACTTAGTGTTTCTATGGCACCTGTGCCATATCAGCTATCTGAATGGGCCTGGGGGATGATACCATAGATGAACACCTTTCCAGAAGCCTTTTGCCAGTTGCAAAGAGTCATCAGAAAGCTCCTTCTGCTCCAGATGTAGTTAAAAGATAGTTAATGGTGACTTTCAGTGCCTGTTTCAATAAAGCTGTCATGGCAACAGCTGTCACTGGCAATGGCAAGGGCAGGAGCTCAGGGCTGAGTGGATGCAGAGGAGGAGGAGGAGGATGTGGAGCCTGTTCCTAGGGTCTCCTGCAGCGCAGTGGTGTGACTGCAGAGCAGCAGTGAAGAACTGTGTGTGTGTGTTTATTTCCAGGAGGAAGAGCAGAGCTAGTTCCTCAAAAAGCACGTTGTTAGGGGTTGGGTATCCAGCTTGTGCTGTTGCTGTACTGCTGCAGCTGGGGATGGTGGGGCTGGATGACAAGCGGTCAGATGGGATGATACTGGTTTCACAAGCATTCCCAGAAAAAAAGAAAAAAACAGAGCACAGGTTAGTATATTTAAAATATTTCATGGGGAAACTCCTCTGGGGATAGATAGCTAAATAGGACCTGCCATCTCCTTCTATTTACCCTGTTGAAATAGCCAATTTACAGGGTTAGTGAGATAGCAGCACTCGGTGGCTGTGCTACGGTACCAGCTCTGGTGCCAGGAAGGTACCCGGTGAGCGCGCAGCCTGAGGCTCTCATCTTCTGTCTGAGAAAGAAGTCACCAGTCTCCAGCATTGCTCGCAGATGCTGAGCGAGAAAAGCAAGCCCCTTTGGCTTTGCAGAGGAGAGGTGCAAAGCGAGAAGGTACTCGGGGACTCCCTGATGGGAATGTAATTTTTTGAAGGTGAAAGTGCTCCCTCGTGCGGTTCCCCTGAGCACGAGTTAGGAGTTTGTCTGCAGGAAGAGCCACTATTCTCTGATCCCACCCTAGTCCTTGCTAGAGGCATTTTTGAACTAGACAGAAGTGTGCTCTGAGAAATGCTCCCGTCTCCGAAATCCCACTGTCATCACAGCCAGATAGGGTGGGATGAGAGAGGCAAAGGAGGGAAATCCCTTCGCGTGACTCACAATCATTGGTAGTTGAAATGCCCAGCAGTAGGCCTGAACAAGCATCACTTCTCAGCTACTAACTCAACAAAGCTTTCCTTAGGCATAAGAAAGACTGTTGTGTTTCATACCACAGATTAGTCTTTACTGCAAACAACTGCATACTGCATCAAACCCATCGAGTTTCCTCGACTCTGCTCCTGATGGAACATGTAAAAATGAAAGGATGGTGGGAGCAGATATTCTATACACTGAAACAGCCAACAACTGCTGGGAAAGAAAAAATAAATAAAGGACAATATGTGCTTAAAGTGGTCAAGTAATAAAATTAATCTGTCAAGCATGCACCCTTTGAAAATAACCAGTCCCATAAAGCTTATTTATATAAATATTTGAATTTAGTGAAATATTTCTGTTTAGTATCATAAATCAATATTAGTATCTTGGGTCAATACTCTGTTGCCTTTAGCACACGGACAGCCAGCTGAATGTTAGTTTTATAACAGTGGATTTTCTGGTTGGTTAAAATGTTGATATTTCCTTCTCTGCCCCTTTTCAGAAGAAAAGTGATTGGGAGAAAAGTAAAAGTGAGATGTTCTTGCATTTTAAATGGCAGAAGTTCTTGCAATTGCAAGGTAGGCATTTCGTCCAAGCTCACAATCTGATTGAGGCAAGTGTATCTGAGAAGCACATCTTTACTTGACAGGAGCCATCAGATGAAGTAAGTGAGCCTTTTTAATTGTTGGCCTTTTGAATGTTTTCTGTAAAGCTGTCCTTTTGCAGGACACTGATATTTTCTTGGTTAAGGATCAAACACCCCCCTAATTTCATTCCCCTGGCAATAAGCCATGATGCTGCAGTCCTAATTTACTGGAGTGAGATTTACTTACAGGTGTAGACCACGGAGTTTAAACTTCTTTACTTCTGCACAGTCCCAGTAAAGAATGGAGCTGGAAATTTCATGAGACGATGATTATATCATTGAATCCATTAGAAAAGTTGGGAAAGTGTGACTTCATGTTTTCATTCAAACTTGCATGAAAAAGTGTTCGCTCCACCTCCCCCTGGGAACTAAACGAAAGCTGTTTACCATCAACTCTATTTTTAAAGGAAAAAATGTTTGAAACAAAGAAAAATGGAAATCCTGATATCAATAGCAAAGCCCCAAACCACAATGCTACCTCCCACCCATGCTGAAAAATATGTTTGCAATATGGCTTGCAGAGCTGCTCAGCAGGGAGAGGGGTGAAGTCAGAATTGACTGACACATGGCTGAGATTAGAAATAAAAACGAAATTTCCCAGCCAAGAGAAACCACAATAACATACAGATTATAAAACGAAGGAGGAACTTTCCACCACGAACAGCAGCAATCTCAGCCTTCCTTCTAGATCTGGACTGGCAGAGAAAATAATCAGAACCATTCCAAAAGCTATTCCTAACCTGTAAGGAAAACAGACAGAGTATCCTCATGTCTTTTTCCTTACACATTGCAGATAAATCTCCATACTGACTTTCAAGATACTGTGGCCTATCTCCAAAACTAATACTAGCTCATTTCCACAGCTTTCTGCTCTAGGTAGCCCAAGGGCAGAGAGCTGGAGGGATAAAGAGAAAATGGAGGCAAGCAATTTCAATAGTATTCATATTATGTCAGAAGATGAATGCATTTTAAGAATTTTCTTTGTATTTTTTTCTGCACAATGCAAATACCGTGCTTCTGTGCTTACATGTAAACTGGAGGGGTGCTGCTGTCCCACAGGAGACATTCTCCAAATAAAGATTTTGCATGGATACGCTCCTCTGTGATGTTGGCGTTGTTACAGAGCAAAACCGAGCGTGTGCTCTGATGTTTGCATTGCCTTGAGAAAGATAAATGTATTGGTGAAGTGATAAAAGGCTGCACGTATTCTCAGGGGGCTGCTACTTCACTATACTAAAACCTGACATTGTGGCCGGCTTGTTACACCAGCAGGTACAGAAATTCTCATTACCTTTCACATATTTGCCTTCAAAAAAAAATTACTTTCCACATCTACACGTACTCAGATCTTCATAAACCCTAGGTCACATATTTCCAAATTGTGTTCTTTGTTTGCTACCATTAGGGTATGTTCTGCCTCCGTGTAAGAGTCGGTTCCTCCTTTACTGGCAACCAGCCATTTGCACTGGGTAAACCTACCGTGCCACAGCATTTCCCACTCCACATCAGAGCATTTTCCACTCCCTTTGCACAACTTGATATGGCACTGGGGTAGTTTACTTTGGCTGTGCTGCAGTAAAGAATGGCATGCTCTGTATCTGTGCTGATAAGACTTCAAGAGAGCTAAGCTATCATTTTAATATTAAAAACCACCAACTATCTTTTTCACGCAAAAGTGTAGGCTGCTCATGGTTAGAATGTGCAGGTCTGTCTTTTGTCATGGGCTCGCAAACAGGTTAGACCTTACTGTCATACTCACACATATGCTGTGGAGAAACACTGGATTCATCCTGGTGCTCCTCACCTGTCACATATCTACCTACGGAACAAGAGACAAGACAGGGCTGGTGAAGCTGCACACAGAAATCATTGTGGCAGTTTTACTCTCCTTTTCTTTCCATCATCCAGACACTCTGAACTCACTTTACCTCCCCCTTCCCTACCTTCTTCAAGTATTAAAACTTCTAGTCTGGCATAATCCCAGCTTCCACCCATTTTTAGTCTAGAAATCAATTTTTTTTCCTTATTTTTTTTTTTCCTGCAGGTCGGAAAGGGCAGGCACTCAGTTCTATCCAGTTGCTGTTATTTTTTGTTGGTGATGTTCCTGTTCTTCATCTTAGTGTTGGTCCCTGCATCACTGCATACATACAGTTTGACTTTTTTTTTTTTTTCCAGAAGCAGCAATACACATAACAGAATTGTCCCGTTTGCTAAAGGTACGAGAGCAGAGACCTTTCTGTGCTTGCTCCCACCCAACAGCACCCACTCTCCCTGCAAAGAGGAGAGCAGCAGTATCAAGGCAGACATTGGCCCACGCTGGCAGGGAGCCGTCTGTTGCTTCCAGCCCTGGATGTCAGCCAGCCAGCTCTCCTGACACGCTTCAGGCTGGCAGATGCCCTGCTGTCTGCCACCACGCACGGACAGGGGCTGGCCAACAGAGCTCATGCTCCCTCCGAGCAAATCTGTAGGCACTCCCAACAACCCTGCAAATCAGTGGATGAGAGTGGATGCTGTTAAGCCCTCACTCAGAAACCGTTTTGCTAAGGCAACCAGAAACCTGCTGAAGGGCTCTGCGCCTCCTCTCCAGCACCAGTTTGGGAGCCACCAGGTCACTCACCCTTGTCCACAGAGCCCTGACCCTTTGCTAATTAAATAAAACCCCTTGCTCTTATCTTACACAACACACACCTCATCTTCTTTCTCTCTCTCACTGAACTCTTACAGCCCTAGAGCATGTTTGACCTTTGCAGGGTACTGGTGGGCATGCCCAAATACAGTTAAAGCTGTATACTCTCTCCGTGTTCTGCTTTGAATCTTGTCAGGTGCAAAGAAAAACAGCCCCTGGGAATCCCCTTGCACTCTTCATGCAGGAGCGTCACACCTCGGGGAAATGATGTGGAAAGGAAGGGGGCTGATTGGAAGTCAACTCCCTTACTTTACCCCTAGAAATAAGAATATTTCTTGCACAGATAAGCAAGATCAAGGCAAATGTTTGCCAAAAAAAAAGGAGAAAAAAACAAACAACAAAAACAAAAACAAACAAACAACAACAAAAACCAGCTTAGATCCCTTTGAGGAGCTACACTTCATCTGAGCTCTGCAGCACTGTACTTAAAGAGCTAGCTGTAGCTTTCTTTATCAATGATTTAACAGCCAAACTTTGGGAAGCATTGGGTGGACACTTGTTGCCCTAACTGGTGAGCTTTAGCTTCTCTTACCCCTTTGCTACTCTATTTAGCCTGCAGAGTATTTAGACGCTGCTGCCCTACGTACAGCCTTTAGCCTCAGTTTCACTACAGCTGCAGGAACAACCGGCAATCTGAAACCCACTGAACAAACAGCACGGTGACCTAGCCAGCTCTTGTCATTTGAAGTGGCAGGGTTATGACACTTTGTGGGCAGGAAGGCTTGTCATTTGTCCTAGTTTCTCATTATTATTGCAGCCCAGCATTTAGAGTATAAAGGAAGTCCTCTGCTCTCCCAGCGGTGGGTCACGCTATAAATACCCCAGATGGCACAGGACAAGGAGGGCTGTAAAACTCAGGATGTGGGTCACAGGATGGCTGTCTGCTTTCTGTCTGGGAGAACATGATAATAAACCCTTGCAAAGAACTCTGATAACACCACATGAAAGGAGTACAAACATTGTGGAGATCTTCGGCTGCTGTAAAATGTCACCGCTCTCTTCACTTTGTGATATGCTGCTTTTCTTATTTCCTTCCCTTCCCAGCCCCCTTTCGAGTGCTCAAGGCTGAGAAGCATCCACAAAGCTTTTTCCTTCTGTATTACCTTTCAGTTCCTTCTCCCTGTCAGTGCAGACACATCTCCATGTTCTTGCAACACACTCCTTACCCTAAGCAGCTCTCATGCAAATCAGTGACTCCAACCAAAGGTACCCTGAAGAATACCACATCAAAAATACAGGGCCCTTTCCCCTGCACCACAAGAATGACACTACAGGGAGGTGAGTCACGTCAGTCCTGCATCATAGGTTTAACAGAAACACTCCTCATATAAAAAATATCTTTTGTTCCCCTGAAAAAAAAATAAAATAAATAAATAAATATCACGAGTGTTGTCAGCTCCTGTAATAAAAGGATGTTCACGGTGAACATCATGCCTTTTATTCCTGCATATTTTGTATGTTTATTAGCAAATGCTTATTGGCTGTGGTGTTTTAATAACCCCTGGACAAAGTTTCTGATAACAGTTTTGGAAAAGAGGATTTGGGAGTAGAGAGAATAATGAAACAATTACAGGTACATTTCAAAGCCTCTGAAATTCCCTTTGAAATTCTTTTTTTTTTTTTCCTTCCCACAAAACTCATTTTTCATTTTATGTCCCCAGGTTTTCCCCAGTCCCCACCTTTCATACAGCCACCAAAGCCTGGTGTGCACAGTTCCGCGAAGCAATGTATCTATTCCAGCTGAGGTTACAATTCACTGCTTGGTGACCGCATTTATATCCGTACAATTTTGACAACTGCTGAGAAATTATACTGCTTTAACTACATCAGCGAGGCGGCAGAGTTTTGTGATATGGGTTCATGTTTCTCCCAGACAGGTTGCAAGGTATAACTCTGGCCTCCAATGGTAAAGGAGATTTATTTCCTTCTTTTATTCTCCTTCCCCTTGAGACAGGAACTGCCCTCTCCTGCTGAATCAGCAGAATATACTGTGAGACACTGCCCTTAGCTGGCTGAAGAGCTGTTAATGGGTCCAAAAATCGCATCCCACCCAAGCCCCCCTCTGGTCAGTGAGTACTGGAGAGGGAAGGAGCCAAGCAAGAGGCATGGGAGAGGGGAGCTGAGTCCCCTGATGCACACAGCTGTTATCTATGATAAGCTGCATCCCGTGCCATGCTCCACCTCGCTGCAGCAGAGAAGCTGTTTGAACTCCGGGACCCTTCCTCGGTTCAATCGCTATCTGACAAACACACAGTAGGCAGCTCGAAGAAAAAAACAAAGGTCAGCCCATCCCAATGACTCACTTTCTAAGACTTCTGACCAATTTCCTAAAACTCTGCCTTAGGAGTTTTTTAGGCAGCATCCATACTTTTGAACCATATAAATAGTTGAGGGAGTTCATCATAGCAGCAGAGCAGTGAAGCAAAGAGCTTGATCTGAGAAGGGAAACAAAAAAGCTCAATCACATGCAGACAGAACAGTAAAAAAAAAGCGCAAGCCCCTTTCAGAAGTATTCAGAAGTATTGTGTGTTTAAAAGGGCTGCAGCTGACCTCCAATCTCCTGCCAGGCCGTGAACCTACCTGGCATGGTTTTTTTTTGCCTGCCTTCCCCCTTACAGGTGGCTAGTAACAACCTCACAGACCCCCCAGGTCTGACTGTCCTGTGCAGTGCAAACCTGTGGTAGATTCCCCAGTGTCCTCCTGGAAGTCTCTTCCTTGCTGCCTGGGGGTGCAGACAGCAGCAGAAACAAACCCACAGCTGTGAATTTAACTTCGGATCACCTCTGTCAAGCACCTGTCCCTCCTTTCTGTGCCCACTCTGTTTTTACACAACATGGTGTGATCACCGCTCACAGGCCTCAATAGCCTGTCAGGGAGCTGGCCCCATCCTTCTCTTCTCTGTAGCCAGCCCAGAGCACCCCTTCGGCATGATTCAGAGCTCACTTTTCTTTTTCTTTCATTTCTCTTCCCACACAGAGAGGCCAAACTGAGCTGACAAGCCACTGCAGCCCCTTCCTCACAAATCCCCCCAGAGACCATGGCCCCTACGCCTCTGCAAACCCCCAGAGCTGGCAGCCGTCAGCAACCTCCACAGGGCTTCTAGACAGCCCTGATCTCATGTGTGCCCCAACCCCACGGCAAAATCTGTGAGGACACACCAGGGTTTCCCATGTGGGTGCAAGGGCGGTGCTGCGCTGCTGCTGGGGCAGGCACCATTTTGTGTGGCAGAGCCCTGGTGCTTCTGCCACGGGGCCCAGGTCTCCGCGCTGGGTAAAGACTTGCCACCATGGTTGGTTGGTTGTTTTCTCAAGAAAGACCCCGTGTAAAAATATATATTATATATATATATATATATATATTACTGTGTTGTTTTTTGTTTGGTTGTTTGTTTTCATGGTGTTGTTTACATACGAGAAAAGTAGACAAGCTGAAAGAGGCTGCCCCAGCCTGCACTGCCTCCTCAGGGGGACACGATCCCCAGTGTCCCGTCAGGCTAACGGGGCTTTTTCACGGAGGGGTAAATCAGGCGAATTCACGCCTCGCGAAAAGCTGCGGCCACCCACAGCTTCCCCCAGCACGAAGCGGCCGGCGGAGCCCACATCTCTCCCGGCCCCCCGGAGGCCGGCGGGGGCCGAGGCAGCAGCGCCATCTGCGGGGCGAGGCCGGGCCAGGCCGGGGGGAGCTGGGCTCGGCCTCGCCAGCGCCGCGGGTCCTGGCCTTGGGGCGGTGGGAGTGGTGTGGGGGGAAAGGGGGGGAGCTGGTGACACGGCGGTGGGGTTTAGCAGGAAGGTGCGGGGACAGGTTGGGGTTGGCTGGGGGCTGGTGGGCTGCACGTCCTCCACAGCTGGGGTCGGGGCAGATCGGGGTGAGGAGTGGGGAAGTACTCCCGCTGCCAGGTGGGTTAAATGCGGGGCTGTCTGCGCTGTAGCTGGTGCTGTGGCATGCTGTTTGTTAGAAACGTTGCTTGGCAGACCCACAAAGAGACAAAAAAATCAAAAGGTTTTCTACTGGAGCTCCCGTTTCCTTGGATTTACCTATGAGGCATGTATCAACGTACCTCAGTCCTGAAACTACTTTCACTGTGACTTTCCTGAGGACAGGCACATGTACTGGACCTCAGCAACTCCCTTCAGGTTTGTGTAGGTACAGTTGCAGCACCTAGGTCAGCATTTCTCTTCACAGGTCGTCAGTCCATCTTGTAGCATCACTAAGACAGGTAGATTCTACTTGCAACTTCCCCAAAGGTGTGGGGACCCAGAACTACTCAGAGAGTCACAGGACTAGCCAGCGATTGACAAAATGTATGTGAAATTACTCAGCAGTGTCACCACAGGCTACCACTAACCTTTTAAAACATCTGTGTCTCACCAACATCTGCTTTGGCTCTGAACACAACACCTCTAGTTCCATTTTGGCCAAAAAAATATCATCAACATTTGACTTCTGTAAATCCCCTCAGAGCATCCCGCTTTCCTCCTGTAGCCACCCTTCCTCCATGCCCCCATTTTCATGCCTGGCTTGTTCTCTTTTACATCTTGAACTCTGGCCAGAACCCTCCATTTTAAATTCCTTCCTCTTTCTAAATGGGCATGCCAGTAAGCTGAGACAATAATCAGTTTACTCCAACTGAGGGCATATACAGACAAAATTTCTCCTGCTCTTACCACATATAAAATTAGTTATACGAAATTGATACTTTTAGCAACGGAGACTGAGATGTAACCAAGAACCTCAAAAAAAAAAAAAAAAAAAAAAGACAATGCATGATAGCCAGACTGCTCTGCCTGGTACATACCCAGATTATGAGTTTGGGTTTGTGTACTGTCACAAATATTAATTTAGACAAACTCAAACTTAGCAGCAATTAGGATTTATTAATAGTTTTATAGTAAATCACAAGATCAGATTGTGTGATTTTTAACAACACCTAATCATCAACCAATTTAATAAAGTGACACAAATTGGATTTATGTTATGTCTAACAGCTCTTAAGATTTATTGATACCATATAGCAATTTAACAAAAATTAGTTGTGATTAAAACAGTGACTTAATTAAAGATTTGACAATGGCAAGGTTCACACAAAACTTACTGCATGGTCCCGGCGGGTTCTCAAGTTAGTTGTGTGCCTAAGGATTTCCCCTTGGTGAATTACTCACCCTGTAGGCACTGGTGTTAGTCAGCGGACGATCTTTGAATCTCAAGAAGTCATCCCTGAGAGGCATCCCAACTCAGGGGGGTTCCTGGGTCACAGCCTGCGATGACCCTGGACAGCTCTGGGGGCTCTTCGCTTAGGATCAGTGTTTATAGGACCTCAAGACAATTGACTCTTAGTACTTTTCCTTCCTGTCTATGATTTAGACAAGGCAATTCCAGTATTTTCCACCAACGACACCATTCCAGTATCTTCCACAAAGTACAGTTCTGGCACTTCTCAGGCTGGGCTACAATTCAGGACACAAGTGTTCGAAATGCGATCAGGGAGTGCCTGTTTTTACTCACCCACTATGCCTGTCGCCCACTGACAATAGAAAGATGGTGTAACAACAGCTAATCTTAAACCATAGCTGAGCTGGGGAACGAGCTACTCTGCCACATGTACTTCAGGCTGCTGGACTCTTCTTCTAATTTTTAATGTATATTTCAGAGAACCTGGGTTTTATTCCAGTGATGGTTCTCATGGAGTCAAAGCAGTAGGAAGCTGTTCTCAAAACTGAATTAACCACAGCTTCTTGCCACTTTCCAAACCCTAGCAGCCAGAGCTCCATAGCTCTTTCCAAGCCAGGCAACCAATACCCCAGGCCCAAATATGTGACCCACGATCCCATTTGCCTTTGATACCCCAGCAGAATTGTCCAATCCCAGTTCTGTGGTTTCAGACACAGCATAGGCAAATTGGAAATTCCATGCTTGTGTGGAAAATAGCTTTAAGGCAGTGAGTAAAAAGGAAGTCTATGGAGGTTGGCTTTGTTTTTCATTACTGATTGTGATGAAATGGCTAAAGAATAGCTGAGAAGGGATTAGGGAAGTTAGCTTGATGCTGGAGGAGGAAAGCTGTGTCTTGGCATTTCTCTCATGGGGAGCCGGGTCCCAGGATGGCTGGGAACACCCACTGAACTAAACAATTAATCACCCAGCTGCTCTGTAACCTCACCCATCACTGATACATTTTTCTCAAAATTTGAAAGAGATGTTGCTGAAATAACCCCATTTTGCCTTGAAATCCATCTAAATCCCAGGCTTAGTGTAGGTTTTCTCCAGCCTTTGAACTCAGCGAACCTCTGTTTTGGGAAGTGTACATTTGTATTGAAACATGTCACTAGATGAGCTGGGAGGAGGAATGAAGAACATTTCAAGAGAGCATGAAGATAATTTTTCACCCTTTATTCTGATGTAAATATGTTCAGTGAACTTGGCAATGGGCTTTGTGTGCTTTTTTATGTAGATCTTTAAAATAATACTGGCTTACACATTAAAGGACAAACACTGCTGGACACCGCTTTGTGTTATAAAATGGGTGTGGTTCACCCACTTCCTTCTGAGAAGCATTTTGAGAACTGAAGGTAGGAAAAGGTGGTACTAGCACTACATCTCTATGAGTGTATTTTTGCCTTCACATTACCTGTGCTGTGCTAGCCACAGCTCATTAGACAGTCTTTGGAATTGCCAGCCTCTTTCAAGTCACACAACACAACATTTTTTACCTATACTGATCCCTTTGGCATCACAGACTATAGGAGGGAGATGAATGCCAAACACTTCAGATCTGCCTGCGTACGTAGAAATCAAATACCAATTACTCTTCCTTGTCTCTCTTTCTCCCCTCACCTAATACTGCCTACCGCCTGTGATAAAGCAGGGTATTCATTTAAAGGCACTGAAGAGGGAGAAAATGTAGTCATAACTGTAGAACCAAAACCTGAGAAATGAACAGAAAAAGGTTTCACGTCCCACAAATAGAAACTCCTCTTGTTTCAAATGAGTATTAGATAAGACTCTACTCTGCAGCTCCCCAGAAGCATTTATCTGACTTTTTTCTGAGCTGACCAAAGTAAGAGCGCAGGCTGCCCTCCAGGGAAATGCCTGCCAGTCACCACCTCTGAACAAATATTTCTCAAATCAAATCTTATTCCACAAGAGACAAAAGAAACAGAACACCCAGCCTGATAGATGTCTGTATTTGCTAGATGCAAAGAACCAGACAGTGCCCTTCCAGCACTGGAGGTGGGAGGGGGTGGACATCTCTCCAGGGACAGTTACAAGAGCCCTGCTTCCTCAAAAACATCTTCCTGCCCTCCCATGGCAAAGGCCAGGTTTATGTCCAGCAGCTGCAAATCTTGCCCTTTGGCTGGCTCCCAGCACCTGCAGGCTGCTTTCTGTATGAGCCAGGCTAGATGCTTTCCCCAGTCTCTAAAGGGCACGGATTTCTCTTACACAGATTTTCTGTGCAGATTTATTTGCATAAAATGAATATTCTTCAAACCCAGGTTCTTCTTTTTTGAGATCAAAAGCCTAATGCCCTTCAGCCCAGCAGTGTCTGTCTTTTAATGTGTAAGCCAGTATTATTTTAAAGATTTACATAAACGGCTTCAGTGAGCTCATCTCTCCTGCAATGCAAGAGGCTTTAGAGAAAACTTATATCAGTGAAAATTAAATCCAAAAGAACAGATACAAACATAAAGCAGAGAACCCAAAACAGCATTTGGGATGATAAATATGAAAGTGTATCTACCTACCACTAGGTATCTTAATCAGAACCTTTTACAAGTCACTGTCTTAGGTTCCTCCATTTTAGCCCTTCAGAAGGGAAAAGCAGGTAAAGAGAGGCAATGCTCTCAGAGAAGGAGTCAACATCAAGATAACACTTGTCCTTTTTCTTTCAAACTGGGCATCCTGCAAATGAACACCAACATTTTTGAAGTAGCCATACGTAGAAAGAAGCTGATTTATGGGAATATTTGTTGTCACCTTGGTTTAATAAGTGAAAATTATAGTCCATGAATTAGTCCTACACATTGTTAGTGCAGAACAGAAATCTGAGCAGACTGGATACTCACATAAACCGAGAGACTATCACTTTTTGGCTGTGGATTTAGTTCAGAGCAACTCTTGGTGTCAGTCTAATCTCAGTGAATGTCTACAGAAAAACACAGGCCTTCATAAAAAAAAAAAAAAAAAAAAAAAAGTCCTTGGCTTAATAGTTTTGAACCTTATGTGGAGAAACTTTTTTATATATCTTATATCAAGTGTTACTTTGGAGAGGTCTAGTAGGTCTGCTTATAAACCCTAGTCTTCCTTGTTTCCTTGTTTGTAATTTCACTAAACTTTTAAACATGTTTGGGCAGGAGATTTCCCACGTCAGGTATCCATCTTGGGCTTTACTCTTGGGAAAAATTTCAATAAATTGAGCTACTTCCAGGATCCAAGCTCAGGATGAAAAATGATTCTTTTCCTCATGTCCCAAAATATTTGAGAGCCCCTGCGAGGCTGAGGGTAGCAGAGGTGCCACTTCTTTCACTCTCAGGAGAAGGCTTACAGTGTAGCAGAAGTGGACATAGTGCAGAGTATCAGGCAGAACGACAGCCTGCAAAACACCAGAGCAGTCCTCAAGGCACGTTTACAAAATGCAGTTTTAGCATCTCCAAGAGTTCATCCCCTCTGAGCACAAACAGAAAGGGTGCACACACTGCAGCAGGGAAGAACATGCATAGTAAAGACAGTACCACCCCAGAAAGCTGGATTCTCCTTGTCCCTCTGTCCCTGTGCTATGCAGGGAACACCATTGAAATAGGCTTTAGAAACTGTGGCAGCACCACTGAAAGCCAGCAGAAGCAGTGCTTTTGGCAGATGAGGTGCCATGCTTGCAAATACTGAAACATTGGGTGCAACACACTTCAAACTGAGCACTCAATTTCCTAGCAGGCTTTGGCTGTCCTGATTTATATGGGTGAGTGTAGGATGGGATGTTCACTCACAGATATGCTAATCTCACAGACTGGCTTGAAAATAATAATTGTTTTCTGTGGAGTACAGATGCTACAGTGATGACTGCAACAGAAGGATAACATGGCTCTGTCATTCGAAGTGCTACAACAGAGAATAATGACCTTATTTCTGGTATTGCCCAACTTTTGAATACTTGAGTTGGCAACCTATGTGTTGTTATTTTAATAGAGGTTTTATGCGAGATAATATGGCTCTGACAGGCTGGAAAGCCAATTATTATCCAGGCTTCTTAATCTCTTTCTAACTTTACAGTTGAAACACCCAGCCCTGAAATTGGGTTGTCAGAGATGATTGATCTAAAATGGTGGTTGCCTCAGCCATCATCTGTGGATCCCTGGAACATCTCTGGGGGAGGGGATTGTCCAAGTTAACTGCTTGCTGTCAGCCAGCTTGCATTTGAAAAGCAGGACCTTCCCCTCCACTGCATGTTCTTTAGAGGTTTGCAAATGAAAATCATGGGTTTCATCATAGAGTCCTAGAATATCCTGAGATGGAAGGGACCCACAAAGATCGAGTCCAACTCCTGGCTCCACACAGGATCACCCCAAAACCAGACCCTATGTCTGAGAGTTGCCCAAACACTTCTCGAACTCCGGCAGCTCGGTGCCGTGACCACTGCCCTGTGGATCCTGTCCCAGTGCCCGACCACCTCTGGGTGCAGACCCTTTCCCAAACACCCAGCCTGACCCTCCCCTGTCCCAGCTCCATGCCGTCCCCTCGGGTCCCGTCGCTGTCCCCAGAGAGCAGAGCTCAGCGCCTGCCCCTCCGCTCCCCTCGTGAGGGAGCTGCAGGCCGCCATGAGGCCTCCCCTCAGCCTGCTCTGCTCTGGGCTGAACAAACCCAGGGCCCTCAGCCGCTCCTCATACGCCTTCCCCTCCAGACCCCTCACCACCTCGGCAGCCCTCCCTCGGAGGCTCTCTGACAGCTTTATGCCCTCCCTGGCACACCCCAGGGCACGGCTGGCCCTCCTGGCTGCCAGGGCACACCGCTGGCTCGTGGCCAGCCGGCCTCCACCAGAGCCCCCAGGCCCCTTTCCGCGGGGCTGCTCTCCAGCCTCTCGCCCCCAGTCTGTGCGTACAGCCGGGGTTGCCCTGTCCCAGATGCAGAATCCGTCACTAACTCTCATTAAATTTCATGAGGCTGGAGATCACCCAGCCCTCTAATCTCTTTGCAAGGCCTCTCTACCCTCAAGGGAGTCAACAGCTCCTCCTAATTTAGCATCATCTGCAAACTTACTTGGTATGCCTTCAAGTCCTGTGTCCAGATCATTTATAAAAACTTTGAACAGAGATGGCCCTAAAATGGGTTTGAAGCATTAAGGCTGATTTTCCTGGTGTCGTATTGCTGGTAGCTTGCCAGTGGGTGTGTGTGGCTTGGATGCATGTATCTCAGTGTTGGCACGTGAATAGAACAGAATAAACTTCTTGTATTTGATTATTACTTTTGTGTGTGTGTGTGTGTGTGAATTGGCCACAAGTAGGTTATGACCATTTTGAACATTTTTGCTTAATCAGAATTACTCAGTAGATAACTTCCTGATCAAAAGAAATTTGGGAGCAGTCTATAACTAGTATTCAGTATGTGGACGCTGACCGTGCTGACCGAATTCCTGACTCATAAGGAGGTTTTTGCTCCTCGTTCTGCCATTGGGCAAGTTAAACTTAGCCGCAAGTTTTGTGCAGGATCACTCCCATTGTACAAGTCCAAAATTGCCCTTTTCTGTGGACATTTCCAGTTGTCACTTAAAAGATGCTTGGCACAAGCAATAGACGCTGTCAAATCTAATGTGCATTTGAACTCCTGCAGGGCCTCTGGAAACTAGCTCCTATTGCTGGAGGAACAGCTTAAATTAATGGCAGTAAATGCTTCACCTCACACTTTCTTTTTATTAAAGTACCTACAGACTTCTTGGCCTTTATGATATTCCTGTAGTTAAGTGAATCAATTGTAAAGATGTGAATGAATGTTTCCAGAAAGTGTTTTGTATGTGCAAGATCTGGAGAGGGAAACTGCTTTGGTTGTGTATAGGACACCTCTGGAAGAACTGTGTGTCACTACGGCATATCAAATATTGCAAGAGCAAAATAACAATAATATAGTATCATAAATCAAAATATACAATTTCCCTTGTTGACTGCTATAAGTCCCTTAAACCCTGGGTGTAGTGGATTTTGAGCAGTTCTGAAAGGGCAGGTACTAAGTTGTGTGTTGCTCATTAAGTTTGTCAAGTACAAGATTGCCATAGGTTTTGAGAGATAAAACACATAAAAATTAGAAATATATTTTTTTTTAAATAAAATAATTTAGCTGCTATTTTCATAACAGGAACATAAAGGGTTCAATAAAGAAACAGGGTATTTTAGTCATTTCTGTTGCACTTTAGACTTAAAGGCTAATAAGCATAAGCTGTTTAAAATACAGGAAATGGGACTGAAGGGATTTTGGTCTGTCCTCTGGATTTCCCAGCCGTTGTATTGCCCCTTCCTTCCAGATCACACTGTAAGTACCAATGCTGTTCGTATTCTGCCTCGTGGGCAACCGGGATTTGAACACTGCAATTCAGCTTGAATCAGGACCTGTGGAGGGATTTCATCTCTATTGCCCTGGCTTCCTTTGTAGTCAGTGGAAAGGATGGGGTGTGGGGCAGTTTGGGGGCATGTTTTTTAGGTTTCCAGTTTGGGATGAGATGTGACATGCTCAAGACTCCACTAACCAAATTATCCAGGTTTTTATTAGCTAAATATTTATTATGCCATACAAATATGTCTACCGTGTCTCTCCAGTCATTATAGCTGCTGCTCCCTCTGGTAACCTCTTCCAGGTGTAGCTGGAAAGTCACTCTGTACAAAGACATCAATGGGGCTCTCAGCACTTAGCCAAGCAGTTCTCCCAGACAGGACAGGCTCTGTTTTGGAGGCAATGAGCTGTGGGAGCTGGGGCCCTACTGCTGCTTTCCACCTTCCCCTGGAGCTGCTGGAGCACACAGGATGGCAGCAGTAGCTGGTGGACACAGCATCTTAACAGCCCCAGCAGAGTCACATCTGGCTGGCAGATGTCCTGGGACACCAGCAGATGGGAGGAGATGGCCTTCCTTTTCCCCCAGATCTGTATCTCATTTCCATACTAAACTATTCACACTCCATGAACCTTGCTCACATACACTTCTTCCCATAACTCAGAGTTTTTTCTTTCTGCTGTAAATCACATGCATAATGCACTGTAGAGCCCCATTTATGAAAACAAGATCTATAACAAAACCCTCTTACCACCAGTAAATCTTCTTTTAATGAATTGGGCCTGTAGCTTCAATTATGAAGCTGGGCTGTGACGGCTGCTGAACGAGCCATGCCAACAACAACAGTGAAGCAGATCCCTGTCATGAGGGTGCTAGGAGAGTTTCAGGAAAGGCTTGGACGCTCCCTCCTTCCCTTCGAGCACTTTCACATCTGCAGCACATTACATCCCCGTCCAGATGACTTCGCTGGGATCTGCAGTGTTCTCAGGAGTATTTACATTATCAGAAAAGAAACCACTAATTTATTTGTTCAGTCTTCGACGTAAATATACGCATAGCCCAATGTGAAACAGTTCACATTTATTTGTTTTGCTTTGTTTTCAAATGGACCTACCCTGGATTTTCAGTTTTACAGTGTGTATAAAGAATTAAAATGTTTAATTAAGTTGTAAACCCTCTGAATCATATTTTTACTTTTTTTTTTTTTTTTAATGCATTACATACTATCAGAGATTGCTCTCCTTCCCCATTATGAGAAATAGATAAAGCACTTCCAGGTACCTGCGGGAGCTGAGCAGGCTGCTTATGGGTAGGGACACACCAAGCGACTCCCACACAGCCAGGCAGTGGGGAAAGGCTGCAAATGCTATTTCTGTCCTCTCTTGGGCCCTATATTTGGGCCAACCATATGACAGGGTGTTGAGGAAGCCAATTTTCCCTTCTCTGGTGGTAAGAAATTGTCAGTGGACACTGAGATAGGTGACGGTCTTATCCTTGTGGTCTTGGGCACAGAGAAAGGGGCAAAGCACAAAGCAAATGCTTGTCCTCACACCTTCCTACCCTTCTGTGTGGCCAGTTTGATGATAAGGATGCTGGGCTGAAGGAACCTGATTGCCTGCTCTGAGGCAGTCTTTGGGGCTGGTCACCCCCTTAATATGGCTAGTGGGATGATTTTCACCCAGACTTGCCATATTGACACAAATTGCAAGCTTCTCCTGCTACCCGCCTCATTTGTTGGCCTCTTGGAGTAGCTTGGTGCTGTTGTAAAATTTGGTATTTCAGAGGACATCTTTGGCTCCATTTTGTTTTTAGAAAGCCTGTGTTTGTCCTGGTTTTTTGTCTGTTCCTGCAGCAGGCTGAGTCATATTGATTTAGTGGTGGAAGATCCCTTTAGTGACGGAGAAATGGAGGACAGCAATATTAAAACAATAAGTTTCCCTTACTGGAATACTTGTCCTGGACACACCTTGTCCTGTGGACTTCTTCACTGTGCTCTGGCTGAAGATGGGCACTCATCTATGTCCATCTACCTTGTGTACTGCGAGGTAGACTGCGAGGTGACGTGATGTCTGGATTGATGACAAAAACAGGGACCTAGCTCACTAAAGAGAGGTCACTGAGCAGAGAGGAAAACTTTTGAGGTTTTTATGCGTCATTCCATCTCCTTCCCCTCTGAAATTCAAGATTTCAAACTGGGTTACTGTGGAGATCCATTTCTAAGTGTTCCCTTACTGTAACCCCCTTTCTGCTGAAAATAACCATTCTAATTAACCCTTCCCCAGCCCCAAATCAGAGTGCAGTCCTCCACGGAGTTGCTTGGCTCTGTGGGTTTCCCAGATGGGGACTGGTGACCGCTGTGTGCCGGCACACGGTGTAGGGGATAAGGCAGAGGAGAGGTGTGGGGGTGTGCATGCTGCATGGCCTTCTGGTGCTTGGGAATTTGAGGATGAATGTTTCTCCCAGTTGCTCGGTTTCTGCAAAACAGATGGAGACGCATCAGTAAGGTTTTGGCATTGCTCATGAGTCCAAAATGAGACAGTATTTATGCTTACTCGTTATCTATATATCCAACCCTAAATGGTCTGGGCTCAAAAATAATTTTGCTGGTTTGGACTTGAGGTCAGCTGCATGACCCTGGAGTGAATTTAAAGGAAGGGTGTGACTGAGAAAGCAAGAGAAAAGCCCCTAGGACCGCGGCCAGTTTTAGTCAGATGAACTGCTTTGTTATTGTATTACAGCTGCATGGTGTTCTTAACTATAAACCACGCTTTGGGCCCAGGCTGAAATGGGCTCGAGTGCTGCAGAGATTCATAGAGCAAAACAATTTACAAATCCCACATGAGACAGTGTTTGAAAGTCCTTTGAAAGCATTGTTTGGCCAGCAGCGGGGCGCTTTTCAAGCTCCGCTCTGGTCGGGACTCTGACTTCTGAGGGTACAGCTATACAAACAAGTGACTGGCGGGATGTGCACTTACATCACCTCGTGTTTGCCACAGCCAGGTCCCATTTGCAGCCGGTGGTAAGTGAAAAGTTGCCTAGCCCTAAAGGCAAATTTGCTCCAGGACAAGAGGCTGCCCCTGAGAAGCTGCCGTCAGCAGCGCTGTAAATCCACACCTCCGCTCCATTCAGAGCGGTGTGTGCAGAGCCGTGCCCCGTGTTACTCACGCACTTGCTACAGGTGTGGTTTCATGGATGGAAGAAGCTGCCGTGCATGAGGTGCAGTCCAAACACGCAGCGTGGGATGGGTTCTGGAAATGGAGGCACTCTCTGAGCAGCCAGCTGGGGAGCAGGGAGACAAGTCCAGGGCAAGCATCGCTTCACAAGCCCATACATTACGATGTTATCTTCCTCCTCCGTCCATTGCTTGGAAAATTCTGGCCAGCGGGATGCTTTCCAGATGAATCACCATCTCCGCTCTGGCAATCGAAAGGAGATGGGCCGAATTTGCTGTCTGCCCCATCACGCACCGTGCAGTTACTCACATACTGACCACTTCAGCAGCACACGAGAGGAACGACGACCTGCGGGAGGCACTTGCAGCCTGGCAGGAGAATGGCTCCCACGCTTCTGGCGAGCTCCTGTGGGCACTGCATGGCCTGAGATCGTCTGCTTGTGTGGGGAGGCCACAGACTCAGTGTGGACTTTGTTTTTACAGACTTCAGTCATGGACTTTGCTTTATCTGTTATCCTCTTTTATAGAAGAAACAGTGTATGAATGGGACAAGGATTATGCTATTAGTCTATCCGTTTCCCTCAAAGCAAGGATTTCTAGTGCCTCTAATTCCCTAAATTAGTGACGAGGTAAAAGAGCACCAGAGAAATATGGGCTAAGGCTGGAACTCCAGCCAGTCAATATCTGGGTAATAATTTAAGGTGTATTATTCATGAACACTCTATTAGTGTTCACGTTAAATCATTATAATTCTTTCAGTACCAATGTCCCTGCCTCACATGAGAGGTGTTTAATATTAGCTGCCGTTCAGCCCTTTCCAGCCAAATAAAATCAGTCTTAGTTCATTCTTAGATCAACGAACATGGGACATAATGAGCTCACCCTGATCTGTGACTTATCTTTCCAGGATGGGAAAGGCAACGCATGGCAGCAAACCATTCCCCGGTGTTTTTCTTTGACAGCATGCTCTCTGACTGGAGCAAGGACTGTTGCTGCACCCTCCAGGCTCCTCCATTCCCCGTGCCTGCTCTTCCCTCTGCCAGCTGCTTTGGAAGTGCAATACGATGCTCCTGTGGCTAGGCTGCTTTCCAGAAGGGCTCAAGGAGGGCCATTCCCCAGCAGCAGCCTCTCTCCTGCCCCATCACCCCAGTGCAAGGGTGGCAGCTGGCTTGCAGACAGATGCTGCCGGGCTTCGTCTGTGTGAGTAACCCTGGCCCTGGCACTGCAGTGAGCAATAGGAAACTGGCTCACTGCTCCACTAAGCCTCACTCATAATGATGGAAGCAGGAAATTTGGGGTGTACCCTCCCCCATCTCTATTAAGAGTTTCAAAGCAGGGCTCCGGGAATGTCTTTGAATCATGAAAGCAATACCGAGAACAAAACCATAGAATAATGTCAAGTTCTTCTGATTAAATCTAAATTTTTCCCACCACTACTTGAAAATTAGAAGCAGGCAAAACTATCCATCATGTTACAGATAACTTGGCTGCAGAAATATGGCATCAGCATATGCTGAAAAGTAAAAGCTAACATGATTAGTAGACTATTAATTCTAGCAGCAGGCTCGCCTGTATGGGATCCATCTGTTTAGAAAGTTATGTCTTTGTAGCAAAGACCAGCTTTACTGTGAGTCTGTAAAGCAGGTGGCATAGGTCAGAGCATTAGACTAAAAACCTGGTACTGCAAAACTGGCCGTGACCTTTGAAAATGTTGGCCCATCTGGAGCCCTGCCCGGGACCTGTACTTCTATTGATCCGGAAGGTGATGATATCCACGTTTCGTTCTGCTGAGCTGGACGGGCTGATTTGGATCCAGCGTCCAGATAAGTCCATCCAAAAACTAGGTCTTCAAAGCACATTGCAGCTCCTGGAGTAGATAAAAGCTGCGACTGTAGAAGTGGTAGTCAGTGCTCTGTGTGATGCAGTCCACATGATAACGCATTGGTTGCTGGCTCCCTCAGCCTCCAAAGACATTTGTTTCGCCCTTGGTACTGCCCAGGCGTTTTAACCTAGCAGCTGCAAATTCCTTTTCCCAATCTGTGAAAATAAAATAAAAAAATAGACGTACCCTTGGCAGGTAACCAGTGCAGCTCCCTTGGCTGGGCAAAAGACTCGATCCCTGGTAGTACGCTTAGCCCCACTGCATTACAGTGCTTTTCTTTTTTTCCCAGGGAAAATGGGAAAGAAATTGCAGCCTGCTAAGTTTGGGCGGCTCTTTGGCAGGGGAAGGTCCGTAAAGAAAACACTATCAGCAAAGGTCCTGTGAAAAACAAACTTCAGCATCCCTTTATCCAAATATCCCTGTTTAATCATGTTCAGTGTTTTCTATGCATCCGCTAAGGGTATGACAGCTGGTGTCTCCATATCGCGGCAGCCTGGGTTGGGTTACAAATTATACACATACCGTCCCCTGCTCGCCTCCTTCTCATGAATCCAGCTTGGCCCTTCCAAATCAATTTGGCTACAGCATTTTCCAGCCTGATCTTTAGCATTTCAACGTAAATAATGCACATTGCAGTTCATCCATCACAGGGTCCTCCTCTCCGTGGTGGGATCCGTTCCTTCTCCTGGGAGAGGCAGCGATTTCCTGGTGGCTGCTGCTGGGGGCAGCCATCCCTCGCCCAGCCACATGTTGTGCTGTGCAGACCTCAGCCATGCCCGCAGCTCAGTCGTGGCGATGGTGGCAGCCCAGAGCAAACCTCAGCAGGCCAGTAGACTTCTTCCCACGTGCGGCTTCTTTGTCACATTTCGTTAATTCAGGCAATTTTGATCACTAGATCTAAACTTTACAGAAAATGAAAGAATAACAGGGCAGTTAAAATTATTTCACACCCACTTGGTTTCTGTCCCTCTCATGGTTTCTACCCCTGTCCACTGCTCCTCTGCACCCACAGGTGGATGGGCTTGGTGCTGGGGTGCTGCAGCAGGCCAGGGGCTCAGGAGCATTTTTCTGGAAGTATTGAGATGTTGCCATTGATCATTTCTCTAGAAGTCATACATATCTCTGTCTGCACGGAGTAACTGCTTGTTTCTTCTGTCTGTGTAAAGCTAAGGTTGTGCCATGCAAAGATAACACAGAAGTAAAACAAAAGAGCTTTGTGCACGTGGCCAGTTAGAGAAATTGCTGTCGCAGCTAAACGAAGCAAAACAAACTGAAACAAAGCTGCAGGCAGGTCAAGAAAAGTTCAGAGCGAACCTGACCGAAAGCCTCCGTCATGAGCCCATGCAAATTCAGCACACGGCTTCTGGCCTGCCCCTGGGAAAGGCAGTGCTGCCCAGCAAGGCTGTGTCTTCTGCACTGCTCTCTTCAGCATTTGCAGAGCCTCACCTGAAAACCAGGCTGCCGGCTTTGCCTGGAGCACGAGAGATGGCTGGCAGTGACAGGCAAAGGCACCACCATGTGTCCAACATCGTGCTAGTCCACGCTTGCTTTTTTGTTTAGCTGCTCGAAAGCTGCTTGTGCGGAAGTGCTGCTGCGGGTGATGGAGCAGGTACCTCTTGCTTTTCACCTCTTGAGCTCTGAAGGCGCTTCTGGCCTGTTTTAAGAGAGGCAGGGGCTCGGTTTGCCAACCCAGCTGCAGCCCAGCGGGCCGGGAAAGGTGTTCCTCCTCCTCAGGCCTACTGCTGCAGCTCACGGGAGAGAGCAAAGCCCTTCACATTTGCCAGGGGCAGCTTGTCAAGACTCCTTTATTTTCCCTTTCAGACACATCGTTTCCCAGGTAAATAGCAGCTGAGGACTCCTGGCATCCCGGCGTTATTCGTGTCCTTCAAAGAGATTTGAGCGGCCACTTCTGGTCAGGCTGGCGTTCACCGGGTTAGGTTCACAGATCATGGGGGCACTTCTAACCCAAGCGGTCGATGAGCCTCTTGCCCTGATCACCCTGCTGTAGTAAGGCACTTAATTCTGCTGTAAGAGGAAAATGCCACTTCTGTTTTCAAAACGGACTCATTTCCATGGGCAATAAATGAAGCAAGCCGCTCTCTGTAGGCCCTGGCAGTTATCTTCTGCTCCTCGCTCCTCAATTTATTGCGTATGCAGGCAGTTTAGCACATCAATATCGCAGATTAAATACCAAGTGGGTACAACTTTCAAGCGGATATTTCATCTCCCTTCTTCTGTTCAAACTAGGACACGCAGCTGATCAAACAGCGTGAGGCTTGTACCCATCTCCAGCCTGCACGGTCCACAGAGAGCTGTTTCTTTCCTCTCTCCCCCTCTTCCTCTCTCTGTCAAAAGTTAAATTTCACATCAAAGGCTGCTTGAAGCTTTTAGATCAGTACTGCACCATTCACTGGGTAAATGGAAGCTGCTTAAAATCCTGAATAATTATTACTGCCTTTGCATATCTGTTTTCCTCTGTGGTCTGAATAGCTTGTGCAATTACTATGTCTCTTAGAAGGATCAGGGGCAGGTACAGTTATGCCAATGAAAATGCTAATTAGAATGGAAAAAATACTGTATGTGTTCTACATGTTTAGCTCTAAAAAAATATGTGAAAAATCCTCAGCCTTAACACTCTAAAGATGTCAGATACATCTCTCAGATGCTGTCTTTGGAGTCCCAGTAAGCCTCAGCGGAGGGAGATTGTTTCGTTAAAGCGCCCCCGCTAATGAGACCCGCGTGTGCACCCGCCGCACCACGCGCCCTGTCTTGCTTTTCAGCTTCAGGCCCGTGCCAGTGGTTTGTGATAAACTTCTGGCTGTGTTTTAGAATATAAAATAACACATAATAAAATGTAAACACGGCACGTAGCACAAACATAGCAAAATGCATAACATATAAAATAAGATGTAAAAAATATGTCTTACTAACTATTTAAGCTACCAAGTGAATGCGCTGAGCTAGGAAAGGCCTGTGTGCGAGGCCATGCCACCCTCCTGTGCCTCCTTCTGTCACATCCTGCACGGTGACACAGCCTCTGGTGGCACGGCCGGATGCTGCCTTTCCTGCAGGACCTCCGTCTCACCCAGGGCACAGAAGGCTACTGCTAATTAACCAGCAGCTGATCAGGAGATCGGGTTCATCCTGTTCCTCAGAGGGTGACCCAGCAGCCTGCTCTGCCTCGGCGGGGTCAGACCACAGACCTGCAGCTGGAGCTCGGCAGCAAGTTGCCAGCACCTCGGGGAGCTGGCGAGGATGTGGCTGTCCTCCTGCCTTCTCTGGGCATCTTCTCACACCCCAACAGACCCGGCTCTTCCTCCCTGCCTTCTCTCCTTCCTCCTCCTTTCTTTCTCTGTCCTTCACTTACCATCAAAGGCAGGATGCTGCTTCCCACCCCTTGCCTCTCTGTGGGCAGAGGGACATTTGGGAGCCCAGCAGCGAGCTTGTGGCCATGGGCAGCCCTAGGCTGGAGTCCCAGGGTGCCTGCAGCAGCCACATGCTCACCGTGGTGGCACATGTCTGGGCCACCCCATGCAGCAGCCAGGGGCTGGCTTGCTTCCGTGGCTCTGCTGGACCTTGGCAGCTTCTGTCCCCAGCTGTGTGAGAGAGCTCCAAGTTCTCCAAGGCACAAAGGACCCTTAACTCGGGTGAATACTCCTGGAAGAGGTGTATCTCCAATGGCAGCACCAAATCCCAGCTCCAGCCCTGTGGTAGCTAGGGGAGGCTCATCAAAAGGGCTGTGAGGGAGGTTGTTAATGTTTACAGGGAGCTGAGCGGTGTATATTTTATTTTAGTCTTGGAAATGGATGAATTATTTTGTACTGCGGTCTCTGGGTGACAGAGCCCACTGCCGTGCCAGCGCTTGGCTGCAGACCGTTCCTGAAGGATGACGGAGGTGAGACCCTGCCAGATCGCTGCCCCTTCCTCCTGCCACCCCCTGCTCCTCGCTGTGTGTCCCCGAAGCCACACACGTGTGTGTGCCCAGGAGCCTGGCCAGCGCCTCCGGCGTGGGGTCGGCAGTGAGAGGCACGGAGGTGGTCCCCAGCAGAGCCGGTGTGTGCCAGGACTCACCTTCCCTTCCTCAGGCCCCCGGGGCTGCCATGGAGACACGGAGTTCATGCGTTAGTGCAAGAGGAGGGGATCCTGCCCTTGGCAGGGGGAGAGCACTAAAACCTAAATAACTGCGTAAAACGAGAGTTATGCCAAGAAAACAAGCCCAAAGGTTTAACCATGGAAGTGGAACAATAACATTTCATCAGCGTGATCTTCCTAACGCTGCCTAGCACTGTTCTCCGTGTCACCCAGCACAATAATTTCCCGTTCAGCCTCACTTTCCGAGCAAAGCCAGCGACTGGCAAGCTGCGGCAGGGGCTCTGGGCTCTCCCTGCACCCCAGCCCCCAGAGCAGCCCCGCTTTCTGCTGTGCTGCTCCCAGCACAAGCCCGCTCAGCCACCGGGTGATCCTCTTGAATCACTTTTTAACCAGCTCAAGAAGACTCCTATGGCAACAACCTTGTTTGTGTTTGAGCAGCGAAGGGAATTTCTAGCGAGGTAGTGAAGGGGGAGGGAAGAGAAGACATTTGGCCAAGGCTGCTTGCAGAAGTAAAAACCAGATTTCCTCCACATCATGCTTCAGAGCGAGTTTTTGGAGAACCAGAGCTCTATAAACATGTAATTACTGTTTGCTTTCTGTACAGATAAATTCTTCTTTCTTTCTTTCTTTTTCTTTCTTTCTTTCTTTCTTTCTTTCTTTCTTTCTTTCTTTCTTTCTTTCTTTCTTTCTTCTTCCTTCCTTCCTTCCTTCCTTCCTTCCTTCCTTCCTTCCTTCCTTCCTTCCTTCCTTCCTTTCTTTCTCTTTCTTTCTTTTTCTTTCTTTCTTTCTTTCTTTCTTTCTTTCTTTCTTTCTTTCTTTCTTTCTTTCTTTCTTTCTTTCTTTCTTTCTTTCTTTTTTCTTTTGCCACAGGGGTATTGTTTCTGGCTCTGACAGAAGCCAGCCTGCCCAAAGCCCAAAGCCCCCTCCCTCTACCTGCAGGTCCCCCCTCTGCCTTTTCCTTCCCCTGGCCGCAGCAAGCTGCTGCCTGTCCCACGCCGTGCCCTGGCGCTCGAGGTGCAAGCAGCTTTGCTAATTGTGCACAGCCAAATCCAGATTGCTTTTCCATGCTGACAGAGTTATTTTTAGGCTCTCCAGGAACTGCATCCCGGGTTTTCTAACCTAAATCAATTCGTGCCTTGTGCAGCCCGACATGCCCCTGGGCTCCAGGGGTCTAGCAGCAGGGCCAGGATTGGGCAAGTCCCTTCTCCTCTCCTGCTCTGCCCCTCTTTGTGCCCTCCCCACCAGCTGCTGACCTGCACTCAGGTCGATACAGCTCTGAAACGAGTTCAGCTGAAGTGGAGATTTGCACCTATGCAGAGAGAACGTAGCTGCTGAGGCGTTCTCCTATTTTAACCATCACTTGATACCCACTTGGATTTGTGAAAAAATAACCACCCTTCACTGACCTCTGTAGGAAACAAGTCAAACAAAACAATCTCTTCTGCTGCAAGAAGCACAGTTTGGTCTTAAATATGTATTTTTATCCCAGGGATCCAGTTATAAACCGAGCCAAGGGAAAGGACTGTAATTTCTGTAAGCTGTTCTGAAAAAAATGGAAAGCCAGTCACATGAAATTTTCTCCTTGCTCTCGGGAAATTTTCTCCTTTCTTCCTGTTGTGGGCTGGACTTTGCGGAGCAGAAATTGCAGTCTGCAGGATTTAGGCCTGAAGAGTTCTGTTTGAATTCCCCCATATTTCAAAAGTATAAGGAGCTGGTTTTATCCTGTGCTTTTTAGCTGCCAATAGTTGGGATTTTAGCCATACACCATTGCTTCCATAGAAATCACAGCTAGAAACTTGTTTCAACTCTTTTCTGTGAAGCCTTTCCTGTAAGGCTCGCTGACATCTATTTTGTGGAACATCTCGTGATGGTCCTGACTCGCAGACATCAGCCTTGGGCTGCTACTCGTGGCATCCTTCAGAGTTTTTTGCAGAACTGGATTCCTGCTGGGTTGGCAACACGTACAGAGAGTTCGTGGCGAAGCAGAGCGAAGGACCTCCGACACGACACCGAGCTGCATAGCTGAAGTGTCAGCCTTGAAGACAGCCGCATGCTCCTTTATTTCCAAGTCATCTGAGTCAATGCTAATAATTAATTAGCTATTCAATTTTTGTGGTCACAATAGAATTTTGGAGTCCTGCAGCACTGAAACTGAGAAATGCAAAACATCCTCAACGTCCTCTCTCCCACCCCCCAGGTTTAGCCCAGCTCTCCCTTCTCATGCTGAAATACAGTTGCCTTCTCCATTCACCAGACCAACTACGTGTGGGTGACATTTATAAATAAAAGGTGTCATTGCTGCGGTCGTGTGGATTTTGAACAGCACACAACTCTTTACCAAGGTGCAAACTTGCCAAAATCGGGCAATACGCTCATCCAAAGTTCAGAGGAATGGCCAAGCCCTACCAAATTGCAACATTTCTCAAATCAAAAAGCTCCAGTGTATCAGCTGGCAGAAATCCAGTGCCTAATCTGTCCCATCACTGAGTGGAGTGATAGGGACACTGCAGCTGGAAAGATGCCATTCTGGGAAGCAATCGCATCTTGTCTGCAAATTAATTCCTGGAGATTTTCAACAGTTTTGTCTAATCAGCTTTTTTTTCTTGTTGTTTTTAAGAAATCTTGTGACTCCTGCTCCAGTGATCTGGCCAGCCCCAAGGGTGAGGGGCTGAGAGACTTCAAATCAGATCAGACGTGAGAGCTAAGTAAATTGGGGTGTTCTTGGCAAGGCTCCTCTGCAACACAGAAACAGATGTATAGAGAGACACACAGGAACAGCGATGCCTCGGCTGCTCCTAATGAGAGCCCCAGCAGGGAGCTGGTTAACCCTGTGCTGGGGCTGGCAGGCTCCAGCCTGACTGGACCAGGACCCAAAAAAGCGGTGTCAGCACACACAGGAGTTAAAATGACTCTTCCTAACTGTGTGAGCCCAACAGTGCACGGTGCATGCAGCTTGCACTGGCACAAAATTCAGGGTATATCGAGGATTCAGTCATTTTCAACAGTCATTTTCCCATGGTGAGGAATTTGGGGTCTCTCTTGCTGCCCAGACAGCGCCAGCAAACTCTCTCCTGAAAGAAAAAATAAAAAAAAACAAAAGGCAAAAATGTCCTAAGACCCTCCTCAGCAGGAAGGTTGCTGCTGCCCTCTGAGTACCGGCTGGAAGTGTTCCCATGCACCCGAAGTGCCTGCGGTTACATTAGTCATGCGGCGATGAGAAAACAGGCTGCTGGGGAGGCGAGGCTGGGGGAGCCTCTGCGTGCCACTGCTCCCCCCTCTCCTTCAATAACCACACAGCAAGGGGCAGGAACCAGCGACAAAAATCCCTGGCAGATCGGGTCTGAAGAGTCAGTGGGGCAAGTCAGTTGTTGATGCCCCGCTGTGGAGGGCACAGGAGGAAGACGGGCGCAGGGTGGTTTTGAGTAGAGAAGCAGCACTTTAGCAAGCACATGGAAATGCAAACAAAGGGAGGTTTGCTGTGTAACATTTCCTGCTTTTGAGGCAATCTTTGCTACCCGAGCAAGTTGTCACTTGTAGGTTTTGTTTCGTTGCTGTTTAACCAAACTCCAGATTCCCCGCGTCTCAAATACTCCTCTTTTCTGAGTTTGTCATCACCAAAAAATAAAAACTCTTGACTGACATGAAAGAAGTTTTCTTGCCTTTTTTGGTAGAGCGTCTTACTGCAGTAATTCTGTCAAGACACAAACAAAGGGCACTTTTTAATTGCTAAGCAAAAAAGCAGAGCAAAAAAAAAAAGGCATAAAATATGTGATGGGGTAACTTGTGCACTAAGGATAGCATCTCTGAGCATGGTGTCGTGATCTTGTACTAACACTCTGCAGCTACTGGGGGAGTGAGTTTTGAAATGCTCATATCCACTTAGAAAACTGAACAATGAAGAGAAAAAAAAAAAAAAGTATATTCCACAGTGGTAACTTAGAGGACTTGTGCATCTCATGTACCTGTGCCACCTCTGGGCACAGCTCCCGTGCTGGATGAAGCCTCAGGCAGTGCCCCAGGCATCACTGCTGGGGGCACCCTGGGAGCAGCAGCACGAGGCTCCATCCAACAGCCCTTCAGGAGTGCCAAAACTTGAAAGATTTTGGTTTCTTGGAGTTCCTAAGAGGCGACTCATTCCATATAAAGCCAACACCATGAAAGCCGAGTGGCATTAAAAACACAGCGTTCCCCAGAGGCATCAGGCTGCCTGGGAAAGCGTTGGCCACCTGTAGTAACAAAACCAGCCCACTGCTCTGCTGCTCCTCGGGAAATGTCCACATGGCTAGAGACACCCTACAGTCAGGGGACTTTCTGTGCCTCTGCGTCCGGGAGAAGAAGGGAAGGGCTGAGCACGGACACAATGGAGCACGGCAGTGGCCAAGGCAAGTCACGAGCCGCAGCAACGATGAGCAGATGGCCAGAGGTAGGTGCTTAGCATGTCTGTCTGTGGTTTTACAAAGTGACTTTAAAGTACCTATATAAGGAGCAGCTGGGGTACTTACAATCCATTAAGTTAGACAGGGAACATTAGTGGAAATAATACTCCCGCATAGTGGCCTTCCTGGGGTTAGGATCAGCATTGGAATCGTCCAAATGGAGTAACAGATATTCCTACTTGTCTTGTTACCTGTGGTAATCTCCACTTAACTGCTCACTCGCTTTTTTTTCTTTTTTCTTTTTCCTCCCCCCTTTGCATTTCTTTTAGTTGGTAACTGCAGCTTCCTGTGGTATTGGGGCGGAAATCTGGACACGAAGTTTCGCAGAAGAGGAAGGTCACTGCAGCAGTGACAAGTGGCAAGGGAGGTTATGCAACACACGGCCCGTCCGTCCCTGCTCCCTAGCCCCGGGTGTGCTGGTGCAAATGCTCTCTCCTGCTAGACTACAAAAGCCAGAGGGGAAGCATGCTAGATACCAAGGGATTTAGCTAATAGGGATCAAAAGATGTTTCTGTTAATTGCTCAGTGCTCAAACGCGTTAAAAATATCCCCATAACAATAACAAATCTATTTCATAGCTTATGTATGACTGGATATTTCCAAAGATGCTGTTAAGCAGCAGCTCTTGCTGAAGTCCATGACAGCAGAGGACAGCGTGTGTGCGCACTGAACAGACAGTCTGAATGCAAGCAGACAGTAAATTTTCTGGCAAAAGTCCCAAACGAGTGCAAATCTTGGGGAGTTGATGAAGTTATGTATTCTAGCAGAAAGTTTGGGAAAGATTATCTTCAAGGAAGGCTACGTTTGCTTGGCTGTGATAATATAACGTGGTACTGCAGCCAGGGGGAGCACTTACAGGTAGAAAGTGAAAAACAGCCACATGAAAAGACATCTACAGATCTTTCGTATCAGCATATTATATATGAGTGTCCAAAATTGCTCTAAATCTTTCCTTTCCAAAGTGATGTCTCACTCCTGTTGAAAATAGCAAGAAAATAACCAAAGCTGTACTAAGATTAAGTGCGATATGCCAGCTGGACAACTCCATCACAGGCAATGCTTGAATCTCTGCATAGTTGTTATGCGTGCATTTACGCAGCTGGAGACAGCACTGACCTCTTGGAAGGAGGGAAGGAAGGAAGGAAGGAAGGAAGGAAGGGAGGAAGGGAGGAAGGAAGGAAGGAAGGAAGGAAGGAAAGGAAGGAAGGAAGGAAGGTTGGTTATATATATTAAAAACAAAACAAAACAAAAAAGCAGTTTAGATACATTGCAGATAGCAAGACCATGAAGCAACTTGTTTGGAAAATGGTTTTTTCGCTGAGCTGACATGTCCACAATGGTTTGAGCTAATCCCCAGTCCTAAACACTAGCAGGCTTGGTCTTGGCTGAACTTTGCAACTCCTATCTGTCGTACTTAGAGAGAGAGGAGCCAACAGTCCCCAAAGCACCCCTTCCCCCAGCCTCTGGCCATGAGAGCCCCGATCCTGCTCCTCGTGTGTGAGCTGCTGGTGACGGGGCGAGGGGAGGGCGCCCGAGACCACGCGGCAGATCTGGACACGTCGGAGGGCTCTGCTGCTGAACAGTGACTCAGCCAAACAGTTTAGCTCTGGCTGGCCTTAAAAATAAGGATCAGGGATAAGGATAAGAGTCCATTAACATTCCCAGGCTTCTCAGCATAGCCATCAGTCCAGTTGAGCCTAACGCCAGCGTGGTCACACTGCTGGCCATACACGCAGGAGAAAAGGTTACCACACTCAACTGCTTTTCCCCTCCCTCTGCCACACTCACCTTACCTATTTAACAGCTGATTTAAGTGCTCCCTGACTAAGTTGGACTAACTGAGACAAGGAGACTGACTTGTTCAAGCCATCCCCACCTCGTGGTGGCTCCTGCCTTTTCTGAGCCAGTAAGAGTGGGGTGAGGGAGGGAGCATGGCTGTGGCAGGGCTCTGCAGGGAGTCAGGGCAGGGAATCCTCCCTTATCTCTTTGCAAAGCCTCCATTTTTCTAAGACTCGGAGAACCAGACATCGTCAGTGGTTTCTGGTGTCTGCAGTCATCAGTTGCACCACGTGAAAAATTACTCTGCATCCTTGGTATCTCCAAAAAGAGCACTGGGATATTAGTGGCAAGGGAAAATGTCCAGAAAACTTGGAGGATTTATACAGCTGACAAGAGGCACTTCGCCTTTGAAACATATATGTGAGATCTTGAGAAATACATCTAAGAAACTACATAATAAATGTAGGTCTTTTTGGAGTAATTGCGTTCTCTCTTGTGCCCCTTTGAAACATTTAACACCCTCACAACCTTTTCTGTAAAGTTTGTGGAACTTTATGGCCCTCGTTATTAAAGTCGTTGAAGCCATTTTTATTGGGGAGAGGAGGAATTTGTTCTCTGCATCACTTCACACTGAGCCTGCATCAGCCCTGTTTGATTTTCTCTTATTTCTTGCGAACGTGACCCGGGCCCACTCCAACATCAGACGAGAGAGAAAAGGTCAGAACCATAAATTTTTGACCTCGCTGGGTGAAGGTAGGCACTGCACTCAAGTCCCTGTTACTGATGGCAGCTGTACTTCATGGCTGCGCAGGCAGTGCTAAAGGGCACCAGCAATGACATCTTTCATCACGCGTGCTGAAATGCTCTTCGCTGCCGGCCTCGTGCGCGGGGTGCCAGCGAAATGAGATGCAAATGGATCTGTTGACAAACAGGTTAAATGTCAGCACCCAGGGTGATACGTTGTTAGGAGTAAGGGCAGCAGGAACTACAGAATTGTTTAAAAGGGGCAAGTGCTGAAAGGTGAGCGAGGTTGTTAGCACGGTTACTTACTGCGCGAGTACCACGGTGTGACTGCAGGGCTTTGGTTCACTGCAGCCTTCTTCCTAATCCTTCACTTCTTTCAAGCAGCCCTGCTCCAAACATTGCTGAGATCCATCCACACCCTCGTGGCTCTCCTGATAGTGTTGCAATGCAACAGGAGGAGTGTGAGGACATACGTGGAGGCACCAAGCCCTCCTGGGACGTGATTTGGGGCTAAAATGCCTTCTGCTTGCTGGAGGCTGTTCTGAGGGAGGGTGAGAGCCTCAGATAGGAGATGCTGGATGTTGTGCAACTTGGGGCCGCTATTAGATACACCACTCCTGTGCGCTCTGACTTGTTTGCTTTAGAGCTAGGCTTTTTAATCCTACTGGTATTTATATTGTTTTGCAATGTTTTCATTATTATTCTGAATCACTATCCAGGGCTTGTGCTAAGCACAACTTAATCAATGCATTTATTCTCGTTTGCTTTTCTACTGTAATAAGCATCTTGAGACCCTGAGAATTGCTACTGAGAGAAGCAGACTGAAAACCCCCCTTTCTTGGATACTGAAATGTGCGGTGTTATTCACAGGGAAGGAGCCAGAGTGAGGGACTGCAGCTTGTTTCCTCTGTGCCTGGGGCAAAGGAGGAAAGATGCTACCGAAATAAGCGCATACACATAAAAGGTTGTACTTGTAGATTGACTTAGTGTCTTCCAGGCAAAATAATATATAAATAGGATAGCAATTAGACAAATGAGCCGTTCTTTTTCTAAAGCTGTTATTATATGTTATGTTTAATATATGACCATGCCCCCATGTCCCATTAAGGACTGCTGTCTTTTGTGCTCTGCAAACACGGTAGTGTACATAGAGGGCAAGACTAGACTTAGTCCAGTCACTTTTTGATGAGTAAACATTTTGATGGCATATTTTAATGATGTGAGTGGAGAAGCTATCCCGTGAAAGGATGTTAGTAAGAAATAGCCAAAGGGAAAAGCAACTTCTAATGAGATATGAGCAGCTCTGAAACCACAGGGTTTCCCATCTTAAGCTGATGGATTTGTCACTTCCTCCCTTGGCTCTTTCCCAAATGTAGGTGCCAAATGAAACAAAAACAGTAACTTCAGCTGAAACTCTTCATGGATCATCACAATAATCAAAAATTGCCATGCAGAGCATCAGGAAAGTATCTCCGTGAGAATACAATATTGGTATAAAATGTGAGTATCTCTCTTTCTAGAAAAAGGAAAATGTGTTAAATAATAAAAAGGAAGTGTGGCATGTAAAATCATCAGGAACTTCTGCAGAAATAGGGCTAGGTCCTGTCTCAATCAGCGATCATCTTAGATGCTAATCCTGAAGTAACTTCTTCTTCATCTAAACAATTCAATTTTGACACAGGAAACCAGTGGAAAAGTAGAAATTCCTGACACTGAAAAATAACAAATCGTATCCTCAATAATTTCTGTACTTTGGAATATATTTTTTCATGCAGTTATTAGTTGAAATGCGGTGTTATTCTGAAAAGATTTTCAAATGTGAGGATTAAATGATGGTTTGAAAACAAGCAATAGCCATTTCCATTCTAGCACTACACCCAGTAAAACTGAAAGAGCAATGGGAAGGATCTAAACTTTCATGCAGTAGGGCAGAACCTACCCCCTCACGCCTGAGGAAATCTTCCCTTGCAGCATCTTGTCCCTGAAGTCAGCTTCAGGCTTTGCTCCTCTGTGGCCCTGGGTTCTTGCACAGGAGGTGCTGGACTGTGAGCACTGCCCAGAGCAGTGGTTTCTCAGTCCACCACAGAAAAAATAAACTTCATGGAAATATCCCACATGTACCGGTGACCAGCCCCACTTGTCATGCTATATGGCAGCTTCCTGTGCCCTGCCTCGTCTGTGCTCCAAGCTTCTTGCATCCAGGACTGGATACCTGTGTACCTGTCCTCACAAATGGCTTCATCCTGTACTTGGGCAGTACCTGGCTGGACCTCTTCCTCTCCAGACCTCTGCTGAAGCCCAGCATCTTTCCTGCCATCTCTTCTGCCACCTCTTGGACCTCTCAGCTGCCATGGGACATCTTTTTCCAGATCCAGCTACCCGTAGCTGCTAACTTAGTAGCTGTCTCTCAAACCCAGTAACAGCAGTAAATATTTATACTTTATCAGCATCTTAACTGGTATGTAGGCTATATTAAATTGGGTGCTGTGCAAAGTCGAAGGAAAACGGTGTTTGGCTTGACAACAAAAGCTGCAGAAGGTGGGCTCAAGCAGAATGCCTCGGGGCAGCATATGTCAAAGGATGACTGTGCCACACCGCACAACGCTGGCTTTTTAAGTGGGAACTTCAGAGACTTTTGTATACCATAAATTTACAGTTTGTGTTCCTCTCCCCTATTACTGGGTTGCCGTAAAAATCCCGGCCAAATAACTCATACTGCCTACCAAACATTGGTTAAAGAACACCACACATAATATAAACTTACATAAACTCCTAAGGTTACTGAAGATTCAGACAATAATATTTCGCAGCTCCAAGACCGGAACATGAACTTCCACAGGAAATACCTCATCACCTTCTGCCCTCAGAATGGGCTGTGTTTCTTTGATGTTACCTCCCCTGAAATGTATAACAACATGTGTGTGTTAGAAAATTCAAATCATTGTATACACTGGAAGAGAGAGTAAAGAAAAGCAAGCATGGGAGAAATGAATCCCAGCGGGGAACCCAGGACTGAGGCGTGCTGAGATATGGCGATGGTGTGCGTTAGGTTCAGCGCAGGAAGAGCAGAGCAGCTGGGTGACTTGCCAGGATGAAGAAATGGCTTTCTGCTGATATGGGAAGGGAAGCCACAAGGTCTGCCTCCGGGCTTCTTCTTCAACCAGCTTTTGCAATTAAGTAAAGACATTCCTGCTTTAACAGTCGCGGTTAAAAATGAGACATTAATAACAAACTCAAAGACGTGTACCACAGGCTAACCCCGAGGTGAGGATGGGAGATAATACTGCTGCAGTACCTCTACGTGGTCAGTTGTGGCTGAATGCAAGGCTCCCTAATGGTGACAGTGGTAACTCGAGGACTTGATAAGCTTCTTGTTATCGGGGAAGTTAGAGAATGCTATTAGTAATTGTACATGGACTCTGTGTTTGCCTATAGCACATGTTTGTACAGCCATTTCTGACAGTTAAAGATGTGCTAAGTTTCCTTGACAGAAAACAGACATTTTAATAAAATGGCTGCCATTTAACTAGAAACTCCTGGGCAGAGCTCTATGGGAAACTGTTCCCACGACCTTCTAGGGGAAGTAATGTTTGTCTTTTAACAGGGTTCCATACTGTAAAAGAAAAAAAATCCTTGCTCTGCAGTATATAGATTTTTTTTAACATAATCCTAATGACTCAAGTGTGAGGAACTGCATATGCTGTTTTCTGAAATGTATTGCAAGTTACACTCATCTGTGCTTTCAGGAAAAGAAATTTTGCAATAGTCTTTCAGAACAATGAATCTGGAACAATGAAAGACTGAAGCAGGAACTCCTGTAATGCATCTGACTCCATTATATTACATATTTTAATCCTCAAATGACAATCACTTATTGATTTATGCACTCTGTTTAAGTAGCTGACTGCTTGTCTTGTGTATCTGGCACTTCTTACCTCTACTCTACATGGATTTTGTTTTGGATCATAGCTAAGTTAACATTTAATGTATTTATTTTAATTTAAAGCTTGCTTTACAAAAGCAGCGAAACCTATCACCCAGCTGTCTTTATTCACTGCATTCAGTTCATGCTCAGGGGTCTCCAGCTTGAACCGGCTCCTTATCCAACATTGCTGGACTGCTTATAGGCAGCTCATGTCACTGAGCAATTGTAAGGACAGATTTGTTTACCTGGGAGTGCTCCCCAGCGGCAGGACAAGAAGTGCCCAGTGGGAACTAGAGCTGCAAAGGAAGTCACACCATCTGTCTTGAAAGCAAGACACCAGTCAGGGATAAGGAAGGGATGAAGAGAGGCATTCATAACAAGCTGATTCGTCATTAATCTTCTTGCAGTCAAACACAGACAACAATAGCTTGTTTTATGAAAAGGTGCTGCTCTTCCAAAGCTGTGCTGGGAGGGAGAACGTGCTGCACGCAGTGAACTCGGGGGGCTGCTTTCATTGAACCAAAGGGCTTGTGTTGAAACTCCACTTCTTGTTTGTGGTTGGCACAGAAATTAAATATATGTTTAGGAGTAAGAAAAAAGGAGAGAAACGCCACAGAGTCCACCTAGAGTGACCACTCCTGAAGTTTCTGAGTTGTTGGTTGACTGCTCTGCATGGACGGGGGTGCCCACACCAGCTCAGCTGCCTGGATGTGAAACGCAAACTACACTTCGAGTACCTAAACTGCAAAGTAAGAGGAGTCCTAGACAGAAGTTCCTCTAAAGGTTGCTAGTAGCTGCAAATTAAATATCTCTAGGGATAAAAAAAATAAAAAATAAAATAAAATAAAATAAAATAAAATAATAAAATAAATGGCCTGTACTCTTCCTGCCGAGTCTGCTTACGGAAGGAAGTGAGGCTCACATGGCTGCACTCTCTCTGTCAAACTGCCTTCCTTTCCCACGGACCACATCTTTTCAGCTTGTCGGCTGATTCAGCCAGGTTGGAGCAGGATAAGGGTCCCAGAGAGGCTCTTCCTTCCTGTTCCATAAAACCTGGGGGCTGCACAGAGGGGAGAGACCCAGACCAGTGTCTCATCTGGGGAAAAGACCCCATTGCATTCCCAGTAGTTATCCACTCCGTTCAGATTGTCTATTGGCAGATTAGCTCGTGGTTATTGGTTCAAGGGGATACCTGATATTTACGCTACAGAACTTCTCTTGTTTTATTCCTGGGTCATGAAGGGGAAGGAAAAGTTCACTGGACTTCGTAGGGTGACATCAGGCCTCCCAGCTGCTGTTTAAGTTGGATGTTTTTTGTTAGATTTCGATGGGGATCAACCCAGCATTTTAACAAATCTTAACTGTAGAGCAAAGCAAAAAAAAAAAAACAGGGCCCTCAATTTTTCATCACTGTCAGACTTTACAGAGTTCACACCTGAAATGAGAATAACTGGGGCTTGAGGCTTTGCCAGTAAAAACACGACAATATTGCAGACTTTGCTTGCAGTGAAGGAAGCCAGGTAGAAGAATGGTATGCATGGGAGAAAATTTCTGGCTGGGTATTTAAATAGCAGACGCTTGCCTCCTGTACTTGATAGCAGGTTTTCTTGCAAAGGTTCAGTGAATGTGCAGTGAGTTGTCTTGTCCCCATGTGAAACATGGACATTTTGGTGTACCAAGATGATTTTTACTCCATATTTTCTTGGGAGCTGTGATGCCCGTCACACAGGCAGTGCAGAGGAACAGAGCCGGCATGACCTACAGATGGGTCTAAGCACTTTGAGTTATTCAGGTTACCTCTCATGTAAATTGTTGTCATGATAGCATCTGTTCTGATAACATCTTTGACCTGTCAAGATGCATGCCCTAGAAGGTAGACAAAAGGAATTTGCCCTGTTGAAAATGAGTTCAGAATTTATGGATAGGTAAGAGTAGTAAAAATTGTCATTGGAGTTACTGCAGGTATTACAGGAGAGCTTCTTGAAGAGATGACTGTAGACTGTCATGCTTCACACAACATGTAGAAGCAATATACACCAAAAATTATCTGCACATTACTTGGTTTTGTCTTTATTTCTTATTTTAAAAGTATAATGACAACAGAAAAAGATAAAAAACAATATCATTCCAGGCATATACTAGCTTTCAAATAGCTGGCTTTACATTTTGATTTCAACAAACAACATTTCATTAATTGATTCAGCCACTTTCATTGAAAAAAATGTTGGTAAAAACTTGGAAGAGAATTACCAAGCAGATTGTGCATGGTTAAGGATAATTGTACTAGGGAGTGGTATAAGCTCTGTTTTCAGAGTCATACTCTGTAATTTGTTGAAATGCATTAAGTTTGTCATGTCCTTTCCTTCGTCATATGAAGGAGTGGAAATAATATTTTCCTTGTCCAAGCAGGCAGGTCTCTACATACAGATAATTTTATAAAATGATTAGAAAAGAGTGATGTACTAGAACTGTCTCTAACTACCATCTTAAATGAGAAGACCTGAATTATGTATTGAAGGGCAGTAGCAATGCATACATAAGAGGAAAATGCATTGTCTCTAAGGGAAATACAGTGCCTCTGACAGCCCCTGTAAAAAAAGAATTGTTCACATTTGTGTCTTACAACCAACCAAGTACACAAGCCGTGGTACCAACCACTCCATTGCCAAATATGAACCTCCCTGGCTGCTACAGCAGGCATTTGCTTGCTGACAGCCACAGCTCCCCCTGATCTGCGCCTGGGGAACACAGGTAGGAAGAGAGGGGCCTGAGGGAGGCCCAGAAGTGGTGGGTTGCAGAGCAGGGAGAGGAGAACGGGGGGCAAGAGGGATCTTCTGGTGGGCTGAAAGGGGCAGAGAGGCAACAAAGGTCTGGGGAAGCTGTGGGGAGATGGGGTTATGAATGGGGGCGGAAAAGGAAAGCATAAGAGAAAATAAAGGCCACAGCTGAGGAAAAGAGATCCTGTGAACAACTGAAGAAAAAAGGCCAGAATGAAAAGAAAGTGGAAGAACAGCAAAAGAAAGCCAGTGTATGGGGTTGCTCAGTAGCAGCTCATGAATATACCACGAGATGATGTTAACCAGCAGGCCATGTGTAATTCAGCCAGTTAGTTAACCTTCATCCAGTAAAGTCTGACATTTCTCCTGGCTCACCCCTAATGCAGTGCAAATCATAACATGTGCCAACTCCAGTGCCAAGTAAATACTAGTAGTTATTGGTCTATAACTTACAGACTCAGGGTCTGTAGAAAGTAACAAAGGGCATTTTATCATAACAGGTTTCAACTAGCTAGAAGGTTCCTCTCTGCAAAAATATCAGAGAGATTCAAGCCATAAAGGGTTCAAAGACAATGCAATGTATAATATCCAGTGGTGGTGTCATCTGTTCAGCATCAGAGGATGGTTCAGTAGTCTGGTGGCTTTTAAGTCAGTAGTAAACACTGATCTGCAATTTCCATGTAGACAGAGATGTTTTCCAATGACCATCTTAACCACAAACACCAGAAAAGTGTGCAGACTGCTTCCAGAAGTTGCTGCTGTGTCTATTCTGTGTTGTCAGCTGTCATTCATCTCCCAATGCAGGCATTGCAGGAGATTATATGCTCACATGGGATGAAAACACCTGGATGATAGTGGTGGTGCCAAACTAAAAGGAGGGCATGCATTAGGCCCAATCCCCTTACTAGGGCTTATTCCCTTCCAATTAAAGTCTTTCTGAAATTGGCCCAGTAGCCTACCACCAGCAGGTATAGTTTTACTATCCATGATTAGATATGGTTCACTTGAAACTACTAGCAGTGTACAGTACTGCTGTACAAAAGGAAATTCAGAATTTTCCGAATTCACAGCACATTAGTGTCTCAATGACATTCAGATGAGCCATGACCTCTTCGAGCCTCCATGATACAAAGGCTCATTACACACACTCTATAGCTGCAAAATATCCCCCTCTTCCTTTCCTTTGTCGTGACTCCATTATATTCTTCTGAATAGCTTCATACAGTGAAGAGCTCAGCTGAAGGGAGAGCACTTTGTGTTAGCTGCTTCCCAAAGACATGACCACAGCTGCAGCTGCAGGACAGAGGAAACCTGAGAAACTTTTATCTCATTATTGCTGTAATCAGAATGCTGCCTCTGGATAATAATTCTCTCTCTAATAACGTTTTAGCTTACACTCTAAGTCTTGCTCTAAGCATGTTTGTAAACTTAAAAGGAGACTTTTGAAAAGGTTAAAAAAAGCTTTGATTACACTCTGAGGTGCCAACAGAGTGCACAGGAAGATTAGACACCCAAAGACAAGAGGCCTGGGGCTTTTATTACATACCTTCACTTGCCTACAAATCCCAATCTACATTTGCTCATATTCATCCAGATGATGCAAACAAGGACTTTGGAATAGATCCTGTCTCCTAGTGTTATGTTTCTATCTGTATTCCCGGGGCTTCACAGTAGCATGGGTGTCCCAGCACCAAAACTGGAGGCAGAAGACACAGAGGGCAGAGCAAATATCGGAGTTGCAGTCCAGTTAGACCCCTTTGGTCAGGACTTGCTTGAGTAGACAGCAGTAGACATCACACTTCTGTTGCTTCAGCATAGTTGCTCAGGCTCTCATCATGTTATAAAGCATTTCACTCCCAGGATCCAACATGAGAACGTCTCACGTCAGAGAGTCACTGTTGGTGTGGTTCATGGCCTAATACGCTCATATTGATAGTATAGGTCAGGACTAAAAGACATGCCTCACCACTTCCCTGTGCAACACCTCAGGATGCAGCAAACCTAGTCTCTACCATTGTTGTAGCCAGAGAAGCCTTTTATTTTATTTTTTGTCCCAGAGAGCAGAACCCTGCTGCTGGCGGTGAAGAGCTGGCCAAAGCATTGGGAGCGTGTGTGTCCCCAAGCCTCCTCTCAGCTGCCGACAGCAGCTCCAGAGCCCTGTGGAGAAAGTAATGAGGCAAGAGCAGAAACAATTAAGACAGGTTTTTTTCAAAATCCAGGTTGAGCTTCAGAGATGGCAGTGAGGAAAAAATAACATAGCAGCTTCCAACTTGCTTGCTGACTGAATATCATGCGGACATCATCGTGACGTGCCAATTTTTTGATTCTAGCTGGTCTTCATTGGAAAAGAAAGGTCCTCTGAGGTCCATCCAGAGGACTGGTGCTTTGATAATCTACTCCATTTTGTTCCCCCAGCTCCCTTCCCTCTGTAATTAGACTGTCGGTCACTACAAAGGATCAAAATTGCCACGTTTAAATACTATTCTCCTTGTGAGAAACTAGCATCTGATCAAAGCTTGACAGCGTGAAATGCATTTCTTGTTTTTGCAGTAAACCTTCATGTCCCTTGTTGTCGATCCAAGTTCATGGAGGCTTATTTTCAAAGCAAATCTCTTGTTTTCATTCCACCGGAGAGCTGTTACAAAGCCAACTATTGTTACTGTAGAATATAACTTTATTTTTTTAGTCTAGCTGTTAGAAGCAAATGGTTTTCATCAGGTAAAAAGTCATTTTGTATGTGCCTTATACAGACAAGTCTTGGACACAACAATCAGTTAATGGTTTTTAATTAAATGGAGTGAGACAGGACACTCAACGAGTGACCCAAAGATTGCTTTTGGAGGAAGTTTCTCTCATGACTAATAGTGACTACAAATAAGATGGGGTATTACAATAAAATTCTACTGCTGACAAAAATATTAACAGTAAACGACGACAGAGCTTTCATCTGGGACTAGGAGAACATCTGGAATATATTAAGACTGTAAAATTTCCCTTTAAGTATGGATTGCTAAAGTTAAAACCAGCCACCCAGAAACTATGGCACTCAGAGTAACTCAATATTCTTTTTCATTAAAAATTACTTAAGGAGATTTACATCTTCCCTTGGTTGACATCGTGATGTTCTGCTTGTCCAGACTTTGAGTCCCGAAAATATGTGATGAGAAGGAATGGAGAAAAAAAAAATTGTCTTGGATATGTCTTGTGTATGTTCATCTGGGAAAGTGAGCCCAGTTCCAGGCGTCCTTCTGTAATGCAATCAGTCAGATGTTCTTTGCGACCATTCTGTGCAGATACCCACTGCTTATTAATACCATATGTGAATTTGATGCATTATGTATCTAGAGATGCAATATAAGCACCAGATATTGACAGATATAAACAGGAGAGAAGTGGGATGTGCTGGGAGATCATTCTAGAAAACAGGAACGCTTGCCTTAAATAAAAAGGCAGAGCGCTAGAAGAAGGATAAGATTGTAGCAAGGTTCCTATCTCCCATCCTCCTTCCTCCCTGTTGCCAGTTCTTGTGAGACCTCTCACTGCAGTCCTGTCTTAATTTAGACTGTGGGTTCCTGGACACAGAAATTATCCTGTAACTTGTATATATTGCACATAGTACAACAAGTCCTCCTCTCAACTGGATGCTCAAATGGTGTTTAGGAGGCAGCTGCAGCATTAAAAGGGAAGCTGGTTATCTCTGTGGCTCAGCTCCAGAGGTGACATTGGTTTTGGCTACACTGGGAGCTCCCAAAAGCCAAGCCAAGGTCTGTAGAACAAGCTGAGAGACGAGAATTAGGCACTGCTCTCCCTGCCCTTGGCAAACTGTACCAAAACCCACACAGCCTCTCTGAGCAGGATTCATCCCACCTCCTGGGAGGCCCCAGGTCATGAAGATCCAAGGTAAATGATCCAGGTTCCCTCTGCTGGGAAACAAGGAGAGAGGACTCAGGGGGGTCATTTGCCCCTCCCAAGACAAGACAGAAGGGGAGTTACCTTCAGAGGTGCCCCTTCTTCTGCACTTGCTCTAATGGGAACAGGAATACTTTGGCAAGACCAGTCACTAAGCAGTGACCTTCCAGCAGCTAACGCTAAGTAAGATGAAGCCCTTCAGTGTGTTCAGAAATCAGCCCTGCCAGGTCTCCTCCCCAAAATATCCTACCCTGCAGAGCTTCCCGGCAGTTTCTGGAGGAGACTCAGTGAGATGCACACAGCGAGGCTCAGTGCACGAAGCACGGGAGGCCTCACACCCTCGTTGGTGCAGCAGTGGTAGGTCCTGGTTCCCCCTTGGAGCCAAGCACCCCGTGGTGAAAGACATGCAGAAATACAGAACAGAAAGATGGTCTAGAATAAAAGCCAACTCACTGGGTGGCCTTGGTAAGCATCTGATGCCTCAGCTGAATATTTATGTATTTATTTCCGCTTATGCATGTTTTGCTCAGAATAGGGCAGGGGTTTTGAATGTCTTCACTATAAACCTTCAGCCCAAATCCCAAAGCTGCGGTAACAACTGGTATTCACAGACTGAAGAACCACGGTAGAAAAAAAGAGATCACTCTTGTCTCTCCTTCTCCTTGCACCATCCTCCAGCTCTCACTTCCTCTTCCTTCTGACCAGGTACTTGTGTGGCTGAAGTATTTAAAGTAAACTTGAAATAAGATCAACTTTTTCAGAAGTTTTCCAGGGAGCAGGGATTATATCCGCTGAGATCCTCACAGATCTCCAGCACACTGGATCTGAACTCTGGTGAGAAGGTAGCTACTTTTTTGGCATTCAAGAGGGAGTTTTGAAATGCCAGCCTGCAGTGCTAAGAACGACAAATACTCTGTACAAGTCTCCAGCAGGAAAATCTGAACTTCCTGACCTTCCCCACATCTCTTCCTACCACGAAATTGTCAAAAGTTAACAAAAACAATAAAACACAGAGAGAAAGTCTAATTCTGGAAATGTTATTCAAGGAGGAAGATAGAGAAATACGCTGCCTTGAGCACCAGTCCTCACCATCTGGCCCCATTTCTGGGCATGGCAGTAAGGGGTGGCATGTGTATGTGCAGGAGACAAAGCAGGGGGCTGGAATAAGCTGCTAATGTCGTCAAATTTTTCTTCCTATCAGTAAGTCGTTGCTCCTAAAGGCAGCAAAGGAAACCTGCCAAATACAACAGCTAAAACCAACACCCTGAAAAACATAATATTTAGGGAACGATCTGTGTGGTGGAGCCAGCTTGCGCCAGCTGCCAAGTCTGCGGCTGCCAGAGGCCTAGGGTGCGGGGAGGCCTCCAGGAGAGGGGCCAGGCCCAGGACGACGCCCCTGCTCCTTGCAGGTACGAGACCTGTGTCCCCCACAGCTGAGGAAGGGTCCCACCGATGTTGTGGGTGGTTCAGCCTTCTTCAAATCAAATGGAGATGGAGATAGATACCAGCATCAGGCCCAGGGTGGGAGGCATGGACTTGTCAAGTGGTGGCTCAGAGAGGGGCTGGGGTTATCACTCCGGCAGCAGCTCTCAGGGTCTTAGCAGGAGCTCAGCGTCAGGCTGGGGCAAAACAGGGGCTAAAGGAGATCTTGGACATGCCAGGGTCTCCTGTTTCTCCTACAGGGAAGACATTCTGCCTGTTGACACAGCCCTGTACGATGCCATTTCTTTGTCTGCATTTCAGATGTAGAAGTACAACTGAGGGCTCAGACTGGAGCCACAGAATGACCCAAGGGTGGGAAAAAAACTTGTAAGTCTTGAGGAGACAGGAAGTGAAGTGGACAAAGAATTCCCTTGCTTTGATGTCCTCCCTGATCATACACTGGGGAGCTAATTTGGGGCTGAAGTGAACCTTTTTTCCCCCACGTCAGAATAACATCCCCCCCCTCCCCCAAGGGAAATTTTGCCTTGCCTTTGCTGCTATACCGCCATTGTCAGGGAATCGGGTGCTGCTGTTAGTGGGGTGAATCCTGCTTCCTGCTGGCAGCAAGCAGCAGCTCAGTTTCCTGAGGATTTAGGTGCTTTTGTCTAACTCATGCCTATGGCCTTGAGTGACAAGCAACCAAGCAAAACTTTACTAAGTGCCTCAGCAGCAGGCAGTTTGATGACGTTTTGCCCTTGAACTCAGTGAAATCCATGGCTTTGGGGCAAAATGGTGTCCCCATCAGCTGCTTCTCTCAGCCAGCCTGGTGTCCTTGGCACAAGGGCCTGCTGAGAAGGCTGAGACCTGAGGCCAGGATGTGCAAAACGGTGGTTTGGGATGTTGAGTGGGGATGTCTTTAAAAAGATGTGAACTTTGGAGTATGCTAAGCAGCTATTCTCTGAAGCTGGGCCTGGTGGACGTCAAGCAGAGCATCTGTATATCCAAGGGCCCAGAGTTAATGGTCCCCATTTCATGGGAGCTCTGAAAAGCTCCTGCTCATGGGACAGACCCTGCTGCAGGGTGGCAGCTCCTTCTGCTGAGGATGGTGCTACAACAGTAACACAGGTCACTGCACCTAAGAAAAAAAAAAATACTTGCGTGTTTCTGATGGCTGTCTTAGTCCAGAGAGTCAGAAAGCAGCTTTTACCAACTCCACAGCAAGTTATTCCTAAGGTCTCCTGAATTTCCTGGTATCTGAAGGAATTCTGATAGGAAGGATTCTCTCCAGAGGGCTCCCAGGAGCCATTACAATTGTTCCTGGCCTCTCTTCTCCTTGCAGCTGCTGTTCTGCTCACACTCCTGCCTGCCTGCTATTCCTGCGTTCATTTTTATCTTCATGCCAGGCTTGAGCCGTGGCTCCTTGTAACAATATTTCCTCATAAGGCTGTGCTTAAAAAGTACGGAGCTTGTATTTGTTGGTGCTGCGTGGTGGCATGTGAGGCTGCACAAAGGAAAACAAATGTTTGAGATGTTTGCGAAGGTGCTGTCATGAGACAAAACAGGGCACTTGGGTCTGACATTGCTACGTTTACTTGTGCTTGGATATACCAGAGCCTGCTCAGTCTCTGCAATAACCCTCCCCTGGGAAGTTTCCATAACCTCACTCTCCTCCCTGCCCTCCTGCTCTGCTGGCCTCCAGGGTTGTGCTCTTAGGGGAGACTATGGGAAAGCTCACCCTCACCTTGGAAAGAGACTGACCAACCATTGGCACCTTGCAAAATCAACTTCTTCAGCCCTGTTTTGTCACACAGGTGACACAGCCCAGAGCACCCAAGCTGCTCACAGCCACAGCAGGGCTGCTTTGCCCACCTCAGGGAAATGATTCACTCCAACCCCGCAGGTTTAAACATCAGAGTCCTTGTGCTGGCTCCAAGTGATTACGTTATTCCCCACCCTGTGCAAATGAGGAGTCAAATATCCCCGTTACTCAGTTCTGTGTGAGCTGTAAAAGTGGGAGTTACATCCTGTCCCTCGGTGTTCCTCAGAAAAGAGCTAGCTGTCCCTCCAGGAGACCTCCTTCACATGCCAGCCGTTCTCAGCCCACCCTGCTGTGGTGCATCCACCTTGGATGGACATTTATAGGGCAGCCTGTCCACACACTTCTGGGGGGCAGGAGGCCAAGGAAAGGGCAATGAACTGCACCTAATTCAGCTTGCTTGCTCCTTATCCAGCCTTGTTTGGAAGCAGAACTTAAAACCTGTTTGTTTAGGAGGTTTGTTATAGTTTTGGAAGCTAACACTAGAGTTACACTGAGCAGCAGGGCAGAGGGTAAAACAATATTTTATTCTTAAGTTAAAGCGCTTTCACAAGGGTAACATAAGTAGGCTGCACTGGCTGAGATGTGTGCTGTGGGAGCTGGGACCTTCCCCACGCCTGCTGTCACGGTGGGCATGCTGCACCCATGGGGGATGAAATCACTGGGGCCCTCCTCGCTCTGCTTATCATCTGGGGACCCTGGTGATTGCTCTGGGATGAGAGAAGGAAAGGGGATTCTTTTAATGGCTGGTCAAAGCTGGGGCATGTGACTCTGTTAAAGCCCTCGGAATATAAGACCTTCTTTCTCTACAGAAGAAATTTATAGGTGTGAAGACTTTATAGGTGTGAAGACGTAATTCCTGGAAACAGGGTGCCTTCTATTACAATAGCTTGAGTTGCTGATGAGCTGATTAAAAAGGTGTAAAGGATGTGGTGAAATACTGGCATTTGTGGGTATGAGCTGGGTAACGAAGCATTATCCGGGTATTTAGGCAAAAACTTCTTTTGAAGTTGGAATTGCTTGCTACTTTGTGACCAGCTGTGCTATTCTCCTTTGAAATGGGTAAAAACTTCCCCAGAGTTTTAGTTTTAGGGTTTAATATTTCTTCTTTTGACTTCTTGTTTTTCCCTTCTGAAAATTCCATACTAATTCCCCCTGGAAATAAGACACACAAAGGAAATACATTTGGAGGGCAATCATGCTCTGAACATGGGCAAAGGAGGTCCCAGGAGGTGCAGAGACTGGCCCCAGGCCTTGCAGAAAGCTAGCTGCACACTGCAGAACCAAAGGACCTCTCAAACCCCAAACCTTTGTCTTAGTTGCAAGTTTCTTGCAAATATTTGGGAGTCACATTTCAAAGTTCAGGCTGGGTTAATCACAAAGAATGCAGCTCTTCCTGCTCGGCATGAGGAGGTGTAAGGTAACAGCGGCTGTGGTGCCCTCCCCTACACCCCATGCATCTGCACAGGTTTCAAGTAACATCTGGTCTCTCAGCTCCACATCACACATACAGATTAATGTTTACCTGCCTGCTGTCCTGGCTCCCAATCTGTTCCACTTTATTGACTTAGCCCTGGCTCGACAATGGTGTATTAATCTTGCCTTTGTGTACACACAGCAGCTTTATTCTGAATATATTTCCCCTAATTCTATTAACCAATGCTATTATTGTAAGACACTAAGGACTTTGCTCAATATTAATTTGGGTGGCTCTTAACAGTCTGCATACAGGAGCCTTAGCGTGATAATTTGGAGAGGTGGATCAAGCTCTGCTGCGTGGGAAGCAATTTGTTAACAAGACCTTGTCACGTCCTGAGGGGAACATGGGCATGGGCTCTGGAAGCTGCAGGCAGGGAAAACAGGGCACAGCAACAGGGTTTTACCTGTGCTGCAGGGTTACTGCTTGGCTCTAGGTGGATAACACTTTTGGGAAAGTCTCTATGGGCCATTCCCAAGAGCTCGTTCCTGGAAACAGATAATTCAAAACATTTGTCCGGAAGATGGTTCATGGGATAACCACAAGCATTTCTATCATGGGGCACATATTTGAGGCACATCCAGACCAGCTCTTGCCAATGTTTTTGCTTTCAATCATCCTTTGGAGGAGTCCCTGGGGGTGGCCGCTGTGCTGGGAAGTGGTAGGGAGAGGAAGGCTGGGGTGTGAGGTCTTGAGTCCCCGCCGTGTGGGATGCTGTGCAGGGAGTGGGATGTGCACCCTGGGCGGATTGCTTAATGCCTGCTGTGAGCACAGTGGATGTGAGAGCTGGGGGTGGCATGGCAGATCTTCCAAAGGTTTACTTTTCTGGGAGGTAACCAGCATGGAAGGAGAAACAAGATCCTTTTAATAAAAAGTAGGGGGATTCAAATAGCAGCTGTAAAAATGAGAACCTCCAACAACACAACGAACAGAAAATTAGATTTCCCCTCATTGTGTCAAAGAGGCCAAGCTTCCAGCCAGCTGTGGAGGAAATAAGGAGTTTATGTTATTTGCAATGTCAACGAGGACCCATGTACGAATTTCCTGTCTGGCTCCCTCTGAAGATTAGCAAAACTTCAGCAAACAATATATTTTCATTACATTTCATTTTTCTGTTTCTGTGGGGAAAAAGATGCTCCCCAAGCAGAGTGGTCACAGAAGCTGTGGCTGTGAGGAGGTGCCGTGGGACACCAAGCATACAAGAGTCACAAGGAGAAAAATGTCCCTGTGATGCCGGGCACTGCAGCTCTGACACCTGTAGTTCTGGGCCCAGATCCGTGTCAATGCCCTTGGCCTTTTGGATAAGGATGCAATTTACTCAGAAGCCCAAAGTTTTTCCCAACGTGTGTATTGCCATGCAGAAAATGACCTCCCCACTATGTTTGTTTTAAACTTCAAAGTACTGACATGCAAATTTAAATGATTAAGAGAAAAGGCTTTATTCTGTCTGCGTGTTTACTTATCCAGTCTGTGTAAGCAGAGAGCACAGCCTGTGTGTGACGGAGCATTTTCAGCATCTCCCTGTGTTTCAGTGCAGGGCATCCCCCCAGCCTGGGGGCAGGAACGGACCCCACCAGGCCCCTGGCATCTATGCTGCTTTCCCAGCTGCTTCCAGCACCCTGTGTCTGACAGCAGTGGGCAGGCAGGAAACAGACAGACACCATCAGCAGATTGCAGTCAATGCATAACGAAGCAGACACCGATAGCCCGCTGCAAACGGCTCAGCACAGGGCAGCCTCCCTGAAACACCAGCAGGAATGGCCGGGGTACAGAAAAACCCCAGGCTCAGGACCTCGACACCACAGGCATGGTGCTCTCTCTGGTTTTCAGATAATCCCATCACCATTAAAACTGGTATTACCAGCTCCTGTCCAGTATTAACACATTTGGGTTCCTAACACATTTAGGGCATCTTCTGTCCACCCTTCTCCTGTGTTTGAAGTGTGCTGGCTGCTGGACCCCTGGTAGCTTCTTGGAATAAATGGCAGACCAGCAGCTGCCCTATTCCTGGGATGCCTGGAGGCATTCAGGGGGATTTCATGCTGGCAGCCCAGGGGAAGAACATTTCAGGCTTCATCACTTGAGAAAATGGAAGGAGCATGGAGGAACCCTTGAATAAAAAGCTGGGTTTCACCAATCGTAAATCTTCCTGAAGTATGAAGGTGACCTGACCCAGCTACCCTCACTTTTATGGCCTGACAGGACTGATCCCTGCCCAGACAACACTGTGTTTTCAGGAGTCCTGTCCCTCTGCTCCTGTGTGTTGTGCAGAGGTGGTGGGTGACAGCCAGGAGGAGAAAGGACAAAGGGCCAGGCTAAGGGAGATGCTCCAGGAGGCCTTGAGGAGAGGGCATGGTAGCTAAAAAACAGTTTTTAGGAAAGGGACAGAGATCTGCTTAGAAAAGGCTGTGAGGTTTGTTGGCTCCATGGTCTCCCGGGCCTGTTAAGCTCTGCTGCGGAGCAGGCCCATTTGTTTACCTTCCCGGGAGATGAAAAACAGAGTGAGATTTCGCAGCACTCAGATTCCCTGAATTTTTTTTTAAGATTTTGATTAATCATGAGGCATTTTGGCAGCCTCCTCAGATACTCCGTAACCCCTGTTTAATCAGTCACAGCCTAAGTGCTTATTCTGTCTGGTCGCTAACTGCACGGCTCGAGCACACGGCGGGGACTGGTGGGCCTCAAAGTGCTGGGGCGGGGGCGGCAGCTGGTTCTCAGGGTCTGTGCCGATATCCCCTCAGTTTCTGTGAGGGGAGCCCTCATGACGAATGTCCTTACATGGGTGTAGAATGAGGAATAACCTTAATTTGTATTCTGTGGTGTCACAGCTTGCTCAAGGGCTCAAGGGATAAAAAGATCCAGACTTCATGGATCTGGAGGCCATCATCACTCCTGTTAAAACTGGAAAATTAGGCTATCAGTGTTGCGACTGTCAGAAGTTGTGGCCAGACAGGTTATAAAATTGGGGAATCCCAGTCTCCCTCAGCTCCCTGAGTGCCCCTGTGATGCTGGATTAGGGGATGGAAAGAGACCCCTGAGCTCAGGCACGTGCTGGCTGTGTCACCATTCGCATCTCAGTGCTAATGGGGCACTTGGAGCAAACATCTCCATGTGCCATGCTTTGATTGGGATCGTGGAAGAATTTTGGAGGATATGAGCTGGGTCACTTCTGGAAGAAAAGAGTTTTTCCTTCCAAAAAAGTGAATCCCAGGAAAATGCCTAAAGATGTCACTTCACAGACCTTGGGTAATAATATAGGCCACTGATTTGCTGAACAAAAAACCAAGCATATCTGGAAAATCAGCGTGAACAAAAATTGGCACAGGATAAAAGAAGAGAGCTTCTACTGCAAAATAAATGTTTTCATTTTATGTGTTACAGTGCAGCAGCATTAAAAAATATACTGTTCACTGCTGCTTCCAAGTCCATTTGGAATCACCAGCTCTGGGAACATCAGGTTTCCACCATCACAGTGCATCTGTCTCTCCGTTTGCTTCGGTGACAATGACTGCAGCTATCTGTGTGGTACATGCACAGGATCAGAAGTGCCATCTGGTTCTTCTTCAACAAGCGACTCATCAGCACATTTTTCTAATGGTCTTTGTGCAACAGCAGTTATGAAGGTACAGTCTTCTAATTACCTGTTTCATTTGTTTGTTTGTTTGTCTGTTTTGCATTGATAGGAAGAAGAAGCTGATGAGCAGGTTCCTTTCAGATGTATGGCTTGAAGACCCTGGCTGACCCGTATTGTTCAATGTCAAACATAGAGTTGAAGGTGTGTAGGGGCCTGCATCATTTTAAGCCTTGAGCATTTCCAACAGAGGATGAGAGGGATATAGCTGAGAAAGCAAAGCTCCAACTGGAGGTTCAGTAGATACTGACAACTGATAGACTTCCCAAACAAGCCCATTAAAACCAGTCTCAGTAAAATGAAAATTCTGTGGAATTGTGTTTCTGGCACACATAAATGATAAACTTTCCCCTCATCTGTGTTGTAGATGGTGAGTTGAGCATTCCCAGTTTTTTCTCTACGTATCAAAGGCAGCTCATGCCTTGCACAAACATTTGTAGATATCAATATCTTTTACCTGGGGGCATGAGTTTCCTCTCAAAATAGAGGGGTTTTACAGTGAGGTGGGTATTTTTTTCACATAGGCCCTGCTTGCATCAGGTTTCAACATCCAATCATCTTCAGACCCCAAATTTCCTAAAAAGAAGTGCTAGCCCTCTTAATAGCCAGATAGTGAGTAATTCAAAGATTTAGGCCAGGTGTCATAACATACATGTTGGGTTTTTTGTTTGTTTGTTTGTTTTTTGCCATCCTATACATGCCCTACATCTTGGGTCACCTTTATGGGTTTTGGTTCATTTCCACAGTTCCTGCCACTAATGATGTCTTAGAAATTAGTTTCCCAGATCAAGGTCTGTGGCGGTGCCATGTAAGAACATTTCCCTGCCACTCATAACTTCAGCCAGTGGCACTGGCTTGTGTGTTTGGGAATTCTCCAGCAAGTTGTGTGCACAGGAAAGTCTTCTGCTGTCTTACTTCTCCCTTTCTCTTCCATGCTGTAGCCACTCTATATTTACACACTAACTCATCAGATTTTAGGTGTGCTACTCTCATAATTCTTTCTGCCAGTGATAAAATAATTTATTTCCCATTCATTGTTATAGCTGAGTGACATGAGAATTGCAATGATGCAGTTGATGAATGAACAGGTGAGACAGTTGCAAAATTCACGTTTAATGCCATTTAGTTTAGTTACAGAACAGTTTTGTTATAGAACACCTTTGCTGAGATAACCAAACACTGAGTTAACTGCCATGCAGACAGCTTGTAGTGGGTGTCCTGGGATCCCTTTTGCCTACAATTGCTGAGTAACCAAACAAGCAAAGGACCATTTTCTTTTAAGATTTCCTTCATGGTGGCATTTATTAGTTAGAAAAAAATATACAAACATTCCCCTGTAACTGGCACCAAACTATTATCCAAAGGAATATTCACACACGGTCTTTCATGAAAGAATTTGTTTATTTTGAAGCTATCAGAAGCAGGATAAGCATGTGTGTTGAAGATACTGAAGGGATGATCACACAGCTTCCCACATCAGGCCTGGAGCTGGTCCAGACAGATGTATGGTGAGACTCTTTGTAGCCAAGAGTTATACAACTGGCACCGATTTTTCCTGAAAAATTCTCAGGCTGCTTAGATAGACCGTTCAGCAACCGCAGTGGAATAAAATACCCACGATTTGTTGTTTGTTTTGTAACCTTGTAAAATTTCTAACAAAGATTGCAGATCACTCAGCAGTTTTCTTGTGTCCATCTTCAGACTAGGGAAGCATAAAACCTGTGCTCAGCCTGTGCCATTTAAAAACTCCAAGGACACAGTGGAAACACTCAGAAGTGTAACTTGTACACATGTGAAGTTTGATATTTTGATGTTGCCATCTTTCTTCCACTGCTGGTATGTGGAAGTGTGGGAAGAGAAATTCAAACCAGAGAGAACAGGAAGTGAGAAATACACTGTTCTGTTCTCTTGCAGCTCCTGAAGTACAAATGCTGCTGTGTCCTCTGTTAACAGCTTGATGATGCTTTTAATCATGCATACTTTTTACCTAAAATGGTGAAGTGATATGAATAGAGAGTAATGATCCTCAAGACTTCAAGGAATGGAAATGTCAACATTAATAAGCCATTGAAAGTTTGGGACTTCCCTGAAACTTACCTTGAAACAGCTTTAGCTCTGAATCCTCAGTTCCTGTTTATATCTTCATGGGAACTATCATGGCAAACCATCACAGTGGCTCCAGATCTCTGATCCTGGCTAACGTATACAGTAACAGAGCTGGATATGGGGTTTTCTTACTCTTTTTTAGAATCTTAGAAGGGTTTGGGACTTTTCTCTGCAAGATGGTGAATAGTAGCTGCAAAACTCCACTTAGAAAACTGGAAATGAGAAATTACTCTTTCAAATGGATAAAATATGTTGCCCACATCAAACAGGCAGCATTCTACAGATTTAAACGCATCTGATAGACTAGAACTAGATGGAAAAATCAATTATATATTGTACAGAACTGAAATGGAGACCTGACTGGAAGTCTTCCAATGGAAAGATTTTTCTTGCAGAATGCTGACTACAGTTAACTGTCTTGAGGACACTTTTGGCCATCAATAAAAAAAAAATCAACAAAAGAAAAAAAATTGGAAATATAATTTTAATAACATTGAACATTTTTTTATTTGGATATCATCATTCTTTTTCTTTGCATTATAAACAATAACCTCTTCCCAAAAGCTTATTTCAGTCAATCTCTTCATTTTTGTTAGCACAGGATGTTTTAACCATCTTGTAATTTATTTTTTTTTTCAAAATTAGGATTCATTTGCAATATTCATTCTGGAATGAAAGAAACTTCAAAGTTGTAAAATGCTGTCTGCAATGAAAAATCTAACTCCAGGATTAGCTGTTACTTTTCTCCACTGAAATGACCTTCACTTACTGGCTTGTCCTTTTATTTATATGAGAAAATATTTCAGCCTTCAAAAGCAAAGAACAGTTGTTGACTGGGACATTCTTCTCACACCTCACAATATGTCTCTATAGGAATGCAAGGAAATTTTACTTTTTTGATATATACCATGTTCCTACAAACAGTTATACAATAAACATGTGTCTAAGTAACTCGGATTTATTAAACTTTGCCAGAAAGTTTGGAAAGCTACATTACATTATTTATTGACTTTGTATTTATTTTTTTTATTGTTGTTGTTCATCCTTAAGACTCAGACTGAAAATTTCCTCAGTCTATATGGAATCCCTAATGAAGACAAGCAAGATTTACATTTTTTAATCTGGGGTCTGGATTTTCTTTTTAATTTATGGGAATAGCAATGAAAAAGTATGTCCTTGGGACATGCACCAAACTTCTTTGATAGTATGTCAGCAAGGACTGCATGTCTGAGGATAAATAAATGGAGAAAACTACTGCTTGACAGATTCCAGAGGAGGGGAGAAAGAAAAGAAGCCAGGGAGGGCTCGCATTTCCTCAAAAAAGTGATAGTGAGGCCACAGGGACAAATGTGCCAATTAGGAGAGGATGGAAGGGTAAAGAATAACTTGGCTAAAACAGTGGCTTTGGGCACTAGAGGGAAACAGAAAGAAAGAGAAAACCATGTTGTGTGAAGCATAAAGATTGGAAGAAAGAGGCAAGGCTGGAGCCAAACAGGAATATCTCAGAAAGGGACATGACACTGGTGGCTTTGCAAGCGGTGATGGTCTAGAGCATTCTAGACTGAGTTTGTACAGAGAAGCAGCAGCTTTGTTAGACAAGCTGATACGGCTGACTGAATGCGTGACCTGTTGGGCACCAAGGTCCTTCCTGAGGAGACAACAAAGTAGATCGTGGCACATGTCAGGTAGCAGCTACCAAGAGAAGTCTAGAGGAAGAACAAGCTGTTTGATAGATGCTGTCACACAAAGAACAAGGCCAAGGAAAGCTCTGGTTCACAGCTCAGCGAGGATGCTGCTGTTGGAAAAAGGCTTAAGTTTCTTATCTGTTTTTGTGCCAGTCTTTGCTGCAACCAGGTGGCCAGCATGTTAGCGGAAAAGAGGCAAGACTGTGGCTTTTAGTAGTCAACATACAGCTTAAGAAGAACTCAGCTATTTTCAAAATTGGAATGTCTAACTAGTCTTAGCCTCAGGTCCATAAGGCACAGGCTGAAACAATTACAGAACCATTGGCTTGGGTTTCCAAGCTATTCTGGAAAAGTGGAGGGGTCTCGTAAGCCTGAAAAAAAGAGCAAATGTAGTGTCCCTCTAAGGAGGAAGAGCAGGGAAATATAAGCTAGCCAGGTTCGTTTTAATCCTCTAGAAATTTTTGAATCAATAGCAAGGAAATAAACAGTACTCAGCACAGATTTGTCAAGAAGTTGTAAGAAATATTGAGTAAAATTCGTCCTGTGATGGGCTGGCGGGCTTTGTGGGTGAGGGCCAGAGGCTTGACTTTAGCCAGGCACTGAGTGCTGCGTCTTGCCATTTTTGTAAGCAAGGCAGGGAAATGTGGGGAACTGGACATCGCTCAAAGCAGACTAGATAAAAATCCATAAGGAATGGAAAAAATTTGGAGAAAAGGAAAATGCTGAGGGATCGTTCGGGTCCCTTCCCACTTATTTTTCCACGATTCTGTGACTTTTTATGTCCATAAATGATTATTATTACCTGATTTTCCATTCTGTCCCTGCCCTGCCCTGAATTCCACACTGCTTTTCTGTGTCTGGTTGATACGGAGTTCTCTATAATGCCCGTTGAAGTATACTGTGAGTGCTTCTTAGTCCTAAGTGGCATTGAGATCTGACAGCCCATTTTGCCAGAGGAGTTTCTTTATTCTTTAAAGTTATTACATTCAGTAAAACAAGGCAGAGAGATGGAATTGTTATTATCCCCGCTTTGCAGGCAAGAAACCAAGACACAGAGAAGCCAAACTCCACAGAAACCAGAGCAAAGCTTGTAAATGAACCCAAATGTCCCAGATCCCCAAAGAGCATCTTATGTGCATAGCTACCCTATTAATCCTGAGGGCAGAACGGGGTGTCATCTGCTATTGAGGGTCCTCAAGTCAGCAACTGTCATTTGCTCTATTTCTCAATGTGAGTGGGTACAGGAGCGATCAGGTTGAGTCTAAATCATGTAAGCCCAGGAAATGCTCCTGGGCTTGAACAGCTTAATGAAGCCAAAGTTTAGATATCAGCATCGCAAGCTAATGAGCCTTCCAAAGCTCCCCTCAGGTTGTCTGGAGCCACTCCCCAGCCACAGATTTAGTTCTCTTTATACACTCTGAAAATGTGGTCTATTTAATATTCTATCCACAACTTAGCTTGAGGCTAATTGAAGCTATTGTTGTTAGGGTTTTTTTCCGGTCTGTTAACTATACCTACATTGGCAAACTACCATCTGTGACGTAAAGCTACATGTGATGTGTCCCTAAGCCAAACCATATATGATCTTGGGCTGGAAGGTTAACAGCTAGCAGCCAAATGCAGCAAAAGCTGAGCTCTGGAAGTGTCCCTTGAGCATATGTAGGCTGGAGCCAAGGCACAGTGAGAAGATGCCAGAACAGCAGACCCTGAAGCGCTTGCTCGATTCTTATGGCAGTCCTTTACTCAGGCAAAACTCTCCTTGGTTTTAGGAAAATTAAGACTTTGGAGCTTGGATTTTTGGTGCTTAGAGGCAGATGACTGTGAACACAGAAGGTCCTCTGAGGAAAGCTCCCCTCTGTGGTACCTACAGAGATGCTGATGGTAGGCACCGCATCCTGCCCTGTGCTCCAGGGAGGCTGACATTGCTGGCATCGTGGGCACCGACAACAACGCAGTGCTGCCAAAAACCTTCCTAACGTGGTGTAGGGACTTGGGAGCAGGGAAAATGCTGCCCTGGCTGCCTGCACATCCGTGTGGCAAAACAGTTTCAAGCCAGCCTCTCTTGTGACAGCAGGAGAGGCAGAGTGCAACAGCCCAAAGTGACGGGAAGTTTTTGGTCATCGCTTGCCTGTGATGCCACAGTGATGGATCAAGAGAAGGCCACCACCACTGTGGGTCCTCGGTGGTCGTGCCTAACTGTGGCCAGTGGGCCTGAGGTGATGAAAAACTAATTCACTCTGAGCTGGTCAAGAGGTAATGAGCACCTCCAGGAATTCCCTCTGAATTCATGTATTTTCGTGGGAAACCACAGGATTTGGCCACCAACGCCCATCCCATGGCAAAGAGACAAACAGCCATGTCTCGCCTTCCACGTCACAACCAGCTGCCAGACCCAGAGGGATTCTCCTGAACCTTCCTCTTGCAGTCCACACCAGGAGGGACAATGCAGACCCAAACAAGTATGACGACTCTTAATGAATGCAATAAGAAAACATAGTTATATAAAAAGTAATCAGAATGGAATTAAAAAATATTTTAATTTTGCAAATCTGGGGTGAACATTCTTACATTTTTTGCAATTCATGGAATATGTTAGTATTTCAACTTTGTGATAGTTTAGCCTTGAGTTTCTTCTTTGCTGCCCAATGTAATAAACTAAGCGGTGGCCACAGGGTAGCACTTTTCTCTATTTTTTCACTTTTCCCTTTGTTACCCTAAGTTTTCAAGACATCATAAAAACAAGGAAGTTCTGAAAATTTAGAGAGCTGCAGAAGGAAAATGAAAAGAAAAATGAAGCATGGGGAGAAGAACAGGCATTATTCTTTTGCAGTAAAAGAAAAAAAGATCAAAAGATTCTGATATGGCAAATGGGCCTTTTCTCAGAAATTTGAATGGGCAACAGCAATGAGAGGCCCAGCCTAACCCAGTTTGTGTAGCCACACACAAGCCACAGGCTAGTCCCTCTGACTCCACGGGTGGATCTGTTGTACCGAGGCATAAAATGGTTTGTGCCACACTGTTTGTGCTTAAATTACAAATATTCTTAATGCCATACTTGAATGAAGTCTGAGGCAACTTAATTTGACCAATTAGTTCAAGACTGGGGCCAGTGAAATCCCTTATATAAACATTTCAGAGTCAGTGCAAACAATTTCCTACTTTGCACAAAACAAACCTCTCTCTTCCATAAAATTCAGAACACAGAAAGAAAAATTGGCCAGAACAAGTCCCTTGGTAGAAAGGCTGCTTTCTGCAGCTATGCAAAAGAAGGTGTTTTACAAGCAAAACTGTAAAGTCATATAAAACAACGCTCCAGCCACAGCAACGAAATGGGGGGTGCACTCTTTTTGCTTGTGCAATGACAGATCGGTGTGGAGGGAAGCACAGCGACGGCTGGATCAGCAGCCATAATAGAAACTGGACAGCTGCTGTCTATTAAAATCTGTTCATCCCCATGTCACTGTTGCGTGATGCAGGATGGAGTCCACTATGACCTGGAAAGCTGCAAGGGGAGGGGAAGAGGAGAGACATGACAAAGGGATCAGCATACTTGAGCATTTGCCTCGTACAGAACGAATCTGGAGCAGCAGCATTGCTGGGAAATAAAGTAATATAAGAGAATTTACAGGGCAGCATCTGTTTCAGTGTCAGAATTCATTAGTAAGGAAAAGGAGAACACAGGTACACCAGAGGGATTTGGAAAATCTGAGATTACAAGCAAATGTGCCATTCAACATCCGTTGTTTTCTGTTTCTTGCAACTTTGCTTAACAGATCAAAAGAATTTGAATCCAGCTAAAGAGTATATGTGAGACTTAAAAGTATTATGGTACTCATTATCCTTCACGCAATCCTCTTTAATGATTTGTTTTGTGGCCGTATACAGGATCACAAATGCAATAAAAGTGGGAAATGTTGAGTTAAAGCAACAGTCTGCACAGTGATGTCATCTATACAATAAACAAATGTCAACGCAGAGCTATAAATAATCGTTTTATCATAATCTTGAGTTGATCCGATACCAGATGTATACACACTTCATGAAAATTCCTTAGCTTTGAAGAAAGAGGACAATAACCTGTAATATAACGTTGGATATATTTATATGTGTGCTTCTCGTGGGTAATATACATTACAGGCAGGAGGGGACAAGGCCATTGTCTCTCCTGCTAACAATGCCTATACGTCTGTGCCAAGCATGACACAGTGCTGCGAGCATGGAGGCTAAAAGGATCACTCCAGGCTGGTAAAGATCTACCCAACAGCAGGCAGGTCCTTAGAGGTACAGAAAAGCCTTTAAAAAATTAATAAATAAATACAATTGTTTATCGTGTGAGACAGTTCTAGTTTACATGGGGACATGCCCAGGTTCCCAGTGCTAACCCTTTCCCAGTGCACCTGAGCTTTTTCTCTGTACAGTGCAAAGTATGAACGAAGCACGTTGTTGTGGCACATCACAGCGCATAAACATTAATCCATGATTAAACACCAGTCTTGGGCAGCTAAATCTGTTCTTTTGTTCAGGGCTTCTTTTATAATTCTCTTTCTATGAGATATTTCTGTCCAACAGAAGCTTTTACATTATAACAATTGCATTAAAAAAAGAAAATCTCGTTGCATCAGTCTAAGTGTCTTGGTGCTGGCTCAAGCCTATGAGAATCTTTCCATTGACGTCATTAAGCTTTTATTCAGGCCCTTAATCTGCAATCAATCAACCCTTAATATTATTCCGTGCAGAACTCCATGCCTTCTTTTGGTGATAGAAAAAAAAATGAGACCGAATGCTTGTCCCAGCCACCCGTGCTGGCAAAATTGCCTGGGTCCCGATCGCATTTTCAGTGAGCCTCAGTCAGGAGCTGTCCTGAAATGCACTACGGTTTTGCCATTTCTCCCTTGTGTACGTTCCTCCAGCTTCATGTTTTGGCTTTCATGCTGCGCTGGACTGTCCCTGCAGACCCAAGAGCCCGCTCTTGTGGCAGCCCCAGTGCCACCCAGGACCAGCACCCTGAGCCCTGGGCTGGCTCCAGGGGGCACACATTGCTTCCCGGAGGCAGGATATGGGGTGTTAAATCCTCCTGCCATAGCATGGGCTATTTACTAATGGTGCTGAGAAAATACATGACACTGTTAGGAAAACAGACATATAAACCCTAATCTTGCTAGGCCTCTACCAGCATTGTGTTAGGTTCATCTTCTTACCTTTTCCGTCTCGTGGCTGCGGTTCCCCACGGGGCAGTGACTCTGCACTGGCTGCCGTGTGGGTTCACCCATCCAGCAGATCTGATGGTGGGGGCTTTCTCCCGTTTTATTCCCTGGTGGCCCTTCTGGTCCTCCTGCATGAAGGGGTGCCTGCCGTGCAGGGCAGTTTCACAGGGCTATATAAAGCTCAGTAATTATCATCCCTCACCCCAGGACTTACAGTGCGGCTGTGCCCAGTCTGAAACAGATTTTCTCCCTTAGCAGCAAACAGGAGAAAAAGGAAGAACCAAAAATTCGGGGATGAGCAGAGGTGTCTGGGAGCACAGGGCATGCCGAGTTCACCTGGAAGAGGAGTGGTGGGAGGGAGGGCTGCACGCCAGAAGTAAGGTTAAACACGGGCAGTGTGGAAATGGGCACAACAGTGAGCACAGAGGGGCCAGCGACTGCAAGGTCACGGGTGGGAATGGCAGCCTGATGCTTCCTGCTGTAGCTGCAGGTCCATAACACTTTTGGAAATCATCCAGCAAAGGCTTGGACATGCTTACTTCAGTGCTTAGGTGTTCCTGAATGGATAAGAAATCATCCAGCAGCCCCCATGAGGTCAGAGAACTGGGTAAAATGTGCTTAACATTATAGAAAGACTTTAAAAAGCAGGGCATTCTGGATTGTTCTCGTGGCTTAAGAGAGCAGAGGGGTATGTGCCCACCGATGCCTGACGGTACCTGAGTCTGCACAGTGGCCAAGTGGAGGCCAAAGTGGTAGACCCAGAGAAGTACAGTGCGCCCAGATCCAGGCTGTAGGTCCAGAGAGTGTCCACGTATCTAAAGTAGACCGGGACCAGAGCAGGAACCGCTTCCAGGTCTCTCAAGTCTTGGTCCCACATCTCATCCCTGCTGACTCCCTGGGGGCAGCTCCTTTTTTGTTCCCATTCGCAACACAGACTTGGGGGGTGAAGTGTGCAGATTTGGAAACAGGGAAAGGAAACTACCGTGGGACAAGGGGATGCAGGGCTCAGGGCTGTTCTGCCCTGCCGGCAGGCAGCAGCCTTCTCTGAAAGCAGCGAGCAGGCACTGCCCAGCACCCATGGGTGGGCACTGAGGCAGCAGCGCCCCAAGGGCTGACCTGGGACCAGGGAGAAAGCAGAAGAGCAGCTAAGATTAAAGGCAAGCTTGAACTTCTGACACATCTGAGTGAGGGTGAAGGTGGTTGGGGCTCCGTGAGAGGGTTTTTTTAATACGCAGTGTATAGGAAAACGGCCGTGGGTCAGTGCCTCTGACACCCGTCACCTCCCAGCCCTGCCGGAGTTTCCCCCCGTTGCTGATGGCCTTGCTGTACTTGTCCTGAGCGTGCACTGGGTGAGATATGGCAAACCTTGTTCAAGAGCAGAGGGCTTTCTCCAGGTGATAGATAGCAAGGGATCCCCTGTCCTGCCCAGGTGCAAAGGTGAAACGTGAGCCTTCAGCCCCAGCGTGGCAGGGAGCAGTGCCGCAGGCGCTCAGAAGCAAAGTGCTTCTTTCTGTCTCGTAAGCAACCTCACTGTATTAGCAGCTTCTTTACAATGTTAAAGATTACATAGTTGTAACCCGAGGTTTAATTTATGGTGAAGCCATAAATTAACTTATTCTCATCTCTCATCATTCATTGTTTCTAGGAAGATGTGAGCAGATACAAGTCACAGCTGGAAAACGAGGGGTAAGTGAAGGAGCAGCCAGAGGGTTCTGTAGTACCCACATTCATTTTGTGCTTATGAATTATGCCAACAACAGCAAATATATTTACACACATTAGTAGCACATCCAGGGTAATTTTGCGGTGTGTAAAGCATGTGCGGGCATTCTGATGCTGTATATCCTGCAGAGATATCCTGCATCAACAACACGCTGCTCTGTTTCTGAATTATTGCTGAGAGTTCCAGGTGCTGTACAAGACTGAATGCCTTTGCACTATAAATCACATGAGAGCAATAATTTTTGCCTTTCACAATGAGAAAGCTTGTTCTGGAAAACCTTCCCTTTCAAAGGGCCCCTCTTGATTTTGGGTGGTTTGGGCTTGCAGGCCTCACTACTTTTCTAGGCTAGGGTTCACAGACAGAAACTGAAAAAACAGATCTACATCTTTAATATTTATCACAGGTGTGAATATATTATAACACAAAGGTAACGGTGCCCAGCCCGGGGCAGTGAGACCTTCCTTTATGTTGCTTATAGCCACAGGAAATTAAAAAGTTGAAGCTAAGGAGGGACAAAGTATGCAATGCTGCTTGCTGAGCACTGCTACTCCCTGCTGCAGGGGACCTGCTGACAGCCCGGCTGCTGCCACAAGTGTCCTGCCATTTCGGGTGTCCTTAGAGACTTGCCATCTGGATATGCAAGAAATGCAAATGTCAGTTCACAAGACAGTGTTCTTGCTCTCAGCATTCCAGTAAAAAACAAACAAACAAACAAACAAAAACACTGGAAATGCAAATTGAATGTAATTAATGACTCACAGAAATTGAGAGGAAGAAGTACTCAAACTAAGTTATTCTACCAAATATCATAACTTTAAATCAAAGTGATCAGGTCTGACTGACCAGCCTGTACTCAGAGGTGTGTCATTTCTACAACCAGGAAGACCAGCATTTCTCCAGCATTACAGAACTACTAACAACTGTTGGTAACCTGATTTTCTCCCTAATAATGTAACCTGGCCAATCGCTGGTGCATGAATCTTCTCAGCAAAGAGCTGCAAGGCTGTGCTGATTGCCCTGGTGCTGCAGCCCCTCTGCTATGGCTGGAGCTCTGCAGACAACTTTGTCTGTAGCTCACTGAATGAAGGAAGAAGAAGAAAAAAAAAAAACAAACAAAAAAACCCAGTCTGTGTCAAATGAAGGAGGAGGATTAGGAAGCAGGGAGGTACCTGGATAAGCATTTCCACAGAGGGGATTAGCACAGCTGGGCTCAAGAGCTGAGTTTCCAGCTGATTTGCCTCCCCCATCTCCAGCCCCTGGGTCAGGACACCTGCACAAAGCTCCCAGAGCACCAAGCCCTCACACAGGCTTGCCCATCCCAAGAGGAGCCTCCCTGGCCCCACACTCATGCTGACCACATTTGCATCAGCTGTCCAGCATCTCCCACCCCAGCAGCCCCCAGGACCACCGTCCTGAGGCTCTTCTGGTCTCACGCAGGCTGCAGAGATGTGACTCTTCTCGCCTTGGAGGCTGGGCAACCAGCATCTCGTGGGGCTTCTGCTTCTGGGTGGAGAAAGCCAGCCAGCTGCAACTGGCTTTTGACCCAAAAACTGATGATGGGGAAGGGGACAGGGTCTTTGACTGGTTCTATCCAGTCTTCTGTTCCCAGGCACAAGAAAGTGAGTTAAGGAGGATTGGGGTTATGCTGTTATTCTCCTGGATAAATGCTACTGATGGCTGGGTAGCCTTGGCTGGCAGCACTGTTGGATTTCTATTCTTACATTTGTATATTTTAAGCCCAGGGAAAGCAGCTGAGGCCACAGGCTGGGCAATTTCAGAAAATCCCAGAAAAAAAAATTAATAAAATTTCCCTTAGAACGTGCCTATCCCACAGGAGGAGGGATGTGTTGTCATTGCCTCCGGCCATTGGCACCCCTCCCATGGCAAGAGGTGATGTGAAAGCATCGTCAGATGCTCCTGGGGCACTTGCAGTTGGGGGCCACTTGCTGACCTGCACCCAATGTTTCCTAGATCTCTTCCCTCTGTGCACCATGTTTCACAAAGGCTTGCTATGGAAACAACCCCAGATCAGTTTTTTTCACTCTTTTTAAATATATAGGCAGTGACAGGTGTAAAATTACACCAAGCAGGCAATAACTCTGACCTGTCTGAGTGCCAATTACGTGTCTTTTTACAACACTGGGCCTCTGCCTGAACACATCATTTAGGAGAAAAATGTGTTGTAAAAAGGTATTCTTTCAAAAGAATGCTGTAAAAAAATGATTGTTAGTATTGGTCTCACTCATTTAATCTTCAGCCTCTCCCTGTTCTTCCCCCGTCCTGGGATAAAAGAGCTCTGGGTGCCCTGTGCTGCATGTGCAGTCCTGTAGAGCTAGTGAATAGGCCGTCAAAACTAAATACACATAAATCTGAGCCGTGTAAGGTCCCTAGCTGGGAAAATGGCTTACAAAATCCCAGAAAGATGACCACCCATAAAACAAATGCCGGACAGCATTATTTGGAGGGCAGGGACCCCGCGCACGGCAGGGTTTACAGAAGAAGAGCTGGCTTGGCAGGCAGAGCAGCTCCCAGCCCGGGCTCGTGCCCAAGGTCATGTCCCCTTCGGTGGCTGCTACCAGAAGTAGAGCTTGGCCAGGGCTATGTGGTTTGGTCAATAACAACTAAAGATTGGCTGGAGATGGGGGGATCCAGCCACTAAAACATGAATGTCTGGATACTGCCTCTTTTCTAACAGGAATGATTTACACATGAATTTATTTACACTCTCCGTGTGTGGAACCACGGCCTGCTCTGGAGCCTGGGGGACTTCTGTGGCCGGGCAGTGGAGATCTCCAGTGGAAGAAGGCTCAGAGAAGATAGGCCAGGATGATGTGCTCATGAAGCTCATAAATACATGTAGGAAGTAACCGCAGCTGTTACAAAGGAAGCTGAACTTATCTCAGCATGAAGGGGACCGGAGGGTGGCCTTTGTTTTAGATAAATAGCTGTATCAGTTGAGTGGGTCAACTAGTTATGTAAATGTCTTCCCTAAAACAATCAATAGGGAGTGTTATCTTCCTGAGCCAGCCACATCAGCATGGGGGAAGTGCATCTGTGGCTCAGCCCAACACAGAGTCTAAAAATTAAGCAACCAAATGAACCATGAAGAGATCAGCGGGCTTGAGCTGGGTTCAACCACTGGTGGAAATCACCTTTGTATCACAATCTCGCTGTACCTTGCAATTGTTGTGTTGTGTGCACTGTGATTTCAGCATATTGCTGTGTCACTCTGGTACATCAAACTCTCATGCAATGTCAAATACTCCAAAATAAGTAAATTTGATATTAAATATTAAACCCTTCTCATCTGGACTATCCAAAAGAAGTTAGTGAGAGGGTATAAGGCTCTGATAACCTCACCAGTAGACGGCCTTAGGAACCGACTTCCTAAGCCATTTGGAGCACATTTCTCCTGCCAATAAAGTTGGTTTCCTGTTCCCTGTGGAGGTTATCACACTTCCTTGTCATGGTAGTTTCCGCTGTCTCCCTGTAATTTCCCAAACTGTGCATGACCAAGAGAACTGATATGAAACCACAGCTTCTCTGCAAACTTCCCCAAGAATCTCCCAAGCCTCCAGAAAACATCTAACCTGTAGAAAACCTTTCTCCTGCACGTCCCTAAGTTCTGCCCAGGCTCTTCTCCCTGGTTTCCTTATCCCTCAGGTCACTCACGCTCAGGTATAGAGACTGAGATGAGCAGAAAAGCCGTTTGTTTATTATTTGTCCATGTTATGTAGAGCATAAGAGGGAAGGCTGAGCCCTTGCTCTTGAACAGTAGGCAGAATGATTCAAAACATGCTCATGCTTTTTACATTTTTGTAATTACATTACATAATGTAATGATCTTATATTATTATAAAACTATAATAATATCTTTGAATATTTTATTAATATACATAATGGCACATTTTTATATTTAAATGTGTATGCTTTTTCTTTTTTAGCCAGCTAGTAGAAACACTGGACGAGAACCCAGAAGCCCTAAAAAAAAGTTGAAATATATCAAATGTACCAAATGGAAGTGCTTTCTTTTGTGGTACAGACATATTTACAAGAAATCATTTCACACGTACAGTTATGCTGCTGATAGACATAGTTTTCTTTTGCTGACACTGTATTCCTAAGCCTGCGGAAGCTGTTTCTTTCCTTACAAGCCATGTTTTAATAACACTTCAAGCAATTTAAAAATCTGCACTGCAAGCACAGTCAAGGGGTGTAGAACAGAGCAGAAATTAGGACAAGAAGAAGGCAGCCAAGTCTGAGGCTCGCACAGATGTTTCTGTGCATAGGTACTGTTATGATTAAGAGGAATCCCTTTTGGTAAAGGAGCTGCGAAGCAAGGCTCAAAGGTTGCACATTCCCATGTATGGGAGAAAATGCACATTTGTTAACACAAAGAAGCAATCTCCACCGAGCTCCAGACACATATTCCCTGGGCTGCTAGTTTCAGCTGTCACCTTTTAAAACAAGGTATCTTGCCATAGGGTTTTTGTATGCGAATTCATGATAAAGCCTGAGGTACCTGCTCCACTTTGACCTTCTCAGTATCCTGCTAGCCTGGGGCCACCTTTACCCTTTCTTAAATGACTCCCAAAGCCCAGGTTTGCAGCAACCTCATTTCAGCCAGGGATAATGAGATGCTTTCTGACCTCTCGGGGTCATTTCTTAGCATCATCACAACCCTTCCTTCCCTCCCCCCACAGCTTCCAAAGACTGAGCTGGAAGTTCATCTTTTTATACACATTTCAACTGCAAACACAGATCAACAAAAGCAATGAGGCTAAAAGAGGTCACTGTCAGAAGGAGGTGGTGGGAGAGCAGGGGGTCTCCTGGGTTTGGGACATTTATGGTTCTTAGGACTCCAGCTTGGGACTGGGAATCTTTTATAAACCCGAATAAATATAGCCAGCATAATGGTCCAGTGGTTCTGATGTAGTCAGCAATTAATGGCCCTCCAGAGGAAAGCCTGTGGCTAATTGGTTTATAAAACTGAACAAACTGGAAGCAATGTCAAATAGCAGATCGGGATCAGGATGCAAAGTGCACCTGTGAAAGGAGATTTTAATTACTGCAAGCAGGCAACAAGAAGATTGCAAATAAGACGGCAGCAAGAAAGTAGCAAGACCGTTTCTGTTGCCTGTGTGCCGTAGAAAGGTTAAATCCTCCAAATTCATTTCCACATGTATAGTCTGTAGGATGTCCTGGCATCTGCTTGGACCTATTTGCAGGATACCCCATGAAATAATTATGTGCTTTAGGTCCATAGAGAATACTGGCATTGGAGGCAGTACAAATTCTGAGGAAAAATGTCTTTTATTCATCAGGGCTTGGCTTGTTAGTGTGACTGGGCCAGATGGTAAATACCAGCTTGTAATACAGTATAATGTAGTTTGCTGCAGAAAAAAATGTACCATAATTTAATATAAGGGCAAGGAACCAATCACCCAGAGCAATGAGCAAGGAAGGGATTGAGGGTATTATGGAAAAATCATTGAAACCATGAGACCAGCACACAGCTGCAGTAATAAAGTCTGCCATAAAGTAGAAGGGACTAGGAGAGAGGAGGACTTAGTGCGGACGGCATTAGGGCCCATCTGCTCTAAACCCCACACTATGTAGGGGGGCTGTTAATGGCTCAGGGGTGCAGAGGGCAGCTCAGGGAGAGGGCGTCTGTTTTACTGCCAAGTTTGTGGGGAGGACGTGACTTATATGGAGGCTCCATCCATGGATGCTCTCCTATTGCGTGGAGGGATGCAGACGCACAGCTGAACCCAGGTTTGTAATGGTCAGGTCTTCAAGTCCTCAAACAGACAAAATTCCTTGTATTTTACAGATGTTTTCTGTCGTTTGCTTAGCTTCAGGTAAGGTACAAGTAGATATTTTGCAATTTGTGTGACCAGCCTGTAACTCTGGACAATGCCAAGTGCTGTGTGAGCATCGCACGGAGGCACATCAGGCAGCCAGCACCCACAAAAGCTCCTCACTGTCTTTTCCTGAAACCTACCTGCCCCCAACAAACCTTTCCATAGAAACATCCTTCCTCAAATTTCACAAAATCTGCCCTGTGCCATTCTAGATTTCTCCAGAGAAGTGTGGGAAATCTTACAAGTTATTTAATACCATGATTCTGAAATTTTTGGCAGTTTTTTCTCAAGCAATCCTGATTTTCTGATTCAAAAAATTCACTTTTGATATGAAAGTCAAGCTGAGGTTCCCCTACTCGTCTCTCTTTCCCAGCCCCAAACAAGCTGCAGACCAGACTACACCGCATTACCCCTGTGTGATGCATGCCACTGTACTCCAGTTCGCTACTCCAGGGGCCTTCTTTGTCTTCCGTGGGATTGCAGAGTGATGAATGAGCACAGAATCCAACCGAGCAGGTATTAATGAAGTTTAATACTGTCTTTGGCCAGCCACGTTGACCACCGCTTGATAGCTGAAGAAACTATTACATTCCACAAGAAACCATATAATTAAACCTACAGAAACCTCCACATCAAACACAAGTATGTGTCATTGCCCAAGATGAAAGTACACATGGGGCATGGAAGGGGGGAGAGCTTTTACTGCCTATCCTTTTACAAAGGCTTATGTGTCTGAGAATGAGGCAGAGCAGCCAAGGGGAGCTAGCAGAGAAAATGGAAAGCAGCACTTGAAACGAAAACACCCCATTAAAAGTTGTGCAAGAAATAAAGGGTATCTGACTGGGTGAGGGATGTAAGAAAAGAGATTATCTCCCTTAGTCTATTCTTTCTTGTGATTTGCGACCAGTGCATACCCTTAGTGAATTAACAGCGGTGTATCAAAAGAAACACCTTCCTCATCACCATTTTTTCCTTTTAAAGGAAATAGGCCACAATTCTTTCATTTCACTAAAAGCTTAGGGTCAAAATGGAAGAGTGGTACTGCTGCTGGCTGAGATGAGACAGTGCAACTCAACCTCTGCACCGTCAACACGAAAAAGGAGTACATGAAATAAATTCTTGCCATTGAAGTCGGTAGAGCTGATTCTGATTTCACACATGGAATATATCTGCAAAGGAAGCAGATGCCAATTTTATACAGCCACTCTTTAGAGTAAAACCACACTTTAAATAATGAGGGAGTGGGGAAGTGCATCAAAGATTGGAATGAAACTGCTTGTTACCATGCATAAAGGCTGGCAGTGCTCTGGATGCCTTCAGACCTGAATCTGGGAGATTTTCTCATAAATAAGTTAAGTGAGTGCAATGGAGCCGTGTGCGCATTAACTCACTTCTCCTAAACAGAGAGGGGAACGGGAGGCATCCCTAACCTCACTCTCCTGGACCAGTTACTGAAGTTCATGCCCTGGTTGTGTGTCAACAGCACAATCTTAGAGCTACTCTTGGCCAAAATCCTCGTCTTCGCTGGCGTGCTCAGCACGCTCTGGTAGTGTGAGGCCTGCAGCCCAAGGCCCACGACGAGCCCTAGGCCTCTTGGCCAGAAGGGCCAGAAGGGCCAGCCAGGAGTGGCCATAGCAATATCTACCCAAAATGAAAAGGACAACACCACTGTCCTCAAACTGTTTCAGAGCATGGCTTTCCATGTGCTGAAGACTGGGGCCCGCTTGTCCCAGTTTGCCCAGCAATGTGGTTTCCCTGTTTATTTTCACAGCAGGCTTGATTGCCATCAGGGTTCCAGTGTTGAGATGAATCTCTGTTTTCACCAGCACTGTGCTCTGTCCCCATGTGTACCAGAAATTATGACTGAAACTGCGAGCCAAACTGGACACAAACAATCTAACTGGAGACACTCCGAGCTAGAAAATACAGCCCTAATTTATGCTCAGTTGCAGCTGCCCTGACTTTGTTATTACTGTTGCCCTGAAATAATAGGACGTGAGACAGTGTAAGCAACCTCTTTCCCTGTGATTTTGTGATGACCACAAGATAATACTTCTGTTGTTACATTTTTATGTTATGTTCCACTAGTGACTTGCCCTAAAGTAATGAAGCAATAACAACATTTAAGGAAGTGTAAAATATGGTTTGTTTTTAAACTGTATTTCAATAAAACTGTGACATTTTCCATGTGGATTTCTTCTGTCTCCCCCTTCTACCGATACTTTCAAAATAGCTGTTATTATTCCTGTTCAGAATGCGCATTTTTAAACACCAATATTTCCAGCAAAATAGGAACTCCGAGGTTTTGAGGGTAGATCTGTGAGTGACAGCCCAGGTTTTGCAGTGAAGTAACATCCCCTCTGTAGCCTTGCTCAAGACCTCCAGGACAGCAAGGAGAATCCATCACAAATCCTTTTTGTCTTTGCATGTCTTTGTCTGTCCTGTTACCCGTAACAGCAGCAGAACCCAAATCCCCTTACAGAGTACACACAGGGCCTACTGGGCCATTGCAGTAGGCAGCGCACAAACCCATATGAAAGGAGAGTCCCAGGGATTTTGCCAGCCCGGGCAGAGAGTACCCTGCTCTCCTGGAGTGCCAGCTGGTTACCCTGATGCCTTGGGCTGCCCTTGATTCCTCTTCTTCCATAAACACTTTCACTGGGACGGTGCAGATCGCCACTGCTCTGTCAGATCCTCATCTGGAGCCCGATCATGTCTTCACCAATTAAAGTGAAGTCCTGAGACAGGATTCAAGTCATGGAAGCTGGAAACAGCATTCCTCATTAAGTTGCCAAACAAAGGCAGCTATATCTTTGCCTATTACACCCCACCACTGCCCCTACTCAACTTCTATCCAGCCTTCTTGGCCATGGAAGTACCAAGGAGGCTGACAGTCACTGCCTGTGCTGAATTAAAGCTGAGGGATGTAGTGAGGAGCAGCGCCACAGCTGCAAAACCCTCCTTTGGGCTTACCACCTCATGCTGTCGGAACATATAGTGCGAGTCCTCTCTCCTCATTAGCTGTGGGAGAAGCCCGTGGGTACCACCATTAAAGCTCATTATAGCTGCCAGAAGCAACAGAAGCAGTCTTGTGGTGAGCAGTTAAAGCAGTTTAGCTCCACTCTGCCTCAAACACATCATGTCCTGATCAGATACTTGACAACAATGTGCAGCCGAATGGGATCACTGTAGAATTGGCAAATCCTAAGGGACCTTGTTTCATTTTATCAATATACTTTTGGATAATTACCCCCAAACAATTTTAAATGAGGTTAAGAAAAGTAACTCCATGCTTTATTTTAACTGCAGCTGCTAATTTGTAGCAGTTCTCAAAGCAAAGGGCCCTTGTGTGCCCTAAGAAACTTTGATCTGGCATAGGTGCCTTCCCTAGGAGGCTCCAAGAAGAAGAGAGGAGTGCTACTCATTCCAGGACAAAACAAAAAGCTATATTCTTAATTGTTCAGCATTACATCTAGACTGATTTCAAACCATCTGCATTATCCAAGTACAGATCAAAGCCTGGATGCCTGAGAATATTCCTCCAGTGATGAATGCAGGATGCCAGTGACTCCATACATCACGCGACAGGTGGTGGAATACCGAGGGATCGCGTTTCTGGAGCCACTCGTGATGTGCTCCAGGGGGAATTTCACATGCAAAACAGATCAAGTGAAAGTGGTCCTGAGCTCCACTTTGAGGAAACCTCTTGGTCCTCACCTGGCTGCTGCTGCAGGGCCGTCGGGGCCAGGACTTCAGCTTTGGTGCTGGGCTATGGGGCTGCGTGGTGCTGTTGGTGCATCAGGGAGCCTGGCTCCAGATCAAAGCTGCCAGGGTTCATCTGGGCAAAGCACCTGAGTGAAGAAGCTCCCAGGTACGTTCAGCACGGAGCTTATCTTGGGGCTCTGTGCTGACTGATCTGCAAGTTACAACAGTTACGGTAATTAAATTGTTTCTTGTCAGTGAATTGTAGATCCCTTTAGGCTCTTGCTGTCAATTACGAGACGGAGAGTGGTTGCTTTTAATGGAGCCAAGCTTGGTAACAGGCTGCCCTCTGAGGAATGTTCCACTCTGGGGGCAGATTTTTTAGGGAAAGTTCAAAATGGAAAAATTTTCTTTATGTGGAACAAAAATTCCATTACCATCACATTAGGCATAACAATATACCTATATATGCACACATTCATGCACATTCATATAAATATATAAAAAATATATAGAGAATGCATATGCTTACATATATCTGTTATTTATATAACGTTTATCCCACAAGTTCAGTACAAAAGATACCTCAGGTAGTGTTCTTTGCATTGCATTTTCTTTAGCTTTCACAGTAGGGAGATGAAAATACAACTTCCTTAAAAAATAATAGCATGTTTGTGAAGGCTTGTTTAATTTATCTTTTGTGATCCACCCCAGTAGCTGGGAATAGGATTCCCTCAGTGTGGTTGTGCTGAGCAGGACGTTAAAGAACACTGTCATCTCCAATCACAAACCCAGCACACTGCCCTGAAAAACAATCTATAAGCATTGTACTGCATAAGCGTAAGCCCAGTCTAAATAGAGTTAATGGGATCTTGACCTGGCATGAATACCTACACCTTCAATGTGTGCTGTAAATACAGACACCATCTATTTACTTTACCCAGCTCTTGTCCAATAGTTTGCAATCTGCAGTGAAGCTGTGACCACTGCATGCTGAAATCTTGGATGAAGAAATTTTCTTCTCCCAGAAAACATACAAACAAAACCCTATGCCCTCCTTTATTTTGATGGGATGTCTCTGCCCTGCAGCTGACCTCCCACATTCAGCTGCCATTGGAAAACAAAGTCGGGAAGCAGCTCTAGTGAGTGCCTGGACACATTTGAGAAGCATTTCTGAACACCACTCATTAGACATCTTTACTGTTAGATGACTGATGTGGGTTTAGGGACCCAGGTTTAAAATCTGTCCTTGGAACTGCATGCTGCTTCAGTTAGAAACAAGAAGCTGGTAACATAAAAATAAAGGATGTTGACAAGTGAAATAACACCCTTCAATGAAAAGAGGAAAGCACCCTGGCTTCGGGCCAATGGGACTCACTCTGAAGCAATTTCGAGATAATGGCTCATTCATTAAGAAGCCTTGCTCAACCGCAGCAGTGATTTGTGGGAATCAGGATCCCCCCTGTGCTGGGGCGAGGGTCTGGGTGTGTTCAGCGGGGGAACAAGGTGTCTCCACACTGCAGCACGCCGCCTGCTACGTGCCTTCAGCCCTCTCCAACCAGGCAGAGCTGGGGACACAGCTCAGCCTCACTGCATTTGGGAGAGGCAATGCCCCTTTTAGACAGGCCTAACAAATCCTAAACAACTTTGCTTTTATAATGTAACAGAAACCAAAGTTATTTTCCATGGGATCTGTGTAGAACTCATTTTGACTGTTTTGCACTGCCTGTGATTTCTTGCTTTGTATTTTTGGATATAAATTCTTCATACCAGGACAATATCCAAGATGCTGATTTATTTGTAAAACTTCATACAAATGATTAAATATTAGATAAACACAGTTTTCTCTGAACTAGCTTATAAATAGACGCCTCAGTTACTGCGCTGCATTCCAGGCCGCAGGGTCATGGATCTCATTAGACAGCCTTACACAGCCTATATGGACAGCCTTGTTAGGAAAGGGGATGCCATGGGACTCTTCCTGATTTCACTTGAGCTAAAGGACTTTTTGACAGCATATTCTTGAGGAATACTTGTTTAAAAAAAAAACAAAAAAACAAAAAAACCACAAGTTTTAAGATGTACTTATGTACTCGAAAACTCGAAAGTGAGAGAATACAAAAGAGAGAGAAAGCAAGAAAGGAAGGAAGGAAAGAGGATTATTAAGTATTCACCTTTTATTACCGTATGTAATTGATGAGCAACAAATTTAACTACACGAGCATTACTGGAACAGATTCTGGGAGCACTATCACTAATATAAGTCACACTCAGGCCTCTTCTGACCCTAGCACAATTAACAAGTAGTAAAACTTCACTTGACTTAGCAGAAAAGTGGAAGAAGAAGGCATGGACTTCCCCACTTTTGTGGGTTGCATATACCATCTCAGAAGCTAGAAGCCTGTCTCTGTCCATAGGCTCTTTCAACAGAGTATGAACAATTCCTGTTGTTTCGAAATTTCTCCTGCTTTTGCACCCAAAAGACCACAGCCCAGACTGAAGTTCCTTTTTTGAGGAGAGCTGCACAAACAAAGATAATAACAGGCCTAATCTTGTGCCAAAATGATCTGCAGCAACAAACTAGGACATGGTTACGGCCATATTTATTGGCATTCCAGCACTATGACTCACGTGGAATTAGCTCTAGAAGTGGAACAATGTGAGCTGAAGAGGTTTACAGTTGAGGGATAAACAGAGAAAGGAGATGGATTGAGGATCCAACCTGAAAGAGATCACTTTTAGGAGAGAATTGGCATGGTACAACTTCTGAGTTGCTGGGGTTTTGCTTTTCTTTCTTTCTCTTTCTTTCTTTCTTTTCTTTCTTTCTTTCTTTCTTTCTTTCTTTCTTTCTTTCTTTCTTTCTTTCTTTCTTTCTTTCTTTCTTTCTTTCTTTCTTTCTTTCTTTCTTTTTCCTTCCTTCCTTCCTTCCTTCCTTCCTTCCTTCCTTCCTTCCTTCCTTCCTTCCTCCCTTCCTCCCTTCCTCCCTTCCTCCCTTCCTCCCTTCCTTCCTTCCTTTTCCTTTTCCTTTTCCTTTTCCTTTTCCTTTTCCTTTTCCTTTTCCTTTTCCTTTTCCTTTTCCTTTTCCTTTTCCTTTTCCTTTTCCTTTTCCTTTCAATTCCTCAGCTGTGAAAGTGAAGTTTTTGTCAATGATGCCAAGCTTTAAGAGCTAACATTTAAGAGTTAAATGGGTAAAAGCAGTGTACCCTGCCTTTGTGCAAGATAGATGAGTGAACTTCTCTTTTTAACTTGCCAGTATGTGAAAGTGTGAAACTTTCAGTGTTTAAAATGAAGCAAAAAATTAGGCCATGAATTAGGTTTCATCCTAGAGGATTTTATCAGGATTTTAGTCAGAGCCCACCACCGCATTCACAAGATCCTCTAAAATCATGCTCAGATGAGCTCTGAGAGTGGGATCTGCTTGCCTTATTGGTGCAGTTGATTAAAACCCATGTTTTCATGTAAGAAAGCTTCTGGCCCACCTATTTTATTGTTAGGGTCCATTTAAAGTCTCGGGAGCAAGACGCTGTGTTATGAGAGTCCTACGGTAACTTCCCACATTTCCCTGAGTTTGTATTCCCAGGGAATGTATCCCTCATCTCTTTTCACCTCCTACCAGCTGGAAGCTACTGCTAAGTTTGTATAAATGCAGCCACTGTTTTACCTTATGCCTTAAGCAGTTTGCTTCATTTCTTCAGGATTCAGCTCATTACAGTTAGATGGTGCTAGAAACTGGTGTCTTGGTGTGCTGCTAATGGGGACGAGCACCAGTGAGCTGCTGGTGCAAGTGCAAGAACAGACCAGCAGCAGCTGAAATGCGTGCAGCTGGATGCCAGAGACACCCAAACTGTGCTGGAGATGGAGCTGAAGCCAATGGCAGGAGGAGCAGTAAGGCCAGAAATCTGGATCAGGCCTTGGAGAAGGTGGCTGTAGGGCTACAGCCCTCAGGTCTGTCTGGGTAGAGTGGATAAAAGGTCTCAGAGAAGAGCCAAAACAGACGGCAGCAGGGTGAGTGATGGTCTCAACTTGGTTGTTACTGGGTAAAGTGCAGCACTAATATAGGTGTTGTGTAGAGCGGTGCTTTACATGGGATTGTTTTACTTCAGTTGATGGTGGGAGTCATTTCACTTCTTGGAGGTCCCTTTCTTTCCTCCCCATGCACCACCACTGGGTGCAATCCAGACTGGCTTCCAAGTGGGAGAAGGAAAGGAAACACACAATTATTGATTTTCTCTGCCAAAGTTTGAACGGATTCCTTCTAAAACAAATGAAAACTTGTTCAACTGGCCTGGAAAACACGAATGCACATGAAGTTATGTACTGCCCTCTGTCACTCTGTCACACTGGGAGTTCATTACAGAGTGAGACAGCATTGTCCCAAGCAGCCTGAATTATAAATCCTAAAGGCTGTATTACACTAAAAAAATCCCCAGGTGATGGTAAGAGTTGGTCTCTCTGCTTTACCTAGGCAGGGGACATCAGCTTACCCAGCTCAGCATCTCATTAATTTTTGAGGGGATATCTTTCTGACTCTGCCCCATTCCCAGCTGGTGGCTGACACTTCAAAATATGTAATGGAGGAGAAACTGAAGACAGTTGATCAGAATCTGAGGTAGAGCAAAATTCCCATCACCTTGCTTGTAATTTGCAGTCTTTTCCACTCCCAGTCTGGCTGGTGAATTAGTAGGTGATGAAAAATATACTTCTCACAAAGACATGATCTAGTGGTGGAAGATCTGCCACCACTAGGTAATGTGCTGCTTTTCCAGATGCACTTCCACCCCAAAAGAATTTAAATTCACTATTGGAAGCTGCTCCTGATCTGACCATACCGTGTAAGCTTCTTAATCTTTTATGAAGGCACCAAACCTCAAATACCTCAAATGAAATTGTGCCTGTGGGCTAACAGCAGCCTCTGTACATGGGAGCAGCTGAAAGGTGGTTACAGACCATCTTTGCCATCTTTGTTAATCCTTTCAGATCAGTACTCAGCATAGCTTGGCTAAGTTTGACTTTGCTCTAGCTTGTGAAAGCAAAATAGCGTACCCACTGTGTCTTGAAGCGTGATCTATGAAATAACTTACATACAGTTCACTTACTGTGAACTTACACAATGCAGAAGGGAGCTTGCCACAGTGACAAGGCACAGAAAATGCCTTGAAAAGCTGAGAAGTAATAGGTTCTGCTGTAGCCAACCCATGCTCACAAGAGCACATCCATAAGCAAAAGTGCCCCAGTTCCACCGATGTTACTGAGAAGTAGGTATTTCTGGCTTTGTGGGCTCCTCAGACACCATCCCCTAAAAGCAATACTAGCATCAAAACGTTGGACATTATTGTTGTGGAACTTGTGAGAAGGACTGAGAACATCAGAAGGGGAAAAGTTTTTCCTTCAGTCTTCAGCTATATACTGGCTGAAAGAGGTAAGCAGGAAAAGCACACGAGTATGGCTGATGTCTGTTTGAAGACAGGTGCAAACTATGAAGGAGCAAACAAGCTAATGGCTACAGTGAAAACATTTAAAACCAGATTTAACCTGAACATTCCCCTCTTATCAAAGACATGGAGAGACTCCAGAAGTAATTCATTGAAGAAAACTACCCCATCCAGAAGAAATACCCTAGGATTTAACAAGTGTCATCTGATGAGGACATTTCGAGAGAAAGACAGGAGAGGTAGACTGTAACTACCTGAAATGAGTAAGTTATTATTATTTTTTTATACTTCCCATTACCTTCTTGGACCAGGATCAAAAATGCCAGAATGTCACAAGAAAAGCTGGTCTTGCAGGGTTTTTGGCCTGTGCTTGAAGTCAGAGAGCTGGAAATTTTTGTGAGTGAAAGTTTCACTCATTCCTCATCTGCTGAGTTACGGGGATATATGTAAATGCCAAATAAACATTAGCCTTCAGGTACTTGACTGAACTCCAACTCTGAAAACTATGAAAACTACCTAAACCTTCTTCTGAGTATTCATTTTCTTTTAGTGGGGGGAGCATGTAGAGAAAAGATGCATGGCCACCCAAATGGATGCAACTGACACCATTTTCAAGCCTCAAACTCTTAGAATGCCCTTTGAAGAACACTTAAAATAAGTCTCCAGTACATCTGGATAGGTTAGAGACCAAGACAGTTCAAAACATTCCTTCCTGTTCTGTTTCTAATAACTTGTACTTTGGAATAACAATTAATTCAGCGCCATGATTAGGTAATCTATGGAATCAGTGTATCATTGCATTTTTGTTTGAACTGTGACTGCAGGGAAACAAACCTTCATGGGCCAGGCCATAAGCCAGCTACCTGGCTTTAGGAAGAAACGTGCCTTGGGCAGGCTAACCTTAAAGCCTATACTTACACGGTTGCTTGCACATTTTTCTGAAACATCTGGTATTAACCACTGTCAGAGCAGAAACTAAATACTGTGGATCATTAATCAAATGCGGAAAGTACAACGTGATTAAGGTGCAAATGTTTCTCGTGCTAGGTCAGTTTTCTGACTACATTTTAAATACTGAAAGACTCTCTCAAGTTCTACAGAACTCCTTCCCTTTTTCCAAAGAGATGCAGGCAAGGCCAAAACAGCTCCGCCAGAGCTGAGTGCCCCCCATGCCAGCAAGGCCCTCTTTTTTTTCTCCCATCTCTGGTTCTCTGTCCACCTTGTTCCTCAGGTCTATCTTAGCTATGATAGCCAGCAGAATGAGAACAAGGAGCTGATTTCTGAGAACAAGTCTAGAAACTAAAATCTTCTGCTTCCTGTTCTTGTTTCTGACTTGATTTGCCATGTAATCTTGGGAAGTCCTTTAGGGAGAGATTCCCATCGCATTAGAGTGTTAAGAGTGGGGACAGCATTTCCATTCAGCCTTCTCAGACCAGTTTACAGTCTCCCTGTGAATGTGTTTTAATATTTGAAAAATAAGTTAACAGGAATTTTACAGGGATTCAGAACCAAGGCCTGATTATTTACAGAACAAACACATGCAGAAGGTAAAGCAGAGAAGGGAAGCCTCTTGCCTAGGCTCACATACTGTGGCTGTGGCAGAGAGATGGGAATAAGCCTTGTCTTCTGAAGTCAAAGTTAGTCCACAGCCTTATTTCCAGACTTCCAGAAAGTGTCTGCAAGTTAATGAACCATCTAGCTGTTTGTGCATTCCTGTCATCTTAGCTCTCGATCTTGATACTTTTCTGCTGTGTTAAAACAGCTTGACAGCTTGACAGACCCAGTCTTGGAGCTGGAAACCAAATGAAGTCAGTGATTGTGAGCATCAGACAAATCTTAAAACGCTCCCCTGTCATGACACAAAAAGGGAGCTGCCACTCACTGCTCGGGCAGTGCTGCCGTGTACATGGGTACAAACGGCCAGTGCCAGTGTACAAAGGTAAATGCCACCTAACGTGCCTTAGCCTACAAGGTGCAGACCCGAGATAGCTGCCTCACAGAGCAATACAGGCAGCGCTACTGACAAAATATATGTGCGTGTCCTGACAAAAGAATTGGTTTGTCCAAAAGTTGATGCCAGACTGCTTAATTGCCTTGGAGGCAAGGCTCTAAAAATCAGCAGAAGTTCAAGCCATACCTGGATTAATAATGCAAATATGAAGGAGTCACAACCCCCCTTTGGGGTTTAAAGCTCTCTAAAGAAGCAGTCTGGACTGAGTATGGACTTGCTGAAATACTGGAGAGTAAATCCCAGGGCAGCTCTTGCATGCCATGGCAGAATCCTAAAAAAAAGCTCTGCCTAGGGGTGGATCGAGTGTGAGGTTGTGTTGGGGAGTTCCTGGAGGATGGCTTTCAGCCGGTTGTACCAGGAGGGGTGTGTGGAGGTGTCCCTGTGGCACTTCTCAGCTCTGTGCCCAGCTTAGTGAGGAAAACCTTGGGCTAGGTCCCCCATGCTTTCCTACAGGGGATCTCCCTTGCTGATTTAGGAAAGAAAAATATGACCTGTTATTCCATCCTTGGCAAAAAGGAGAGACTCCAACATCAGGGCTGAGTAAGCTTCTGCCGTGCTTGTAGTCTACAGGCTTGCTTTTTGTTATGGTTCAACTGCAGCCAAAGCACACCTGAGACTCTCAATTATTGTAATTAATATTATGGCAATGCCCCAAGCAGAAATTAGGTCCCCACTGAATGGTTTGCTGCCCTAATGCATACAAAGATGTAGTTCCTGGCCTTAATGTCCTGCAAGTTAAAAGGAGAAACAATGGTGATGTTTGTGGGATATAATAGCAGGGACAAATCGAGGGAGGGGGTGATGAGAGATGCATGGCTTGTTAGCTCCACTTCTTTCTGACTCGTTTGCTTTAATTGTATTACATAAACCTGCATTCAGGGGATGTCAGGGGGAAAATATTGCTGAAACAGGAGACGAGGGAATATTGGAATAGGAGGAAAGATGGGGGCAATTACAGCCTGTTGGTGCACTCAGGACCCTGAATGAGATGTGGGGAGAGGGAATACAAAAGAGCAAGAAGCAAGCAAGAGATGAAGCTGAGCTCACTCATTCAACAGCAACAGAGCAGGAAACTAATGGCTTCTCTCTCTTCTACTAGGAACTATTTTCTTAAAAAAAAAAAAAAAAAAAAAGCTGGGCACCAGCCGTTCTGATTTCCTTCTTCACACAGTTGCTAGAAGGGACCTGTTGTGGCTCTTCTACTATCCTGGGGAAAGGAATGGCCAGGGAACCGTGCAGCTTGCCTACCCTGAGATGCTCCCATGGAGCCTTGAGCCAGACTAACCTTGAGAATGCTGTCAGAGCTGGTACAGATTGTTTTGGTGAAGACCATTGCACCTTACCTGTCGGCAGAGCAGCCAGGCCTTTTTCTAACCCAAAAGCCAAGCCAGCCCAAGTCTTTCCAAAAGAGAAGAGGAAGAGAAGAAGAGAAGAGGAAGAGAAGAGCACAAAAAAAAAAAAAATGAACTGGGTAGAAAGAAGACCTTTAACTGCCCATCTTTTCATTTTCCAGGCCCCAGAGCTCCTGCTGTCCCAAAGCTACAAGTGCTGCTGGCTCTTTTCTTCCATGACCAAATCTTTGCTCCACTGCCTGATGCTTTAAATGTACTAGGGAAGGCAGACATGGTGCTAACATTGCAACTGCTCTTTGTGTACAGGATCACTGCCTGGTCAAGACATACCTATCCTTCTCCAGGGAAAACAATCCACTGCAAAACATCTTCAGTGAAGTATTCTTTTCATCTGCTTCTTTTCTCACCCTCCTAGGATTTCAAGGTATCCTTTCATCCTGAACAGGTGGCAAGCATCATTTGTTATTTTGCTCTGTACATCCCTTTTACATAGCGAAGTTCATTTTCATGAGTCCATATGGTTTCCTAGCTACAATTCCCTTTGTTAAGTGGCTATGAGACAGTTCCAGCTTCTTCCCAGAATATGGCTCAGCTGAGTGTCTGATGCTCCAGCTCAGAATTTTAGTTATGAAACTGTTTAGCAGTGTCCCTTTTTGAAATCTATTTGGTGGCTCTCACCATGATGAATAGTGCTTTACAAGACTTAGTGTCAAACCACACAAAAGCACACGAATAGCTTCCTAATTTTATCGGGATTTTATTGACAAATGGTTTCCAGAACTTATTTCTGACCCTCGTCTCATAGCAAACAATGGTGCCTCCGTAAGCCAAAGTTTACCCTACATTAAGCATTGCCTGTAGCTACAAATCTAAAATAGGCAGATAAAAAAATAGAAATGAGCTAATTTGCCAGTGTTTCTGTATTTAAACTCTCCTTTCCTTTGAAGTAAATCCACAGGTATTTCATGATGCTGGCTTCCAGAGAACACAAGTATTTCCCCAGATAATTATCCTTTGGAAACTTCTGCACTAACTCCTTTTTAAAACAAAACAGGCAGAGTGGCAAGACTATCAAGAGAGAGAAAGAAAGATCAGAAATGTTACAAGCTCAATAGCAAGGAACTAACAAAATCATGCAGGACGAGAATTGAGGCTCTTTATTATTTTTTTTTTCTCCCGAATAAACTACTCACCAGAGCCATAGTTGCTTTGTCTTTGTGGGTCATGTAAATCTGAAATGTTTGGGTTATAATGGACATCATGCACATGTGCACCTCAATGGCACGATGCATACCTTGTAGTAGATACTGACTAAGTTTGCTGCACACACACCAGAGCAGGAGAAAAGGTCTGCCTTTGCACAGTGCACACATGAAAATATTCTGGACACTGGCAGCCAAGCTAGCTACGTGCATTTGCCGATATATTAGGGTCTAAAATAGAATAATAATTATTGTTGTAATTGCTGTATTATATTAACTTATAATACTATTTATCTTAATCATTTATGTTATATATTGGTTTTGCCTTCTGGGCATAGGTTCAGGAGTCCTGGAGAAATGTGTAAAATTCTCAAGTTCTACTTAGACAAGTGAGAGAGAATTACACAGTTGAGGAAATGTGGTCAGAAGCCAGGTTGGTTAAGAGGTTGGTGACTTCCTCCTTGTGCCCATTGCCCCAGCAGTGACACCAGGTCTAACTGGAAGGGAAAGGGCTCTTTCCCACTGGTCACTAAATGGGCAGGAGTGCTGTGACACAACAAATCAACCTCAAACAAGTCAAATCCCACTGTGCATAAAAACAACCCCATACCTGGTAGGGGTTCTCTTCTCCCCTGCAGCTGGTGTTGCAGCTGGTGGTGGTGTTGCTTACAAAGATGAGATAAAAATACACCAGCCTTGCTGCAGGAAGCGCATTGGCACCGGCTCAGCCTCAGACCATGGCCGGCGCTCGCAAGGTCAGGGGAAGTCATTCAGCTCTCCCTCCCAGGAGCAAAACAGCAACCAGCAGGCAGCCAAGGCCACCAGTTGTCCCACAGAAGTAAGCACTCATCCCTGGACTCTCCCGAAACTGGGATTAAGTTTCTCCCCGCTGCCGGGAGGGGGTGAAGGGTCCCGAGAAGGAGAATTCCCTGGCTTGCTCCTCACTTCAGCTCATTAATTTACTTAATTCCACATTTGATGCTCAATCTGGAGCTTCCACGTGCAAGAGAAAGTGATGGATAAAGCCAGGAGCACAGGACCAATTTCCTCTATGGCATTTAAAACAAATCCCATGAACATGGAAGTAGGACTGGGCTCAGTGGTTGTTCTCTGATTGGAATGTGAAGTTAAGGGAAGAGTAATCTGCTGGGCTACTTTGGTGCGGTTCTACTAAAGTCAAGGAAGAACCTGGTATTTTAATTCCAGTCATGTCTTCCAGTCTCTTAACCATCTTAGTGACCCTTCACTAATATGTGTTATCATTTTCACACCCCGTTGTCATGCCCCATCCTTGGAAGTGTTCAAGGTCAGGTTGGATGGGGCCTTAAACAACCTGATCTGGGGGAAAACGTCCATGCCCACGACAGGCAGGTTGGAACTAGATGATCTCTAAAGGTCCCTTCCAACCCAAACCACTTTGTGGTTCCATATTTTATGTTAACTCTGAATATTTTCTGACGAAAAGAGGTCCAGTGCCTTAATTTTGATCACACTGTTGTCCCCTGGCACTGCTCCAGAAACGTATGTGTAATTTTTAACCCTACATGCATACTGATTACTGATTCTGAATTTAAAACTGAGATAAGAAATACACTTTCCATCCACCCTTAAATAAGGTTTTAGAAACTTGTTTGTGCTACCTGCCTTGGCTGGTATCTGGTTGGAATGTGAGTCTTATGTCTCTTGAGACAATGTCTGCTTTTGATATGGTTGCTAAATCCAGTTCTTTTCCTTGTTAAATTCGGCTGCCTCAATGGAGCAATCCACCCTTCCACAGACCAGAAAGGCTGGTTACATTTTTCAGGCAGTTCTCTTTTGGGATGATCAGGTTACAGCAAATGTATCAGCAATTATACAAATAAAAATATACTTCAAGGGCCTGGGATTTTTTAAGGCAGCAATTCTAATTCTAATTCAGTTACAGAGAAGATGGAGACACTTTCTTAGAGGTCAACAGCAAAAGAGGCAATGGAGATGAACTGCAAGAAGGAAATTCCAAATAGGAAAAAAAATTCCTCACTATGAGGGTGGCCAAACACCAGAAAATTTGTCCAGAGATAAGTTGTCCAAGTCTCTCTTGTGGAGACTTCATTCTTGCAGAGGCTCAAAACTCAACCAAAACCCTGAGCAACCTGATCTAATTCTGAGTTAGTCCTGTTCTGAGCAGAGGATTAGATCAGATGACCTCCAGAAACCCTTTCTAACCTAAATTATGCATTGTTTCTATGAAAAACGTTGTAGCTCCTTGTCAAACCAGACACAAGGTGACAGGCATACCACAACTTGCATGAGGAACAAGAAATACTAAAATAATGTTCATTATTTCAAGTAGTTTTGCCAATATAGGAATACAGCCTATGTATTTCATATTTATTATAAAGTTATTTTGTCTTCACTGGCTGTGAGTTTCCGGGATGATGTGACTGCCTATGCCTGAGGCTCCTGAGATCCAGCAGCTTTCCAGCAAAGCCAAGACCTTTGTTAAGTTCTTGCTACCAAATATCAGAATAATTTATCAGCTCTGTCTCACACCAGTTACAGAAGATGCTCCCGAAGGATATCTTTATGTTTGTCTTTCATTCTGGGATGCATAAATCCCTATCTAATCAATCACAGAAACTGCAAGGCTGGCAATTCACTGTGCTGCTTTTGCTCAGCCTTCCAGTGATATGTCTGGTGAGGAGAACATTTCGCTTGCATACGCCCAGGAATGGTGACCGCCTCCATGAAAGAAACCTGGAGAATAATAGACACATTCTTCTTGATTAGCAGAGTAAAGAGTAACTCTGTAACGTACCCTGCAGCTATGATAAAAGAGATATAACTGGAGATGAAATAATAGAACTCAAATTCTGTGGAGAAGTAAAGACTCTACGATCATTTTTCTCTCTCTCTCTGGGGCATGCTTCAGAAGTGGGGCTGGACCAAATATGTGGAATAATTCAGGCTTGGACTGACAAGTAATCACAAATTTAAGAGTTCAATATGTGAAGTAATTTCAAACCTACTCCAAAAAGAGGCAGGTTTGGGAGGGGTTTCTTTTTGGAAAATATTTATCTGTAGCCAAGTCTAAGCCACACGTTATGTCTAACCCGATAGCTACCATAGCTATAGTCAGGGCAGAGGAACAGGCATGTCTGGAGGTCAATTTGCTTTATTCAAGGACATACATTTAAGACTGTGATGCTTACACCTGAGTCAGATGAATACCACCCAAAGGTTTCTGTTTCATAATGTTGAAAATTAAATATTTACCTTTGGAAATATGAAATGTATGTTTTTGACTTTTTCTAAAAAATAAAATAAAATGGGGGCTGTTACTTTAAAGTAGAAAGTAATTTTGATTAATAATTACAAAGTTGCAAAATTAATCATTTTGCTCTATTTCAGGGAAAAAAAAAAAGAACTTCAAACTTTTAAAACTTTTTTTCCTTTTTTTTTTTTTTTTTTTTTGGTTTTCTCCAAAAAAAAGGTAACTCATTGGTTTCCATTCTACAGGTCCAGTACCACATACATTGTAGTAGGGTGGAGTCAGTATTTATAAAGCAAAACAAAAAGCTATTTAAGTAGGAAACATGGTTGCTAATGAGCTGCAGAATGTGTTTTTTTAATTATTATTATTATTTTCTTGCCTTATTTATCAAATTACTGAGCATTTCCCTCAAAAGCCTGTGATTACAAATATTTTAAGAAAGTGATTATCCTCTTGAAACAGAATATGTGACAGTTTGGTATTTTTTTTAATTGATTTATGATCCTATTTAATATTTAAGAGTCATTCAGTCAGGGAAAACAGTATGTGAAAGTACAAACACACGACATAGACAAATATGCTGAAATGCTCAAAGGAAGCTCTTTCTAACAGCCAAAGGACTGAATGTTATTTGTGCAAGATATTCCACAAAGAAAGAACTTAAAAAGCAAAACCAAAAACATTAAAAAGCTTAATTCAGAATTTTTCCCTCTCCAAAAAATAATGCTAAATCCACAACAAACAGTTCAGCCAGCTCTAAACTCAACTGGGGTCTGATCCAGTCATTATTTTGGTGCTTGAAATCAAAAGGGATTTGATGGGAATGTATGATAGATTATTTTCTTCACGTTTTTAATTGGGTGACTTCTTCCCTTAAAGGGTCCCTAATTTTTCACACATGTCTCCGAACATCCTCTGCCAATACTAAATTCTGCTCAGATGGATTTTCTGTTAGAGAAAAATTTGGCAGTTACAACTCTTTGGCTGTAATCCAGTAAATGCAAGTAGGAGGAGCCTTCAAATTGAAATGTTTTATGTAGATAGCATGTTACTTCTTTGTGCATCCAGATTTACACGTTCTTGGAAAAAATAAAGTCATGAACTTTCTTTTAGTTCCTTTTGACTTAAAAAAAAAAATAAAAAAGGAAGATAAAAAAAGGGAAAAAAAGAAAGAAAAGAAAAGAAAAAAAGAACAAGAAAAGTATCAGTAACACAGAATCTTCTTCCAAATCATTAACAATTCTTTCTCTGGTCTTCAGTCTACCAGAAGTTAACTGGCTGTATTTACTAATGTCTACACATCTTTCTCCCTTTGTCCATGTTGTTAGTATATACAACCCAATGCAGGCATTTTCAGAAATTAAAAGTAATTCGGTCAGATGGCTTGAATTATCCATAGTCTTCTTAGGAAGGATCAATCTTATTAAGCAGGTGAATGCCTTAAGATATTACGTCCTCTTTAGTTATTCCCTCTTTTAATCTTCTGAAAAGGGATTTGAGAGAGAGATACCATTTGTTAAATTTACTTAAAAAAAATAGAAGACTTTGGGTGAATAAATTACACACACTCAAATCAGAAGGAAAATTGAGATTTCCAAGTTTGTAGATGAATATTTAAGTATGTCAATAATGAGCAGTTGAAATAGTAGAGCTGAGCACAGTAATGCAGCTTTAAAAGGCTCCAAATGGTGACATTCAGATTCCATGATTTTGAGTGATTATTTTTGCTACAGATTTAAACAAAATCTATCTTCTTATTCCAGTTTGCTGGAAAAAAATGACTTGAAGAATGGGTTGTACCTTACCACTGATGCCTCCTTTGTACAACATCAGAGGGCTGATATAGGCTTATGGCTAGAAAGCTCCCACATATAATTTCTGTTAGAGGGACAACTGTTTGTATGCTTGACTTATTGAGAACATGCTCATTACAAAAATCTGCATAAATTATTTCTTCTCGCTCTCTCTCTTTTGTTTGTTTTTAATTTATTTTTTTGTTTGTTTCTCCTTGCAAGTTTGGGTTTATTGGGTAGTGACTGAGATTAACAACCATTCCCCAATCTAAAGGCTCAACAGACAGGGCTATGTCAGAATGGGAAATTCTCTTTCACAAGAAGTTCTGACATTTTTAAATATATCCAAGTTCACAGGGGAAAAAATCATAGAATTTGTAAATTCCCATAAAACAAATTGTTCCAAAAAAAGCCACATCAATATAAATATATAATTTTGTTAAAATAATAATGGAAAAAAACACATTTATTTTATTTTTTTTAATAAGAGCTTTTCTGAAAGAGGAGTAATAAATGAGAAACATTCCACTCCAAAAGCTCTGCAATGTGCCCTAACCAAATTTCCTTTTAAGTAACCATGAATATTTCCAATATGAATATCCACCTTGACTTCTTCCCACTGATGAATCAGCATTTTCAAAATGGAAAACATTTATTTACAAAATATTTGCCCAGCACTTGTGCTACTTTGTGCCACCTTGGCAGCATAAAAAAAAGCCATACAATAATAGAAGAACTTCAGTCTTCCCTCAGTTTTCACAACTACTCATTTTCACTTGAGATCAAGTGATAATAAAGGAGCAGGAGATAAGACAACAAGCAATGTCTGAGGAACAAACTTACAGTCCTTGTCCCCATCCATAAGACATTCAGCTACACGCTTTCTCTCCTCTTTGACACCATTTCCACTGGGAAAAAATAACTTGGTAAATCTGCAGAAGCACCCTTGTTGTGGCAGTGATGTTTCTCCTTGATTATCTTAACTTTCCCTGCTCGTGTTTTTGCATTGATGGCCTGCACACACGCAGCACCATGAACCCCACCCATCCACAGATGCCAGCATCATCCAAGGGAAGCGGTATTAGTCACTGTTTTCCTTAGTGCTTCTAGTGTAAAATACAACATTTTAGGGTTCTTTCATGGCTTGGTTTAATAAAACACAATTATACTCACATCAGATTGGGTAGGGTTATTTGCATTAGTGAGAGTGGCTAAGAAGAAAATAGGAAATTGGACCTGGGTGTAAAGATAGCTGACAATTATGCTTAGTAGTAAAAACCAGAGAAGGACAGGATTTCATTATATAGACCTGTACAGCACATTTCATATTCCTTGACTCACGATGCCTTTGTTACAGGTACTGGCTTTTTTTTTTTTTTTTTATTGGTTTTGGACAGGCTCCAGAGTCATGGGTTTACAGATTATTTGAACGCACTGAGATATTTTAAGTGGCTAAAATGTAAACATTTTACATTTAGTGAAGGATAACTTTGGAGCCTGGCTTTCCACTGCCTTGTACCGTATGTAGCCATTACTTTACAGTAGGAGAAAGGTCTCAAAGTGCAGTTTGGCAGCTCACTGCTCATGACCTTTCCATGACATTAAGCCCATGGAGCTTTGAGAAACGTTCTCCAGTGTGACTGGTCCTGCTCTAGCTCTTCCCTATTGTCCCAGCAAGATGACAGTGTTCGTAGTTTATGAAGATGGGCTGCAGGGCTTTTCCCAAGCATAGGTGCTCCCGTGGTCATCTCTAACTTCAGTAACCAGTCTTTGCAACCTACCAGTGAAGAGATATCTGTTGCTGGATTATGCTGTATTACAGCTTTTTGGTTTATTTAATTTTATGTTGTTATAGTATTTGCTAGGCCTCCAAATATCTGACAAAAAGAAGCAAAAATACAGCTTAAAGTACCAACATCTTTTGCCACAAACCTGTTTCAATCATAGCTTGTCCTGGACTTTGAGATCACTTCTCAGCATATGTAAAACCTAGATTTGGGAAATCATTTCAGCTTACGTTTAACTTAAAATCTTCAAGTATTACTACTGTATACTGTGAAGAGTTCCTAGGTACTCTACTGCTATGTTTAACTGGGGCTTAATGAAAGAAGTAAATAAGATAGAAGTCAGAAAAGAATGTGTCTTTGGTTTGAGGTGCTTTCACTGTTGGTTTGGAGGCTGTATTTCATCACTAAATAATTTCTGATCTTTGCAAAGTATTATGGAAATCGCTCCTTGATGCAGTGTCACAGATGGGACTGTTATGCTTTCCCACTGCTTCTCGTGTGACACAAATCAGTGATGACAATATCATGGGGGCTGGGGGAAACGTGTATGAAATTGTGTCAACATTGCAAATGAACTTACAAGCTTTTCCTTTAAAAACTTTTTTTTTTTTTTTTTGCAATTTGTGCTTTACTGCTTACAGTATAGTGGCAATGTTCTGGATCACTTCAGAAATGTATGCAGCAGTTCTCAAGCAAATTGTGTATTGAGAGACTGAGTTTTCAACCAAATGTCACCCTAACCACCATTTTTTTGCGTATGGGAGTTGTAGGTGCTGCCACATGCTGTGTTTTCTATCTCATGTCACTGAGTCATATTGCAGGCAAACAGTGAATAAATAAGAACACTAACAAAATCAATTTATACCAAAGACAGCATTTCCATTGTACAACACACTGAGACTGGTCATGCTTTTCACGTGAAAGTTCACAATACAATCATGCAAGAAGGAGTAACTGCTAGGTCACCAAACTGCTCACTGCATTACTTGGTAGTAAACAAGTATTTGCTTCATAAAATGTGTCTCTCTATTAAATACCTGCCTTGAAAGTTTTATTTAGCCAAGAGGTTGGGGTGTTTCATTAGGAGACAAAACATCTCTGTTTAGTCTTTTTGTTCCTTCTTGAATTCAGTTTGCTGAAAAAGCTCTGAGTTGTACAGAGTGTTACTTGTTTAAATTAGGGCTTTCCTATTCAAATAACCTTATTCTATTTCCCTGAAAAGTTGCTTTAGGCAAGCCAAAATGGGATCTTTATTTCACACAGATGAGATGTAAGGTTCCATATAGCTCTTCTGACTACAAACATGGCAAGCAAGACTGCAAATATTTTCATTCCTACAGGCAGAAGTCACCCTAAGCTCCAGTTTTGCCTTCTACACTCTAATATGCTTTGATGCAGACTGTTTATAAGAAATATCTACACTTGACTGATTTCTTTTCTTTTCTTTTTTTTTTTTCCCTAGCTTCTCTCATATCTGTTGATAACACATCAGTGAAAGAGGGAATATACATAATGAATGAGCTATTAAATTGCAGGATCCTACTGAAAGACTGCAAGAAACTCAGGCTTTTCCAGACTGCTAACATGATTCATACTATATGTTTGCATGATATTGGCAGCTATAAGACTTGGGATTATTTTTAAAGGTTGTGTTCTCACACATATTTAAGTATTTGTCATTGTGGCTCTTCATGGGAAGTCTGTGATTAAGTTGTACGAGAGTGCTACAGAGAAATTCTTATTGGTAGCAGATCATTTGGGACCTTCCACTTCCATCTCTTGGCTTCAGATCTCAACAAGTCTAGCTCCAGCTGAAGAGACCAAGACACAGCTTCATGCAGAGAATATTACTGGATCTCTGAGTAGTGGTCACAGCTGGCCCATGAGGCCACATGGGTCATGGATACCTGACTTAGTATGCTGCACTGGGTAAACCGAAAATTTGAAAACTTTCACAGTTGTGATTTGTTCAAGGTGTTTTGCTTCATTCTTGGATTTATTTAACTGTTTTGCAACCTTTTAAAAAATCAAGCCAAATATAAAATTGACGTATCACTTCCAAATCCAAAGTCAAAACATTTCACTTAAAAATATCAAAATTAAACTTTTAATATTTCAGATTCTTTCCCTCCTATTTTTCCATGTGAAACAATTAAGAAAACTCATTTGAACTTTCCAAATACTCTTGCTCCATTGAATGCAACTTGTTCAGAGAATTTACTATTTAAGATAATAAAATTGTTACTCTAAAGTAGTGCAAAACAATCCTTTCTCTACAACCAACAAGTTCTGCAAAACTGAGAGACAAAAGGGCTCCCGGTGGCAGTCTGCTCTCATACTATCCCATACAAGCAATGAAATCTTGCACATACTAAAAGCATTTAAAGTTCTAATTGTAGGTGTTTTCAAGTAAACACCTTGCTTTAATATTTTGTTTTTATTTGCATCATTGTTTATAAGTTGAATACTCCCCTGCAGTGCTTGAAACACAAACACAGCCATGCAGAATGAGACCTCTGTGGAAGCAGAATTCGGATGTGCATTCAGACAAAAAGATAACCTGGTAAGCCCAATTACAAAATGCAAGGACTTAAACCAAGGACTGGAAACTGCAGGGTTTTCCTTGTGGGAAGAGTCCTGCATTTAAGTGGACTGGCGCAGATTTTGCTCCATCTCTTTTCCAAATGTGTCAGTCCTGAAAGCAGCAACAGCCTACAGACTCATGGTGCATCTACATGGCCAGCTGAAGCCTGGAAGCCTGAGAAATTCTTCCTATGCTCCTTGCATAAACCTGTGTTTCAAAGCCATTAACATTACAGATCACAGCCTTCATTTTGCCACAATCATAGGTTGGTGAATGACTGCATCACTCTGCAAGGAGGATCTGTACCTTCCCGAAGTCTCTGGGATGCACTTGAGTGCAGTCCGGTATTGCCAGTGGAACTTCTGGAACTGGAAGATCTTCATTCAGTTCCTTTTAGACGCTACAGAGAGCCCGTATTCGATGCCAATAACTCATGCAATTGCTATGAACAGCAAACTGGGATTGTTAATATGAGGTGATGTTTCTTGTCATCGTGGAATTATGCCATGAGATTGTTAGATGGCACTGGAAGTCAAAGAAGGATGGAGTTCAAAATCCCAAATATTATTCTAAAAGCACTATTTATTTTAATAACTGTGAGCTCCATGTGAGGACCGTTACACCAAATAATGTGAAGAAAACTCTGTGGCAGACAGGCCCACTGCCTGTGCTGAAATCCATATGGCAATGCCAGCTAGTTTCTGACAGATATTTACCTAGGCTCCTTTCAACATTTTCTTGATGTTCTTCAGATGCTGTCGGTAGCTGAAAGGTTTGTTCAGTGTGCCTCCAAAATTCCTGTGCTCCAACATTCCACTGAGCTCAGTGGTTTGGATACCAGCAGAGCTGACCACCTACAACCAAGTCTTGCAGAATGTTATGAATGGATCCCAAACAAAAATTGGTTATTTCCAAGCAGCCCTGTCTCACCATAGAGAGACATGCAAACAGGTAAATAAAAAGTCAGTCATTCCGAGCCCAAGAAATACCCGTCGGAAGGCTATGAGCATGTGCGGAATAGAAAATAACTGTGAGCCCAGCATGTTAAAGTATCAGATGTACAGAGCATAAATTATACAGTTAATCTGACTTCTCACGGTAAGTGGGTTTACTATGAGCTGTGCAGCTCATCTGGGCAACATATGCTCAGAAGGTCTACCTCTGTGGAAGCACTGCATACTTTGTGGAGCTGAGCTGCAGTGCACAGTGATGTGTCTAGGATTTCTAGATATCCAGCAGCTCAGGCAGAGTTGCTATTTTGGTCAGGCTGTACCAGACAATTGTCAGTATTCTCAAATTCTGCCTCAACAAAATTACCAAGAACAACAACAATTAAAAAAAAAAAAAAAAAAAAAAAAAAAAAAAGGACACATCTGGTGAAAACCAGTTGTATGGTAGGGAAGAAGGAAAAAAAAAATCCATTCCTGTATATTACACATTTGTTGTTGACCTTACACCAGAGCCCCAGACTGTTAAGTCATCTCCTTAAGACCTGCGAGACATATATTTATAGAGGAAAGTATAAAAGCATGCAGAATAATAACCTGAAGTGTTAAATAAATGTCAAATAAAAAGTTAAATAAAGTTAAATAAATAATAATAATTATTAAAAAAATAAAAAAAAAAAACGAGAAAAAAAAAAAAAAAAAAGCTTTAAATAACACAGAACTCCAATTCCACATATCGTTCCTGAGCAGAAAAACCTGATACCATTGTCAGATCAGGGAGTATGGGCTGGACAGCCTGGGCTAACCCACTTCAATATGTGCAGTTCCCAGGGACTTAGCTTGAAGAAGTGCACACTCACCAGCCACCTGAGGACTGAATGTGCTCTGCAGTGGCCATTCCTTTTTCACTAGTCTTTCTCCTTCACAGTTGGAGTCACGCACTCCATGCTGTGAGTGAGAAGTTCCCGAGAAGTTAGGTGAGTGTGGTACAGCAGGTCACCTGAAGATGGCATGTTCTGGGCCACTAACCCCATTCATTCATCCAGGATTCCTTTTCCTTCAGATACCGTCTAGTGTTACTGCGGTATTGATTGCCAGGGCACTTGACTTTTGGTTGTCTGATGAGAACAACTCACTGGAATGCTCCCCCTGAGAAAATCCATTTATATATATGTATCTGTGTACCTCTGCACATGTAGTTAATACGTCCTGAAAGCCTACATAAGGGAAACCCACAATATGCTGTTTAGGTGTAGCACAAACGTAACTGCTCTTGCTTCATTAAACATTCACTCATAACTTGCAATTCAATTCCATCACCTGAAATAAAATACTCGAGACAACTGTAAACTAAATGTCAGGCCTCTTTCTTGTCAGAGACGATGCCTTTTCCATTCAGCAGAATTAATCAACTTATCTTACTTGAAAAGTATTTTTTTCTGGAAAACTCCCAGCGAGTTAGCTTTTTAAAGCTGTCTTACAGAAATTCAATAGAAAATAATATGGGGTGATTCAGATGGAAAGGATCGAACAGTGGGATATAAATCTTGATGTAAGACTGCAGATGTTTTAAATACTAAGATTTTTAACCCTGATTTTCATCGATGTTATACCAATGATATGAACTAGCAGAATCAGACTTGCAGTAAAGAACAAAAAGTCTATTTCTATTCAGTGCATGAATTTGAAAATAAATCATATGCTACAGCATAGTTTTCTTCGAACATCTTTTTCCAAAGCCAATGGCTTCATGGTAACGTAATTTAGGTGATGAGCATGCTTGGATAAATGCCACGTGGGCCACAAACTATCTGCTCCACCGAAAGAAACTGCTGCCCCAACCTATCCCAGCTTCCTTCGCACCCACCATTTTCATTTTTTCCAGTGCAGTAATTGCAATAGTACTGACATGATTCAGGACTTACTCCAAAATTCTCTGTAGCTCCTTTCAAAAAATATATAGGGGTTATACACTGAAAGTATCTCCTGACAAGCAGGAGATCTTTTCGGGATTATATTGCCCTCCCCTCTCCCCACCTGCCCTTTCCCTTCCCTTTATTTTCTGTTGCTTATGAGACGGATGGTTATTATCAGTTTATTATTACTGTTTTTCCACAGACTTTCTCAAATGTCAGGTGAATCTGATCTGGAGTTCAGGCCCATAATTACACTGGACTGACTCCAGGAACTCGTAAATAAATCGGTGGTGGCTGCAATGGCTGCCAGAGCTCTGTCATTCTGCTCTTCCGAGGGTGGACAGAGGCTTTGGCTGTTTTCTAAAATTCTACACTTGCCCTTGAGTTTTTCACACCTTCTTTTAAAAGACCCATGCTTCCTCACTCGAGTTTGGCATAGCCTTAGGCAGGAAGAGAAAGCTACTAGCCTGCCACATTGTTGAATGCATTCATTTAGAAAAGCAGTTGAAATGCAGATTGTTACTTCTTTTCTGCTTTCTCCACATGTGGAAACCTTGCAGGATAGACATATTTCTGCCTCTCCCCTCTGGCCTCTTTGCTGACATTAACAGTTTATGCTGGGCTCTACACTGAGGCACATCTTTGTCATAGCACATCGACTGTGTTGAGCTACAGAGGTCAGTCCCACAGCTTTGCAAGAAAGTCCCTTAAGCGTAGAGACGCCTGGATTTGAGTTTATGGACTGAAAAGAAGCAGCAGGCACAACATTCATTCACAGATCTGGCTTACTGAAGTCTGGTAAGTTGACTAGTAAAGCTAGATGCTATTTTCAAGCCTGTTTCTAATCATATCGATCCATATGGAGCACAGCATCTGGTTACAGATGGAATCTCCACCCAGTGTAGGGTAGAACTTAAAACAATGCTACAGATGTCATCTTCTGATAGCCCTCAACACCTTTTCCCCCAAAAAAACTTCAAACAAACTCCTTCAGCACATGATGAGAGCTGATTTGGGACAGGAAACCGTTCAGAAACCGGTTCCTTTGCATTGACCTCATCTGCAGTTAAAACTAGCCCTGTATCAGCCATTGAACGGTGCAGACGTCAGTGCACATCACAGCTTGCTTTGTCTACAGTGGGTTTGTACCAGAAGCTACAATAATTCCTGAAATCAGAGCTAATCCTGAGTGCAGACAAGACCTCAGATTACCAACCAGTTCCAAATGTTTTTAAGATGTGAATACTTATATGCTGCCAATGTGACTGAGATGACCAAATCTTTTCACATGGCTCACTCAAAGGCAAGCAAACAATAATAGTATTTCATCAGTGACAACCTTGTTCGTTGTCATACCAATCACATAAAGGTAAAAGTTGCCTGACTCCTTTAAAATAGATTGAGTCACTGTGTCTTCTGCAGGGTGCTTTTCAAAACAAAGCAGATACTTCATGGAGTGAAACACAGTGAATTCTTTGCAAAAGAATGTAATTTCTTCCCTATATCAACCCCCCAGGCAGCCCCATTGTTTAAATAAGCATTTGCTCGTGCCCCAAAGTACAGATGTTTTTGACTCCCATCATAAATCAAAAATGCTTGTGTCTAACATTAAAAAAGTAGGGAAAATCATCTTTTAAACTGACATGGATTAAGACGCTTGGTCTGACCCAAATTACGTTTCTTTAATAAACTTAATTCTTTCTTGGTTCTGCTGGGAACAAAAGATTCCACTATATCATTGTGCCTCCCTCTCCTCCCCTGGAATTCCAATCAATCTTTTACTCCTTTTTAAATGTAAATTTTAAATAATGATGTATCTGGATCATGGATTAAGTCTGCAGGAGAAAAACCTCTGGCAGAGGATGGCAGGGACTGTGCCTAAAGCTAAATCCAGACAAATCAGATCTGAACTGGGGTAAAAACAGAGCTCTTGGTAAATGGATTGCGGGTTTTTGGTTGTAAAAGTTCCATCAAGAAACCATTCTGATATTTGAAAATATATAAGGACAGTGTCGTGTCAATCACAACAAAAGCAAACTTAATATTCAATTCCCTTTTTTTTTTTTTTTTTTTTTTTCTTTTTTCCCACTCTGACAATTCTCTCAGGCCTGTTTTACAGGGCATTTTTTACAAGATCAAAATTCCATCTCTAAACCTTGACGATTTTAGTGAGAAGCTGCTGCCTCTTTTTATCCTTAGGGAGAGTGAAGACCTTTCATGATTTCAAATAGGACGACATGACTTGTGTTGAAAGGCAGCAGGATAAGTTATACTTTTAAGGTCACTTTTCAGTCCAGGATTTTGAGCCTTGCTACAGTTTTGGTCTGTCCTCTTTTCTGTGCTAGCCTTCCTTCTCCTCTCCCTCAACCAGACTGGAATGACACGTCTATGCTTTCTATTTGATGTGGGTTTCATGTATCTGCTGCACAAAATAATTCATAACCACTAGGCAAAAGGCATGTGCCCACACCACATCGTTATCCTGCAATTAAGAAAATTCTCACTGCCACAGAGCTATAAAGCCCAGCAGTGTTTCGAGCTAAGCCCTCAGTATTCAGTTCAGAACTCATCCAAGGGCACGGAGCTGCTGGAGTGCTGCAGATATTTTGTAGCGTGCCTTGTGAGATACACTTGGGGTGTTGATGTGAAATTTCTTTGGTTTGCCTCACTTCAGTGTGTTTCCACACCTGAAGATTTCCCTTCTGCTTCTCTGCACAGACTTCGTGAGGATGAGAAGATAGCTCTGCTCGTGCATATGCAACTGACAGGAGAGAATGAGCTATTCTGCCTCGTCCCATGTGCTCTCTGCCTGAGCTGTAAGGTTTAACACACCCTACGAACAATTCTCCCTCTGGTAGTTCTTTTTGTGGTCACGTTTTGGGTTGCTTTATAAGAACAAGTGAAGCAGAACTCCACATAACACACTTCGGGAAATGTTTGCCTAAACTAAAAGATAGCGAGTAGAGGATTAAAATAAAAAGAATGACACTAAAATGACACTAAGGATGATACTAAAATGTGACACTAGGGATGATACTAAAATGATACTAGGGATGTCACTAAAATAATACTAGGGATGATACCTTCTGGGCTGCTTGGCCTCAGAGAACTTGGATGCTCTGCTCACCCTGTACTGAATGGACCAACACCTTTGATGCGCTACTTTGGTAAGGTCTACAACATCGTAGACGTTTCCTGCACCTTCCTAACAATGCCTTGATTTTGAACCAGCACGGCCAGGAAGGAAAATGGTCTGAATTTACTTCAGCAGGGGCGATGACTTTCTGCACCTCCTGCTCCTGGCCCCAAAGGGGTCCCAGCAGCAGTGTGGGCACGGGGCTCTCTGAGGTGTCGCTCCGTGGGGCTCCTGGGGGGCTTCACCCCACCGCACTCCCCAGCAGCACTCTGTAACACCGTTTGCACCACCCACAGGGGCTGTGTGCGCGTTGACGAAACATGAGGGGACCATGAGGGGGGCTCTGAGGGGCGCGGCCCCTTTAAGGAGCGGGGCAGCGCCTCCAGGAGGCGCGCGGAAGCGGGGCGAGCCGGGCGGGGGGCGCGCAGGGGAGGGGGCGGGGCCAAGGCGGGGAGGGGCGTGTCCTACCCCCAGCGTTGGCCCCGCCCCCTCTCCGCCTAGCCCCGCCCCTCGTCCCGCGTGGGGAGGGGGGGGAGGAGGAGGAGGAGGAGAAGGGGGAGGAAGGGGAGGAGGAGGAGGAGGAGGAGGAAGGCCGCCCCCTGCGGAGGGGTCCCCGCCCCGCCGGACGGAGGCGCGGACGCCGGAGGCAGCGGCTGCCCCCGAGCCGCGGGCTGCGAGGTGAGTGGCGGCGGCACCGGCGACGGGCGGCACCGGGGACGGGCAGCACCCGGGGGGTTGCCCCCGGAGGCTGCCCCCCGAAGCCCCCCGAGGCTGTGCCCGAGCTGCAGCGGGACCCCCCGCCTGCCCCGACCCCGCTGGGCGTGCTTTGGGGAGGAACAAGTGTTGTGCTCGGGAGGACGGGCAGGTAGCAGCGCGGTGCGGAGGCTCCTGCAGGGCGCGGGTGCCCCGTGCCGCTTGCTGGCCGCCTCTTGTGCGAACGGTGCCTCTTAATGCCCGCACGTGGCCCAGGGCTAGGGCGCTGCTGGGAGAGGTGGAAGTGGTCCCGCAAAGGTCGGGTGTACTCGAGTGGATTGCTTGGCAGGCTGGGTGCGAGTCGGAAGGGCGAGTTATCCGCTTCGTTTCGATGGTTTTGTAGGTCTTCGACAGCTGGCAGTGGCGTCGCTGACCGCTCTTAGCTCAGGTAGCATCTCGTGACCCGAGAGGTAGCGCTCTCCTTCGGGTGGGCACGGCCGTCCCGGTGCGAGCACGCCGTCCGGTAGCGTACGGAAAGTGTTCTCAGCCGGCCCGGTTATTTTTATTGTGTGTTTCTTTAGGAGCAAACCGAACTATACCGTACTGAGAAATGTTCTCAGCCTGCAGTTATCTCAATCTCTCGCGTTCAGAATGAAAACAAAAGCCGCTTTGGAGTGGAAGCCTCCCTTGACAGGCTCACGAAGCCGGTGGGGTTTGTGACAGCAGAGCCGGACGCAGCAAGCTTCAGCGTTACCTCCAGCTGAGGAGGTGCCGTCCTCAGGCTGGGTGCTGCCCTGTGCGACCCGCAGTCCCAGGGGTCCGCCAGCCTGTGCCTGGAAGCGTGGTCCACGCTTTCCTCTGTGTTCGCAGAGAAGCGGTCCTGGTGTGCACCACGCCTGCGAGAGACGGAGGGGCCCGTTGTGGAGACGGGAGGAAGGGGCAGTGGTTCAGCTCAGCTCCTGCAACGCAGCCCTGACAGCTGTTCCCGCCGCCAGAAATTCTTCCCTGGTATGGCATGCTGTTTTCCTGTGCCTCTTGAGGCTCCCGTGCCTCTTGAGGCCTCAGTAAGAGGGTGTTGGCCTGGCCCTTCCGTGCATCTGCCGTAGGTAACGGCGTGGGATGCACAGGAGTAGTTTGCTCTGTTTCAGTTCTTTGTTTATCTGCCTGGAGACTTTGATGGTGCTGTTGTATTAATGAAACGAGATGCATTCAGTTATTTTCTGTACTGTCCCGACGGGAAATGTGTTTCACTTTAAATGAGGCAAATAAGAGTTAAAAAGCTGTATCGTAGTGTGGATGTGCGTGCCTGTCAGTTTATCTGGCCACGATACCATTGTTAACCTCACTGATGCAGGCAGGACCGAAGCGTCTGTTCCGCACAGAAACTTTTCAAATTACTACAGGAAAATCGCGTGCCTTCGAGCAGTGATGTTCTGAACAAAATTCCTGTCTTCACGTGATTGTTAGCTTCTGCTAGGTGCAGCCTGAGTGTATTCTGCTGGGGGAATCGTTTCACACTCTTTGTTTCTATTGAAAACGTATAGTTTTCTAACCGCACTGCTCAGTTCTGTGTGGATGCAAACCATGCTGACTCATATTCTGAACTGTTGCAGCCTTGCTCCATGTAAACACAAGCACACTTCTAAAATATTTAATTTGTAATGTCTTCAGTGGAGAGCTATCCCACAGCTCCTGGCAAAATTCCCAGAAGCAGCAGATTCTGGGGTACTGGGAGTTTCAAAGGCCACTGGTGCCTGGTGGGATAACTGTCTGAACTGGTCGAGTGTAGTTTATCCTGGCACTGGGACAGTTCAAACTGAACAGGTATTTAATCTTGCTGAAAGCAAGTCTGCTTTGAACAATACTTGGTATGTGTATAAACGATTTAGAGCCTGTTGGGACATGGCTGTCAGGAGATCTACATGGTAGGGAAATCTTTGTTATGGCAAGTAAACTTTGGTGTGGATGCACCTCCTAATAATTTTTAAATAATACTTTTGTGTAGTTGTATTAAATGATTTGTTTGCCTAGTTCCTCCATAGTAAATAATGACAGTAATTGCTTTGTGAAAGAGCTGAATTTACATCCATGTGTAAAATGCTTGTTAAAGAGAACTTTTCGAAAGATGGAAACTCACCCCTCTGCTGATAGATATAAGCACGCCCCGATAAGTCTTTCAGTGGAAATAAACTGTGGTATATGACTTGACTACAAAGAAGGGGAGCAGTGGTAGCAAAGAATGATTTCCAAGTACACTTATTTTGTCTGTACCTGGCAAGTACAGCACTGGAATTTTAAGATAAATACCTTCTCTTTTAAAGCAGCAAGTAGTTTACAGGAGACTAACTGACAGAAAATCTTAGAGACTGGAGTGGTGTTGTGGTTTTTTTCTTGATTGTGATCTGTCTTGGTCGAAAGAGTAATCCCTAATGGTAAGTGTGGAGAGTAAGTTGGGAGAGGTTCAGTGCAATTTATGGATGGTCCGGATCATTTATGTATCACTTGCTCATGCTGGTTGACTCAGTGCATTACTTGTAACTGTTAAAAATCAGCTGTTTGCCAAACTGTGCTAAGCTTCATGAATGTCTTAACTCATTCCAATATCCTGTTCTTGCTTTCATTTTTACTTTTTTATTTTCAGAACAAGACTTCAGAGACACTAGAGTAGTGGGGTGGGCTCAAAGCTGGACAAGTCTGGATAGCAGACCTGGCTCAAAACTGGAGAAAAAGATGGTGCTCTAGAGCTCATTCTGAGGTCCTAGAACCATAGAATGGTTTGGGTTGGAAGGGACCTTGAAGTCCATCCAGTTCCGACCCCAATGCCATGGGCAGGTATGCCACCCCCTAGACTAGGTTGCTCAAAGCCCCATCCAGCCTGGCCTGGAACAACTCCAGGGATGGGGAATTTGCAACTTCTCTGGGCAACCTGTGCCAGTGCCTTAGCACCAATAAAGAATTTCTTCCTAATATCTAATCTAAATCTACTTTCTTTCAGTTTAAAACCTTTCCCTGACAAAGAGTCCCTCCCCAGCTTTCCTGTAGGCCCCCTTTATGTGCTAGAAGGCCGCTATAAGGTCTCCCTGGGGCCTTCTCTCCTCCAGGCTGAACATCCCCAACTCCCTGAGCCTGTCTTCATAGGAGAGGTGCTCCAGCCCTCTCATCATCTTTGTGGCCCTCATCTGGACTTGCTGCAATATGTTCATGGCCTTCTTACAGCCCCAGAGCTGAATGTGGCATTCCAGATGGGGTCTCACGAGAGCAGAGGGGGGACAATCCCCTCCCTCACCCTGCTGCCCATACTGCTCTTGGTGCAGCCCAGGATCCGGCTGGCTTTCTGGGCTGTGAGCACACATTGCCACTCATGTCGAGCTTCTCGTCAACCAACACCCCCAGGTCCTTCTCCTCGGGGCTGCTCTTCATCAATTTTCTGCCCAGCCTGTATTTATGCTTGGGATTGCCCTGGCCCAGGTGCAGGACCTTGCACTTGGCCTTGTTGAACCCCATGAGGTTCACGCAGGCCCACCTCTGAGGCCTATCCAGGTCCCTCTGGATGGCATCCCTTCCCTCCTGCGTGTCAACTAACTGCTCCACACAGCTTGGTGTCATCGGCAAACTTGCTGAGGGTGCACTTGATCTCGTTGTCCACAACTGACAACAATGTTAGTCCCTTGGAGATAGGAGACATCACTCCCTCTTCCACAACGTGGCAGTACTAGCAGCTGTGCAGCTAGTACCAAGTGCAGCTGGAAGAGCAAATCTGTCTTTTTACCTCTACAAATGTTAGGGTGAGGGTAGCATGCCTGTTACTGCTTTGCCTCCAGGAAGGGCACCATGCTGTAGCACAACAGTATTTTGGTACCAGAAATATCTTCTCTGTAACTGTGGTTCAAGGCTCTACTCTATTTTCCTTCCTTATTGAGCACATAGGTTCTATTTAGGTGAGGAAATTCTTAGAAATATGGCTTAATTCACAAAAGGATTTCACTAGAAAGTCTGTATCAGAAGTCTGAAACTGAAGTGTACGGATGTGGCATTTTGTTGGGTAAGTGTGCAGAGACACACACTTGCCACTGACAGAGTGGCAATTAAAAGAGTCTTACAACCCCTACTTCCAAATCCTTTCTGTGTTGGCTATTAGTAGCACTTTTCTTTATAAAAGGGAAGGAGGTTAAAAATTGTGCTTGCATCTGTCTTTGTTGCTATGACAGCTGTCTTGGTCCAGTTTTAACTATCATACTCTGGATAGCTCTTAACTGGGATTTTAAACTTAATAGTTATGTGCAGAGGAAGTCGAAGAGGAAATCTTTCGATACTGTCTCCTTCTCTTGCTCAAAAAATCTTCCCTTTGAGTTGTACTGTTTTTAATCAAGATGTAATGGAATGTCTCAATCCGCTGCTAACTGTTTTGGTGCCTAGCATAATTAGAAGTGCTACAGTTACTGTATAAAATAGTAGCCAGTTTGTTAGCACTAGTTAATCATGGCTTGTCTTCAGCAAGAAAGATGGTACCACTGATACTTTGCTTCCGAGACTTGAAAACTGGGAAGATCACTTGAACTGAGGTGATGCAATTTTTGTGCAAGGTCACGTACAAAATCATGTACTCGGATGGCAGTTGTGAAACCAGGCAGCGCTCCTTGCAACATGTTATCTGTCATTGCACAGCCAGCAGTAAACAAGGACTGGCCCTCTAGTGCAGGCAGGGGGACGTGTTGTCTTCAGGTACCAACTTACTTTTACACTAATGTGCAAAACCAGTGTAAAAAAGCTGTGAAATGGTCTATTTTATTTAAACGTTGCTTTCTAGCACACCAAACATTTCTTTCTCTCAAGTGAATAGCTAACTTTAGCAGTCAGTGTCTGTATTAAGAGTTTGCTGTCTTCCTGGCACTAGCTGGAAAATACTGTAATGGGAGAAACTTTTAAATGTTAGATGGCAGCCTGTTAGTCTGAATAAAGCATTTTTGGTAACTGTTGGTGGTAAAGCAGAAGTTTGGAAAGCTCTATGACCCTAATCCAGACCTGTTTTAAAGGGCAACTTCTAATAGAGAATACCGTACCGTTTAGTCCAGTTGGAGGGCCAGCTGTCTATTTTGGAAACCAAGCTGCTGCTTTTTAAGATGAAAGCCATATTTTTGTGAATATGAACTCTTTTGTATCTGCTGGCTGTGCCTCGTCTGAAGGAAGGAGCAGCTGTAGTGCATTCGCCAGACCTGCATTTGGCTGTTGCTGCCATTGTGTTGTGTGTAAACATGTACCATTATTTTGGATCACATAGCAGCCTGTTCAAAAGGGTCTCGCATTCCCCAGCTGTTCCGCAACTTTTCCATCTCTGAGCTTGCCAGCTGCTTAGCACAGGCAACTGTAGCTGCATTTGCTTTTCTGGTGTTAAGTATTAGTGGAGATAAAATTGACTTCTTCTTGCATGCTAGGTGCCGTGAGCCCCTTTACTACATCTAATGGACTTAAAGCAGTAGACTGTTCTTGCTACACCAAGGTTGTCACGAGAAGTTTTCTTTGCCACTAGGTGCACTGATTGCTTACAAGTCTTTTCCTATAGATTTGGCACAAATACGATATAAGGCAGTATTTACCTAGAGATGTAGATCCCATGTCCGTGGTAGTAACTAATCTAAAAGAAGCAGGGTATGAAAAGGCTCCCCTTACAGCTATGTCAACAGCTCTTTTGTTTCCCCGCTTCTCTGAACAATGTTCAGTTTACCAAGGCATCTTGTGATCTGTTGTCAGCCAAGGCTTTTGCTTACCTATTCTTGAAAGGAGTTTTGTTTCAGTGGCAGCACTGCTGGGATTGGATGTCGAGGAGGAAGCAGGCTCTGAAATGCCTGGTACCTGCGGGTGAGGGACCCTCATCTGCATCCTGCCTGCTGGATCTTTCCACCCAGCCTGCTGCCCCTGCCGTGGAAGGGATAGGAAACATCCAGGAAAGCTGTTTGTGCTCTTCCCTCCACCAGTGAGTCCACGGCTATGCCCCTGGAGACAGAGAAAAGCCAAAAGGCAGACTATCTTCATGTGGTGAACTTCACCAAAACTTTTGAACAGAGTAAGTTCCAGCACCCTTGGAGAAGGGAGATAATACATTTAATGCCCAAAGTTATTGTTCTAACCACTTAACCTGTTCTACAATGTCAGTTTGAAACTTTGGGTAAGGAGCATATCCTTGGTTGCTGCAAGAGACTGTTAAAGGTGCGATAAAGCTAACTTTTCAGAAGCTAGAGATGGTTTCATTAACTGGTATTCCCTACAAAGGTATAAATCAGGCATTTTAGTGAAAACATACTGAATACAGTTTGTAGTTTAAGAATGTAAATTTGAATTTTCCTGGCTGTGTGAATCGTGGAATGGTGAAGGAAACTGGAAGGGAATGACTTGCGCGCTCTTGCTGGGGATAGCAGAAAAAGCTGCCTCTGCCCCAGGTTCTTAGTTACCTGTTTTAACTGGTCTGAAAACCCGGTTATTCAGAGAGGAAATTTTGAGGTGGCTGCAGATAGATTTCTTTTTCTTCCTAACTGTTTTTTTCTTTCTCCAGGCCTATTCCGTCCTAGATGGTCATAGCTTTTTTGTTCATGTTAACATGATTAAAGTAATATTCGGGTTTAATAGGAGGGTGACTGGCTTAATAATAGAGCATTGCCCTGTAAAAAACAAAACAAAAAAAACACAAGTCTCTTGGTTTAAGGTAACATATTTCAGGATCCGTTTTGTATTTCCAAATTGCTGAGATTTTGAACTTTGCCATTCAAATGCTAGTGTCTTAAAAGAAGTTAAAACACTGGCTGTCTTTGGCGAAATGCTTGCTCTTGTCTTCTGGAAAATTACTCTTTCACACTCTGTGTTGGAATACTAAACCAGTATTTGTCTGAAATCGTAGCAGAAGTACAGACCAATAGTTTGAAATTATTGTATTAGTTACATAGGTAGGCTGAGCTAAGTCATTGATACTAACTTCTACACTATGTGTATAGAATAAGACACTACATGTCTTTTTTTTTAAAGTGCTTTTTATTAATTCATAAACCTCTTCAGAGTCTAGGGAATGGACATGGAGGAGTGGAATTTGAGAAGTATAAGAGGGGGTTGGTTTGTCCTCAGTTGAGCAGAGAAAGAAGAGAATATCTGATTGATAAGAGGTATTAAATTATTAAAGGCTCTAAGAGAAACGTTTATTTTTCTTGGAAGGTGGTGGGAAGCCAAGCGATGAGACTTTTTTAATGGCACTAACTTGCTAAACATGTTCAAAGGAATGGGGTAAAAAGAAGGCATTACTCCCTCACCCACCTCCAAAAATAGTTCTTAACTGCAAAAATAGGTGGAAGTTCTGGAGACACATTTAAAAGAAAAATAAAAAAAAGAGCATTGCTGAAAGCATGTTGTTGTCTCTTTTATTTTCCTTTTAAATGAAAGGTTCTGCCAGTGTTGTTAAATTGGCTTAAATTTGCTCCATCCCCTAAAGGGGAAAATATTTATTTTAAAGTTTCCTCTACATTTAAATTGGCTTCCCAGCCAGTTTAAAGACATGTCTGTCCATGCAATGCCTTCCAACTCTAGGAAAGCTGGCAACTGCGAGGCTTAGCAGAGGAGGAGACCTTGTGGACTGTACAGGAGAGCAGCATTTCCAGCAGCCCGGAAATTGCTGTTCTGAAAATGTAACTTGAGTTCATCCCTTCAACCTTTGCTTCCTTTTGCTGTTGTTAATAATTTCCTTTGCACAGCTAGTGGTAAGTGCTGCTTTGCCTGCCTCACTTTGCTGCTTCTTCCACTGCTCTCTGAAACTAAAAAAAAAAATAAAATATACAGAATGTATTAACTTAAAATCAGCAACAGACCAGTGGCAGGTAGAGCTGCTTCCCCAGGCCTCGGGTTAATGTTTGCTGGGAGCTGTCATCTCCAGCTTTGGCAATTTGTTTCTCTCCAGGCAGGTTATTGCAGCTCTTACCATGGTTTGATGTGCACAGTGGCGAGCTTGGGTGCCTGTTATCTCACAGCTCGTGAGTCTGCCCCGTAAGAGCTGAGCAGCCCTGGGTAAGGCACCACAGATCCAGTTACAATTTTCTCCATCACTGGAAGATTTAAGACTTTGGAAGTTTACTTAAAGCAAAAGTTGCAATAATGAACAAAATTGCCAAAAGAAAACAGAATATATTTCCTGAGGTAATAGCTATCAGTAAGGATCTGGCGTAATTCTCTCATCTTTTTAGGGTTTCCTGTTATAGCTTTGCATGTTCTAGATGCTTTGCATTGTTTGTGAGCCTCATGTGAGACTGCGCCCTTCTTTGTAATCTTTTGCATCGAGGTGTTACATGCTAAAAAGTGACTGCTGCTGCTTCTCCCACCTCACTCCAGAAGGCTACTTAACTTATGTATTCCTGATTAGATTACACTGTTGGTTTTGGGCTTAAATTACATTAGGGTATTCTGTCATTTGTGGCTTGAAGTATGTACTGTGACAAATAGTACTTCAAAGGAGTTTGTACAAAGCCTGATCCTTGCAAAGCTCACAGAGTAAAGATTCCCCAGAACTCTGTAAACACCCCGACCGTGGCGTTGCATGCGAGCTCAAGTCCTGCTCACCCCGCGCACCTCTCCCTAGTGCCCCAGACGTGGGGGAACCCCAGCACAGACTTGAGTGCGGAGTATGTTGTGTCTGTCCTCTTCCTGTCGTGTAGTAGAGTGCCGAGAATTGACAGACAAAGGGTTTGGTTATTCTTAATTACGCTTGTTTATCCTGTCTCCATAATATTTGGTGCTTGTTTGACTTTACAACTCGCATGCAATTGCCTATTTTGTATTGTTTTTGTGGGTTGGCAGTAAAGTTGTTCTGGCTTCCCACTCCAAGCAAAAGCCTGGAGTATGGAAAGTTGTTTATATGGATTCCTGGTATGCAATGCAAGCCTAATTCTTCCAGGTTGAAATAAAATTGCTGTGAATAAAATTAACTTTGAATTTAAATGGCATTGAACCCAGATAAACAACTTCCTAGGGCTGGTGCTAATAAAAGCTAACTGTAGCATAACTAACTGCTGCTAGGTATGCCTTGCACGTTCTTAAAACTTGCAGTTTGAGGGTGATGCCTGGACATTACTTCTGTAATAAACTTCACGTCTGAAATGCACAATGCATTGTGCCCTGCTGGGATAGTTCAGGCACAGACAACTTGAAGGGATTTGTGTGGGCAGGGGGGTGGCAGGTGAAACGTTACAGGTGAGTTATAAATTGCCATTCCGTAGTTTGGGAACCCAATCTGCCTTCCGATTAGCAAGCTGGGATTTTGTTTCATGTGTCCTACTGCTGAAAACTCGACCTAGTAGCCTTTTAAAAGAAATCTTTAAGGCAAAGTTGGACTTGCTCTTTCTGGGCTGCCAGGAGGTGCTTGCTGGGAATGAGCTTCTGAAACCAAAAGGCAGGTATGTGTATGTGACATAAGGGAGCTCTGCATCTGAGTGCTTTTCTGCCGAACCTCAGCCTGGCCAAAAAATCTCTCCAAATGCAATATAGAGAAGCAACACCTTACATACTGTCTTCAGGAATTGTGATTTCTTGTGAAATTCCTGGAGCAACATACATGTGTGCTGTCATGGTGTAATAGAAGACTGTATCCTTCCAGTCAAACAAATGCTACCTCATTAAATCTCCTTTATGCAACGACTGACATGAGCACTTATAATTGCGCCGGTCTGCTGAAACAAAGCAAGTGATCTTGGTGTTACAGAAGCTGGTTGCTCAAGGAAGCCCCCCAAAAAAACGTTTTCCATGAACAAGCTGGTATGAATTGGCATTCTTCCTTGAACAGGAAACCACGAGTTCTTATTGTGGAAAACTTCTAGCTCTTGTAAAACAGGCATTAGTTTTATGTATGAAAGCTGTGCAGAATGTTCCGGTGTTCTCGGTACAGCCTCTAGAGCTGCTGTAAGAAACTCTGCTGTTTTGATAAACACAAGATCACTTGCTCAGATGTTTGCAGTCTCGTGTTCGCTGTGCACGTTGCTGTGGCTTGGATGCCTGTCAAATACCTACAAGCTTGAGACCATCTTTATTGCTCAATTATTTTTACCCCCTGAAGTCTCTGCAGATGACGGTTGTGGCAAGTGAACGTGTCTTAAATAGAGCATTGTGTTTGAGTTGCTTTGTTAGGGTTTCTGAGACTGGCGTACTTGGAAATTGCCCGTTGTGGTTGGGTGGCTTCTGGGTCAGGGTGGCTCAGTGCGCACACATGGATGCGTGCGCACGTGTGCTCACACACACACTTACATGTGCTTGTGCACACTCTTTGGCAACACTTGGCCAACATGTGTGTGCAGTATCAACAGGGCTTGCATGAGTGATGTGTATAGTGCAGGCTGGGAGCTTCAAATTCTGGTGGCTTGAAAAATTATGTGGTCAGTCAGTTCCCTGAAGCTATACCGAGCTTCCCTCTTCTTCTTTATGCTTTCTACTGATCAATTCTGGGTGTTCACCGCTGTTTTTCTCATCCTGAAGTATGACCTGATCTTCTCAATCTCCTCGTTTTTTTTTGTTGTTGTATTTTTTCAGACTTCATCTAATTTAAACCTCTCTTTGTTACCTGAGAACTGGACCCTAATTTTGTTCCTTTCTGTTCCACTCTCCTTTTTGTTCCACTGTCACAAGTATAACTCAAATTACACAGCCCATTCTTTTTCTTTTTTTCCTCTTTAATGAAAGAACAATGGATGTGGGTGTAGCAAATTGCTTAAGCTAGTGGTGATAAAAATGATTTTTTGCTTTGCAGAGCAGGCTACTTGTTTGAAACTGATTTATCACATCATCTTCATTAATGTTTTATACTTTCTACTATTTTGGAGTGTTAGCTGGGCTGTCAAGTACTGGAACGTTACTGCTGCTATTTAAGGCAGGACATCTGTCATGATGTGTCTAGAGTCTGATTTCGCCAAGCCAGAACAATTCTTGCCTTTATGCTCTACCTATGTAGCTGTTGCTCTTTCTAAAGACTAAAAATACTGCAAATAAATAAAGCTACAGAGAGGTTACACGGCTCTTGGAAAGGCTGTGATTTCGGAGAGCAGGAACTTGCCAGTAGCTATTTCTTGTGTTGCCTGGACGATACCTTGGCAGAGTTTTAGTGTTAAGAATTTGCACAACTAGACCAAATTAACTTTCCCTTCTGGTCAGGCATAACTTTCTGGGCTGGGAGGGCGTGCACAAAATAAACTCACGCTGTGTTCTCTCTCATGCTGCAGGCACAAGGGGCACTGGGATGCGCCCCAGCAGCACCCTGCTGGTGTGCTACCCTCTCCTGCTTCTGGAAATCGCGGCCTGCATGCCAACCGCCTCGGGCTTTGGGACTCTTCCTTGCCTCAGTGCTGGCGGCCCTCTCGGTCGTGGTTTGCGTCCCGGCAGCTGCTCAGTTTGCACGCTTCCATCGTAGGTCCTAGTATTGCTGAATATTCCCTGCACAGCAGAGGGAGGTTACTCTGTGGAGCCTCAGAGCTTGTTTCTGGAAGGGGCAGACTTCAGAGAGTGATCCAGAGAAATTATTTCCCTTCCCCATTGAAACCTTACTCCGAGAACTTTGTTTCAGAGGCGATTTTAATGAGCTTTGAAACCCACATCACAGTTCTGAGGCCAGCTCTTTATGTGTGCATGTGGCTTTGCAATAATACCGCTTTGGGGATGAGCCTAACAGCTCTGCTCCTCCCGCTCCCGTCCTTCCTTCCTGCTTCCAGCAGCATGCCTGTGCTGCTCCTTCTGGGCTGGCTCTTGTCTTTGGGCCTTTGCAAGCTGCCACATCTCCATTTCTGGTGTCGGCAGCAGGTCGGTGTTTGCTGTGCTGCTGAGCCAAGGAAGCCCTGGGAGCTCCGGTGGGGAACGGGGACCGGTGCCAGAGGCATCAGCCTTGGTCTTCACGCTGGTGGTGCAAGGGGTGTGGAAATGTACAAAACGCATGCTCTCCACATTTTTTTTTTCATTTAACTATAGTGCAAACGGGGATTTTCCCATCACACCTTCGCTGTGATTTGACAAATTACAGACTTTCAAACGGATTCTGAAGTAGTATTTATTTGATGCTTAAAATGCTGGAATCTGATTGTTTTTTTCCCCTTTTCTCTATTTTTGTGGCTCCTTCACCACAGACTACTTTTTACAGTTGTTTGTTTAACGGAAGCTTTGTGCTTCGATCAGGGAAGGTCGCGGCTGGGAGAGGCCAGAAGCTATTGCAGTCATGTTGCGTGGTTTGGCTCTGTTGGACTGTGACTGTGTATGGCTACCAGAACTGTTCTCGATGGGAAATTGCAGATCCTTTACTCGTTCACCAGACTGTAAAGATGTTATGAGAACATTTTTTAAAGACAGCAGGAGTTGGGTTTTGGAGTTAGGATAGTCGTGGTGACAGTGTCTCTCTTCTGTACTTGGTGGGGTAAATTAAGGGGGGGAAATGGTAGGCGAGGAAGGAGATTCAGACTGGCTAGAAGTTATTCATTCTGCAGTTCTGTTCTACCTACAAGATCAGAGGTTTTGGGCGGCTTTGTTCAACTCCAAGTGCTTTAAAGTTTACTAGAGAGCAATATGTGCTGCTAACCTGCTGGCTTTGGCTTGTGATCATCAGCAAAGGCCCGCTTTTTCACCTAGTTTTGCAAATGGGGATTTGCTTTGGCACAGGGGGGACGAGCATGTTGTTTGAGCTACATAATGCAAGCACCTGGCTGGACACGATCCTAGCAGTGGTCGGTGCGCAGCCCTTTCTGCAGCTGCCCGGTGGTGCCACCAGTGCATGTTTGGCAATGAGGGAGTTAGGACAACTCACGCAAACTTGGATTTTTAAACATCTCAGAAACAATTAAACACGGGGTGAAAGTTGTTCTTTTAAAATACTAGTTTGAAACAAAAGAATTACTCTTAATGGGACATCTGGGTGGATTGTAAGTCCCAAGTGATCCTGACTTGCTAGAAGCTGCCAGCTGTTTCAACGATTGCTTGCGTATGCTGAGCTTGTAGCACTACAAGTGCAGCTTGGTAAGTTGTTTGGCAGTGCGCCCCTACTGCACGGCAAGGGGTCTTGTCTCCCAAGACATCATCTTCCAGACCACGATCTCCAGATTAACGTGAGGCTTCGTTTGCAAGGGACGCCTGGGCTGGCTGCTGAAGGTGTTGCATTGCCCAAGTGTTGTAGAGAAGGCCGTGCTGTACTGTCCATACGTTCTCCAGGGTAATTCATGTATGTGTTTTTGACCAAAATAAAAAAAGACACTGACTTCTTTCACATCTTAGCAAAACTTTTACTCTTTTTAGAATAAATTGAAGATTATTTTTTTTTTTTTTAATTATATATATACTTGAATTCTCCCTATTCTGGTAGTAGATGCACTGCTGCTGTGCAGAGGGAAGACTGATGGTTGTGTTAAGCTCCAGATGCAGGAGAGTGTTCTGCATTACAGGTGGATAAAATCAATTTCAGAGCCATCTGGCAATGAGCAGAGCTCGACTGCTTGACTGCACTGAACATCACTTGTATAAACAAACCTCGATCACAGCTTTCATTTTGAATTGGTTATAGCACTGTCCTGAAAAGATTCTCATTAGTTCTTTTTTACATTATTATCTGGTGGTCTTATCTAAATTTGTACATAATTCTGGATTATTCCATAACTCATCTCTGAGATTTAGGCTGAAAGTAAAGGCAATATCTTCATGTCAAAGTCCGTGTTGTTCAGAGATGTTCCAGCGTTAATTGTTAACAGGAGTGCCCTCGCTGCTGAGCTGTGCTAGCTGTTCAGGTGCAGTTTCTGGTGTCTCACAGCACTGATGTATTTGACTTAAGAGATGTGACATGGAAGACCCTTATCCAGAAATCTGCTGCTAGAACTTACTTGGGGTTGGATTATGCTCACAAATGTTACTTGCCGTTTTCTCCAGATTTAATTGCAGCATCTATTTGATTCATTCTACTTAAATAGTACATCCTAATGGATGGAAGGGGAAGAAAGCAAGCTTTCTTTGATCTTTGAGCACAAGATCTGATATTATTTCATGGCAACCTGAGTATTGTGTTTTGTTTTTTAAATCCTCTTAATAGCTTCTGTGTTGAGTGCTGCGGTTTCAGGTTATAAAAATAAATAAATAAATAAATCAGGTTCTAATCGCTGTTCAGATTAAGCATGCATTTTTTGGTGCACCCAATTCCCAAGAATCACTGTGATGTTCCAGTGTTTTTAGGCACTTGAGAGGCTTGCTTCATCTTGTCTATTGCCCTTGCTTCATTTTGCCTCATTCCTATTTCTTTCTCGTTTGGCACTACCCATCTCCAAGACTTTGGGGAGGGGCTTTCAACTACAGCTATGGCACTGGTGTTATAAGTAAGCCTTCAGCCTAGTTCTGTAATTGCTCAATGAAGAGAGCTGTCTGAGGCGTCACTGAGGGAGCTGAGGTGCTTTGAGGAGCTGCAGATCAGAAGACGATCACATCTCCGTAAGAGTTCTGCTCTCCAGCGTGGCGTAACGTCACCGTCCCTGACAGATCGAGAGGCTTCGCTTGGGTGAACAGAAGTGCAGTAGGCTTCGTGGATCCAGTATGCCCCTAAATAAGTTATTTTGTTAGTTTTTAAAAGGTATTTTTTCTTAAATATAAATTCAGTAATTTCACTAAAGAATTCTTACATTTAATTTCAGTAATTAGTGTGGAGTTCTTAGTCATTCTATCACAAGATGCTTAAACTCAGGAAATAAATCTAAACGCTAAGGAAATGTCCTGGAATACATTGTCAAGAGATGATCTGAGTAGGCCAGGGCACGACCTACTGATTAATGACCATATGGCATTAATTGTGTCCTTCTGCCTTGTCTGAGAGAGCTAAATGTTTTATATTCCTTCCATTTCTGAAACTGGCCTTTCTAGAGACTGTAGCCACTTGTTACTGTTGTCTTTTGTGAGACATTCAACTTTTTATTTTGGATTTTATGGTCTGTTTCTGTCATTAGCCTGTTCTTGGTTGTTTGTTTTTAGTTCTCTTTGGCCGCGTGTTCCTCCCTAGCTTGCAATGAAGACCTCATCACTAGACACTCAGCCCGTGTCCAGTTGATCCAGGTGTTCCCAGCAGCCAAGCTATCTTATATTCTCTGGCGTTTGGATAATCTGCGTCTGCATTTCAGGATGATTCATACTAACCTGATCAGGAGAGATTGTCTTGGGGGGGGGAGAGGGGGAAGAGGTGGAAAAATGCTTTCTGAATTAGGTGGCCTCTTGCTAGCTTCAGAAGAGCTGCTTGAAAGCAGATACACTTCTAAAGAGCTGCTTTTGTATTACAGGCCTCTCTCTCAAGAGCTGCACAGCTTTAATTCTCATTTAAAACTTTTTGGATTACTTGGCTGTTCCTGGTTTTGTCCAGATGCACGAAGCAATTTTGCCTTTGCTGTGCTTACCGGATGAATGATGCTGCTTTGGTGCAGAGCTGTAGTGATTGCTAATCTAGCTGGGGCAGGAAATGCCAGTCTGTCTCTGCCAAACCCAGATTTGATTCCTTTTTTGTAGAGATGCAGAAGGAGCATGTGCTAAGTAAGGCTTCTGCACAAAGCAGGCCTTACAGTATAGCTGAATGTAACTGAAGATCACAGCCACCTTCCAGACTTTATAGTGTTCTCCACGTGATCTATCATATATCACACAGTTTGATGGAAATCTACTGCTGAGAATCTACTGTCCTTACCCTATGAGTTTGATACTGACTGCCCAATTCAAGCGAGAAGGCTTTTATTCAGCAATGACTTTAAACACAGTTTGTACTTCCCTCCCTTTCCACTTTTTATTCAAATACAACAATCCTGTACTTCCTGCTTCTACTTCGGCTGGCCAGGCACCTGGAGTTGCCAGCCATTCTAGCACTTCTCTGCTTTTTCTTGCCTTCCACTCTTCCTCTCCTTTAGCCGTGTTTGCAATATCTTCATTCCTGGCCAAAAGTAAGCATGGGTGTTTTGGTTGGTTTGTGCTCCACTCGATGATTGTGCTAGACCGGGGCTGTGGTGTGCGCGGAAATGCTGTGTTCCCTGGCAGAATAGCATCTTCCTTCCTGCTGCCAGCTAAACAAGATGTTCTGGGAGTACTGGAACCAACACCGCCTTGCTTTCCTTCTGCTTTGTCCTGGAGCTCCTGCAGCTGCCTGTCTGCCTGACGTCCAGCGACGCAGGAGCTCTCTAGGGGGTTTTGGAGCTGAAGCACAAAATTCCCCTTTTTGCAGGATGGGGTGATTTTGTTGTCTGAGAAGATGAATAGATAAATTCATGCAGTACTTGTTGTTGGGATCACCTATACACAGTTGTCCAATTCCACTGAGGTTTTTTGGGGGTGGTTGGGGAGGAGCATATAACCATTTAAAAGCCTTTGCTTACCCGTTTGAAATCAGCAGCCCCAAAATCTCTGAGTTCAGAAGGTGGCAGAAGATATGTGAATGATACTGTCTCACAGGTTCATTTTCCATAGGTAAGGCCCAAGGAGAGTCAAAAAAAAAAAAAAAAGCTCTTCCAGACTAATTTGAAAAACTTGATGGTCAGAACTGTGCAATTACTACCGCTAGCACTGCCTGGGTCTCTTAATTCTTGAGGTCTGGCAATGGACAGCTGTTTCTGTTGCCTGTTTTGTTCATGAGAGCACATTCAAGCTGTAGGCACTGCTTGTGATAAGATGGGCTTCCCCTGGTGAAACTGCCATCGGCTGCCTTGCTACCTGCTGCTCTCTGTGCCTGATGCAGCAAATCTGTCCCTCTGCAGTCCCGTGGTAAGCAGCTCTGACAACTGCCATTCCTCAGCATACGGTAAGCTCAACATACCAAAGACGGCGAAAGCTTTGTATTTGGCAGTAAACATTATTCTGCAAATGGCTTTTGACTGACTAGATTAAATGGAAACCAAGCAGTTCCTCACTTAAGTTTTGCTCAAGATTTTGTTTAAATTTTGCTCAAGATCTTGTTTGTAAACCCTGTTAGAAATCAATTATGCACCTGTTTTTCAGCATTTCTCCTGTACTCGTTTCTCCTGTACTCAACTGCCGAGGGAGACGTGGAGTATGAACACTGGTAAAAGTTTATTTGTGTTGGAGGGAGAAAGGGAATGCGTTCTGGCTTGGGGGAACAGATACTCTTGACCTTAGTACTAGGTATTAACACTGGAGCTTCAGGGTAGTTTGAATGCCATAGAATGAGGTTACAACGGGGAGGTAACATGGCTGCAAAATGAGTTGGAGGAATAAGAGAAAGTACACAAATCAAACTAAAGTTTGATTTGAAACAAAATCTTGAAAATATATTTATAGTGGGAATGAGTGGGCAGTTGGGTTTTATGTTTTTTCTTAAGAGTGTAAGCACTGTAACCTCCAGCATAACAAAATTTGTCTTTTGAAGGAGAAAAAGAAAGCTCTTATGAAATCAAAACATGCAAATGTCAATGAGCCTGAAAGAATGTTTCTAAAAACTTACTCTGAGAACCTGGAGGACAATCTGATGAGTCTGTGTGGAAATCTGTTCCACTGGTTGACAGAAGTCACTGGATTACGTGCTGATAAAATATCTGTAAGTGTTACTATTCAACAAGTCTAGGAACATTGTAGTTTGGTTTTGCAGCCCTTTCAGAAGGTGCCCAGAACAACTGATGTCCCTGCTTAGGGAGCTAAAAGAGAGACTGTAATGGAACCACTTCTGATGTCCCATTTCAGTTGTAGAGAAGCTTATTAAATAACGAAGGGGCCTTTAAATTAAGATTGTATTTTGTGTTGGCTAACACTGGCATTTATTTAATTACAGCTGTGCTCTAGTTCTAGGTCTTTCTTGAGGAATTTTTGAAAGCTGAACATGTTCTTGCTCAAATACGCAGTTGTGCATGGCAATTGCCATTAGGCAAAGGAGTTTGCCTTTGTTAGGATGTGAGGTCAAGATGGGCTGCTGTGTGACTGGAATCACTTGCAGCTAATTTACGGACGTAAAAGAAAGCTTCTGTTTGCCGGGTGTATCTTGGGCAAAGCTGCTGAGGATGTTTGAACAAGCAGTCAGTGAACCCTGCGCACGGGCTGCCGTGTGAAGACTTCAGACTTCTTCGTCACTGGGGCGCCCACGCTCAGACTGCCTACAACATGTGACAGTTAAAGTGCTTCACTTCTTTTTTTTAAATTGGATTTTGGGGATGAACTAGTTTATGCAGCTAGCACTTGGCTTTTATTTTGGTGTGTCTATTTGATAGGTGTTGGTATTGTATGTATTGATAAGGAAGGAATTCAAGCTGAAGGTTAAGGAGTAGGTGTGCCAAGGAGGGTTTGAACACTATGATTTGCCCCCTGACCTGATGACTGAAGGTCTAACTCCAGTGTATGTTTCTGGCCACTGTGTCTGTCCCACAGCACTCTGCCAGAAGAGGTTCCCACCCCTGTTAGTTGTGGACCCACACGTGTCAGAGGTAACTCTTGGTACGAGTGCACACCGCAAGTGTGCGCGGCTCTGATTTATAACTGAGCTCTGGCTGAGCAGAGCTACCTAAGTGCAGGTTGGATAGCACTGACTGATTTATGCTCAGATAGCATAAATTCAGAGCTCTTGGGCCTGCCAGTTGGCCAGTACACGAGGTGAGTGTTTTACAGCACAGAATCTCATCCTTGCAGTTCAGAGTGAAAACAGCGGATGATTCCTGGGCTTGCTCTAAACCTAATTTTAAGCTTGTTTGTTTGTGTTGCACTATTGTGTTTTTCCTGCCTTTTTTTTTTTAGCCTGTAGGTAGGAAAATTCCCTTGAACTTGAATGAAATTCAAAGATAATGTAAATAGTTAACTTTTGCATTCGTTGAGGTTCTTGCCGTTCTTTAGCCAGCCTAGTGGGTTACCTATCTGAGAGGGAATTGCCTTGCTGCAGTGTGGTCAGCTTCTCAGAAGGTTGTTACCAGCCTACAAATAACCTCATCCTTATCATTTCATGTGAAACAAGGCCATCTAAAATTTAATTAAAATAAAGCAAAAACAGAAGTTGAATTTACCCTGTATGTTGTAGCCCTTTGTGTATGTTTCAGAAAATGCACTTCCCCACTGTTGGCTAGCTAACGAACTGACCATCTGCCCGAGGTGTGTAGGTTATGAATTTGCACAAAGATGGGGAAAAGCAAGCGTGCACACCTCTGTGCAGGGCCGGACTGAGCTGCGGTTTCTCAAGAGCCTGAAGCAGGGAGGTCTGCTCTCCTTCAGATGCCTTACCCAGCAGTGCGGTGGGAGGAGAGGAGCGCTTGCCAGGAATGATAAGGCCTCCAGGTGGTGATCACGGTAAACACGCTGTGAGAATCTCAGCCCTGCTTTCCCAGGCGTTATGTGAGGCAAGCAAGGATGTACTTCTGTCGCTTGTACGGCTGGAAGCTTCTTGCCTCTAGCAGCTAAATGACATGCAGAGTAATCCAACTGCGGCGCTTCCAGTGCTGCTGGTGTTCTGGCTTATGGTACTTCTGTTTTCAAAACAGAATTTGTCAGCAGAGACAGACTACTTCACTCTGGAAATGTAAATCTTATCACAGGAGCTTGTTGTGTTGTAATAAACACACAACTTTCCTTTCCAACAAAAGCTGCATATCTGGTGTCTTTTTTTTCTTATTGTTTATTCAATAGACTGCCTAACAGCAAAGATACCTTCTGAACAGATTTATGCAAAACAGGCAAATTGAGTGGTAATGGCATTGCCTCCACGAAATTCAGGTTATTGTCTTCCGCATACGGCATTCATGACTGTATTACTGACTAACGAGGCTGCCGTTGGCTACAATGAAGTACACTGTAAGATTTCTCTGATATTAGACTTGAGCTTTAACTTGAGACAAGTACCTTAAAACATAAGAACCCAAGTCCATAAATAAATTCTAAGCAGCATAAGCTTTTTAATAGCAGAGTCAGTTAGCAAGGAACTAAGCAAATCCCGCAGGACTAGACAGTCTCTGCCATAATTATGCAGTCCACCAAGTGAGTAAAATTTCCAAAGCTTAGCTCATAAATAAGACGATGGTTTGTTCTGTGATTTGTGATGTGATTCCTTAAAACAAACAAGGAGACTAAAGGCTCCAGAGGCTACTTAATGTTTTGCAGATGGGTTGATGGCTGCTACTTAATTGGTTAAAGCACGTATAAGGAGATGCACTGCGGTTATAGAAAGAATGCTTAATAAAGAAACTCATTATTAGATATGTGCTGAATTTCTTTGCCGATGTAGCTGTTTCCAACAGGTCACCTTTCTCATTTTCTGTCTACCATAACCTCTAAATGTTGAGTCAGGTTTTCACTGCTTACTCTGCTGGATAATATACGTTGCTAAATACATTCTGTCTGCTGCATTCAAATTGTGCTAATAAATTGAACACTTGCTGTGACGTTGCTGGTCCTGCTTTGGTACTGTTAGTGTGCGTCTGTTCTAATCCCACACATCCTGTCTTACTATTTCGCCTAAGACAGTTGTGTCAATAGAAGAACTGGGAAATAAATGACATTTGCAACAGGCTGAGGAAGAAATGCTTCCCAGAACAGGAGAAGACCAATTCTGTGCCTGTTCCTTCCTACCTCCCTTGTACTGCAGCTTCCTGCAAAACAGAGGCTTGGCCTGGAGCCTCCTGCCACAGCAAGGGTTCCTCTGAAAACTTTATTTCTGTAATTGTCTGACTCTGAGTCCTTGGAGAACCTTGACGTCTAGGTGATGGGAGCCAAAGGCTCCTCCCATATAGGTATTTTGTGAAACAATTCCCTTCCCTAGGGGTAGCATCTAAAAATTTGTTCGAGACAGTTACATTTTAACCTCTGTTTTTTCAACCTCACCTCTCTGAAATTGGGCGGGTCTCTGAATCTCAGATTATGAACCAGAAGCTGGAATATGGTATCATGCCCTCGTCCACATGTACCAACTCTCCTCTCTGCATCAGCTCTGCTTTTCTGACCTTGCACTGAGTCATTTATGTGTTTAACATGTAAGGAAGGAATTGAATTATTTTTATGGTTGCTGGTCTGAAATGAGTCAGCGCAGGGCCAAACAAGTCGTGGAGCAGGGAAGGGACAGGCTCAGCAGCCAGGGAGAGGACGGAGGATCTGGCAGCCAGCAGCCAGCTGAGATTGCTGCAGAGCCACGGATTGACCCCAGGGGCTTCTCCAAGTTCTCCAAGGTCACACGAGCTTCTGCCAGCAAGAAACTGAAACCATCTCTCTCGTGTCGTAGGGTGCTGGCTGCTGATCTGTGACATGCAGTAACTGGTAGAAAGTGGCTTTAGATTGACTTTTATTGTTTTTTTTTTTTTTATTGTTTTAGATTGACTTGTATTGTTTGCTTGCAGGTACCGATGTATGGTATGAATTAATAGGGGCTTTCTAGTGTATGCCAAAATCCAAATGTACTGGTCATGTAGATTTCTGCATGTAGGCTGTGTGCGTTTGATGAGGAACGCAGAGTTAACTTCAGGTCACTTTCCCGTAGAAGTGTGGTGGTTGGATAGACAGTGATCTGCCAGCTACAGCCCCTTTGTGTTTCAGGGCTACTGCCTCGATAGCACAGGAATTAGCACATGGTGTTATATTGCCAGTTTGGGAAAAATTGAGTCACGCACACAATTGCCTGATAACTCAGGCAACCTGCAGCGTGGCACTTTACCAGTTGCCTGATATAACATTTAACATGGAATATTTCACTAGTCCGGGACGCACAAGTGTCTTAGTAGGTACCACAACTTGAGCTGTGTTCCTTGTGATGATCACAGTGCTGAATGTAAGGGTCCGAGGGCAGAGCTTAGGTAGTGTGTTGTGGCATCAGTTTCTGTGCCGTCCTTTTGTTTGGGTTTATTTAGGAAGGAACGAACTAGGAAACTTGAGTGAAGACTGTAGAGATCTCTGCTGGCTATGATGTCGTCTGCTTCACTCCCATGTTTTTAGTTTCTTTAGAAGAATGGCTATCCATTTAAAAAAAAAAAATAATTCTGGACATGATTAGTATATTGTAGAGTGTGTCAATATGTATTTAATTCTATTTCTGGAAATCAAAGAATGCTTGTGCCAGTTCAAAAAAAAAAAAAAAAGAAAAAAGAAAGTCCGGCTTCTCCAATAATGTCTTTAGCAACCCAACATATTGTCCGATGTTTGTCTAGGAACAAATGCATCATATGTGGATTTTTATGTAGGAGGATTTTTAGCCTGTAATGGTTGGGTGTTAGCCACGAGGTTCATGTGACATGACAAATGTGGAACATCTGTGTACTGATGCACACCACTGTTCTAAAAGTCATTCCATCGCCACATGCGTTGAATTAAATACAAGAATTTAGGGCAGAAATAGTTGGAAGAACACATTCTGTCAAATACAATGGCAAGGATCTGTTGTGCAAGCCATCAGAAGTCAATTATGCACTTCTCCACGCACTTTTTGTTCAGGGATCTGCCTGATGTGCTCGGTGTATTAGCCATTGCCCCCTTTGGACTGGGAGGAGCAGTGCTGTGCTTTCCTGGTCACTGGCAAAGCATTTGGTGGGCAGAAATGGCAGTTCAGCATAAGTGACTTCTTGTTACAGCTCTTTTTCTGAGTGATGCGTTGGCTGTATGGGAGGTAAATAGCTGGCCAGGCTGGCATACTTGAATTGGAAATGAAGTGTGGCTGAGTGGCTTAGACCAGGGTCTCTCGTATTAAAACATCATCTTATATGTAACTCAGCCTGAAATGACCTTACTTGGTGGCCAAGATCCTTGGAAATCCTGAGTCCTACTGTTTTGACTCCATGCTATAACTGGGGTATGAGTGTTTGGCTGTAAAAGGGCTGTGGCATAGAAAAGCAAAACAGTTCTTGTAGGTAAAATTCGTCCTTTGCAGTTCTGGACCAGTGGCCAGGAATCCCATTTCTTCCAGACTGTTTGGTGGATTGCTTGAAGGGTGCAGTGCTTCATTATGGTTTGTGTACTCGGTGTTATGTCTTAGGTCTGACGAGAGGCTGCCAGGTTAGACTGCAGGATACAGCGCATCCAAACCCAATCTAGGATGGATGCAGAGGGGCTGCTTTGGGTGCTGTGTTCATGGCTGGGGCAGCAGGGAGCTCGCTGTGGTGTACAAGGCAAGTGTCATAGATGCCAACAGTTGTCTTCCTAGTTGCATACGTGTATTTCAGAAGTAGCTTTTAACCTTAGATGTTTAGGTTTAAACATATAACTGAATAATTGTGTTGTGTTTTGTTTGTTTTTAACGCAAAACTGTTCTTTGAGGTGTTGTCATTGCCGATAAGGATTTATTGTACTCACAGCTAAAAACCAGCCTTAAAAAAATCAATCTTTACTTTCTAGGTTGCCTTCACAGACTCGGATAGGGAAACGCAAAGAAGAAGGACCTCCTCTAGTTGACCTGAACTTGGTTTCAAACGACTGTCTTGGAGATGGTTTCCAAATACTTCCTTCGTACATTGAAATTGTGATGGCTGTTTTCATGCTGTGCTGAAATCTTTTTGAACTTGATATTTCCTAAGCTTTTAATGTCTTGTTCTAAAGAGATTTCAGTGTATAAGAGCTTGCCCTCTAGAGCGCATATGAAAGCTTTTGTTCCAACGTAGCCGTATATGTCTGAATTTCAGAGGCCGTGTGTACAGAAATGGGAACGCTTGGACACTTTGAAAATGACACTTCTCTTGGAAGCTGTTTCTGAATGACACCCTGCTTTTACGGGAGGTTGAGTTAAATTGAATATCACTGGGACTTGTTGTGCAAAGTCTTCTGGACAGGTGCTTAGGGCTTATACCAGAAATGGCATAAAGGCCCTAAATAATTTGGGCATCCATTTTAATTGTCCTTTTCAGCAATGCTCTCTTAAAATTGGTTCCACCTTTATTAAGTAGTTTTTATAATAAAACTATAGTTAACTCATAAAGAAATGCTGACATTTCGATTGTTAAAGCTGTCGGGGGGAATTGTTTCTGTTCAGGTTTTAAGATGACAATTTAACAATGTTTTTTCAAAAGCTGTCGGGCAAAACCAACCAGCCACTCTCTCACCTTGCTCTGCCTGGGGTGGCTCTGGCTGGTCCTTAGTGAATGAGGACCCACGTGGATTTTTGTATCCTCTACTTCCAGCAGACTTCTTGTCCTGAGTGCTGGCTACAGTGAGTACCTCTGAGCCAACAGCTCTTTCCACATGCCATCTGAGAGTCTGATACAGAGCCTGGGCTGATCTAATCGTGTCTCTCGGGTACAGAGCTTGCCCAAGCTGAGTGTTTATATTTGAGATGCTTTTAACTGAGTTTTGTGAAAGTTTAGTTAGGAAACAATTCTGTACATCCAGAATATTTAGATGTTAAATTAAGTTGGTGTTCAAAGTACCTAAATACAGCTTTGTTACAAAGTACTTTATGTAAACACAGCAGGAGCCTCACATTCCTTAAAAGAATTTAAGTTTTGTAGCTTTTTGTACCAGTCCTACAGTTTTCTTAAACAATTGAGAATAATCCTGCGGGCACCATCTGACTGAAGTGTGTTTTATTTCACGGAAGCGTCCTTCAGAGTGTTGGGAAAATAACTTGATAATGTTTCGTAAGGCTTTGAAGAGACTTCTGATGTTTTGAGTCTTTATTACACTAGAGGTCAGTGTATGACGGCAGCTTGTGAGGTGGTGTAGAGTTTCTTGCAGAATCCTATTTCATCAAATTTGAAACTAGATTCGAAGAGAAACTGTAGCCTACAACTATGGAAAAAACTTCACATTAACATGTCTTGTGACTTTCTTGGCTAAAGGGCTTTTTTTGAGCTTCCTGCTTTTATTTCTTCTTGCTTGAGAAGTATTTGGCATGTATCAATAATAGCGCTTTAATGTGGTAAGGATGAATGTGCACACTTGATTGTTCCAACATGCACCTCAAACATTTATGTTGCTTTGCAGTAACGTGACTTTTTGGTTTGGATAATATATTTCCATAAGCTATGCTAGTTTTAGGAGTCATCTGTCACTCTTGCACTGTATAAACCTACTGCTGGTGTGGTGAGAGAATTGTATCTGTATCTGTTATGCTTTGGGTAGCTCTCAGCTGGATAAATGGGTAACTTTTGGGTGAGTGGTTTCTCATTTGGGTGTTGAGGGAAGTTGAGAGTCATGCATGTTTCTACCACAAGACTTGCAGAGATTGGCTCCTTAGCAGGTCTTCCTCAGTAATGCAGAAAAAGGATTTCTTTCAACATCTGGAATGTGCAAAAGCAGATTGTTTCTGAAAACATCATTGGCCAGGGGGGACTAAACCAGATGGTCAAGTACAACAGTGTTAAGTAAGGTCAGACGGAAGAGAAACTTGCTGAAGGAGAGTCCTGGTTGGAGCAGATCCCCGTGTGTGCATAAATGGTAATTTAAGTGAGAGGACAGAATGGAAGAAATAACAGTAGGGTGGATTTGAGCTCTTGAGTGTGTTTTCTAAGAGAATTGGGTACAAACAGAAGCGTCTGTATCGTGTTCTTGCATCGGGTTCTTCCTGAATGACTGGAGAGCAAGAAAAAATGGGCAAGGACCAATGTAGGGGGTGAGCGCAGACAGAGCTGAATTTTGCTGTTCTTAAGAGATTTTTCCAGTGTTTGAGAGACCCAGACCCGTGAACATCTTTGTGATCTTTCTTTTTGGTGGGGTGGGGGGTGGCGGGGGGGATGCTGTAAAAGCATAACCATCAGGCTGAAAATCTCCTTTGCACTTGGCTGCTGCCCGGTATGTTTTGTTGCATGCTTCTGAAGCATGAAGAAGGATGGCACCTCAGCTCAGACAGTGTGAAAGAGGTGTTAGGCACTGCTTTAATTGGGCTCCCTCTGAGGATTTCTTGCTTTACGGGAAACTTGCTGACTCCCCTGCCTCTCCGCCGGGTTTTTCCAGTGTGGATTTTCTTATTCTCTGTGAGAAATGAAGCTGTACCAAGGCTTTGCAGAATGGTGACTTATCAAAACATCTTTAAGAAGTTTTGTGTGCTCAGACTTAATTGGATGGTGTTTGAAGAGCCTGAGAAGAGGAAGGCTTTGCAGAACAATGTGATACAAGTCGATAAATAAAACACCCTACAAAATTCTTTCCTTTTCCTGTCCTTTTTGACATTGGAGGGACGCAGAGAAAAAGTTTATCTTGTGAAAACACACAGCATAAACTCCACAAGCCCTTCAAAGTCCTTTTGAGGAACGGAGCAGACCTGATTATAAGCAATTGATTAGAAAATTCTCAAAATTCTCAAAATTATATATAATATAATAGCCCTAAATATAATATATATGATATATATAAAAATAATCATGAAATGGTTTGGGTTGGAAGGGACCTTAAAGCCCACCCAGTTCCAACCCCCCTGCCGTGAGCAGGGACACCTCCCACCAGACCAAGCTCAATTTTTTTTTTTTGTTCATGAAGTACAGACACAGACATTATTTAAACCTGGTATTAAAGGGTGCATTGGAATTAATTCTTGTGCTTCGGACGCTCACTTGAAATTTCTAACCTTGTTTCAGGAAAACTCTTTAAAGTCCATTTTGCATGTAAGAACTCCAGAACTAGGAGGCTCTTTAAAGAAGAGAAGCTGTCGTATCTGTCATGTGGCCACCCTATAGATAACCCGATGGGTCACTGTGCATTCTTACAGAGCAGGTATAGCTCTGTCTGCTGTGTACAAAGTGGCACCATTTCCTGGTTTGGCTTTTGGGTGATAAATCCAAGCAAATACTGTTGTTATCCACATCTGGGATAATCTTTGTCTAGAAAAACTGGAAGTTTGGCTCTTTTTCTTGGTCAAAAATGATGTGTCTTTGTGGCTAAGTGGAAGCAGTTACCCACTAGCCTGTCTTCCTAAGTCCCAATATCCAGCATCCAAATAATGAGTTGGTGTCTGTCTTTTCTTCATAATATGCTGTCTAATCCCAGGAGCCGTGAAGTATGTAACAAAGCAGAGCCCATCAGAAAGGGAAAATTAGTATTTGGAGTGCCTTTTCCTGCTTTTGTTCTAAGCTCTCACAATGCAGAAGTTGTCAGATACGTGTTTCGAGTGACCCGCCAGACACTTCTCAGATGAACTGGACAGAGTACAGAAAATCGCAGCCAAGGTCAGGCTTTAAAAGGTTGGAATTCAATTTCCAGCTCTCACATTTTGATTGCAATCTCAAATGTTCACTGATAGTTGCTCTGTTTCTTGTGCCTTGTGCTAGCCTCATTGTCTGTTCGTGCCAAAACTTCTTGTAAGACTTCAGACGCTAAGAAGGGTTCACAGAATATAGTGACATAGGCAAATATAAAAAATAATAAATAAATAAATAAAAACACCCACCCCAAATCTGTCAAGATAGTTCAACTCACACTGGATATTCAAGGTCCCTTTGCAAGGACAGACTTTATCAGGCCTCAGAGATACAGGCCTTCGAAACTGCAGTGCTATTTTCTCGGTTTTGTGCCAATACACAAACATAGCATTTGCCAAATCAGAAGAAATAATGAAATACACCAAGGAAACAGTAGTAGCACAGACTAGGTTTAATACATTCTGTGCATTATAAATGTGATCTCTTCCTACCTCATGATGACTTCCAGGAAACCCTTGAAGTAGTTGACCGAAACTATTATTGCTTTTCAAACCCTTGGCTTGTCTATTTGAGGACAGCAGGCCTCTGCCATTCATTCACCTCAGAGGAACATTCCTCAGAAAGCTGGAGATGGGCAAACAACAGGTTGTGGTTTACCATATTCAAGGAACTTTAGATTAGTTTCCTATCTGAAATACAAAGATAAATGTGGGTAGGCCATAAAAACTCAGTTGGTTAACATGTATGAACAGCTGCATGACATTACGGAGCGGGCTGAATTGCTCCCTTAAATGTTCCCATAGGCTCTAAGGTAGCCTACATCTGGGCTTTTGTTTGCCTCCTAAACTCAGATATTTTCCAAACTCAAGCAAAATTCCCGTGTTGTGTGTCTTTTTGTCTTTTCAATGAATTATTTACGCTGTGACCTCTTCTCTAGATGCTGTTCTTAGCGTCTGACATGTTCAGCAGCTGCAGTGGAGGCAGAGCAGCGATCTGGCTGCTCTTAGCAGTTGTTGCTCTGGTTGCTCAGGATATCATGATGTCATTTGGTGCCTCTTATTAGATTAAAAAAGGAAGTTTAGTGAAGCAGCTGTGAAAGTGAAAGACCTGAGCGGTATATTTGCCACCTAAAAATACCACGCAGGTGAGCTGAACCTCACCCTGCAAGAGTAAAAATATGTTTTTTGCAGCTGGTTGTTGCAATGGGGAGACAATAATCTCTTTAACAGCAGGTACTATTTTGTGGACTATTCATATTATATAATATATAATATTATAATATTTCATGGACTATTTTCCATCTGCATTGGAGCTCTGTTTGTTTCCCTGTGGGAAGAAACAGCCTCATCAGTGGTAGAGAATACAGTAGCAAGCCTTGAGTAGTTGATTACTGTGGGTTTATGAGTTCAAGGGGTTGGCATCTTTAAGGACAATGTAGTGCCGGGATAGTGAATCTAGGTTGAAACAACCTGAATTGAACATTTCATCAACATGAATCACCACACCTGGGCTAGGTCACCTTTTGGGAAAGCAGTTTGTGTTACAGGCAGACCTGGAGATGGTTTATTATGGCTCTTCCGGTTGTATCCATTGATGTTTAAAACTGGATTTTAAAGATAGTAGTCTTCTGGTAGATGTGCGGTGGTCTTGTCATCTTCAGTGCCACATGACCTTACTGAAAGGTGTAATACAGACTATTTTCTGTGAGGTTGTTAAGTAAAGGCTCAGTGTTTAAATAGTTCAAGAACGTGTCTCGTTAAAGGCTCTGACGTTAGTAACTGAAGGGTCAGGCTCCTTGGGGTTCCTACTAAACTTGCAAAACCCCTCTTTCCATGTGAATGTAGCTACAGCACATAGGCTCTGAAAAGTGCTGTTGCTTGTGGTGGCAATCTTGTCTATATGAATGGATGAGGTAGCTGTATACTCTAAACCGCTCTCTTCCATGTAGTCAACCCTTTGTCCAACTGCTTAGTATTTCTAAAGTTGTTTTCATATCCTGGGATGTGCATTTGTGGTTCTTACCCATACTTTTTTGTGTTTATTTCTTGTAGGAGGAGGACTGCCTTTTGGATTGTGAGCCACTTGGACATGCTAATGCAGATGTACCTTGAGAGTCAGACCTGGATGACTGGGATTTAAGGTGAGTGTGCGCTGAAGAATATGCGTAGATCTGAACCACGAACTATTTTTTGTAGTCTTTTTTTTTTTTTTTTCCTGGAGTTTGTACAAAACATTTAAAGCAGAATCCATCTGTACCTCCTTGTGTATGTGTAGAAGAAATGTTATTCAATGTGAAAGTGACAAGAGGTGTTCCCCAAACTTCACATCAGCATGCACTGAGAGCCAGCAGGCAACTGGGATGGATCCCTTCTTCCAGACCTTCTGTCACTCACTCTTCCAATTGTTGCATGTTAAAATAAGTAGCCATTCTAATGGCAATTCTTTGAAATGTAACATTTTAATTAATTGCAGGTCTATAGCCTGCCCTCTAGGCTCTACAGTCTTCATTTTTCAGATTTTTGAGGATATATTTGCAACTTAGACTTAATTCAGTTATTTTGGTTCTTGCCTGTTAAGGTGCTTGAATCTCGCCCTTACCACATGTGGCCTTATGGCTCTATGTCATGTACTTTGATCTAAATAACTTTCTAGATTCTTCTGTAATGAGTGAGGTTGTCTAGTACACGTTGTCTAGCCTTACAGAGCAGGCTGCAGCTGTGTGACCTGAGCGTATAGTGTTAGACATCAAAGATCTGCTCTATGAAGGTGACCAGTAGAGCACTTTGATGCCAGCCTCATTTAGTATCCTTGTCATGCTCAGAGCTATGCTTTCGAGTCCTTCCTGCTTTGTAACACTGAGGAATTGATTCTTTTTGGAAGGCCCATGCTGTCATTGTATTTGGAAACAAATGGTGGGGTGACACAATGAGAGAATCTTTCTCCTCCACCTTCAGCTGTTGTTTCCCCCTTACTGGAGAGAAATATTTCTTCACCTGTAGCACCTACTCTTTCCTTTATAAAGGACAGCTGTTCGGGGAACTCAAAACCAATGCAGAGTATAAATGCAATGCATTTTGTTTTCAAATCACCCTGGAAGTATAACGTTGTTGGGACAAATCATTTTAAGAACATTTCAACTCCTTCTGTTATTTGAAAGCTTGAAGTACTGTTTAATCCAGCCATATCTTTCACATATACTACACTTGTTTTCCCCACAGAAAGTGGTAAAGCATTTTCCCACACAAACCAAGAACAAAAGGTACCTTTTTTATTTTATTTTTATTTTTGTGTGTGTGTGTCTATTAGGTTCTGTCACTCCCATAAAGACAACTCCCACTACTTGTGTAGTGCATGGGATTAATCTTGCTCTGAGAATTATGTAGTTTCTGTGCGTTGTGATTTCTTAGAGATGATCAGGATCTCACTATTTTGTGTCTGCAAAATAAGGGATAGAAGGTCCTTTCCTAGCTTCTGAAGGCTTGGGAGAACATGCTGTAAAGAGTGGAAATTTGAACAAAAGCTGTGGTGGTTTTTTTGTTGTTGTCATTTTTGTTTTTTTAAGATGTTAAAAACAAGTGGAGGAGTAGGGATAGTGGTCACTGTCCTCTCACACATGCTAGGCAGCTTGAAAAGTTGGAAGGAGTTGAAGTAGAAAAATGAAACTTGACCAAGATTTGAAAAAAAAAAAAATATAAAAAATTGGTTTGCATGGTCATGAAAAAATGTATTGAATCTTGACAGTCTTGAATAAAAGCATTTGTGTAAAGTGTCTTCCAGAAATGTTTAGAACGAGCATATTCACATCTGCTATTAGCTGTATGTTTTCCGAAAGTGAGCAGAAGTAGCCTGTTTAAGCAGTAATGCCAGGCTGTAGCTCACAATCTCCTACTGACCTAGAACTTTTTTTTAATCTTCTTTCTGATTTGAGAATACTTTGTCTGAACTTCTGTGATTTACTGCTGCAGAGCAGTAGTATTGGACTTCTTGCAAAAGCCAAGCATACAAGGAAGATCATCCTCTTGAGAGTGGTATGCTCTTGTACAGTAAATGCTAGTGTTTTCTTGAAATGTGCATTTGGTGACTGGAGAGTTTTCTGGCATTTTCTGACAGTTTGTATTACTCGCACTCAGTTTGCCTGAGGATGAACGTGTTAGTGTTGGGTTAGCTTGGTACCTAGTGCAGGCTGTGGGGTTCTCGCTGTTTGTTTTCTATCTTGTTGGTAAGGACTGGTCTTCAGTTATCTTCTACCTAGATCCTCTCGGGCTTTGGGATTGCACAGCTTGAACTGCAATACTCAAAACTTTGATTTTTTTTAATCCTTTTCGTTGTTGTTCGTTTGTCCAGATTGTCGTGAATTTTTAGTAAAGATGATGCCAAGTGAAAAAGTATGGGGTAGGTAGAGAGTGCAAAAGCATCTTCCATACTGCTGCATCCCTCTTCAAATGGATGACTACTGGTAAGGAAGTAAGCTATGCCACATGTCATTCCCAGAAGTTTAATGTGCATCTCTGCACATGGCTTGGATTGGTGACAAATGCCCGTAGCTATTGATTACGGTCAACGAAATAGCATCTTGGCAATTTGAGAGTTGTAAACTTTAGATGAAACCACTAGTTGATTCTGTTTAACAGCCCTTCTGAAAGCAAAAACCTTGTAGGAAGTATTTGAGGAGCAGTCTGTCCACCTAGGAAGCTGCTTCCTGATCTCCATTCACTGAAAACTTTTGCTTTTGTTTCTAGAATCTGAATTACCCCTGCCTCTTTCCAATGTTTTTGTTGCAGCCTCCTACTGAAAATATCAGAAACTTTTGGTTTTAGGAATATTTTGTTTCCCTCAAACTGCAATGGCTCAGGACTGTTGGTGTGAAGTTATGCGCAGCAAGAGAAGGTCAAGAAATCTGAGAAGTGATGATGTAATTATACTGCTTCTGCTAATTTCCTTGAATTGTGGATTCTAACTTCATTAGTGCCTTTGCAAACGTTAGCGTATGAGACTTGCAACTGATACCTTTTCTAAAAATGGAGGATGGGAGGAGAGGAAGCTCTGTTTATTTCAACAAGCACAAGCAACACTTCCAAAATACACTCGTGGCCGTATCGCGGAGTTATGAATCTTAGGTTATCTAGCGGTGACTAACGTGGCGAGATGGCAGCCTAATATGTCCATGCTTTATTTAGAAAAGGTAGTTCTTATCAAAAGATGAAGAGGGCCAGCGTTTCATTCACTGTGTGTGTTGAACCTCCAAGCACAGATACCACGTCTGTCAGCAGTTCGCACTGTGAGATACAGGCACTCGCCTCCCAAAGTCGCACTGGAAGTTCTTGAGGATTGCATTGTACAGAAAGGAACAAATGCCCTCTACCTTCTCTCCTCCCAAGTGCATGCTTTTTAGGCTGTCTTATTGTTTGATCGAAATTAACAAAGGATTGAGATGTCTTTTGATCAGATAGAGTTTCACTTGCATTGTGGCGAGTTTTTTTTTGACGCTGTATTATCTGACTGGGGTGGTGGTTCACAAATAGATCGTAGCAGCTTTCCAAATTCCTTGGGCAGAGCCTAGCTATTACATTCAAAAAACCCTTCAGATTTAAACGAAAGAAAAGAAAAAAAAGAAGACTTTCCTCACTGCAGTTTAACATGCGGAGTTGAGGTGTGCGACAGCAGCCCTTTGCTATTCTGCCTATTTAAAAATAAAATGGAAGGGTAAATCCTCCCTGGCGAACCATGAGATCCTGTTTGTCGGGTGTATATAGATGCGCTGAAGAGAAGCTGTAGGGAGTAGGCTTTGACACAAGGCACGTGGCGTTACCTCCACGGGCAGGCAGTGCCTGGCGTTGGGGATGGCTGATGCTAGCCCTCCCCGGCTGGCCACCTCCTCATCGATTCCGAGCACGGGCAATTGCTTGGCCCTGTGACAACACCACCAGCTGTAGCATGTGTCTGATAGCGAAACAATGAACTGTTTGTTCTCCCAGAAGTACAAAAAGGGGGCTGGGTTTAAAAAAAAAATCAGTAAGAATTTCCCTATGGCTGATTTTAGGCTCTCACAGCAACTTGAGTGTGCTGAATGAGTGGCTCCCGAACTGAGCCAATGGGGGTGGTCAGGCACAGGCAACACTTTTATCCCACAAGAGGGAGGAGGGGTGAATGAGCTGGAAGATATAAGCTGAAACAAAGCCATGCTGTCCTTCTGAGTCATTCGCACGCACTGGATGGGTAAGGCTTCCTGCTTTCTGGGACGCAGAAGTGGGGTCATGATTCTGACAATGGATGCTGGTAAGTCACTCGTTATTAAATCTGCCTTTGATTTTTTCTGGGAAGTCTTGCCCTTCCCTCCCATCCCCAGCTGAAAAGAAGAAGATATCTGTAAACTGGGAAGCTGAAATGTTAAATGAATGCATGCTTGCTCACTTCAGGCTTTTCAAACTGTGTTTTGTCTTGACTGTTACTCATCTTGCAAAGCAAGACCATGGTACCAAAGTTGTGTCTGTTCATGTGCACTTCTGTGTTCACCGAGACAGAACCTGTGGCCTGAAAAGGGCACAGCATCTCTTTTTTTTCCTTTTGGTAAGAGATGTGTTACTCTTTGTACAGTACAAGCCAGATCTCACACTAGCTCTAAAGAGCTAGAGGTGATTTAATATATTGGATGTGGCTTCCTCTGCTCTGCTTAGAGAAATTTTGTAATGGGGAGGAAGAGGAAGAAAATGCTGCATTTCCATGACAGTCAGTTCTGTTTTGTGAGTTTGTAGCCAAGGAAGTGTGTGTGAAAAGAGCATATGCAGTTGTGGGTTTTTTTAAATTAGCTGCAAAAGTGAAATCTTTACTGTAGTGCCCTGTGTGATAGGGAGAATGGATGCGAGCAGTAAGATGTGGAGTGGTTTGTATGAAAGAAACAAGGAATCCCAGTCCTGCTCCTTGAGAGGGGGTGTGTTCCCATGTCATAACTCACATCCTTCAAATTCCTCAGTAATAAAAGACCTAAGATTTGAAATGGTTATGGATAGGGCACGAAGCGCCAGCGCTTGTGCTCTGGCAGCGTGCTCACGACTGCTCTTTCTCTTCAGCACTTGCAGGCATGCTTGCTGCATTCTAAGAGCTCCATTGAACTTTTGTCAGCAATGGGTTCGGCTACTTTTTTCACCACTGTGCAGAAGCAGCATAATGTGACAAGTTCTACAAGCAGTGTTCAAAGTGATAAACTTATTCAGGCAGATCTTGCAGGTCTGTTTAATCTACTTGTCACATGCTCGGTTTACTCCACGCTAATGAAAAGCTCGCTGTCCCCTGTGCATCTGAATTAATTTGGTTGGGCATTTAGTAGGGCCTAAAGGGCAGCCCTCTGTGCCCAGTTCCAACTCTTTGACTTTTCTGACACTTCCAGAAAGTGGCACAGCTGGGTTCTTCATGCACAGTTACAGCTAAACACAAGCCTCTTCATTTAACCCACCCACACTTAATTGAAGTTACTTCATCATTCATCATCTGTGCAGGCAAGATGGAAACCAGCGACTCCTCCTGTGTTCAGTGTGTGTTACGTACTTTGCACAGCAGTTAAAACCCAGGTCCTTTAATTGCGGTGATAACATTTAACACAAGCTCAGAGAGGAGCAGGGTGGCAGATAGTTGACAAAGGGATACAGAATTTTCCATGATGGATTTTTTTTTGTCATTCTCATTAGATTAGCTTCCAGAGGAGCCGAATTCCAGGCCCTTCTTGAAGCAGTTTGAATACTGGGAATTAGAAATCCTCTTCTTCCTGTCTTGTGCAAGAAGAACCAATGTTTAAATACTAGATGTTATGCCCAGTATTGTAGGAGGATGCTCTGGCAATGTTCAGGGTGTCAGTGGTCACAGGAGGTATGGATTCAGGCCGTACAGCCAAGACACATCTCCCTTTGAAGTGCTGGAGTTCCTGCACTGTACTGGAGTAATTTAACTCTTTGTTTTGGAAAGAGTTAATGGGGAGACATCAATAATATGTAGTTAAAAATACTTCCTTTGTTTATGTACACTTACATGCTTGTGTGCTGTTCCTTTGCACTGCGAAGTGAACCATAAAGATAATGCTGCTCATCTGTGCTTCGCGGGATCCAAACGGGTATCCTCTTTCACAGCAGTGGCCCTGCACTAATTTCACGGCAGTCACTGTGCTCTAGTAGTCCCTGTGGTGGTTTTTGGAGATCTGTTGGCTTGTATTGGTAGCAAACGTGCGTTTTGAACATTCCCAGTTATTTAAGTATTCTGAAGTTAGGGTTTCTTTATGGGAAAATGGTTCTAAATACCAGAAAGGAAACACTGTAATATAAAAATTCATAACAGTGAGTTCTAGTGCTTCGCAGTTGTGTCTAAGTTACAGAAAAAATAAGCAAGCAATTCAGTGCCTTAATCTGGGACACGGATAGTGCTCCATGAAGTTTTATCTTCTTTTTTTTTAACCAACCTTTTAAAGCTGGGCTTACTGTTCTCAGAGCTGTTTGCTTATTTTGAATCACATGTTTGCGTTACAAGTCAGGGCTGATTTAAAAAAAAAAAAAGGCATCAAATGCTCTAGCTGTTTTAAAACTTCTGCTCCTTGAGATAATTGCAAGAATACTTACTCATTTGTTTCAGTTTTTATTAAACACGTTTTATTCTGCTGCATTTGTCTGTGCAGCGTTTAATTTCTTGCAGGAGCAGGACTTGAAAAGTCGTGGACCGGAGGGGGGAATAAAAAGTAAAGCTGGAAGGTAGAGTTGACAATCTAATTGGATTGGAAGCAGCTACAGGCTGGGACTGTTGCAAACAGCTGATTTGATCCTTCTGAGTTTCAAGAGCTATTTATGGTAGATTAGCTGTATCAAAGCTCTACTGTTCCAACCATAAAAGGTTGGTCCTATGTGAAGTTGCCACACTGCATTTGGCTTAGTCCTCTGAGCTTGGAGAGCCTATAGCTTTTTCTGTGGATAAATCCAGGGATGGATGGAAGTACTAAAGGCAGATCGAGGAGTAACGTTGTTGAGGACTTCAGATCGCAGCGAACTCTTAAAAGGAGATTTTCCCTAATAAATTTTTTGCTCTAATGTCTGGAATCAGCCCTTGGAATATAGCTCCTGCATATTTGCTGCATTTGGTGAACGCATGCTTTTAGGAAAGCGCTGTTCTAAATTTATCTGACTTATCTGAATCATCTTGACTGCACATGCACTTGCCAGCCTTGTGTGTTGATATTTGGTAACTTTGTGAAGTCACTTTTCTGTTTTCTTAGCGGTGAGTGTTAAGTCCTTTGGGAAGGAGCCTTAGCTGAAGTAAGAAACTTCTCTAAAACAAGAATTATGAAAATTTTGGCTAAAGAGCGCTTCAGGAGTTATTTCTAACCATTTTGAGAAGACTTTGCCCCCTCCTGCTACATCTGTACCTTCAATTTCTCTTCCTTTGTGTAAAGGCAGACAAGTGGATTTTTTTCAGGATTCAGCAGTAAGTAGCATGTCCTTCGGAGAGCGCGCACGCAGTCGTTGGAGCCAGTTGTTTGAGAATATTTGAGGCTCTGTCAGGTTGAAATGTGAGTGGGTTTATTCCAGCCTGTGCATGCCAGTCATTCAGCCTTCCTTAAGGCATTTTGTGTTTTTATTCTTGTGGTTTTGCGTAGAGGATGAGTTCATTCTGCTATGAATGGAAGGTGCTGTTGCTGGTTGGTTTGTGTGTAAGGTGACTCTTTTCTTTTTTAGTTTTAATACGTTAACCTTAGCCACAGCACTACAGGCAGCTATAAGAACACCCATAAAAACAAAATTTTTCAGTAGTGATTTTCTCCTGTTTAACAAGTACTATAAACATATGTGAATACTGTTACATGAGAGAACTCTGTTACAGTTTGACTCTTGGGGTGTTCTGAAGAAAGCTTCCTCCAACTTTATATTTTCTTATTTTTAAACGTGACCGGGACACAACAGGTGAAAGTCACTGGCACTGCTTTACCGTCCGCTTCTGCAGCAGGATCAGCTGCTAAAAGGGGGGAGCACGGTGAGGGACGGGGGGGAAAGAGGAGGCTTCTTGCTTCAAGGGTGTTCCAGATGTTGTGTTTTAATCTCCAGAAATGCAAGTAGAGTGTCCTTGCCAATAAGTTTGCTGTTTTAAAAATAGCTCTACTCATTGTCTCTATTCCCCTTTCAGGAGCTAGCAATGTAAGGCCATCATCCATTTTCTTTGGATTGCAAATCTGTATTTGTATCTGTCTGACAAATGGCTCTAGAATTTTTGTTCGGAATTCTGTGTTCTTTATTCTGCATTTTAGTGTAAGGAGTGTTTATTGAAAAAATAGATATATATTTTTAATCTTCCTCAAGTGAACCTTGGCAGACACCCATTTTAATACTTATTTCTATTTGTAGATTTTATAGGAGATCAAATCCTTCAAGCAGGGGGTGGGGGAAGCCTGCAGGATCTCAGTATTCTCCTTCAGGTTATCTGTTAATTTTTGTCTGGAATAACAGACCTGAACTTCGATTTGCTCCTGACTTAAAATATTTTTATATTGCTTCCAGTAAAATTAGTATTTTTACTAGCCATCCTTTTTTGTATGATCAGATTTTTTTCTTTGCTGCTTGCACTTTGAAAGCAAGTTGACATAAATTCCTCCAACATTTTGGCCTGTCTGTGTTGTGCTCCTATGAGCCTGTTAGAAGAGGTCAGTGCCTTAAAGGCCTTGAAACAGACCACAAAGACATCAGATACCAGAAGTTGGCTACCCCTGGGTCTGCACAAGAGCAGGAGTCCTTAACTTGGGTTTCAGGCTGAAATGCACAACGGGTGTAATGCAGCAAACATTTTGATTGATGAGAGGTACTAATATCAGCTTCTCTTTGTGCAGCAGATGCTTAAATATTTGGAACAGGTACACATTCTTCCTTGGTATCTCGGGGGGATTAGTTAGTCAATTTAAGCATTAATTCTACCTCTTCTAATGCAGTTTTGTCTTGACTGCATTGCTAAATGACATTCTTGGGAGAAGTTTTCAGTGTGAGGGAGATTTTCAGATCTCTAGGAGCTTTATTCAGAACGAATACAGCTTTATATTTGGTATTTCTTTCCCAAATTCCGTATATTTGTTAGTGTTAATGGAATAAAGGTAGTGGGGAGCAGGCAAGGAGTTTTAATCTGGGTATTGCGTCTTTGCTTTTTATATGGAGAAGACAGATTACAGCATAAATTTAATTGTACGTAGAGCCCCAGAGAGGGTAAGGAATAATGAAATTGCAGACTACACATTTCTCCTTCACAGTGAGTCAAGGCAGACTCAGAGGGGGTGGTGTTGAGCCATTTGTGACCGAGACATTTTCAGGCAGAGGCTGTAGGTGTCTTTTGCCAGTTTGCTGTGTGGAAAGGGTATGTGTGTTATAATGCATGCGTCATAATGCATTATGAGCTGAGGTTTCTGTCTTGTTTAGATTTATGTTGATGAAGTGGTTTGAAAGCTTTTTACAGTCTTAGTACACTTGTTTAAGCAAACTGTTCGCCACAGCGTGTAGAATTTATTTGTTTTCTTGTTTGTTTAAATGCAACATTGTCATTTTCCATGCTTGGAACGGATTCACAAGACAGGCTCTTATCTATGAAGCCTTTCATATAATGAATATAACCAAAAATTGCACAAGCACGTTTAGTTTAAATTGCCACTGCTGGAGTGCGTTTTTGCTCTCCAAGTTGTTGGCTCTTACGCATGGCAATCTCCTTACAACTTTAAAGAGGCAAAAATCTCTGGAATAGTTTGCAGGAACAGGGTGGCTGAGATTGTTGACTTTCCAGAGGCATCGCTGTGCCTGCTCTGTTTTCTTGCACAAGACACAGGCTTCTTTTTCTCCATTTGGAAGCCTCCGTTTGACATAATGGAAGGGAATAGTATGCTCTTAAGAGAAGCAGTAGGCAAAGTTCTCTTCCCTTATGAATTCCCTGGTTTTGCTACTTTCCCAGCTAGGCAGTTTAGAGTTAACCGATGCATTGGAAGGTCTCTGGTTTTTAATGAGCAAAGCATGTCCTAGTTGGAATCTGCCTTAAGCAGATAAGAATGCATTGGGTAAGTGGTGATAAAAATGCTTCTGATGTCACTTGCTCACATGGTGTTATGTTCAAGGGAGCCTTTCAGCAGAGAGGGTAGAACAATTATGCATTAAGTATTTGCTGATTTCTCTGGATGTAGTTGATGAAATGGTCCCTGTTTGCTGTAATGATGCCAGTTTACAGAGTTTAAAAAATAAAATTTAAAAAAAAAAAAAGTAAAATCAGACTTCAAATAACCAGATAAAATTAACTCGGATTTCCAGGGTTGTGTCTCTTCAGGTAAACAACAAACGTCACGATGAACTTGGACATAAAGCATCATGTGTATTAATAACTAAGGCCCTGTATTTTTCTAAACAAACAACAACAAACACACAAAAAAGCATGTCAGGCTACATCAGACCATTAGGCAGATATGTAATTTCCCCACAGAACTGAGCTTGCGTGCCAAAGCCATGTGCGAAGGGAATACTGCTTCCGTGGAGTTAATGGCTGCCAAGTGTGTTCCTCGGGGCTTATACCTGTAAAAATGTTGGCAGTCAGCAAAGACCTTCAGGATTTCATTCTTCCTCCGTCATATCGGTGTTAGATTTGGTCAAAATTGCTGTATATTCCCCAGCATAAAACAAAGCTAGCACTGTCTCCTGAGAGCTTGCTGGGCAAGAAGGGAGGAGTGTGCAATCAAAACGACTGCACAAAATGGTCTAGGATGTACTCAGGTGGTATGTGCTTTACATGTGACTTTTTCAGTCTTGCTGTTTCTGAAAAGAAATGGAACTAAGCCTCTGAGACAGCTAGAATAACTCTGCTATAAAGGTAATTGCCCCAGCTGCTTATATGAGAGAGACAAAAGGACAGTATTTCAATGTCATCTTCCACTAAGTACCAACTGGAAACAAGATGAGGTCTTGCTGGAAGCAGTTTCTCAGTCCTCTATTGGCACTCCATTGGTAACCAGGAGTTAGTAATGGTAATCCTGCAGCCACAAGGTTCCAGCTTCACTGGATTTCACTTTTTTCTCCTATTCTTTGTGAATACAACTAGCTATTTTTAATTTTTATTTTCAAAGGTTTTAAGGTTGCATACCACTGAAGCGTGCAGGTAAGAAACTGAAGAAACTGTGCAGTGAACAAGGACAGTCAAAAGTGTAAGGAAATATCCAAATGTTATGTTGTTTTCAGTGGGAACTTGAGCCCTGTGGAAAATTGCTGAATTGCAACAATGAGATAGGAAGGGTCCTCTCGGCAAGCAAACATGAATAGCTGGAGGTTGTGTTTCAATTTCAATATTGTCAAAATGCATTTGTCAGTTTATATGTGCAAGTAGTGGAGATACTGATGTTTTGACAATTAGTGTGTTAGTCTCTGGGCTGGGGTGAGTCCTGCTACTCAGCCATTTAAAACTGAACTGAGCAGTTACAGAAAATGTTTCTGTACCTCTGCAGAGCTTCAAGAACATTGTACTTTCAGTAATCCTTAACCAATTGTATTGAGAATGAATAAACCCATTAATAGCTTTTTCTTGTCAATTTTGCTTATATAGCAATCATCTAGAATAGTGCTTCAGCTGGTTGCACTTATTTTGTAATAGAAGCAGTAGTGAATGACAACACTCCTAGGAGATATGTATTCTATTCGCAAAAATTTGCTGTGTGGACAACTTTTGGTATTTTTTTCCTTGCTGAAGTTTCTAGGAAGCAGTAGGGTCTTTGGCTTGTTTCCTTCAGAGCAAGAATGACTAACTGAACTAACCACATGTACTTATGTAGGCAATTTAATTTTTTGAAATGATATGTAAGTCTATCACCGACATCTCCTCGAGATTTTTGGGGGGTGTGGATCAGGCAGCCTTAGGGGTACATATGTATGGAAAAGGCATGTCTGTAAAGGGGTAAATAGACTGATGTTAATGTATTGATGCTTTCAGCAGATGCAAGTTGATGCAGTGAAGAGCCAGGCAGGCTAACAGTTCTGGTGCCAACTAAGGTAGAGGAGGATCAAAGGTGGGAATCTATGCCAAGTCTTCATCTCGCTACCTCCTGCCCTGTGCATTTGAAGCGACCTGTCCAGCCGAAGATCTCACAGACATGGAGCAAGATATTAGATCTGTGGAGCACTGTGTTAGGTTAGGTTCTTTGAAGCAGCAGTAAAGAATTGCTTGTCTCAAAGTATCTCAGAGCTCAACAGAAGAGCTTTGGTCATAAACTTATGTGTGGCATGCTGAGTGCCAGGTAAGAAAGAGAAGTGTTCAGCTAAGAGGAGCTCTGGTAACTTGAATAGTTGTGAATTTTAGAGAACTCCCATACGCGCAAGCCATTGTCATTTCTCTTCTGACCAGAGGCTGGAAGTCTTTGCTGATCAGTCATCAGATGAAGTCACAACTCTTAACATGTAAGGGTTCCCTTTAGGTGGGCACAGGAAAAAAAAAATGATCTGTCCTGGCACTTACTCAAAGCCATAAGGTATTTCCGGTGTTAATCATGTACTGGGATATTAGGATTGTATACATATATACATATAAGTATATGCTGGATATAATGATTTGTAATGGCTGAGTCAAAGGAGAAAATATGACATGAGGTTGCTCAGCACACTTCAGTCCAACGTTTTGTTCTCTGAGCTAGTAATGTGTCGAACATTAACTAGGAGGATTTATAGCAATTGCTAATTGCAGAAAAACAAAATCATCAGTAAGACTTCCTGTGTTTGTCATAGCTGCCCAGCTTGAGACAAGGGAGCTCAAGAGTTGCCATGCAGTTCCTGTGCTTGTAGACTGCTGTTCAGGACTGTCACTTGAAGTAGGAGTGCAGGTTTCTGGCTGGAAAGTTTGAAATTCAGGTCTCTCCATTTCTTGTAGAAATGCCTAGACAGTTCAAACACCATTTGGTGAGGCCAGCAACATTCTTTCCTACTGTCAGCTGCATTAGTAAAAGCAATGAGTAAAAGCCCAGCTATGTTAGGTATACCCAAGCACACCTACTGGGTCATGTCCTTGCAAATGTTAAAGGCTAGGCTTACCAAGGTTGTTTTCTGACTCCTTTAGGCAGCTGAAGGCTTGGACTTACAGATGAGAACAGTGAAAGTGACAACCCTGATTTAAAACACTGCTTTAGGAAGCCCTCCAGGCCATTGTCATCCCCCAGCTTGCTCCTGACCCATTCTCTCCACCTGCCGCAGTTTGCCCCCTGGCCACACAGGTCAGGGAACTGCTGTCTGAAGGCTTTTTATTCTCTTCTCTCTAGCCCTATGGGTTCCCCAGCCCTGCTCACCATGGCTCTGCCAGTGCCTGTGCTGAGTTATGTGGGGGTGAGAAAAGAGGTGTTCCATGTGGAAGTGAGAGTGAAGGACAAGCGAGTAGGCAACATCGCTTAGGCTGGAAGGCAGGAGCAGGGACAAAAACCGTGGGCTCTGTGAGTTGTGAGATGCCTCAGTGACTTGCATTGCTTTCACATCAGGTGAAATGTCAGCACTAAACGTGTACAGCTCAGGCACTATTATACTGTGTTCTTGACAGCCTCAGTCTGCTGAATTCAGAGGCCTAAACAGACCACGGTAAGGCAGATAGGACAACACGTTATGTCTTATGCCAAAGAGAACTTCTCTCTTAATCTAAGACACAGTGTTGATTCTTGAGCCAAGCCTACTGCTGTTTCTCCTAGCCCAGTGCTCAAATTGCCCTGTTATCTGCTTGCCTCTGCTCCGTGCATCTGAAAGAGCATCGTGGAGACTTAGGTCTGAACAGCCTTCTACTTGAAATTAGTCAGTTCTGCACCTTTCATTTGAGATTTAAATAAACTTCTGTCTTGAATTACAGAGGCTTAGATGCTGCCTGTGCTGATTTCTTCGGACTTAAGTAAAAAGAGGTGTAAAAGTAAAACTAGGACATAATTTTGAAGTGCAGATACCAAAGACTTCTATTTGATATCTCAGAAACTTCACAACTTGATTGAAGCCAGCATAGAAATTGCTAGTTTCTTACTGAAATATTGAATGGATGAGTATTTCCAAGTTAAACCCAGGGCCAGTAATTGAGTAGACTTTTATGAGTGACTTGCAATTGCCCATGATGATGTGAGACTGTATGCAGACAGTGAAATATCATGACAGCACGATTCTGTGGAAGTAATTGTCAGGAAAGAAAGTGACTCTATGCACATTCCTCTCAGCAGACACATAAGATAAAGCGAGGACTATTAGGCTTGGTTGCCCTGGCTTGTCTTCCTGGCTTAGCAAGCAGCCTGTCACTGCAGGCCGCTTGGTCCCTCTGCAAGATTTCAAGGAGACAGAGGCACAGAGAGGCATGAAAGCAGGGGTTGAGACAGATCAAGGGTTAGAGACCAGGCTTTGAGACTGAAACCTAGGGCTGGTTTCAAGGAAAACCAAGGGAATTTATTAGGTAAGTTCTCCCATGCTTTTGTTTTCATTGTCTTGATTGGATAAATGGACTAGTTTAAACAGGATCTTTGGGTCACCTCTCTGCTGGGAACAGACAGGGTTGATATGCTGGGATAATAGTCTGAGATTTAATCTGGGTGTTGCGTCATGGGATTACACCCTAGGAGGTGTAAATGGCTGGTGCTTGACATGACTTCACTCACATGTCGTGCACCCTGACAATGTTCAGTACCTCAGAATATTTTGATCTTTATTCATCTTTTATTCAGTGGCTGTGAAACGCAACCTGACTGCAGGACGTACTGGGTAGCTCGAGTTTAAGTCGGCTCCAGATTGATTAACACTTCCAAATTGCTCTTCTTTTGCAGCACGTGGTAATTACTTGAATTACAAAGTAGTCTTCTGGCGTTTGCATTGCTTCAGCAGAACTAGGTTTTTGTGTTGAACGCCACTTCCCATTAGCAGGGGAGCAAAATTTAAGAGTGGCCCTTGCACATTACAAGACTGGTAGGCTGAAACCTAAACGTGCAGGGTGATGGAGCTGAGCTGCATCCTTCTGCCCACCAAGTGATGCTCTGGGGTATCACGCTGGGCAGACAGGTGAAACTTCCCGAGGCAGAGGAGCCATTCTGTAAGTTCACGGGGGTTAAGTAGAGTACAGTAAAAAACAATGGAGTTGGTAGTACTGTTCCCGTGGGCATCAAGCTGTACTCCTTGTGGGTGGTCTAGCAAGGCAGTTGAGCTGTAAAGTTAGGAAATATTTACATAACGCAGGACCCTGACCCTGGCCAATGTGGCTCTATATCCTACGAGAGCACTGGATGCCAAAAAAACCTGGGCATTCAGCTTTACCGAGCCTATTGTTCTTTTCCATGTAGCTAAAAGTCCTTCCTACAACCACCTGCCAAGTGCTGTGGCTGTTTAGCTCTAAAGGTTGCTGGCTACCCAAACATAGTTTTGTTACAGGCTGGGGATTTAGCTTGCAAGTCCATAAAAATAAATAAATGGGTGGTGGTGGTGTAGTTTTGCAGCACAGATTTGTTTGTTTTTTCCCCCCCTCCAATTGGAGCTCTTAGAAAAGCAAAAATCTAGCTTTTAGCTCAGGGATTCTTGAAGTAATTTATTTTAACCTTCTGTTGTTGTTTTAATAAAAGCATTCTCTTTCTCAAGGAGATTGCTTAGAAAGGAAAGGTTCCCCTTCCCCCTCCACCACAAAGAATCTATCCCTTTTGGGGCAAACAGGCTGCTTGTGACCGACAATAGGGTTTTGTGTTCTGAAGACATAGCATAAATTATTCCCTACCCTCCCCAAAGAGGTCTGGGAGAGAAAAAAACGAGGCCAAATAGCCTGGTTTCTCCACAGAAGGAAAACAAAAATAGCGTAGTTTAACCACAGTGATGGTGTGCCTGCTGTAGTCTGACCAGTGTCAGGGACTGTCTGTAGTACCAGAGTTTTTCTCTAGATTTTGGTAAGAATTTACAGTTTTATCCCAATTCCCAAAGCTGTGGCCTGGGACCTAAAGGAAGCATTGACTGAAAAAAAGCTCAAGTGATGCTCTGTAAAGCATTTTATTTGTGGTACTTCACACTTTAAGGACTGGCCAATAGGCCATTGTATCAGTCACAATTATAGCCTTTCCCTTTTTAAAACAGGATCACGATTACATCCCTCAAGACTTCTGACCTTTCTTCCTGACTGCCTTTGAGTTGCTGGTCTCTAATTTCCCCTTCCTTACCCTCCAGGGATTAAATCCTTTTTTTATTACTTGTTATTCTTTATCTGTGTTTCTGTCCCCCTCTTCCCCTGCTAACTTTGAATAGTCTGCAGGTTCTGTTTTAAATGTAATCATTTGCCAGACAGTACTACTGGAAACGACTCCTTGAAGTTGAGATCTTCCCTTTGCTTTTTAAATATTTGGAGCAGAAACTCAAACAAAGCAGAAACTTTGAATGCTTGTTTACGGCAGATCAAAACTCTTTGCGTGTTTGTTCTGTAGTGGTGATGGTGAGGGGAAAATCACATAGTTGCATAAATTGTTCTACGGTAAGGCTTGATGATGCCTTCAGAAAGGTCTATTGAAATTCGTTCTGTTAGGAAATGACAAAAGTAGTTCTGAGACTTCTTGAGCTTCTGCTTTGCTGACAAAGGAGGAGCCCGGTCAGGGAAGAGATGAGAGAAATGGCACGTACTATTTGGCTTTCTAGTTTTGCTTACCAGCTTGCATGAATATTAGGAGGAAGCTTCTGAATAACTGAGTAAAAATACACCTGGCTTAATACATTTAATATGGCCTTAAATCCACATGCCTTTACAAACTGTGCTCTAAACATTTGTCGCACAATTCAATTCATAAGAGCTTTTGATTTACTTGTACTGTGAACTTCCATTGAGCTCCTTTTTTAGAATAAGGAGATGCGTTAACATCTGAGGAAGGTTGGGTCACCACGCATGTGTGAAACACAATAATGCCCAAGCCAATGGTTTCAAGCACTGTCACGGTTCAGGGGGTGATGTGAGGGGGGGACGCAACTGTCAAGCAAATTACATATTTCAGTACAGAAGAAGTGTTTATGCCTCTTGGTAATGGAATAATGTGTCACAAACTTTATATAGCTGTTGCAGTGTGCCAGTGTCGTCCGACCTGCAGCATTTGCTGAAGCAAGCTGACTGCAGGAAATAGTTGTCTGTACAAAACTCATAAACCCCTTGTGGTTTGGGCTTTGGGAATACGAGACTGCTTTCTTACATGGTGGCAGACTTTGAAGGGCTGGTTGTTGCATGCCTGGCGTCTAATTCCTGCGCCATGTGGGAGGAGAGAAACGGGAGGAGATAAGGGAGAAAGAGGTTTTAAAGGCTAGAACCAACGAGGCCTGTGAAGAAGCACCCTGTCCGGCGGGGGGATTAATAGGCATCCTTAGAAGTAGCACTCAGATGTCTGCTGTGCCTATTAATCTCTCCAAAATGACCTAGGTGGCTGGACCAACTGCAGGCTTGATACACTTTCTGTCAGCATAAAATTGGTTTGTAATAAATATGCTGAGGAAGCAGCAGGAATAATGGAACCTATTTGGGAACTGACGTGCCATTGGGTTTTCATAAATCCCTGGAAGTGTAACGCTGGCAAATGAATATTCATAAACCAGGCTATTAAAACTTTAAGAGAACCTTGAGGGGGTGATGATGTCAGACTGCGGAGTTAATTATAGAGATGGTAAAGTTCTTGGCTAACTAGGCTGAGCATACGCTCACAATAGTTTTTACACAATACGGCAATCAGAGGGAGCTACAGTATTGGATGTAGGCTCTGAATCTCTTGATATATTCCCTGAGCTAAAAGTCTAGTGGTTAGAGGAGGAGAAGTATTTACATCTCGCTACTGTGTAAATAAATTGGCTTCAAGTAGTTGAGTAGCTGATTGTGTCTTTTGTGATTATTTTTGTTACCGAGTTGTTCACGATTTCTGGCTTGCTTGCCATAAAGTACCCTGCTGGGTTGGGAAGCTTGTGGTGGCTCTCAAAAATTGCCAGTTGTCGGTAGATGTGATGTTTTATCTGTGTCATTCACTAGACTTGTTATGGGGGACACCAATACCACAGTAACTGTACTCACACCTGGTAGTGATCAGTTTTAATGATTGTTGCTTTCTTTTAAGAGACTATGCCTCTTGAAAGAGCTATGAAAAATATAATTTCTGTTTTGTAGGACAGAAGTAGTTTATAATGCTCTTAGAATTGCTGAGGGTTGGAGAGACCTCCAGAGGTCACGGTTCTGGTCTCATTTGGCAGAAACAAATTTAAAAAATCTCTAGTTTTTGCTGGTGGTCACTGTATTCTTAATTTTCCGTGGTATTGATTGAAACTTTAGAACTGCCAAAGCAAATCCCTCATATGTGATTCTGTTGTGGTATGATGGGCAAAAATGATGAACTATTTGGAATCAAGGTAGTCAAGTCCTAAATTTTAGGACCTTACTGAATTAATGTTACTTATAATGTAACTAATGATGTTCCACTTTAAAAAAAAAAAAAAAAAAAAAAAAAGCAGCAACAACAACAAAAAAAACCCCACACATTTCCTTCCGTAAATAGAGAGCGTGCTAGAAAAGAACATGCTATTGTGTTTCCTGAATCAAGATCTGTAACATAGGACCCTTTTAACGGCACAACTGGTAGGAGGAAGAGGAATAAAAATAATACTTGGATTTTTTTTTTTTTTTGGTATGTGGTGTAAAGCTAAAATCTAAACCAAACTAAACTAGTCATTTGTTTGGGTGAAGGAATTAAATGAAACAGCTGATTATCCCCCGTCTTCTGCCAGAGCAAGGAACAGCAAACGCTGTAAGCATAGATGGAGCAGTTCGTGAATACCAGCAAAAAGTCTGAAAACAACTGCGAATCTCAAAACATGCTGAGTAGGATTCTGAAGGTTTGGGAGGACTTCAGAAAGAGTTCTGACTTGTTAGGAAGTTGAAATCTTACTTTGAAAGAGGCAACTTTCAGCTGTGAGTAAGTGGTAGAGATGCTGTATAGCCATAAAGTTGCAAGAAGCCCTGAAGTTTGACATACCAGAAATAATGCTTGTAAGAGCTCTCACAAGCTGGGGGAGGGCAGCAGGAAATCGCTAGTGTCCAGTGAGACTTGCTTCAATTTTGAGAAAAGGAAGATCACTTCTTACCTCAGCCTTCAGCAGCCCTTGTTGTAGGGTGACTAAAGAGGCAATGTCAGCTTTTGGGTGTAAAGTTGGGCTGCCTTTTTACAGTTGCCTTCAGAGGAAGAGGAAAATATGTTTGTCATGTATATAATGTCACAGTTTGCATCACTAAGTACGAAGTCTTCCGTGCTTATTCCTCGGCCTTGGATCCCCTCTTACGAGGTGACTCGCTGCAGACTCCGTCTCTCCCCTACCCTTCTGCTCTCTCCCTTCCTGCTCTAGGCTCACCAAAGACACTAGCTGTGTGGCCTCCCTATTGGAGATCAGTTGGGTAAAATAAAAAATACACGTTTGGAAGATGTGTTTGATGACGGAAAACAAACTTCAGCTGTTCTGGACAAGAGCCTTTGGACTGTAGCTTGCAGGCAGGCAAAATTGTGTCGATTGCATCTGTGCAGGAGACAGCAAGGCTGCTTGTCAGGGAGGAAGGACTGAACAGATGCTGAGCCTCCATCACTAGTCTGTCCCCTGGGAAGAAAATCCACTTTGTTTGAAGTCCAGGTTTCTCCTTAGCAAATTAAGTTTTTTATTAGTTATTTCCCCTCCTTTCTCCTACAGCCTCATTATTATGTTGCTGTTGTATTTGGCTTTCTTGTCTGAATTGTTTGGACTTCTCAGATGGGGAATTGGCATTTTTAGGTAGATGCAGAGCAGGTTTGGCTCAAGAGGTTCTGTGGGTGCCCTCCCAAGGTGAGCAGTATCCACAGGCATAGCGACTGATGTAATCAAACCTGCTGTCCATCAAAGGATGGATGCAGGTGGGATATTTCTTAGGACATTTTGTGTCTGCCATGGCAGCCAGGTGTTTCTGTGAACGGCGTGGTCTGGAAAGGTTGGAAGTGAGCGGCCGGCTTGGTGGTGATGGTGCACCCAGTGCAAGTGCTGGAGGTATCTGCAGTGACTGGATAGCAACGTGAAAGTGAACATTTTTTCCTTACCTCAACAACGCTGAGCCAGTGCTCCCGGAGGAGCACAGGGGATAATCCAAGCTAAAGACTGTACAGAACGTGAACTTCAGCTTCTGGAACAAATATTCTTTTTCTGAGGAAGATGAAAGTGCCTTTAAATAGATACCTTTGATTTCTATTTTGCTTCAGTGCCTTTTTTTAAGGTTCTTTTATATGACCTTGGCAAGATCTGAGATGAAGGAGATTGGGGGTGAGGGTGCCTGGATGGGACTTAATCATGTCTTTTTCAATAAAATAAAACTTGCTGAAGATATGATAACTCTCCTAACTGAGAGCATTCCTTGGTGTGAGAGAAAGCAGAGTGAAGAAAGGAAATGCAAACAGATCTCATGTGGCCTGTGAGGTAGGGTGAGCATCCGAGGTGAGCAACTTAAAATTCATAGGGTCTCCTGCTCTCCTCTGGTTTCCTCTGCTGCTTATGTTTCTGAGGCTCTTGGAAGATGGGACTATAAGGAATATGGCTGGCCTTCAGTCTTAGTTCTGTTTATTTTTGTCAAAGTGGGCTGGTCAGGAGGTGTGTAAAAATAGTATCTCTTCCCTGTCTGTGGGAAGACGGGGATGTGATCCCAAGCGGTCATCGTGTAGGTATTACAGTGAGCCCATGAGCACTAATGCCAACGTTTGAGGTGATTCCTGCATTTTGGTACATCTATGGTGCCCAGTTTGAGGCTTTATTCCCAGTCATTTGGCAGCATTTCAGTTAGCTGTTTGTCCCTATCCCATTCATAACCAGTGCTGCTTGTGTGTTACGTGTGGCTGCATAATCTGGATCCAGCCCCTGCTCTCAAGCAAATACATTGCAGTGCTGAAGATAGCACTACGATACAGGCAACAAGTATCCTAAGGAGTTACAGCTGGGTGAACTTGAAGCTTTATAGGATTTCTGTGGTGCTCTTGTCTCTGCCTAAAAGCGGAGAGTAGATTTCTCCTCTTCCCTTTAATGATTAATAAGCGATTACAAAGGGGTTTTGTTTGATTGCTTTGTCAGACTAAATCCCGCATTTGGTTTTTTGTCCAGGGTTGTTTAGAGGAGCATATGGCTGTATCGATGGTGCAGGGCTGCCCCTCGTTTTGCCAAGTTGTTATTTTGCATGTGGCTGGGCACCGTGTATGAAAAAGCCCTGCCCTGCCTGCTCGTGCATTGTTCCCAAATAAAGGCATGTCTGCACTGGGAGCTGAGCCTCCAGCTGCCGGACCTCGGGGAAAAAAAAGGACCTTTACCCACGGACTGAAAAGAGGTGATTTATCTGCAACAAACTGTGCCTTCCCCAACTCTCTTCTCTTTCTCAAATTAGATAAAAAAAAAGTTGTTTTTAAACTTAAATAGTGCAAGCTGGTTATATGTTCATGCTCTGTAGCAAATAGTTTAAGCACCTAACCATCAGCCCTGACGTCACCTCAAGCTTACTGAAATGTCCAAACAATCAAAAAAAAAAAAAAAAAAAAAAAAAGAGCAGTTTAGATCGGAAATGTTTGTGTTCCTGAAAGGTATTTAGTAAGTGAGTTTTTCCTTGTATATAAACTCTCATCTGCATGATAAGTGGGAAGTTGAACAGGTACCTTTACAAGACAAGGCAGTAGTTTGGGAGGCTTTTTTTTTTTCTTTTTCTTTCTATGCCAGAAGTGCTTTTAATCAGGGTTTAATTCCAAGTTGAAGTGGCATAATAACGTTTTTGCTGTATGTTCTAAGGGCATAGCTAACATAAGGTTGTTAGGAAGAGGTAATTTATTAGACCAGCTGGTATAGGGGGGGAAAAAATGAGACAAGCTTTCAGGCACACCAGCACTTCGTCGCGTCTGAAATAGAAACAGAAGATTTCAAGGTTAAACAGAAGTTACAAAAAACTGCTCCATTTAATGAGATATGGGTTGAACTGTCAAAGAGGAGCTTGCTGGTATGGTATTCCTTCGGTGGGGTGGGGAAGGTAATTGATTTACTGGAGAAAAAAAGAAGGAGTTTATGGTCTGGAGAGGCTATAAACCTACTACCTGGTGAGCACACGGCTTTTCTTCGTGTCTAGGGGAGTTAGGAAAGTTCAGTTCTTTGTCGTCTCTTTGGAAGGTTTTATTTTTATTAGTTTTGTTTTGTTTTTGAGAGTTGAGATTGCAAGATCAGATTCATTTTTAGATAAATAGTCGGGTTTATTTAAAGGAACTTTATCAGGCAAATGTAGTTTCAAGCCTTCTTTGTCAACAGGTTTCCATTATTAGCCTACCATTATTAAAGTACGAGGTTACCTAGTGGTCAATTGTTGTAAAGTTAATAGCAAAATGGAAAAAAAAAAATACTGTTTGTTTGTTTATTTATTTATTTATTAAAGACCAAAGTACTTGCTTCCAAAATCAGATCAAATCTATTCTAACAGAACCTCTGAATGTTAGTGGGTTGTTTGTTCCTTTTAACCTATAATTTTCCTCAATAGGAACAAAATTCAGAGTTGAAATGCTAAGAAACAATTTCAAGGCTTTGCAAAATGACAGATTCTTTGCTTGCTCTAATGGAGCTGACAACATGTTTTTTTAGGCTTTGAATTAGGATGTTTTATCAAGGTGGTTATTTCAATACATGTCTGGCAATGCACTGTCAATGTATATTAGGCTGTACGCTGTGGAGGAGAGCAGAGGAAAACTATTCAGTGCTCTTTCTGAAGCTTTTCACTTTTTTTCTGTAGTGCTGTACCCTAAAATGATTGTTATAGTTTAAGCAGCGTCAGATTAAACATGTTAAAGGAGCAGTCATTATCTTCTGACTTTTTAGTTCATTTTAATGGGCTGTCTGTACAAATGCCCTCTAAGTTAACCCTTGTATATGTTAACAGTTGCTTTTAAAGTTATGATATCTGGCTTCATCATGCAAACCTGACTTTGCATCTCAGTTATAAGGTTCAAAACGATTGATGCCATTTGAGTGGTCCGGAAAGCAGCCTGTTCTCTTTCCTGAGTCCCACTGCTGCGTGCTAAGAGGGCAGAGCTGTTTGCTCAGCTGTGTCCTGTCAGTACTGCAGGGGCTGCAGAGGTAACCCTTGCGTTTAACCCGAGCTCTGGGTAGGTGGAGGAGGTCGGAAAGGCTTAATCTAATTTAGATAAATTGTGTGCCAGGAAAGGGGTGTAGTTGTGCTAGCATTTGTCTTGCTCTGCTGGAAGCCAGCTTCCTCCAACCTGGTGACCCAACAGTGGAAAAAAAAAAAGTGTCATGTATTGGGAGCAGCTTGACATGTATCGGATACATCAGATACATCATCCTCTGTGATCCTTGATGTTGTAGGGTAAGGCACATCTGTGTCTCAGCTTCCTTGAAGGCAGTTCTTCAGAAACTCCCCATATTGAGGTATGCTTAAATATCCTTTTCGCGTGGCACTTCAGTCATGGTGGCTAGAATTGGAGCCGGCATTTTTGTGTTTTGCTCTCAAATTCCTTTAAGACTAGTAACTACTTGTAAATCCCTTCTACCACTGCCTACTTTTGTAACCTGGCTTATGGATCTCAGGAGATTTCCTGAAAACCTAAACTGAACACCAAGCTACCCTGCAACTGGTCTCGAGGCATTAGATAGCTTGAGTATGGCCTCTGTATAACAAACACACGGAGAAACTAATATTAAAAGCTTACACTAATATGTCATTTTAAAATTTGACCAAAAATAAGTAGCAGCACTACACATTCAAATAATTATTGATATGGAACAAGTTACAGGAAAAACTGTCATCTAGTTGGAGCTTACTGGAGAGTGGCGGCTTGGTTTTAACAAAGGTAAGGGCTTTGTCCGCGTGCTGGTCGCGCATCACCGAAGTGGCTTTCCTTTATGGCAAACGTAGGCAGCATGCTCTGTAAAGCTGGAATAAGAGGAATTCTAAATGGGAGCAGGGAAGAAGAAAAAAAATAATTCCCAATTCCAGTAGACTGTGATGGGTATAACTATGCACTGGTTTTACATAATGGAACCCCAAATGTGTTCTGAGTTCTCATTCTTGCTATATTATTTTCTAAACCCTGCCTCCTAGCAAGGGTCACTGAAAAGAAGTCAAGGCTCTGCTACAGTCTCTAAATTTGGAAACTGAAGTATCCTGTATGGAGTCTGTACTTGTTTATCTTCTTCGCAATGTAAGTTATTAAGGGGAAAAAAAAAGTGTCTCTCAGAACAGGAGAAGTTAAGCCTTCAGGTAAGGCAACAGAAGTAAAATGTAAGCTTTATTTTGAGGTGGTAGCAGTAAATTTGTCACGTTATTTAACAACTCAAGTTACTGGATGTTCCTTTTAAGGTACTTGCCACAAAGTAGTGAATGTGAAATGCCCTCAGTGACATGCTTTCACCCTTTAGGAAAAAAAGTACTTCGACTACCAATTTATCACTAACACAAAGAAACAACTGCTTGACTTTTTAAATAAAACAGGCAGTGGTGTACACGGATGCAGATTTCTGGCATTCCTGCTGCTGATTCACCTTGGCATCATTTAGTCTCCTCGATTCTTTTCCCTGCCTTTCTATGTTTGGAAGTCATTTTTCAAGTTTCCTTACCAAGCTGCCTGCCTCCTGTTTCTCTTTGCTTCCTGATTACAGGATGAGAAGATTGTATGGGTAAATAAGACCCTTTCCATCAAAGGCTTTGTGTTTATTCTAACAGAAAATTTTCTTAGTCTGTAGCTGAAACAAATGTAAGAAGTGGAAAAGAAGAAATAAACAAACAAAAACACAGCATAACTCTATCTTTTTTTTTCCTGTGGGCCCTCTGTAGAAAACAGTTTCTATGCGGATGGTTTTTACATACCTTCAGACCCTTGAAATATCAGAAACTGTGGACACTCTCATACTGTTCCTCATAATGACTTGCAAGAAATAAAGATAATCTTGGCAATCAAAAAAGCTCAAAAAATCAACTAGCTGAGAACTTACATATGCCAAAGTCTTTAATAGAATGCTTTTTTTCCTCCCTTGAGGGAGAAAAGTGTGAATTTGACTATAAAAATGAAACTGCTTTCCAAGTGAAATCCCTATATAGTGTCCTCTCTAGGAGCGGTCGTCTAGTTTTGGTCAGCCTTTATTAAATAGCATTCTGGTGCTCCAGATCTTCTTGGATAGGGTTTTGTTATTTTACTGCATATTGTGAGCTAATGCAACTCCTGGACTTGCTCCAGTCTGTGCTGTCTGAAATACAGACTTTGGGTATAAGCTGCTGATTATGGTTTCAGACTTCCCAGGAAACAAAAATAAAGACCTGAAGAAAATGCTGCAGCTTTTCGTAGTGACCTCATGCATGGCCACATGCTGTCAGGATGTTTAAGTTTCTTGTACTGGGTTTTAATGCAGGCATACTTTCCATGGGAGTTTAAACTACTACTGTAGTTTGACTTAAAGCCATTGGCAAGCAATACACTTACAAGATAGTCTAAATGTCTTGAATTGTAGCCTTGACTGAGCTCTTTTCTGTTTACTTGACTATTTGAGAACTTGATTTTGGAGTCAAAGCAAGATATGTTTATGCTGAAGTGTGATACAAATTGTTAAATCATTTATTTGGAGAAACTGATGATTACCTAGATTTTCTACTGCTTTCTTTTATTCAGTTTTTTCATTAGCACGTGTAGCACATATATAGATCAGGCCAGGTGTAGAAAGGCAGTGAGGAAAACAAGCATCTTGCTTGGACTTCAAAATGCTTTGCATGGAGTGCTGATATATCAATTTAATAGCAAATGTGCCAGTACTGCTGGTGTGCTGAAATAAAGTTCCCAAACGGCTCCCGGAGGCTCCCTGCTGCAGGAAGGAGGGCTATTCTTGTGCCGTAAGATTGCCTTCCGCAGATTCTGTGAGCGGGGCATTGTTCTAACGATAAACTAGATGTGTTTCAGTGAATTTCTTGTGCAACTGCCCCACACATGCTGTTAAAGTGCTGAAGCTCGTATAAAATCTCACTTTGGTGCTTGGATCAGGAGCTGAGGGTACAGCCTTAGCAGTGGCTGTGATGCCTGTGAGGGATGATGGGGTGTTTTAACAGCAAGGCTTCTCAGGGTCCATGTACCCCCAAATTCTCCACCTCTCATCGCTCTGCAGAACTGCAAGGACCTGGATTTGGAGAAGGCGGTGTGGGTGGGAAGAGAAGTCTTGCTGCAGCGTGGGCCCCATTTCCTTGCTGGGTTCTGCAGCCCATGCTGAGCTCTGTCCTGCTGCAGCTAAGCGTGTTGTTGCTGCCTTGGCCAAGCCTTGAATATCTCGCTCAGCAGCAGACTGCATCCAGACGTGACAGAGGGTTTTGTAGCATCACCTGGCACAGGGCTATGTACCACTGTGCCTGCTGGCTAAGAAGCTCTGTACTGTGCCTGTCTGTGATTTAGGTGATAATGTGCTATTCCTCAGCAGTGTTCTTCCTCGCTTCAAGACAAATGCTGCTGTAGGTATATTTTCAGAACTTGGGTGGCACAGCCTGCCTTGCAAAGGCCTAGTCCAGCACCCAGCAATGTGGAATCCTTCCTGTAACTAGTTGTGACTGTATTACTATAATACCTGCTGACCATCAAGACATCCATGGAGTCCTTCATTCTTTCCAAATCTAATTTGTTTAAGCTGTCCGTCTTGCCTTTCTTCTAAGGGATGTCTCTTTTTTCCATTACACACACTCAGTGCCTCTCTTCAAACAGCACAGTGTTCCTTCGTTGCTATTCATGGGGCAAACAAGTTGACTGATGAAGGGAATTCACCTGCAGAAGTGTCCAAGACCATCAGCATGCTCACATCATGGCCCTCTAGTTGGTGGTGTGCTGCTGAAGTTGAGTTTTGTGTGCTCTGGGTTGGTACAGCTCTCACAATGTGCAGATCTCTCCTAATGAAGGGGAGGGTAAATATCAAGCAGCAAGACTACTGGACTGGACAGTCTTGTGCTGAAACCTTCTGGCCTTCTGGAGAAGGAAAACAAAACCCTGCTCAAGAAGGCGGCCTGGTTTGGGGCAGGGGTGGAGTGGGTGAAGGGAGCCACGAGAGTGGGACTGGGTGTGATGGGAGAGTCTGCAGTGGGAGCTGGAAAAGAGGCAGGGGAGAAGTGGAAATAGGTTGGGAAGCACTGAAGAATGCAAGTGTGGTGGGATTACCCCTAGGATGGGGTGCAGGAGGAAGGCGGAGGTATGCAGAGGGCAGCAGGAATAGAACCAGAAAAGAGGGATTGGCAAGGATGAGAACTAGGAGAGGAAAAGGAGTGGAGCTGGGAAAGGCAATTTTGGTCTTGGGAAGACCAAGACGGGTGAAATCTGGGGCGAGTGCTCCCATGTGGGACGAGTTGCAGCGTGGCAGAGTGCTCCTTTCTGCCAGCACGCAGGCATCCAGGTTGCACCAGCCTTGGTGGCTGTACCCTGTACATTCACAGGGGGGCATTTGGGAGAGAGCATAATGAACCTCTCAACTTCCTATACATCTGCATCCACTCAGAGATTTGTAGGATCTCTGTTTTCTCTGCTTGCTACATTTCAGTTGACCAAAGTAGCATCGCTACTTTGCTTTCCAGCTTGAAGGGACTGTCTTTAAACCAGGGGGAAGAACCTCCCCATTACCTCACTGAAACCCCATCCCTCGTCTGACCAAATGTGTGCCTGCAGCATGTAACTGTTGATTGTGGTAGATGTATTTCCTCCCATATGACTGAGGTCTGAGGTGGGAGTCGACTGTTGTAAGGTCACTGGAGGAAGCGGCCTGCTTGGGGGAGTGTGTGAAAAAAACAAACTCTTCAGCCTTGATTTAAAGCAGAGGACTTGTGTGAGCCTTTAGCCTTTTCCTTAAGTGTCACCTTTGATGTGCATAGATTTTGCTGAAATTATCTTCCAATCCTCTTCTTGAAGAATTCAACAAGATCTTTACTACCTAGATCTGCACTGATCAGGTATAGCTGACAAACAGCTCTGCTTTGTTGTGAACAGTGAGAATACCATGCTTCCTAGTGAGGGTGACTTCTGTACCAACCAAGTATCCTTTTGCAGTTAAGATATTTAGTATATAGATACAAAAATGTTAATTCTTGTTTTTTTTCTTCATCTTTTTTCTTAATAACAGTGGAGAAAATACTGCGGTATTTCTAAACTGTCCCCAAAATAGGACAGTTTAGATAAATAAATTCTTAATGTCTGTGAGCTAAGATGGGAAAATGGGAGTGTTAGAATGGAAAAATGTCAACTGTTACTTTACCTCCATTTGAAATTAAAACTGCGAAAGTACAATAGCATCTAGTGTGCAGTTGCACAAATGGCCCTAAATTAACAGATGCCAAATAATTACCTGTGAGTGGCTTTTTGGATGTGTCTGACTTTATTCTCCTTTTTAACCAAAAAGAAAGACAGATTTCCTCCTGGTACTTTGGGTTTGTCAGTGTGTATTCTGAGAGACTAGAAAAATGTTGATGTTTTGAAATGCATTTCCTTTATAAAGTAGTGCAAGCCTGGTAGGTTTTCTCTCAGCCCAGCCTGGATGTCTGTGCAGTGTGACTGACTTGCATAGTCCACGGTGCTATTCTTCTTCATAAGACTTTGCTGACAGATCTGTCTAATGCATGCATGCAACAATCCATCTCATTGTTATTTAGTTTTATACAGCTTTCGCTATAAATATTAAATAGTAATGAGAACATACTGTGCTGCTGATCTAAGCAAATTGGACACAAAGTGAGTTAGCTTATTTTAGGACTACTTGTGTGTAATCATTTCTGACCCTTTTTTGAATGTGTCCCATTTCTTTGTATTATTGAAGCTTATTGGGTGAGAAAGCACTTTTAGCAGAAAATCAGCAGTTCTGAGCCAGGATCTGTGAGTGCATCTGGGCACAGCTTCAACCTGAGATGCTAATGGCTAAGCTTACAAACTGCCAGCGTGATTTGCAGCTGTATTGTTCACCGTGCAGTATCTACAGAGTATCTACAGAGTTGGCCATATATGCTGTCACTTTGCCTCTTAATAGTATGAACCTAGGGTTTATTGCAGGAATAGGGCATACCTGTGGCGGTTTGGTTTCTTTCGGTGGAGTGATAATCATGGCTTCATTTAATCACTGTGTGTTGGAGATCTTTCTAACTGTGAGAAACATTTGGTAAGTTCATCATTACCGCTAGCTGTCCTAGGCAGGTATTAAACCCTTACAGGGCAGTGCTTCTTCAGTACTTCAAAGCTGTTGTACTGAGTTTCCAAATTTTGAGGACTAAAAGTTTCCAGAACAATGGGCAGCGTCCCCTGTTTGTTCTCCAGTGCCTCCCACGTCCTCTGGAGACTTTGTGCCCTCTGCTGAAAGGGGACAGCCAGCCCCTGCAGCCCTCGGGCAGTGCACTCAGCGGGGCTGTTTCATTCAAGGCCGCAAAGCACTTAGAAGATTGGATGCTGATTTTAGAAACAACAAGGTACAAGCAGCAGTTGAATTGCCTTGATATTTTACTATACGGTGCCAGACAGGGACTGAAGTGCCCTGTCTGGCCTGAAGTACACTGTCTGCTCTGACGTGCAGCTCTGGGCGCCCCGGAGGGGGCTGGCAGCCCCACGGCGGAGGTGACCGCGCTCTGCCTGCTGGCTCCAGCCTCGGAGCAGGCTCTTTGCTTTCCTTGCAGACCCTGCACTGTGAAAGAGGATAAGATGGTGTCCAAATCTAGCATCTTGAAATGATGCTTAATGATGATTAACAAGATGATCTTTAAGGTCCCTTCCGACCCGAGCCATTCTATGAAATTACCCTGGGAGAGGTGCAAAGGAAAAGCTAGTCAGAATTACAAGCGAGGCAGCAAGCAGCAGGAGCAGATTTTTTGCCAGGTAGTTATTTTGGGGAGAGTAGATAGTTACTTTTGAAGCCATCTGTCTGAATTGCAGCAAATCTCACTGTAACTGATCAACAGTGCTAAATAATTAAATAGCACTGTTCAAATGCTTGTCTGCTCCTTCCTTTCATCTAGTTCATTTGCTTCTCATGCTCGACAAGTATCTGTCTGCTGTCAGGAGCCGTGAAGGTGGCTGTTTATACCCACGCTGCTGGCCTACTTCCGAGCAGTTCACGTAACGAGAAACCCCATTATTTCTCCGGCCCAGCGATCCTCAAACGGGCTGCATGGCGAGCTGCCAGCGGCTTTGTGCTGCCTCCCCCCGCCGCCAGCTATGGCCTCCTCTCCCACCCCGCGCTGAGGTGCGGCCCTCGCCCTGGGCACCCAAGGGTGGCGGAGGAGGGCTGGGGTGGCAAGTGAACCGCAGGGTGACCTACAAGGCAGCCACTCAACGCGCGTGTGGCCTTATTAGGCAAGCTGCGGTGGTGGTGTCTGGGGACAGAACGTGCTGGATGGCGGCGAGGAGCGCGCAGCCCCGATCCGATCCAGCCCAGACCCCGGGAGATGCGACCCAGTACCGCCGCGCCCAGAGGAGGCCGAGCTGCGTGTGGCAGATACCGGGAATTGTGCTAGAGGCGGCTTAAAAAACCCTGCTGCGTAAACGTTCATAGCTGTAGCTCGCTTTCCTGAAGTGTTTTTTTCACAGGCTTGGCTGTAATCCTGAGATTCACGTTGTTATTCCGTATACCGAGTTCTTTGCAGTGCCCTCTCTTAAGAAGTCTGTTTTCGTTCTTTATTGTGCTGTGTGCTTTTAGAGAGACACCTGAACAAAGAGGAATGAGGTTTTTTTTGTGTGACTTCAGGACTGTTTCTCCACTCTTCTCGTGCAATTTTATGCCCTTTATTGGAAGACTGTATTTTATTGGCTAAAGGAACGGTCCTGTTCCCTGGAGAAGGGGAATATTGGCACCCGTTGCCTGCACACAGACCAAGACTTGACTAGGTTTCATCATACCCACCTCATAAAAACTGATTTTTATGTGGAAGAAGGCTTTAAAAAAAAAAGGCTGTGTGTTATTCCTTTAGTGAAATCCCCCCAGACCTTGTCAAGTACAGTACAGCCAGGTGCTGCGCGGGCTTCCTGTGCAGCTCTGGTAAAGCTCCTCAGATCTGACTGGTGATTACCTCGCTATTAGTGATCGGTGCCCTGCCGAGCACTGCACACACTTGTGGTTTTTGTAGGGGGCTTGAGAGCATGTGAGGACAATAAAGAAATAAAGAGAAAAGGTCCTAGCTGCTACGAATTTAAACCTGCTCCCTAGACAAGTTGCTCCAGAACTGCAGCATCACTGCTAACCAGGTTTTCTTTCCTCATGATTTTTTGCTTAGCTGTGCTGGATGCAAATTAAGCCTTGTATGTGTGCTTACTCACTGTGACATTATTTTCAGTGACAGAGCTTGTAGCAAAGCTAGCCCACCTTGACCGTCAGTGACCGTCAGCACTAGAGCAAAGCACATTTTATGCTTTTATTTTTTTTTCCTTTATTGAATATTTAATTTTCTGAGAAAGTATTGCAACATGCTATAAGCAGGATGGGAGCTGGGGTCATAGGTTTGGTGTCTGCAAGGTTGCTGTCTGCCTGAGGCTTAAAAATGATGGTTATATTTCAAGGTAAATATGCAGGAGTGTTAAGTGGCCTGTGAAATGTCACATCATTGTGGTAAACAAAATTGACGCTTTCCTTAGATGACTATTGAGAACAGCCAAAGAACTTTGTTATAAATTCTTTCTTGTGGTATGCACTCCTCTCTGCTCCCTTATTGGGCTTTTACTTGCGAGCAGAGATGCAGTTCAAGAGCAGCCAGGAGGAAGCTCCGTAGCATAGCTGTGCTTTTAGTGTCACTTAGCTGCCCAGGGCCGCTTGCCACTGCAGGGAAGGAGACAGCCTTGTGCTGGGAATGTTGTGCTCAGGAGACTGAAGAGACTGGAAGTGTCAGAAGATGGAGAAACCTGTCCTAGAAACCCCAACGACTTGTTAGGAGGACAGGAGCCCTGCAGGCAGTCTCTCCCAACAGAAGCTTGTACCCTTGGTCATTGCAACAGCTTCCACCCTGTTAGTAAACAAGAAGCTGCTGCATGTGGCAAGACTTCATTGCAGAGTGCTCACAGAAGCTGACCCCATGCCTCCACAATCTGAACCGCAGCTTCTTTACAGTGGGCCACGATGTGAAATGCTCTCAGTCATTATTTGGCTAGGTAAAAATGCTTCTTCCTCAAAGTCCTTGGGCTGCTTTGTCACATAAATTGTCCATGCTGCTGGGACAGGAGATCCTGCCTTATCCCTCATTTCCAGCCATTTGCTAAGTCCATCCCTGACCATGGGATGGAGTACACATGGGTACACATCTGACGTGTTCTTTTACAGTTTCAGGCTCACAGACAAACAGGTCTGACTCAATTTGTATAAGCTCTGTGCCATCTCTGGTCTATCTGATTACAGAAGTGTAAGCAGTGTGTGGCCTTTCAACTTCATTTAAGGAGCTGGTGTAGGCTTATCCTACTGTTAAACAGGAAAACCCTGAAGATCTTTAAATTTGCTAGTCTTGACATACAGTTTCATGAACAGTGATACAAGATGTGGGAATATCAGGGGAAATTACCTTCATGTTTCTTATTCTGAAAATGTGTTACGAGATTGAAAGGTACCAACATCTCCCTTTAGGAGCAATTCACTGCTAAAATTAATGGTTCGAGTGAGATTTTGTTAAATCTGAAATAGTAATCAGACTGATTTTTTTTTTTTTTAGTATGTACAGAAAATACCTGTTGTTCTCCCATTTCCCAGTACAAGAGTAAATACTCAGTAACAAAAAAATCCATATTCTTTTTTAAACACATCTGTCACGTTATACTCAAAAAAATTTAGTCCTCTTTATGACTCTAACTAATCAGCTTTTTTGCTCTGTGCATGTGACCTGTTTTAAATTGTCACACAGGTGCTACAATGCTGCAGTTTACCGGAAGACTTGTCCAAAACATAATCAGCAGTCAAGCAGCAGGCATCATCTTGACAGAATCATTTTTCAAAAACTTTTGCACAGTGACAATGAGAAAAAGCAAAGTGAAAAGGATTAAACTTGATTCCTGTTGGAGGGATGGTAACATGTCAGGAAACTTTATCTTGGTTTAAAAATCTGTACAAATGGCCTCCCTTTAGGAAATGAGAATATTGCTTGCCTGTGTACATGGGGTTTGGGTAGAGAGGACAAAATTGACTGGCATTGCCAATCCCAGATATGTCTTGTATTTGCAAGCAAGGATGCCAGTGATGCTTGCACATGTCTTGAGACAATAACTTGCTGTTAAGTGATTATGCTACTTAAGAAATCTTCTGTTAGACTTTTGACATGTATTTTAACTTTGGGTTAAATTACTTCTTGTAATTACTTCTGCCTTGGCAGAAGTTGCTGGAAGGTGGGGGAAAGAGGAGATAGGAGAGGCTCTTCCAGTACCTCCTCACTTACCTTTGGAAGTCCAAGTCTGCATGCTAAAAAGTGGCAGGGTATGCTTGGGGTGTGTGTGTGGCCTGGAGTCTGGGGAAGGTCAGGTGGAGTGATGGAAAAGAGTGGGCTGCTCTAGCCCTCTTTTTTGACCCTCATTCCTGAGATCTTCCACAGCATCTCAGATCTCAACACAGCTCTCAGGGTATTGCTATTCCAAGTGCACTCTCTCCTTGTCCAGGAGCGGAAAAGAGCAGTGGAATAAAATTCGTGAGCTCCTTTAGACCTCTACGCATGAAGTGTGGATGTAAATATTATTTCATCATCTTGTTTATATAGATCATCTCAGTTTTCCATGCTGCTCAGAATCCTGTTTACCTAACTAGCACATTTGCTGAAAGTTTCTTTGCAATCACTGTAGCGTTTTTTTCCCCCTCAGTGTTCTTGATTTTTTTTTTACTTTATTTTTAGACTTCCTTCAAACAGCTGTCATGGGCTTCTTTGATTTTTGTTTTTATGATAACTGCAAGTCATAACAAAGTATCTGGTTCTCCTTATTACACAGGAACGTATCTAAATATAAATTCCTAAGTGATCAAAATTTAGAAAGAAAAAAGACTTGATCTTAGTGGGACCTGATTCATAACTCTTCAGTGCTTTGGGGCTGGCAGCCCTGTAAGTTGGGAACAGCTTTGCAAGCCGTTTAAACTCCAGCTTTGATTACAATGATTAGTTTTGCCAGACAAAAGGAAGATATTTTCCTTCTCTTCCTGTGGGAAGCTTCAGAACAACATTTAGCTGCCAGCTGGTCTTTCATGAGTGGTCTCAGATTGGAAATGTATGCATGTTTAACCTCTAGCTCTTTGCCCAGATGACTGCAAACTTAGCTTCCAGCTGGGTTTGCCCCCCTTTCCAACAGCCGAACTGTTGTTCTCTTTTTTGTTTGCTTATGTTGGAGGCCACAAATGCTCAAGAATTAATCATGGCAGGGAGGACAAGAACATTACTACTGATTTGTAACTCAGACTTGATAACGTCGTTTGGCTCAGCATCCTTCTGGGTCCTGCAGACTGGATCGCTTTAAAGGAGAAAATACTCTTCCTCCTTCCTTCATCAAGTGCTTGAAGATGGATTTCTTCTCTTCTGGAAAAGACTTTCTCTCAAACCCACTGTTTCCAAACAAGCAGCAAAAAAACTGAATCCAAGGCTTCCTTTCTTTATACCATTGTTTGACACTGCTGACTTACTGTTCTTACCAAGGTATCTTCTCCACTCCCAAAGCTGGTTAAGGGTCAGTACAGAGACCTCTCCTGCAACAGCAGACCCCTTTGACCCTCATGACTTTAAGACTTAATATTGGAAGCAGTATTGGCACATACACTTTGTCCTGAGGTGAAGCAGAAGTAACTCTGGGGGTCACAGATTGTGCACAGTATCAGGAGCTTTTCTGTCTTTCCACAGCTCTGTGTGATTTACCTTCTGTACCTCCTTCACCAGACAGGTGAAGGCCTAGCAGAGGTCCTGCGGGTAGGGCTTTCTGTCTGGGCAGCCGTGAGCTATTGCACCAGCTCAGCTATCAGGTCTAACTTCTTCTCCAACCCTTCTAAAGATCGCAGCCATGAGATTTATCAAATGAGTGTTATTCATCTGTGCTTTATGAAAAACAGTTCCCTTACTGTGTACCAAATGAGTTACAGGTGCTTAAAAATGCTACAGGTAGTAATGCATCCACTCACCAGATCAAGCAAGAAGTATTCATATGAGCAGGGTTCAGAAAGAAGGGACCTTTTTGGACCTACCTGGGCGTATCTTTTATTGGTTCACCTGCAAAGATACTGGTCCACAGTGTCCAGAGTAGGTGTTACCTGCAGATTCTTTGTTATCTCTGCACTCACTGCACTCGCTGTCTCGTTTGTGTGTTTTAAGCGTGTCAGCACTTAGGTCTAGACTATAAAGTGGATTTTCAGGTTAGTGGCAAATTTGGACAAGTGTCGACAAATGACATGTTTTGTTCCTGCTTTTATATTTTCTAGGCCTGAGTACAGCTGGTGCAGAGGGCATAAAAGCGTTTGGGCCCCTTGTCCTGTGTGATAGTGTGGTGAAGTGGTTAGAGTTAGATGCAAGAGCCAGTAAGGTTACAGGCAAAGGACAAAACACAGCGTGTAGTTTCAGATACTTTTGATCAGAGTTACTACTTGGGGAATCGGGAGCTTCAATGACAGATCCCAGGTCTTGGGCTACGCTTGCTTTAAGGAGTTCTGTATGGTTGAAAGGCTCACAGCCAATATTTGTGCTTCTGTTAAGGCCACTCTAAGATTATTCACATTTAAAAATAAATAAAAACAGCAGTGACATTAGACAATATGGAGTGCATATTCTTACATCCATTGCAAAAACTTGTTTGCGCAAAAAGCTGTAGTTGTGATGGCCTAGACAGGCTAAATACAACTTCATGGTGAGCCAACAAAAAATCAGTAGTTTTCTGAGAGATTATGGTTTTCACTTGTGGTTCACCAGTCTCTTTCACAGCATTATTGCTTATATTTTGTCTGTTCCAAGCATGGATTGGGGTCCTGTTACACCAAATACCATAAAAATGGGTAAGCAAAGTCAAGAACTTCAGTCCTGTATTTGTAGACCATCTCCTCACTGTCCTAACACCCCCAGCTTTGCATTGAGTTTTCGACCGATGCTGGCTGAAATCCTTCTGAAGGGAAGAAGTGTGTTTGGGGCAGGGAAGCTAGCAGGCAGTCACTGCCTTTGGTTGGCTGGCTGGGGTTAAGCGTGCGGATCTGTTGCAGTTAGGTATTTAACGTGCTTTGTGGGTGATCAGGTAGTTCGGTGGGGAAGATCGAGCCAGGGTTATTGCACCATTTTGAGCAAACACTTCCAGACTTTCCAAAAGGAATCTGACTCCTCGCTTGGATCCAAAATCCATCAACTCCGTTTAATAAAAAAAAATGGTAGCTAGACAGACAGTATTTGTGCAATTTTACACCTTCTGTCTCAAATTAAAATATTTTGAGTTGCGGTGTCTGTTCTTAAGTTCCCACCCCCACCAGTAATTTTGCTCATATGTTATCCATAAATCTTGTCTATTTTAAACGTTCCAACTAATAGTTGGGCAAACGTTTAGCATAATGATATGATTAACAGAGTCCATTTTTTGGCAGCCTGGATACTGTTTTTCTTCAGCAAGCGTTGCAGTTTATCCTGGTCAGAGATAGGAAGAAATTATTCTTCTTTTTGGAGGATTTTTTTTTTAAATATGAGGATTTAGGGGTTCTGCATTCATTTTGCAGGAATATAATGTGTGATTTGGCTGGATCTTTGAAGTGGTAATATTATAAATCTTCCAATCACCATTGCCCAATCTGTTTTAGCATTCATGTGCCTAATTTCTGTTTGTAATCTGATTACTGGCTTGAGCTGCTCCAGCTTGCAGCCTATTGCTATGCATTTACTGTACTCCCTGGGACGCGATAGCCTGACAGCTCCAGTCCTGTGCTATGAAAAATCTCTACACGATATTGCTAAGACAGGCCCAAGGGCTGTGGCTGGTGGAGAATTAGCTGCTATTGTAGTTTCTCTTTGCTGAATCCTTTGTTTGTGCAACCATGTTCAGAAATCCTTGGATCTCCAGCTATTTGGGAAATGTTAAATACTCTGAAGAGCAAGGTAAGAAGAGTTCAAAGTAGATAGGAGAAAATGTAGTTCATTTGCGTGCTTTTAATCTCTCTTGTGTGCTTGTATGTGTAAATATTGTTTGGCTGGATCTCCTACAGCTACATTAGCTACTTTACTGATCAGTATTCAGTTAGTCACCGAGGCTATTTCATTATTTCCTAAAGGACACTTTTGAAAGATCCGATTAGATGGATCTTCTAATTAGCTTAGCTTGCTACCGATTTAGGGCCTTTAAATATACTAAATAACAGTGGAAGGTTGTATCTGATATATATATATATATATATTTAAATTCAGCATTTTTAATTTCCAATGTATTAATCTGGATATGGATAGTTGTTTTATCTGATAGTTTGTACCTGGGAGGGAGTGGGGGGGGCTAGACCAACCAAATGGTTAAACTTATGTGCAAGTTTGATTTAGTAAATATACTCTTAAATACAAGTATTTAAAATTATTTTAATGGGGTTACGTGTATGTTTATGTTTCTTCAGTGAAAGAAAGGACAAAATGCTGTTGCAATCATTTTCCTTCTGTGTTTGAGGTACTATGAGGGTTTTTTAAATTAACCATTGAAATGAGACTATTAAACTGATGTTTCTTTTGTGGGCTTATTTATTTTCTTTTGAAGGAGAATTGTTTTACTTTTTCTCCTGTGTTTGTATTTGATTTTAACGCTTCCATATTATAGTGAGTATATTTTATTGGGCTTTAATCCTCCCACATGGGGTTTAATTAGAACAGGAGGAAATGCATAAAATATCAAAACTGTGTAGTAGAACATAGTTCTCTGGTTGGGTTTTCTGTTTATTTGTGTGTGGGATGAGAGCAGCTTGCTCTATGAAATACGACAGAGTTTTAATAGGTTTTGGAGGCATTATAAATGTGGTGTGTATGAATATTGCAAAATGTGTTTAATGGGTACCAAAAGTCAGAACGGCTTGTCTGCCCTGTCTTAGCAGCCCTTCTCCTTCCCTTCTTCCACCGAAGCAATGAAAGCTACTTTCTTCCCCTCTCACATCCCCTCTTTATTTTTGGCCAGGGTAGGGAGAATTTCTCTGTGGTCTACTTGTGGTTTTCATGGTGGACAGCTGTTTCAGTGCCAAAAACTATACGATGGGTGGTTATCCCGTTAGAATGGCTATAAATTTAAGATTTGCCTGGTTCTGGTTAGCTAAATTGATATTGAGCTAGGCTTTTTAAATTATTGCATACTGTTCTTACAGTAATGTAAAGCTGGCCTTTTTAGAGATACTTACAGTATGGAGTATTCTTTGCTTTTTACTGCTCTAGTGTAAAATACAGTGATTTATATACCATTCATACTGTTTTTCTTAAAATACTCTGTTTTAGTCTGACAAGATGTTTCTGTGTAATCTGTGTGCTTTATTCTCCATTTACTTGGAAAGAGAAACTGAATGTTAACAAAAACAGGAAAAAGTTGCTTATTAAAGCTGAAGAAAGCCATTAGCAAAATCGCTTGAAATTTTTCAGTGACTTGTAGCAAATGCATAAAAAATGCCCTTTTGCATGTTTTAGTCTCTTATAAAGAGCTTTATACAGAGCTTTATAAAAGCTGTTAAAATTATCTTTTTTCTTTTTCCGTTTCTTTTTTAATCTGTGTACCTGGTGAGGTGGCAGGGGGAAAGAAGTGGAAGAGCAAAGGAAGGAGTAAAGTTTTGAAAGGCATAGAGAAAAGATACATTTTTTAAATTAAGGCTCATGTTGTTTGCTATAATAAGCTTCATAAAACCTTTTTTGCAAAAATAATAAACATTCTACCTAGATTTTAAAATGTTTTTTGCTTGCAAAGTAAATTTAATTTTTTTTAATAACGCAAGACTATGTTACAAAATGTTGTTGCCCAGTTAACTCTTCCTTTAAATAGTTAAATCTGAATTCTACATTAGAGTAAAAGGAATGTTGCTGCTTTTGAATTGTTTAGAAGTTTTTGACTGAAAAATAAGGTGATCACTATGTCAGTGAACAGTTGTTTATTAATTTTGGGTCTTAGAGTAGCTGACTTAACGCAGATGGAGGCCCAAAGCCATTTTCCCATTGGGAGTACATTTTTAGTAGCTTCATGTGTTTTTCAGCAGCAGTTACAGACCAGGCTGCCCTGCTTCCTGGCTAGCAGTTGTGTAAGGTCTCTTAATAGCGTCAGCATTGCTGAATGGAGGCGCCTGGTACTTGGAGCACTGGTCCCCCTTGCTGCTGGTCATCATTTATAGACCCTATGATGGTGCTCCTGACTGAAAAATTGAAGAAGTCAAATCTGGGGAGGGAGATGGGAGATTTCTGAATCAAAGGAAGCAACAAGCAAGGTTTAGGAACTGGTGGTTTTGTAATACACTACATCCTTCTTGAATTTCAGGTTGTATCTCATGTGATTTTGCTCTCAGCATAATATGTAATGTGTTCCACTCTGATAACAAACAAGTCCTAAGGTTATTCAGAAGAAATAAATAAATGGGAGCTTGGAAACAGCGGACAACCTTCAGAAATATTTTTGTCATGGATGGTGTGATAATGTTGCAACAAATCTTCAGCTGGGCATCTCTGATTTCTGCAGTGAATATGCAGTTTTGATAGTATTGCTAGGCTGCAGCCAAAAAGGCTCTTGCTGCTTGCTGCATTTTTCATTATCAGAGTGCTTTATAAACGTATCTACTGGCCATTTTATAAGCAGGGAAACTGAGTCAAGCGGTTTAAATGATAGCCTCAGGCTGCAGTGCTACACTGAATACTAGGATTAGAACAGCAGAAGCTTCACCGCTTTATGGAACTGCCGTATGTTTTACTGTCTGTACTTATTTTTGCAAAGGTTTGGTTTACCCACACCTTGGGCATGCCAGCCCATGCTCCTTTGACTAGAGGCAAGGCCTTTGTACAGCCTTTGCCAGGGGAAAAGGACTATTATTGGAAATTATAGGCTAGTTTCCTAAAAGTTCCCCATTTATTAAAGCATCTTCACTATGTTATTTTTTTTTTCTTTCACAGATTTTAGCAAAGGAAACTCGGTTAGATTTAAACCTTCACGATTGCTCCAAAGGAAGAGAGCGTTAAGGTAAGGTAGAGTTTGTCTTCCTAGTGAAGATGACCACTTGCATAACTGTATCTTGCAGTCATTGCTTGAATCTACACTTACTTCTTTGTCAGGAAAGATGATTCTTGGTCGTCTCATAAGACCAAGCTTTGGTGGATGCTCTGAACAGTTATTGAAAACACCAGCTGCCTCCTAAATATTTGTGTGAAGATTTACGACAGGTACTGCCAAGGGAAGAGTCCTGCTCTGCACTCAGCCTCCTGGCACAGCAGTGCCCCTCTTTTCTTAAAAGGCACGGACACAGTACAGACATTTAGTGAACCAGCTTGGAAAACTGATCTGTCTAACAAATAAGGTGGTCGAGGTGGGGGGAATTCTTCTCCAGCTGTGCAGGCAGCTTTGTCAGCACATGGGAGGGGACCTCACGGAGATGAATGGGGGGGTGATGTGTCCGCTTCCATGCAGGGCAGTGCTGCCTCATGCCTGCAGGCTCAGGGCGCGGTTCCACGAGGCTGGGTAAGGTGACATAGTTCACAGTTAAGCAAGGTGGCAGGTCGTGTTCCCTCTCTTTTCCCATCCTTACTCCGATTGTTCTCTGGTTTCCACTTTCATGCTTGCTGGACTCATGCACTGCAGAGTGGAGGGGAGGTCAGGGAGCTGGGAACTGCCCCTTGCCCTAGAAACCAGCTGTTTGCTGGCTCACCCAGACTCACATTTGCAAACATCCTCACAGTGGGACTCCCCATCAGCACACACTTTTCTTCCTCAGCGTTTCTGATTCTCTGCCATGCTGTGTCTCTTAGGCACTGGAGAGAAAGATAGGGAATAGGTGTAGGAGACACATCATCTTACAAAAGGCAGGTAGGGGAAAGTCAAAATAAGACTAGGGGAGAAGGATGCAGCCATGGAGCAGATCTGTTATTTAAGAATCTAGAGAAGGAAATTCTCCTGGAGGTAGAGCAAGAGAAGAATAATGCATGCCAAGCACCTGTCTGGCAGGTGCACAAGTGGATTGTCATGCATGTCTTTCAATCACAAAATCTCACTATATCCCATAGCTTTAACCCAGATGGCAGAGCAGCGTTACTAGTGGCATTTGGATCAAACTCCTGCTTGCTTCTGGGCATGTAACTAGGTTAGTGGGACAGCTATTTAGAAACTGTATGCTGCCACTGCAGCAGAAGGAGTTTTCAGACTGGAATCCCTGATGTATAAAAGGAGCCTGCATTTGGGAACCTGCAGGAGCAGTGTAACTAGTAGATAATCTACTGATGCCACATTATATATTGTTTTTAAAGAAAAACTATTGAAGTTGTGAAATGCTGTTGTCTGTGTTTTTATAGGAATCATATGAAATCCTGAAAATTGAGGAGTATGAGTTCCTTGGCAACCTCAGGCCGAACTACACGCAAATCCCATGTGAAACAAGCTTGTGGGACCTCATGCTGTTGATTGTATTTCAGGAACCATACTCATGGGCTATAGCCCAGGCAAGCAAAGGAGGAGGAGTTGCCCTTTCAGTAGTCAGTTTTAGCAGGGACTTTAAGAAGAGGGCATTCTTTCATGTTTCTAAAACCTGTTTTGTTTGTTTTTTTGATTTAGAGAAACCCAAGTTTAAATTATTAAATTATTAATTTATTTTATTTTATTATTAAATTATTAAATTATTAAATTATTTTTGTAATGAACGCTCATAGCCTAGCTGTGGAGCGCAGAAGCTCCTGATGCTGCTGGTCAGAATCTGCACCTACATTTGTAACATGACGTGAGAAATTAAGGAAAACGAAGTTGAGTAGATACAGTTGAGATACTTGTAAAACAGAGCTGTTGATGAGTTTGAAGGTACAGTATACCTGGCAGTCTAAGTCTGACTGACTTTGTACAAGCAACTATAGTGATGATGAAACTGTTCCTTTATCAAATAAACTAATAAAACAAGGAGATATCTAGCTAGCTCTCTTTGAGGGGAAAAAGGGAAGTCTTGCTGAGGAATTACTTATGAGCAGATATTTTTTAAAAACCCTTTTGAATAATTTCCTGAAATTATTTCTTTTAAAACTACTTGGAATTACTCCAACATCATTTTGACTCAATTTAGATTCCTAATGAACATTCTTTTTGAATATGTGACATGTCCTAAATACACCTACTTTCATTTTTAGAACTAATTTTATATATGTATCTATAAATAGGTAATTGCTTGGATTGACTGTATCATCTTCAGAACAGTGCTCTGTCCCTGAATTCTCTGTGCAAGTGAAAGCAATGTAATTGATGCATCAGTTGAAGACATTTTTTTCTAATGTGTCGGTTTTTAAAACAAGCAATGTCACTTGCGCCAGTGTGAGCAAGTGGGCGTGCAAAAATGCCTCTGAAGAGAAAAAGCAAAAATTCTGTGGATAAAATGGTCACTATGTGAAAACAGCTAATCATTAAAATAAATGAATAACTGTTGAAAGTCTGTCCTGAGGGGAAGGAGAAAGGAGGGCATAAGGGAAACTGAAGGGACTTTCAAAAAGCAAGTAACCTGTGATGTCATGTAGCCCAGCAAGGGTTAAGCTTAAGAAGTCTGTAATTATTAAAAGAACTTGAATGAAATCTGCCAGTGAGCAGAGGCTGGAAGCCACCCTCAGTACAAAGGAGGAGGGAGCTCACATGCAGGAAGAACTGGATGACCTTGAGTAATAGAAAAGGGATGTAATGTAATAATACTAAGTGCACAGTTGTACATTGGGGGTTGATAAATTTTTCTGTCACTTGCAACTGATGAAAGCAAAGCCTTGGCATATTAGTTTCTCATGCAGGATTGAGCAACCCATACAGTGTAGTTATAAAAAGGCTAACATGTTGTAGACCCCAGCACTCATCTGGCTGGTTCTACAATAGTGCTTTCTCCATTAGAAGTCATGATTTTGCAAGACACTAGTGAGACCCAGCTCTGGAATCAAGACTTTCCAATTCTGGTCACCATATTAAAAAAATAAGACTTACAATTGAGAATAAGTAGAGAATATTTTTTAAAACGGTCAATCAAATGGAGAGCCTGTCTTGAGGAGACTGAGTAGATGTGGAAAACTTCTGTTAAAAAAAAAAAAAAAAGTAAAGTAACCAACTATACTGGCAGGAGAACAAATGCATGTAAACCCAGTGAAAGACTTTTAGGCTACGATTAAAAGCTCTCTATCCTCAGAGTCCCTGGAACAATTTGAATAAAGGGTGAGGGGAAACCAAACTAGTTTACAATATTTGAAATTTTGTTGAAGATCCACAAGCAATCCAATAACGTTATTCCTTTTTATAACCAATGGGCTACTAACAGTTCTGATTCTGTATGTTTTTTTCCTTGGAAATTCATGTGTGACACAGGCACAGTGGTGGATATTAGTGCACAGTTAATTTAAACAGGGATTTTGCTGCATGAGTGAATGTTAGGAGTCCTGTGTTAATGGAAACTTGAGGTATTGCACTGTTGTCACAAGCATTACAGAAGCAACTGGAGATGCTGCCAAATAAACCCCAGGTATACGAAAGTCGTAAGTTGGGTCCCTCAACACTTGGAGACAAGTCTTAAGTAATAAAAAATGTTTTGACAACATAGATTTTGATTCTGATTTATGGCCATAGTGCAGTCTTATTCACATTTTTCAAAGTCATCCTCAGCCAAAAGGAGTAGAAACTGGTTTCATATGGAAATTGGTAGTCCCTCAACCTTGGGGTTCTCAGTAAGAAAATAACATACTGTGAGGCTGATAAAAGCCATGAGTGCTTGCAGTGAGGGGTTAGGCACATGGAAACTTGCAGTTAATTGTCTTAGTCTCTGCCCAGTCTCAGATGACACATGCACCCATTTGCTTGTGGCCACTACCTGATATATATATTTTAAGTTCCATTAAAGTGTTTTCACCCTGGATGGATGCACAGTCTTCTGTAATGGACAGCTTATTGCCGCTATTAATCTTCTATTTGATATTGCTTTTCTGTGGGGGCTAGCATGGCTTCTCTTGGCAGCACCTGGAATAATTTCTTTAAGTGCAGTTATTGGAGACAATTTGCAGCAGGTGGCATGGTGCCTGGATGTGACACAGCCCGGTTTCCTTATAGACATTTCAAGAGTTTAATTCTCTCCACAATGTCTTCCTACAAGGGAAGATTATTTGTAAATGATTAAGAAGCAAATATTTCTTGGAGTTAATGTAAAATATTATTGGTCATTATATTTAAGACTTTTCAATGAGAAATTTTCATCTGGAATAATGACTAAAAAAAAAAAAAAGACAATTTCTTCTTTTCTACCAAATATCCTTGATGAAAGGGTATTCAGCTGATTCAGAACAAACAAAAAATTTAAAAACTGTCCTAAGAAAGGATTTTCCAGTAGTAAAGCTCTGTAATTTATCTTGTCAGAATGACAGCAATTTGTATAGTGCATCACTTCCATGATAAAATGAAGAGCCTAGAATCACTGTGGGGTTTTATATCTTACACCTGTCTACATAATTTACTAAAGGTCTTAAGACTAGTATATTTTTTCTATGCCTGGTTGGGATAGATTAGAAGTCGTAATGGCAGAATACAGCAGGTCTTCATCCATTTTTAATAAATGGAGAATAGATCTCATTTTGTTTACCCACAAGGAGAAATACTCTTTCCAAAAAAAAAGTCATTGTAGACAATTAGCATCTGTTGTAGAGCATTACAATACTTCCATTTTAGAGTTAGAATTTGTATGTTTAATGAACATATTTAAAGAGATTTTTATCTTATCTAAATAGGCATTTTTGCTGTTTTGAAGTGACAAGGTATAAAACTGAATGACTTGCTCATATTAGTGTATTATGAGCCAAATAATATCCAGAGATCAGAGCAGTAACAACAACAGGGCAGTCATGCAGAAGGCTTCTAGGTGTAGTGTACATACAGTACTGTACTGCATCTGATGAAATACGTTTTAGTATTTATGGAGAATCATTCTATGTAGATTATTTCAAATGTAATTACTAGTAGAGCATTTTGAAAGCAGTCTCTGGTCAGTAATTTAATGCAAAAATGTGTCATAGTCAGTTCCAAATAAGTTTCAAATTATGTTGGGTTTGGCTTTGTGAGTTTCTTGGGGTTGTTTCTTATTTCGTTCTTATGGAAAGTATTTTCTTCAGTATCTCTGCTAAAATATCTTGCAGTAAATTGGTTACATCTTGGCTTTATTTGATTTGTAGCAGAAACAGCCACAGTTCTGTAAACCAGATGTTGCTTTCAGTTTTCAGAAGGAGTTCTCATTTGAAGATAAAGAAGAACTTGCAAACAGCACAAAGGATATTGATGCTAATCTCTTAGCAGTACTTCCAAAAGGTAGGTAAGGGAGACATGTTATGAACACAAGTGATAATTTAACAGCATATGAAATTTAGTCTATTCAAGTGCACAGCACAGTTAAAATCACTTAAGCACAGCTGTTTTGTAAATGGGTTTTCCTTGTGAAGTATGATAGGGGATGAAATGGGATGAATCACAATGCTCTTTTACAAGGCTTTGTTATGTCCCTGCTTCATAAGGCTCAGTTTTGTTTAGCTAGTTTTAAATAGGTTAAAAAGTGGTTGAAATTCAAAACTTCAGAGAGGTAATCTAAGTAGATTAGTACTGAATTCAAAGGCATTAATTTGGCTTGTAGTCGTAGCTCTTTCCAGTCACCCCCAGTGGTTGGTAGAATCACTGTTTACATGAGTAACTGACTACACACAGAATTTTAATCTTGCATGTACTACATAAGGTACATTTTGTTGTTAATGAGACCATTTTGGAGAAAAGTAGACCAGCAGTATTCCCAACACTCTTACCACTAACTCTGTTAAACAATTCAGGAGGTGGGTTGTGGCTAGCTTTGTGACTTGAGCCATCCAAGAACTTTTGTTTACAGTAGGTAGTAAATCTCACAATAGCCCAATTATTCTAGAAATAGCAACTCTGGCATAACATTGTTTATAAGCAAGAAAAATAGCTCAAATATCCTGTCTCTCATTAGATTTTTTTTCTCCTTATACTGCTGAAGAAATAAAACAGCTGTTTTTGTTTTCAAATTTCTATCTTACTTTGAATAACTTATGAAGAAAACATCGCTGCCATCTTTATCTTTTGATACAGTTGAGGTATTGGAGAGAATTGAAATTCTCTTTTATTATTTAGAGGAAATCACAATCTTTTTGGAAGTAGTTATTGACCAGTAAAGGATGGCATTTGAAGGAGGAGCTCCATGTAAATGGCATATTCCATTCACTCAGGCATGTTGTAGATCTTAGAACTTTGATTAAAACTGTGTTGTTGGAACTTTGATTAAAACTGTGTTTATGTTCTTTTGAAACTGATGGTATTTACCCTTTTCACACAAAATACAGGGCTGGATGCACTAATCCCAGTGAAATAAAACTAACTGGCTTTCTCTTTTGTGTCATTTGTTGCAGCTTACTTCTTCCAACATAACATTTAAGTAATATGCTTGCTCTTGTAGTATAATCATTACAAATGTTTAGAAAGAGATTTCGTTGGCATAGTGTTAGAATAAAATTGTATGCATTTATACAGTACAGACTACATGAGAGCACCAGCCAGTAAGAATAAATAGTCCCTTGTTACCCCGTGTACTTAGCTTCACAATTATGCTGGCCAAGATGGGCAGTAAGTTAATTGTGAGAGCCTTCACTTGAGAAATTTTCTCTGTAAGTCGTTTCTTAGTGAACTAGTTTCTATTTCAGGATGTCTCTTCTTTTCCTAAGATGTTATTCTTGTAATAAAGGCATCAGATAAAGGCATCAGACTAGACTCCAACAAAAGTTAGTAATGGGAGCTGATGGTTACGTTACTTGAGTCCAAGCACTTTGTGAAAATCTAGGCTATTTGCCCCATCTAGGGGTTAACTTTGGTCCACATTTGCATCTGCTGGAAAATGAGAGGAGTATATTTAATTTTCAACTGACAGGGACAGAACTAATGTTCAAAGAGTCTAGCACATCACTGCCTGCAATTAAGCATTAAGCGTATTAGCATACCTCTGCTAGCATAAACAGAAGGTAAAAGCTTCCCCAGGCTGGTTTGTAGACTGTCACCTCTTCAGGTGGGGAGAGGAGAAGGAAGGAACAAGATTGGTTGGCTTCACTAGTGTGTTACATTTTCCTCAAAATTAAAATGTTTATACCCGTGTTGCAATTGAGGAAGCATGCCTGTGGCAGGTTCATTTTGAACCACCTTTATACAAACTTTATAAACCTATACCTGTGTGCAAGCTTTATAAACGTATATCTCCACCCTCTGCTAGAGACTTTTGGAAAGCTTGACTCAGTTTTCACAGCTTGTGTATTTAAAAATAAAATTTGCATGTGTTGGAACATGTCTGCAACTTTATCAGCACGTGTCTGCTCTGCTATTATCAAAGAGGGCTTTCAGCAAAAACATTTATATTCTGAAAGATTTCTGAATTCAGTAAGAAAACTATCACTTTAAAGATTTTTTTCATAAAATTCTTATAAGGTGCACTCCAAATGTACTTTTCATTATTATTATGGGATGAGACATGGAACAATGCTGCTTTTGCTAAGTATCTGGTCTGACAAGGTAATTGTAGACCTTCTACTCAGTTACTGTAGACCTCTGAAGGTCTACAGTTACCGAAATTAAGATGCCTCTTGACAATCTGCATTAGAGGATATCCTACCACAGAAATCTGCTCAACATTCTAAAATAAAGCTTGAAGCCCAGGGCTGTTCCTAAACTGTTGTGGTTCTTCCTCTTTCCCTTTACTATCCTGACCAACAATGCTTATGACGTGTTGGCATGAAGTATCTTCGATAAGGAGCTTTTACTGTGAAACAAATTATTTTAAGCTTTTTAGTTGTTTCTTGTGTGCTATATCAGAATCATGTTTGCTGAATCAGATCTTTGTGCTACCTTTTAGGTAGAGGTGTTATTATTCTTTATGTTGTCATGGATGTCTTTGAGATGCTATGGTTTCTGATGGTAATGTGGAAAACCATTCATGAACAGATTGGAAGCTGGCACCAGCATATTCAAACTGCAAACCGAAAAAGAGAAACCTGATCACCTTAGCATGCAAGGGCCAACCAAAGTCCTTGGGACAGAAACTTTTCCAACTAGCTTTCATGATTTGAAGTCCTATATTTTATTTAACAAAAAGAAATCACTAAAGTAGTAGAAGACATCTTGCATTTTTCTTCTTTTTTTGTATATGGGTTTTGTTTTTTTTTTTTTGTTGTATAGATGAAAAATATTACTGAAACTGTTTTCACAAGAAAAGCTCCGTAGATATTGGCCAACCCAGCTGAAATTACTGTCTGGAATCTCAAGTGTGGAAAAAGTGTAAGGCAGCCTAGAGTAGTCCCATGCTATTTTTGTCCCATCTTGTTTGGGAAGGTGTTGGAGAGATGCTTCATGAGTCCAGTGCTCTTTTTAGGACTGCAGAGCTGTAGTAGAATCTCTGGAACTTCAGCTAACACATAGTGGGAGGGTGTTGAACTAATGCTGCTGGGAGCTCTTCGGAAGTTCCAAATATCTTGTATCAGAATGACTTATAGGCAAATTTCCTTTTTTCTGAGGAGAAAAAAAGATTGATTACATGAAGCTCAGTTTCAGAGCTTGACTAAAACTATGTAAAAGGCCTGTTCTCTGATGGTTTTAAGGACCATATAAATTGGTGACTAGGGAAGTGAAATGATCAGGATTTGGATGGAATGTGGTTTTATTAACTGTGAGCTATGGAGGTCTTTGACCTGTCTGAAGTGGCAGAACAATTATGGGTTTTGTGTTAACCATTTTATGTATGTACAGGCAACAGATGGAACAGAAAAACCCTAATATCCAGAGGACAAACTTAAACAGAAGTAGGTTTGGCAGAGGTGAAAGCAAAGTATTTATGAGAAATCATTTCCTTCAGCGTGAACGTGAGACGGCTGGTTTCACATGGATAAAGTCTTTGCTGAATACAGTTCCACCGCTAGCACAGCTGAGTAGGCAGGGCAGCAGTGGGAACAAACCGTTTATTGGGAGAAAAGTCTACGAAAACGCAGTGTAAGGGCTCATCTTTGCTTTAGTCTTGGTTCAGCATGCAAATTTTCCATTGGCCAAGTCCAGTCCCCATCTGTCTCCAGCGATCTCTACCTGGAGCTTGTTGGCTTTCAGTGACTATCTTCACTTGCAGGTCAGCTTGGTTAATAGTGTAGGCTTCAATCTGCTTTGCTGCAGGTGCTTAAGCTAGGTATGGAAGAGGTAACCCCATGGGTTAGCTGTGTTATATCTAGCTGCTCTGTGCTTCTAGTCATATCAAATGTGTACATCTTAGATTTTTCATTGCATGATGACAATCAGTTTGACTAACCTGGCTTGAAAAATTCAAGTGGATAGTTTTAGACTGTTCTGTAAAACTGTAGACTGGGATTTTTTCAGAGTGCCCCAGATGATTTTTTCCCCCCGTGTATCCTGTATTCCCTGTAGGCATCCATCTGTAGCCTCAAGTGCTGTATTAATACTTCACTCATTTGCTTCCCTGAGTAGTCATGATAAGAATCCATCCAGTCTTGCTGGTCAGAGGCATTTTACCTGGAGTCCTAGTGGCTTTTCAGCACATAAGGGTAATATAAAGCCAGTGTTAACGGCATCTGTCTGTATCTAGCACTAACTGTATCTAGCACTATGATGTACAAGCACTGATACTGACTACAGAAAACCACCTGGGTATGTGGCAGCTCAGCTGAAAACCTGACTTAGATTTGCCCATAAACTCTAACAGTTAAGAAGACAGGGAGAGAAACTGCACCTGACCTTTAAAAGGGTGGTGTTTCAATAATGTTTAACAAGTATCTAGAGCTATGAAGTCCAGTAGGGAATAGAGCTGATAGAATTACTTTTACACTGGTGTGGTCTTCTAGACTCTCCTGAGTCATCAAGTGTTTCTGATGGCAGTCTTGGGCTGATTTATCAGGCTGTGGACTATAGTTTGCTTTCATTTCTGATCCCTGGGTAAACAGGATCAGAAATCTAGAGATGCATTGCATTAAAATAGCTTCAGCTTCTGGCTTAAAAAAACAAACAAACATAAGCACGCCTTTTGGCACCATGTCTTTGCTAAGGCAATGACATTCAGGGGACTTTTGACATTCCCAGCCCCACTCCAATCCACTGCATCCCTTGACAGCTTGGATGGTTTCTCTTCCTGGTGGTAAGAGATCACACCACACTTGTTTACGTAGCACTCACTGCTCCAGTGTGGTTTGCGAACATCACTGATAACCATGCACACATATGTATATATATAGGGATTACCTCATCTATCACGCCTCCTGCTGGTTCACTGCTGTTTTGTGAACTGTGACAGCTGTCTACTAGCACATAACACCACCTAACAGTTTAGGGCAAGAGAGGGAAAGTATGTCCAACTAAAACTGAATGGGAAAACTAGCAAAGTAGAAAGTGATTAGCCATGCAGAAATATCATGAGAGTACATGGTAGTTTGCACAGGTTTTCTCCAGTCATGAGCCACTTGCGGGGGGGGGGGGGAAGTAAGGAATAAGGGACACCATTTTTCTCTTTAAACATGGTCACCAATCTTTGTGTAGACAGGGTAAGCAATAACTCCATACTGCCTGGTTTGGAAGCAGTTACTACAGCATGTAAGCTTGGTGTTACCTAATCAAAATATAACTTGTCCAGTTTACACTAGATCTCAAAAAATGCTCAGGTGGCATAGCAGATTCTAGCATAGCCTTGAAGTACTTGGAGGACTCCTCGGTGCCCATGTGCTTAATGCACTTGTGACAGCAAGCTTAGTAATGTAGCAAAACAAGAGGTAAATACTTGTTACCAGACAAAAACTATGAGAAACCTCTTAACTTTTTGACTGTTCCTTCTTATTCTGAACTATTTTAGCAAGTTTCTTTGAGTTTCTGAAACTTAGTGGCTTATAAACTGTATAATCTTTTGTTGTCTCAGTTTCAGAATTAAGAAAACTGTTTGAACCAAACAACCAAGATTTTTTGGAAATGAAAAGGTAAAAAAGAAAAAAGCCTTTGGCCCATAAAACAAAACACACAGCTTGTTTTGTTTCCTCCTCTTAGAAACTCCCCCCTCAAATCTTCAAAGATATTTGACTTCACATTTTTCAAATCTTTTTCAGAAAAGAGAGAATAGCTAGACGCTTAGAAGGAATTGAAAATGATACACAACCTATGCTTCTACAAAACTGCCCAGGGTCAGTCACACACCGTTTACTAGAAGAAGATACACCAAGATATATGCGTGCAACTGATCCATACAGTCACCACTTAGGTAAGTAGTATATATAAGTCAATCTTCTGTTGCTAAATTACTTATTTTCTACCCCTATCATACGTTCAGTTCACAGAGAAGAGTTTTATAGGACAGCTGTGATCAGACTTTTTTTAACGTCTTTTAGTTCTATGATTGTCTTATTTGAAAAAGGTCAATTATATATATTGCTTTACGAGAATAATTTGATGTGAGACTTTTAGAGGATTGTGACTAATACACACTTAATCATTTTTATGTGTTTTCGGAGACTATAGTGCAGAAGTGTAATGTATCTGTGCAGTCACTAGTACATTTTGATTTGTAAGAAAATGGAAAGCACTTAGTCCACTTAATGTGAAGGGTGGGTGTGGTACGCGGTGGAGTTTGGGGATGGATTGGCCCATATATGTTGTACTTTTGACAGGAAGATCAAATGAAGAGGAGGAAACTTCAGATTCTTCTGTAGAAAAACAACCCAGGTCATCCAGATACCGAGCAGAAATCACCGGAGGAAATACAGAGCCCTTGTATACAGGAAACATGGATACCCACGAACTAGAGTCTAAAGCTGAAAGAATAGCTAGGTACAAGGCAGAGAGGCGGCGTCAGCTGGCAGAAAAATACGGATTATCTCTTGATTCTGATTTGGATTCTGACTACTCGTCTAGATATACACGGGCAAGGAAAGATCCCGACAGTTTGGAAAGAAAGGGAGTGAAAAGTGAAAGGCAAGATGATGAAAGTAAGGACTCTAGCTCCTTGTATTCATCTAGGACTGAGGCGAAGGAGTCAAAGAGTGTGATTTCTGAATCCAAGGAGTACTCCAGCCATGAAAAAGATGGTATCCCAGCTAAAGAAGAGCTCTCAAATGAAAAGAGTGATAAAAAGGCAGATGATGATAGTGCCATTAGACAGGCTTCTGACCCATCAGCAAACTTGGATGGTTCCGTCTCTCATACCCTTTCTGGACGAGAACCTTCCTCTTATAACGAAGTGCCAATATCACCAAAGCAAACCCCCAGAGAGTCCCTTTCTTCACCAAAGCGGGCAGCCTCACCAATCCATTTGCAGAATGACCAGCCCTTGCACAGTAACATCAGACAAAGGTAAGCATGATTTTTTTTGCTTGGTTATACAATTTGCTTGTTTAACTTATTCACCTTCTGCAGCAGTATCTATACTATTTATGAGAATATATTTATTGCCCTTGAAGAATGCATTTATTGGGTTTTGAATGTCTAATAGAATCATAGAATGGTTTGAATTGGAAGGGACCTTAAAGATATCTAATTCCCACCCCACTTCCACTAGACCAGGCTTCCCGAAGCATTCATCCTGGGATGGGGCATCCACAGCTTCTCTGGGCAACCTGTCCCAGTGCCTCACCACCCTCTGAGTAAAGAATTTCTTCCTAATGTCTAATCTAAATCTACCCTCTTTTACTCTAAAGCCATTCCCCCTTGTCCCATCGTTACACTCCCTGACAGAGTCCTTCCCCAGCTTTCCCTTAGGTACTGGAAGGCCTCTACAAGGTCTCCCTGGGGCCTTCTTTTCTCCAGGCTGAACAACCCCAACTCCCTCAGCCTCTCTTCCTGGCAGAGGTGCACCAGCCCTCAGCAATACAGTCTCAGGCTGGTTTGGTTGGATTTATTGAATTTCTGATACAAGGAAGTGGGTATCTGTATTTCTGTGATCAGTTATGCGCTTGACTTACCTTTATACTTAGAGAATTTATGCTAAGATTAGGTCCTCTTGGGAGAGTGGAATAATTGATGTTTAAGATATTTATACAAACTAGAAATTGAAGCAGGTACAGTTCTAAATCTGCTTTTTTTCATTAATTGTTATAGCAAGCCTTTAACTTCTCTCCCGTGTATCCTGTAATTGTTTGGTCAGGGTTTCCAAGTAAAGGCAAGTTGTTTGTCAATGAAGATTTGAATAGCTTTATGACAGTTTCTGCCAAGATAAAACAGGTCTCAGAGTTAAAAACTGAAAAGTGTCTTGGGTTAGTTGAAAAAATAGACAACTTGTTTTCTTGCTGTGAAATGTGAAAACCCTTTTGAACTGTGATAGTTGATCCCTCAGATTGTATCAGGGTACATGTGTGAAGGGGCAGAAGGGGGAGTTAAAATTCCATGCTGAAATAGGAAAACATAGTCTCTTTCTTGGTATGCTGAATTACTTCAGATTTGACTAATTTAATCCAGCGGTAGGGCAACCAGATTTTTCCAAGAGGAAAAGAAAAGCTTTCATTAATTTTACATTGTAGTTCCACATGGTAATGCAAAAACAGACTATCAAGGTGTTACGGTAACTGAAAAACAACACTTGACTAAGAGTTTTTAAATCTTATGTTTTTCTTTAAGTCTGATTCTTCAATTTCTAGATCATCGCATATACGAAAAATAACAGGTGTAAAAAGAAGATATGTTGGAGTGTTGCAGTCAAAAAGGATACCAATTGTAGTAGGAATTCCACTGCAAACACATCTCCATCATGCAGAGACTTGCTGACAGTTTCTAAACAGAAGTGTTTCTAAGCTGAGATGAACTGGCATAAGCTGAAAAGTTTAGACTTTTTTCCATCTTAACCACAGAAGCAGTGAGTTCAGAAACAAACTACCTTGACTGGACTTCTTTATCCTTTCCATCAAAATCACAAAATCTGATCCTTATTTAAAAGTCATTAAATGGTTGCAACTTTTCTTATTAACTCCCTTAAAGTTTGAATGAGGAAGCAATCTTCCACGTCAAAGGTTAACAACGTGGTGGATTGATCAAATCACCTATTTACAGTGCTTGTAAACTGCTGAAAGGTACTTTCGCTTTCTTTTTTTTTTAATTTCACTTTATTGAATAGGACACACTGTTGAGAGTCTTCTAATATTTTTTTTCATATCCTTTCATTATTCAGGTGATTTGTAATCTGTTCACCTTCTTTTGCATGGATAGATGTATGTATGAGATATCACTGGAATCCCACAATTCAACTGAAGTTTTAAAGGAATATAATTATTTGAAGAAAAAAAAAAAAAACAACAAAAAGCCCTCAGAGGAAAGCCAGCATACTTAGGAAGTACTATATTTTATTTAGTTTATATTGTAATCTTACAATTCTGCTACTATAGTAAGGAAAATAATCATTGCAAAATCATCCACAGAACTGAGAACAGAGTTGTACTGAAACTCATTGAGCTGACTGGGTTATTCCAGACTGCAAAAACTTGTCTCTGAAGCAGCCTCAACTCAAATACTACAAAATACTATTCCTTAGCTTCAGACAGTCAATTTGAGATAAATCTCTTGACTATTCCAATTACTGATAGGAAGGGGTATTGAAAATTGGGAGGAAGTGTTTTGGCTGATTCCTTCTTAGTTTTATAAGTTGTTTTCTTTGTTTTATAAGGTGAAGGAAGGGACCAAGTTTTCATCCTTAGGAAATCAAAGAGAGTAGCCTATCAAACTTTATAGCCGAGAACGTGTCTGCTGCAGTGTAAAAGGGGGTTTCATTTTCTTTACTTTCATAAAGCAACCCTAGTCTCCCTTTCTGTAAAGGGAAACCAATGAGACGCAGAACAATGAAATGCGTTGTAGATAATTTTCTCTTCCAGCTCAAGAGAAGTTAGGCTGCTGGCAGCATTGGTGGGGTGGCAGTTGTCCTGGCAAAACATCATACTGGCTGTAGAGAACCACCTCAATGAGCTCATTCAGAGATGAACTTTCAGAATGGAGAAGTCAGGTATCTTTAAAAAGATCTTTTCACTTTTAAATTCTGCTTTTTGAAGAGCAAGGATTTGTTCTCGTGAAGCAGTTTACCAAAATTTGTGCCTTAAAGGAATCAGAGCTAGCCCAATGTGCTTTTCTAATGCAGCTCTATAAACCAGTTACAAATTCAGACTGAGCAGGGCAAAAGCATTATCACATCATTCACTAATTCCAGCTGCTTCTTATTAAAGCTGCCACCTCAAGCATTACCTCCTTCTATGACAAAAGGTACTGCAAAAGTTGGGCTGAAGAGAAATAACTAAGGAAGCAGTCTGTTTAATGGGGATATACTTTTTCATTTGTTAGAAGTTATATGTCCCTGTGAGATCTAGTGCTGTGTGAAGCACTATGGGATCAGTTGTGCTTGGCAAGAACTGGAGACAGGCCCCATCTGCAAGGTTTTTCTTTTTGGGGGGACTTAGTTGTTTTCCCCTTCCAAGTAATAAAGTGGTAAAATCCATTTTCAGGTGGATCCTGCTGTTAGCGCAGTTCCTGAGATTAAACTGAACAGTTCCATCCCTTTTGTAGTGTGGTTGGTTTTCACTTAAGCTGCTCTGCAGAAGTTCTGTACTAACAAATGAGAGACTGGGGCAAAAGTGGGAGAAAGAAAGTGGAGCTTACTACAATGCTGGCTGCAAAAGAATATCAGATTCTTTCTAGCTAAGGCTTGGGTCAGTATTAGCGTACAACAGGTTTCCCTCAACTACTGTCTTTCATATCTTTTAAAGGAAACCGTCTGCACCTGCAAAGACATGGTGTAGCTCTTACAGCAGCCAAAAGCTTGAATTTAGGATTTGGCTTCTTGTTTGGATACACGTGTAGACATTAGGTGGTATTTTAAAGGCCAAGTTGCCAAAAGTCCATTCTTTGTTTTAATGCCCTGACAACTTCTGTGCTAGTGTGTATCCACTGTGTGATGCTCAGAGATTTACAGATAACCCTCAGAAACACTTGTTCCTGTTTCCGAATGGTAAAGAAGTCATTGCCTGTTTCCACGTGGTCTGTTTGAAGTTAATGTCTCTCACAAGGCCATTTACACAAGCACAGTAAAGCCCAATTTCCAGATGGGTGCCAGTTTGACAGCAGCTTCCCATTATATGTATGGCAAACTTGTTTTTGTTAAATTTTAGTGTGCTGAATTCAAACTGGAAAATAAATGCAGCTTAGTAAGCACAGGAGCTTTATGCCTTTGGTCTTCCTATGACTTCAGTCTCCTACGTATCAATAATCAATCCTATTGTCCATCATTGAGAAGACAACAAAGTGCTGAGGAAGTAGCAGTTGACATTTTGTACAGTTTGCTGCTGAATAAAGCGGCTGATTAGATTCAAAACATGGCTTGCATTCTTCTGACTGCTCTCTTCAAAGGATGAATGATCAAATACAAATAATTCCTGCTTGCGCCCTGCCCACTATAAAATGTGCCAAAGTACACGTTAAGAAGCAAATGGGAAGTTTGCTTTCTACTGAGCAATTTCAGCTACTGGGCCAGCTCCTGGTAAAGCTCCTGTGAAAACCTCCTGTTTGGTCAGCTCCTTGAAGAATTCAAAAACATTTGGGGAAAGAAAATGAAAGTTGTTTCTACAGTCAGTGCTTGGCTTTGTTCTGAGCTTGATTTGGATTTGGTGACAGCTGTGGGTGAGTCCTCAAATTCAACAGAGAATTTGTTGCAAATCAATTTATCTTAAGAATCTCTGATTTGATCTTTTCCAACCGTTCTTATTAAATGACCAGCTAATAAAAACCAAAGTAGAGTACCCTCAGCTCAATTCGACAATTGGTGGGATTTTTGATGCCAAATGGCTCTAGTGTAATGTGAGGAGTTCCTTCAGAGTTAGCTACATGTAATGGGAAGCAGCCTGCCCTGTTGTCACCTCCAGGGGTTTGTTTGTAAACATGAGTGTGGCCGGGCAGGCTGTGGTTGGAAGGTTAAAAGCATTTGCCAGGACCTGCTGTTGCTAGGGGCTGGGAACTAAAGCGGACAGGAGGAAAGCATTCAAGAAACTATGGGTAGGGAGCCCGCAACCGCTGTTTCCTGTAGGGCTGTTGAGTCTGCAGTGCCTTTGTTTCTTTTTTGCCTTTAAATCCAGTGAGGAAACAGGATGAAATGAAGACCAGATCAAGGTTGGGGATTATTTTGCCTGTTTCTTAAGCTTTTTGTTTCCCCAGTCATGCAGTGACACAGCACGTCTTACCTGATGGGTCTCAGAGCTCACAGGGTTTGCATTGCTGAAGCTGCCGTGTTACGGTGTCATAAAAAGAGGGAGGGATTCCAGCTGTTCCAGAGAATTTCTTAGGAAGTACGATAGAGCCATTTAAGTTTCTAATTTCATTAAATTCATATTACTTCTGTGTTTTGGACCCACCGGGTAGTGAAAGGTTTTTACCACTGTAAATCACAAGTTAAAGGAGTGATATGAGCAACTTTTAGAGCTGTCCTTAAATCTATCCTCCAAACTGACCTGCAGTGGCAAATGGCAAATGTGACATTGTAGAGTTGCTTTCCCTTCTCAAATTCTGGACAGCGTACACTTGGCACATTTACCTTTGAAAACAACAACAACAACAAAAAATTAATGTTCAGAACACCATTTAGCTGTTTGTGGAAATAACACGATAGTCTGCTTCACAGTTTGTCACCTTGTAATTTGATTAATGTGCTGTACTTTTATTTTCCTGAACAGTTCTCTGTAACTACGTAATTGCATCTTTGTTTAAAAATGAAAGGGTTTTGAGCTCAAACGGGGGGAGGGAAGAGTGGGAGATGAGAGTGAGCAAATGTTGAGATTTTCTCCAAAACTACCTGAAGTTCTGTTTTCTGTAGTAGTGCAGGGAAATCAAAACCTGAGTGGTTTCTTCAGAAAGATTCGGAAGGGGACACACCTTCACTTATCAGCTGGCCCTCCAGGTATCATAAAACGTAGCTGTGTGGCTAACAATCGGACTGAACACCTCCCTTTTCCTCCCCTTTACCCTGGCATCATTTAACATTTGTCCTTTATTTTCCTTTAACAGCAGTGAGTTAGAAAGTATCAGTTCTTGCGGATAAACAGCTGTTGAAACTTTTCTGAAGCATCTGCTTTTATTGTGACTTGCAACCAACTGATATTTTGATGGAGGAGTACAAAATGCCCCTCACTTCTTCCACTGCTATTATCATACTGGCTTCCACTACTTTTTGTAACTCCTTATTCTATCTCGTTTTGCACTCTGCAAACCAACAGATTTTTCTACCACAACCCAATCTGCATTAGCATTCCTTACAATAAAATCCTTGAATTCCAAAGGCATAGTGCAAGAAAAGTAAAAATTTAATATTGGAAGGTAAAGCAAGATCTTGATCAGAGCTACAAGCAGCTGCTTTCTCCCACTTTGGTAACACATGCTGTTAGCCCACCATGCGAAGCATTGCAGGAAGACTCTTTCCCATGTTCCTGGTTAAAATAATTCTTATAACCCAGTTACTAACATCATTGTGGATGTTCTGGAGCATGCTTGGTACATGCATTATAGTTTACAGAATCACTTTTTAACAGTGAATAAACTTTCTGTGTTTAAGTAAACTTGAGAAGGTTCCCTGGTAAGTGCACCAATACTAAGAGATAAGAAACACCAAAATATTAGAAAGGTCAGTGTTTCAGATAAATTTGGATATCCTGAATTAATCCTCTCAGACATTAATTTTCATTTTATGTAAGTGGTGCTTTTTTAATAATATAAGCTTCAAAAAGTCCCATAGCAGCAAACCTGGAATTGCACGTACTTTGAGCTGGATTACTGTTGACCAAAGGGTTTCTAACCTTGCTCAGAGTTAAAATCATTCTTGACACCCATTTGCAATGTGTATGTGATATTTACTAATACTCACCCTGTAAGCTGTATGACCACCTGGTGTGGCTGTAAAACTGCTAGAGAGTGGAGCTGCAGTTATTTTGTATAAAATAACTTTGTATATAATATAATATAATATATTAATAATATGTTATAATATGTATATAATTTTGTATAGTTGTAAAGCAAAGGCTGCCTCCAGGTGCGCATGCTTGTTTTTTTTGTTAGCGGAGTTGCATTAAGTGTCTACAGGTAGAACATGGCTCTGTGTTTTGCATGTGTGCTCCACAAGTCTAGAAGTGTTTCTAGAAAACATACTGGAGTAAGGTAACCTTTGGGAACATTCCTGTAGGTTTTGCATGTTGGAATGTAGTGAGACATTTTAAAACAGAATGCCTGATTCTGGTTTTCTTTTGTATCTGTTGATCTCCTGCAAGCCCACTAAACAACAGCAGCCATGCCATAGTTTCACCTGGGGCTTCAAGGCTTGCACTTCCAATGTTTTTCTCACTGTACTAAGTTATACTACATTTAAGACATCTTAAATGTTACATGATACACAAAAGTAAACAAAATCTCAGACAACATCAGAAGGTTTAGGTGGAGATACCAACATGTGTTCTTGTCCTCTCCCCAAGTATGCAACAGTATCTCAGTATGAAGTAAGCTGCCCAATGTTTAGAAACCTTTACAAATCTGAATAAATATAGGATTGTCAACAGAATATGAACCCAACACTTTAATAACATAAACATGAGTTTGATTATCTTGTTTTTTTATTTGTTTGAGACTATGGGTATGTGCTGTTGGCCAAATGCAGTTGTGACCGAATGGGAAGATGCTGGCCGTTTTCAGGGCTTGCTCGGTTACCTCTCAGGAGCCATGCATGTTCAAGGGCCTGTGAATCACCTGAATGTTTTTGAGCAATATTACTGCTAATACTGGGGGGTAGGAAGGGGTAGCACCGTAATATTGCTCTCTTTTTTATATAGATTGCTTTTTATTTTAATATGATATTGCTGTCTGTACCCTCGGTCTGTGTTCCTTCCCAGATTGGGTATTGCCGTTCACAGCTTTGATCCTTTTTCTTTCTTAAAGAGTAAAAGTTAGAGAGAAACTGGTGAAAGAGGAAAGCGCGCGTGGAAGCCCCGAACCTGTCACAGACAGTGTCCCTCAGAGAAAATCCCATCCAGTGCCAGCCCACTACATGCCTCTTCAGACAGAAACGTCTGCCTTTGATAGGGTTATAAATCAGCCCGTCAGCGCGGTCCGCCAACCAATACATGGCTATATCCAGCCTGCTGGCATTGCTCACACAGCTCAGCTGATGGCAACAGAAGAACCAGAAAATCTCCCTGTTGGCGGCCGCCTCCTAGCAGACAGCGTCAGCCTGCTAACAAAATCAGCAGCAGCCCCTGCATCGGAGAGTGACAAGAAAGAGGCGCTCGGTTATGGAGCAAAGCCTGATGAAGAGGAGTCCTTGGAGGGTGAGCAGGCTTCCAAAGGCAGAAGGCCGATTTTGCCATCTGAGATTCGCAAGCAAGGGAAGAGCCACGAAGGCCTCTTTGGAGGAGGAGAACTGGATACCACCATGGGGAGCTCCTCTTCAGCAAGCAAGCCGAAGGTTAACTCGGAAGTTCAGAGAGAGCTAGAGTGCAATAGGAGACAGGGTCCTGAGCAGCCCCTGAAGGCCCCGGAGAACATAGAAAGGAGCGAAGCTGTTATGTACATACAGAGCGGGTCTGTATCGCAGCCTGCCAAGGCAAAAGGTCCCGTCTGGAAAGTGTCAACAGCAAAGCATAAAGTCCTGACTCGCTCAATGTCTGACTATACGGTGGCTCCTAAGCTAGCATCTTTTCATAGTAAGGAGAGCACGGAAGCAAACGCAGCAAATGGTGAGATTGGCATGGTTGACACAAAAGTCTCTGTTGCCCAGCTCCGTAATGTCTTTCTGGAAACTGCTAATGCCAACAAGAAAACAGACCTGTAGGTGACATTTCAGACATATTTTCGTGTGAAACTTGCACGTCCTTGGCAAAATTACACACACTCAACATCAGTTGTCAGTTGTGTTGGGCACTTAAAGCACACAGCTTAGCTCTCACCAGTGTGTATTGGAGGCTGAGATGGTCTGAAGGCCGCTTCTGTGCTTCTGCTTGCTAGTCCAAGTTGTGATGGGGGTAGCTGGGATGTGTACGTCCATGCATGGTACTGGAGGAGCATGCAGAGTGATCTCTAGTGGATTGTAGAGATGCTTACATCTATGCTTTACTTCTCTCTTCTATTTTCTTTTCTATGCGCTTTCTATCATGTGGTTTAAAAGCGAATCTCGGTTTGAGATGTCAACGTCAGGTAGCGCTTTGTCTGCCAATGGTGATCGTGAAAGAGGGCCACGAAGGCCGAGGCGCTATTTTACTCCTGGTGAAAATAGAAAGACTTCTGAGAGATTTAAAACTCAACCTATAACGTCAGCAGAACGAAAGGAGACGGATAGGTAGGCATGTATGTGGTTCTGTGTAGTGTTCTGGTGCAGGTAGGCATGAACAAGCTTGTGAAGAAAATGTGTTCATTTGTTAGCATAAATATTTTACAAGGTTATCGTTTCTCTTTAAAAATAATCGAGTATTGGTTATAGGATAAATTCCAATTGACTTGAGTATGCAGTTTCTTATAAAATAAAAACCAACAAAAACCAATTTGCTGCAAATCCCCCTGCGTAAAATGGTAAACAGTGAATCATAAAGTATTACAGCTGTCTGGTTCTGTCTAATGATAAAAGCTTTTGTCTGGTTTTATATGAAGAGTTATATAAAATAAAGAGCCCATCTACCCTGCTTTATCATTTACTATTAAAAAAGTCTACAGATTTTGTGTTAAAAGACCTGGCATCAAATCTTAGATCTTCTGCAAGATGAACTGGAAATCATTTACTTTTAGTTTATGTAAGTGTGGCTGTGATTGCTTGCCTTTCTGCTTTATTGAAGGATGTTACAAGTGGAAACTGTTGAAACTTGAAAAATAGACAAGTTTCGTATTCTTAAGAATTTTTTATGTCTTGCTGCTTCAGATGGAGTTTGAATCTCATTTTTGATGTCTCGTTTCAAGCTAACTTCTTCCTGTTTGATTATTTTTCACTAGGTCATTTTTGAGTGCAGAAATACCAACTGCTGATGGTATGTCACTATACAATTTTCTAAGGAAGACATGGGAACAAATGTATTTTTTTTAACTGAAGTGGTGTTTGATAATGCAAACAAAGTCCACCGGAATATAAGCATCAATTCCTATAATATGTTTGAAGTACTACTTTTCCTTGGGCCGTGTCTGCTACAGACTTAATTTCAGATTAATTTAAGTCCAGAAGTCTATCTGTGGACTCCTAACTATATACAGGGAGTAGAGGGTGGAGTGGCATGCTTTTTTAATTTAATTGCTTTTATCTGACTGCTAGCTGGAAAAAAATACACATTTTAATCAGTAGTTTAGGAATAATAACTAAAAAGCTTTCACTATAGTAGGAAACTGACATTAGCAAAGTATTTTCCAGCTAAGGATGTTGCAAGATGCTGGTTATTAAATTATATAATCGTCTGCCATCTTGCTTCTCTTTTCTTCATGTCACTCTTGGCAACTCTGGCACAAATTAAGAAGCTAATCTCATGAGTAGCTAAATTTAGACTTTAATGCCTTATGCTATTTGAAAGCTGATACTCTGCAGCTTTGAGATGCTGGCTCTTGGATCTGGAGGATGCTGATTTCAGCTCCTAAGCATACCAGTTGAACTTTTAAAATATGGGGATACAAGATGGTAATCAGAATGACCAGCTGCCAGGAGAGACTCTCTTGTCTGGTCAACTGAGAGAAAATAGGTGTCCTGTTCAGCAGGATGAATATTGAGCTTAAGACAGTGGTTGATCTCTCAGTCTAAAGTATTTTCTTAGTCAATGTGTTGTCATAGACTAATACATATATGATTATAAATAAAAGTTTCTTTACTTAATCTGAAATCACATGAACTGTCCTGAAGAAAAACCTTTTGCTCTCAAAATCCTGTTCAGAATTTTTCTCTGATGCAGTATATGTAAATATAAGTAAAAGTTTATGCAATTTGGTTCATGATATATCTTTCATTAAAAGGGAGTACAGCCAATTTATTTGCTGCAAATGCTTCTTTTATTAGTAAAATGTTATTTTGGGGGAGTTTGGAAATCATTTAGTCAGAAAAACTTTCACTTAGTACAAGCTATGAGCCTGATTCATTACATTCATTACATTCAGCTTTTTTTTTTCTTTCTGTAGATGAAGAAAAATTAGATGACCGAGCCAAACTAAGTGTAGCTGCAAAGAGGCTGCTTTTTAGAGTAAGTATTACATTTTCTTAATAGAAAACAGAGCTAAACATTGCATATTCAAGATGCTGAAGATCGTTAGGTTCATTAGAATGAAGTGTAATGCAGTTAACCAAGTCCAAGCACATACTTTTTTTTTTTAACTTCATCTCGTCTACCTACACAGCAGACCTGTTGCTTTAAAGCCATCTTTGAGAACAACATTTAAAGAAACGTGCATTTAATTTTAACTCCATAATGGCTACTGTGTGATTATATCCTGCTTCTAATTCAGAAGTAGACAATCAGGAAAATTAATACTTTGCATCCAGGAAAGCTGAAAAGAAAGTAGTGTTTTAGAACTTTTTTTCATGGTTTTAATTGACATATGCCCACTTAGGAAATGGAAAAATCATTCGAAATAAAGAACATTCCTAAACCTCCTACAAGAAGTTCAGCAGTAGAGAGAAGACTGCGGCGTTTGCAGGATAGATCGCACACACAACCAATTACCAGTGAGGAAGTGGTGATTGCAGCTTCGTAAGTCTTGTTCATGTGTTGGCTCTAACTTTGGTTCCTGCTTTTAAATCTGGGAATAAGTACCATATATGTGGTGTTTACAGCTTTGTAGCAGGGAAAATGTTTATTGTTAAGGGCCAACTTCCTTGAGAACCACAAGGGAAGCTATATTGAAATTCCTTATTAGAAGTAGAGGGAATAGTAAAGCATAAATTGCATGAACTGTAATTTGGCCGAAGGTTTATGAAGCCGTAGATTAGGTAAACGGCATTAATCATAGCATTGGTTTGTAACTCAAACGAAAAGGATACTTTGCACTGAGGGAAATCTGCACTATTTCTTATGGAATGTGTTTGTATTGGGAAAAGCCTTTTAAACTCTGAAATCTCAAATGTACTTCCTGAAAACATTTCTTGCACTTTGGTCATACATCATGAAATTTTCCTAAAAAAAAAAAAAAAAAAAAAAGTTTTTGGGGGAAAATGGAGAAAAAGATGAATGGATGTTCATCTGATGATCTGCTAAAAGATGGCTTATGTTATGGGTAACAGCATCTTCAAGAGACAACCTGTTTGCTCCTCTAGGCTTTTAGTTCTTTCAAAGTATTTGATGTTATTTTGCAAAGTTCACAGCAGTTAATTAAAAATCATTGCTGTTTGTTTTTTTCTGTTTTGTTTTGTTTTTGGTCTTTTCTGTAGTTAACACTTAATGTATTGCTTTTCTTAATGCTTTTTTCTTCTCTCTCCCTGTGAATTTTCCCTCCTTGGCAATTCTTTAAAGTGAACCTACCCCTGCTTCACGTTCTGTGAATACCCACACAGTAGTGACAAGAGTACCTAGTCCCACTGTAGTTAAGAGCACTGTACAACCTATCAGGTACTGGGGGGGATAAACATGCATGTTACATGGAGCACAAGATTCCTCAATAGCAGATGCATCTTTAAAATCTTGAATGCCTTTTCAATGTGTCAAGTCAATACTTGTTTCAAGAATATTTAAAACATTTGTCAACTTCATTTACGTTTGCATGATAAAACATCGCAGCTTTTTTTGGTCAAGCATCTGTTTTTAGGACCTCTCTAACCACACTCACCTATTCTAGAAGTGTATTATATGTGAAAGAAATGAATATGCATGTGAGCAAACCTGGCAGAACCCTCTTTGCTCTTGTACTTTTATATATAGCGATGTCGTCTTGACGTGAAAATACCAAAGCTGGGTGCTTGATTTCACAAGCAGTACATATCCTCTTTGTCTGTCTCTACATATATTTTTTTTCTAGTTTGCAAAATTGAAGGAAAGATAAGAAATTGCACCACCTATAGGTAAAGTTGCAGAATACTGTTACGTTCTGAACAAGAGAATTTTAGCAAAGAGAGCACGACAGAAAAAAAATACTAATTCCATAAATGTGGCTGAATCTAGCTAGAGGTGAATAAAATGTTATTGTAGAGACAAATGCAGTTACAGCTTTTATGAATGAATGTGTCTGCCTTCAGCATTGGTCAAAAAATCTTCAAAATTAATGGAGTATATTGCAAAACTATTTTTTGTTTTAGAGTCACCCCCAATAACTCTAAACAAAAAACAAAACTGAACTCTATTCTCCTTCAAATTATCAGAGGCATTACAATTTATGCCAACCTAAAAGAAGCCCTAACTTGGAATTTAAATCCATCTTCTACATGTTTTTATCATATATGATCCACAAATTATTTCTAATAAAACTGAATTTTACATAAATTGCATTGTAGGACAAGTGTTTGTTCTACAGCAGCATTGTAAATGTCTCTAACTGTATTCTGTACGAAGCGATTGGTCTGAAAAGTCTGTCTTCAATCTTGAGTTCTCCTTTCAAAAAGTTGTTATGTCATAATCAAATGAATTTGCGAATGAAAAATTTTAACTTTTTTTTTAAATCTTCAGCTGTTAAATTAGAACCCATCATGCCAATGTTGAACCACTGCATAATCACTTAGGCTGCTATATTACATTGGCTATTGTGCTTCATACGCAGTTCTTCTGCTTCTATCAGGTTAAGATTCTAAAACTTTATAACAGCATCTTTAAAACTCATTTCCAGTTCTGTTTCTTCAGCTTGCAGGCATCAGCACACCAAAAAATTTTAGCTAAAGAGGAGATAAGAGCAGCCAAAGAGGCGATGGGGCAAGATCAATCTGATGAACCAGATTCTTCCACATTAAGTTTGGCAGAAAAGATGGCTTTGTTTAACAAACTGTCTCAACCAGTATCCAGGGCCATCTCCACGAGGAGTCGAGGAGATATTAGGCACAGGAGGATGAATGCTCGTTACCAGACCCAGCCTGTCACTCTTGGAGAAGTTGAGCAGGTAAGTGCAATCTTAGCTCTTTTTCATTTGTTTATTTTATTGGAAGAAAGAGCTTTAGTGTGAGATGCCATGACAGTTGCCCTTTTCTTTGCTCCGAGCTACACAGTGGGGTCATGACATATTCACAGGAAAAAGCTTCAGGAAGCAGTCTTCTGACACTGAGAAACAACATCCTCCAAAATGCTCAAGTTCATTGATGTGTTTTCCTTTTTTAAGTAATTTAGGGGTATATCATCTTCCTGATGAGTGCACGCTGTACGTTTCACAGTCTCTGTCTTTTCCGGTGTCTTTTTCAACTTCTAAAAGTAAATTCCTGACCAAAAGGGTGAAAACTGGTGCATCTCGTTTTGGAGCTTTGTCATGTGCATCTTTCAAATCTGTTCCTGAAGGCACTATTTATTCCAGTATTATGACATCGTTCTGTTGTTTTCCACTGGGAGGGGGCATTGGTTTTAATTTTTTTGTTTCACCAAAACAGAATACTTCTGAAATTCAGAAATTCACAGTCAAAATGAAGTGGTTTAAACCTTGCAGTGAATTGGGCTTCTCAGTCTGGAATCCTTCATATAATTGGAACTGAAAAGGAATGCCTTTTTAGTGAAGCTTGAGAACAGGATGGCCAAGCAGTAATCTTTCAGATCTAATGTTCGCAACAACAGAAACATCAGTCCCTTAGCACTACAGCTTTAGAAGAAATCACTTTAACAGTGAAGGATCACTCCTTTGCATGTTATATTTCTAAGGGTTTGGATTGATCTGAGTGTTAGAAGGTTCCTGCCCTACGTACTCTTTCTATAATGCTTCATTCATCTTTCTACATTTTCCATATAATAATAGAATTGTGGGAAGGTAGGATTTCTTTAAGTATATTGGTGCAAATCTGCATGAATACATAACTGTGCCTTATGCTTACTTTACTTAGGCTTAAAGTAGTAGTAAATATTTGGCATATTTATCTTAACAAGATTTCCAGACATTACAGAGTACAATTTCCATTCATTTTCCACATGCCAACCACTGTCACAGTTTGAACGCTTTAATGATCATGTCACTAACTTGTTTGGGAGCCAGGAAGGTGATCAACAGAAATGGGCTGAAGCAGATAGGAAAGAAGCCAGTGACAGTCACATTAATTTGTCAGATTTTTACAAGATGAACTTACGCTTCAAGCAAGAAAATGCAGAGGAAGCATGTTTTGTCATATCCTTTTGAACCTAGCAAAAGAAACCAGAGTTGCCTCTGAACAGAGTACAGTGGGAATGTACTGTCAAAACGACCTTACATAGTGAGCTGTGCATTTGGAGTTTTGAGATGTAGTTATGGTTGTTGTAGAAAGAAACAAAAGGAAGGTAAGAAAATAGACAACTAGAGGTTTAATTACCGAAATACATAATTGCAAATGTAATCGTGTAATTGAAGCTGAAATCCCTTTGCTGATCTCCTCTAAATTTCTAATTCTAATAGATGCAATGGAAAAAGAGTAAACCGGTAACTATGTTATTAATGTTTCTTTGGAATCTTTGAGCTAGTGTAGTAGTCTTTGCTCAGCTTTCTGATTTGTTTAATATATGAGTGTGTTGTCCATGCTTTATGGAATTTGCATGTGCTTTTTAAGTTTTTAGTTGACTTACTCCTACTGGTGTGAGTTTGCCTATTCCTTTTGCATGCTGTTCACTAGCCCTGCAGTTAAAGAAAACAACAAAAAAGTCAAACAAAAAACATCTCCTGATTTGTATAAAGGCATATTTGTCACTATTTCATGGCTTTTACCCCTTTGGAGAAGACAAACCCAAGCTGTCCATTTCAGGGAAATTTTGCATCTTAACTGTCTCTAAGTAAACTGTATAAAATTATAACGTTCGAGTAATGAAAGTTAATTGTTCCTCTGTAGAGGCTGGCAAAGCAAATTTGGACTTAAAAAATATATATGTAATTCTTAGATACAAATACTTTTCTCAGAGATGTATGAGACAGCAAATGTTTGATATTTGAAAAACTGTTAAGAGTAACAGTCCTGTGTGAAGGTGATTTATGTGGCGAAAGTGGCAAGAATGCGTGCCCCATGTAAGACAGCACGGAGCGTTCTCTCGGTGCTGAGCTTGCTCTGGAGCTGCAAGCTGCATAACCATATCAGAGCAGAGCTGTGCCAAAGCTAATTAGTCCTGTTGATTAGCCTGAGCACATGGCATGTCATCCGGCATCTGGAACCTGAACTAATTCCTTCTCCCGGTGCTGTGCAGTACCATGTCAGTACGGACCTTTTCATGGAGCTCCGACACAATGTCATATTGCATGCTACACACCTGCCCTCTATTGCTGAAGATTTTGCTGTTCATATGCAGTCATTTTTACCCTGGGTGGAATCACCCATTTGCAGCCAAATGATGGGGCATTCTTGCTCCCCCTAACTGTTATGAGTGTATATTTGTAGAGCATTGTATTCATGTGGAAGCATACCTTCTGCTCTGAAGAACTTATATGACAGACTTTTCTTGGGAATGGATGATTTTGGAGCTCTCAGGTCCTTTTTTATTTTTATGTTTGTCCATAGGTGCAAAATGAAAGTGGAAAAATTGCTCCCCTGCCAACTGCAGTCGCAACATCAGTGGCAACAATGGCTTCTGCCCTTTCTGCACTGTTTGCTGGAGACCTGCATGCGAAGCCAGCTAGAGATGGAAGCGTGAGTGCCGCCACAAAAGCTGATTTGAGATTCCACACTTCAGCAGAAAACTCAGAGTCTTCAGGAAAACACATGCAGAAGTCAGAACAGTGGCAGCCTTCATCAGAAGTGCTAGAAAGCAAAAGATCATCAAAGAAGCATGAAGAAGAGGGAAAGAGGTTTCTGGCACATGAGGCTAATGAAATTAGAAAGTACAGCTCCTTTGAGGAAGAAACCACACATCCTGTTCCTGAAAAAACAGGGGACTACCATAAAGAATCAACATACAGCTTCCTGAGGAAGGGCAGCATGGAACTGTTTAGTTCACAAGCACTTTTTCAGCCTCTTGAGCATAAGGAAATGGATACTAGCATGCAAGGTAAGTGGGAAGCCAAAGAAGGCCAGTCCTTTGAAGAAAACATGGATTTGGAATGTGATGAGCAAAGCAAGACTTTGCAAAGAAGTGCAGTATATGCCTGCTGTTGGTGTAGTCTAGTTCACCAAACAGCAGAGTTTCTCAGTTTTTAAACATCTTCATTTCAAATATTATCAAGACAGTTTTTCTTTTTTAACACTGCTTAAAGGTAGAGAAAAAGTTGTGACAACTTAAGTTTTGCAAGTACAATTTTCTCTTAGCTATTCTTGTAACTCTTCAGGCCTTACAGATGGCTCAATTTTATTGAGATTTTCTTACCTTTAAAGAAGTGGTAGTATATACTGAAGTTAAATTTTTTTGTTGTTTCCTCTGCTGCCCGTGCCTCTGCACTCCAAAATACTGAACAAGCTGAACTTGTTGCTCTGGGTCAAGTATTTGTTCTGAATTGTTGCCACCTTCTGCATATATAGCTATATTATATTTTAACTACATATGTACATATATAGCAAGTAGTGCTATATGATTTTTGAAACACTACTATTATTTTCCCTTCAATGTTGTGACAAAATATAAACCGAGTAATTCCAGAGCAGTTTTCTGTTTTAAGTTGGGGGTACAGGACCAATGTGTCCTATAGTGCTAGAAATATTTTTTTCTTTGTCCCGTGAAGTTAATTCATTTTGAATTTAAATGGTCTCCAAACAGATGTAGGGAGGAAGGTATAGTTCTGCTTGTATTCATCAAAAGCAGTGTCCCTTCTATCTAATTAGCTTTCTGTGACTACAGAGGAGATGGAGACTGGAGTAAAACAGGAGCAGTAGTGTATCGGGGGTATTGTGCTTGTAAAATTTCAAAAAGAGTGAAGATAACTTCTGTTTCCTTCAGGATAGCTCTAATGGTGCATTTATTTTTTCTCAAGGCAGTTTTTCCTGTGGTTTAATTGCAGCTCAAGAAAACAACAACAAAAAAGTCCCTAACACCCTCCTAGAAAATAAGATCTTCATTAAATTATTAAACATATTAAATTATTCTCCTAGTATAGTACTTATGCATTAAATGCTTAACCAGTAAATTAATTTCTTCTTTAAATTTTGCTTCTCTTCCCCTACCCTTTTTTCTCTTCTCTCTTTCATCTGACCTTTTTTTTTTCCTGTTGGCATGATGAAAGGAGCAGCAATTTGTGCCTCATCCATATGAAGTTCAGGATTGTGTATTGAACACTGAAGCTCTGTGGCTTCATGTGAACTTCAGTCAAAAAGGGAGAGTCTATTCAGCAGATAATATTGAACAATTAATCTTTCTGTGCTAGCTCAGCCAGAATTGTTTTCTCTTTTGGGATAGCATATGATCTGTGATTTGAATATTAAAAAACAGATCTACTGCTTCAGTGTAGGTAATGTAAAATTAGTTTGAGATAGCACTAAGTCTAATTCAGCACATTTCTTTTGACCGGGCAGACCATGTTGAGTCTACTTCTGAACTCACCAGCACATCAGCAACGAGGACTGTTTCACAGACTGCAGCTGTGGCATCCTGTAGACTGCAGGAGCTCTCCGAACAATTGGAAGGAAAATTTTATAAGAATTCCTGTGAGATGTTTTCTGTTGGAGAGAATAAAACACAAGCAGCTGAAGATGTCCTTGATAGTTCCAGCAAAACGATGTCAATTAAGGAAAGGTACTTAAATTTCACTTTATTGAAATGGTCTCTATAAATACAGTTATTAGAGTGATGATTATAAAAAGAAGCTTTAAGCCAGTTTCTGAAAAAGCTAAGCCATGTTTATTGGGCTCTATTAGCTGTCAAAAACTAACAGCAGAAACATGCAGTTAATCTGACTGACATGCTTATAAAGCGTTATCATCTCATGATGAATGAGAATTACTGTTGAAGAGAACATGATGATCTGATTTTGAAACAGCCACCTGAATAATCAATAAGAGCTTCAGAAAATGAAAGTAGTAAAATACTTATTCTAGTTACGTTTGTTCTACTCAATATATTTCATCAGGTTCTGTTTTCAGTTACAATAGTTATAATGTGTTTTTTTTTTAATTTTATTTTTTAATTAGCTGTCTCATTGTTGCTCTGTGGAAATAGTCTCTTTATAGTAAGCCAAGTACAGAGAATCAGGGATAGACTGTGATATTTCACACTTTACTTCAGAAATATATAGTTTCTGTTTTGATGTCTGAGAACTTACTCAGGAATTTTAAAGGATAATAAGCTGGACAGGTTTGTGGGAGTATTAGAAGCATTTTTTCCAGCCCAAGATCATTCAAAAATGAAATCAAATGTTAATTATTCTGTGCTTGCAGTAGCAGTCCAGTGAGTAAAATGATGATGGTTTGCTTCAGGTTGACAAATAGACTTATTCATACTTCAGTTTTTGTTCAGTGAAGGTAGAACTGATAAATCAAAGTAGCTGCTTCATCGAACTTTCACTGTGTCAAAGTATTCCATCACTTTGTGAGGTGGGTGTGATATTCGGTACTCCAACCCATTTTTTTCAACAAGATACCAAAGCATGCTTCATGTATTTCTAGGAGGTGTGTGAGTCATCCTCATTTTTAGCATTCCCACTCTCTGTTATCTATTTAATATAAGGAGAGCAGAGTGACTAAAACAGCTGTAACAGTCTTAGTCCCCTTTCTGAAAGATGTACTTAGCATTTCAGGTTTTTTGTTTGTTTGTTTTAAAGCAACCTTTCATCCCTCATCCTTCTGCAAATATGTCAACTGTCTGGACAGATAAGACTTAAATCCAGTAAATTCTGGTTTATGGGTAGTAAATGATCTACCTTCCCTGAGCCTAGTGGGGAAAAAGAGATTGGAGGGAGGGGGAAGATCCAAGTATTAGCAGCTGTTTCAATCCTAAATTTAATGCTTCAGTTGAGTTAGTCTCTTGAAGAACTGATGTTCCTGTCAGACTGTCAATCACACTCACAATCAGGAATTGCTTTCATTGGGCCTCCAAGACTGTCTATTCAATACGAAAGCCAACACCAGAAAATACCTGTTCTCTTGTCACGAATTCGTGTATTCTGATTCTGCAAACATCTGTAAATGGCAGAGCTGCTATCAAAACGTTTTAGCATTCCAAAATACTACAGTAGTCTACTTCTTGGCCCAGAATTAAAAAAAAAAAAAAAAAAAAAAAAAAAAAAAAAAAAAAGACTGGTTGTATTCTTTTTTCTTTTGCTTGACTGTTTCTGATGCCAACTATTCATAAACCTCAAAGAACATTTCTGCTAAAGATTAACTTTTACACTTTGCTTTTTTGGGTTGGATTGTTTTCTTTCCTTTTTACATTCACTAACTTCATCTTCCCATCCAGTGGATTTTTCTGGCTGTGTCAGACATTCTTTCACCTTATGGAAGAACAGCTTTTCCACAGATGTAATGATATTTGGGCAGGATGCATGCATGTTGGTCTGGATGAAAGTGATTTTCCACAAAGACTTATTTCACTGAAGTAGTATTATCCTTGTGGGGTGAGTGCATACCTAGCATTTTCAAAATCACCTATATTTTATGGAAGAATGAAAACCATGATTTTTCAAGAAAGAAAATATGCCTATCCTCTCTTCTGCAAACATGACACTTGGAGGTGGGAGGGAGCAAAGGCTCATATCTTACAGTAGGCTGTGTTTTTTGTTAGACAGACAGGGCCAATCCACTGATGTGTTATATATGAGCGCTGGAAACCTTTTTATAATTGTCTTGTATTCAGCCAGACAAATTAGGAGTTTGGGAGAGGCCTTCAGGAAGAGGAATGTCTTGGAGGACTTTGAACAGAGTGTCATTTACATGTAGCTACCTGTATTTGTACATTTACAGAGACCAGAGTTTCTCAAAAGCCACCCTGCCTGCTCCTCTTCAGAAGTCAGCTGTGCACCATGAACACCATTTTCAAAAACTACAGATAAGTAGCTGGTGGACCTCCAGCCTTCATCTAGTCCTTGTCAGGACAAACCCAATCTAAAATTTAGTTTCAACCTTTTTTGGTGAATGGATGCCTGAACAAGACCTTCTGGAGGCTAGTACACATATATAGTGAATTTATGAACTCTTTGACCATCGGCTTCCTTTCTGTAGTTATTGCACTCAAATTGGCCTCCAGGCAGCTGAAAGGCAACTAAAAAGAACTGGTCAAGTGCAGCCAATGGAGTCCATGTGAAAGCCAAACCCGTGTCCAGTTCATGTCATCTCAACGATGACGCTAGCAGCAAAGACACTAAAATATTGCCACAGAAGAAAGATGTCTTTTTTTTTTTTTTCATTTTTGCCTGGGCTTTTACCAGACAATGCTCCTTATTTAGGCAAAACCACTGTTCGAATCTTGCTTGTATTTCCCCTCAGTACTAATCTGACATTTTTCCTTCAACACCTCTGGATCATTCTATCTGAGTACCTGAGTAGCAGGTAAAAAAAAAAAAAAAAAAAAGACACTGAGCAAGCTGACAAAGATGGACAGATAAATAGTAAAGATGTTCCTTCCGAGAACAGTGTAATACTGATTTTTCAGATTGGAAAATGAACTTTGGGATGCAAAGGAGGAAGTTGTATGAAAAGAACTATGAAGGTGAATAATGAATCAAACTAGAGATGCAATGAAACTAGTAGGCAGCAGGCCTTAAATAAATCCAAACGTTAGACCACAATTTTTTTATTGTTTTTCAAACTTCCCAAAGAATCAGCTGCTCTATACTCTCAGAGTAAAGCTACTGATCTGGTGGGCCTGCTTGGGTGATCCAATTCAGCATTTCTTGCATCTTTATTTATACAAAAGGATGCCCTTCAAAGGCTGCTGAGTCAAGGTGGCCTGTATTTATTGCTGTTTCCATGGTTCGAGACAAATGCACGGCTTTAGGTTTTGCGCAGCAGTGAAGTTTTCAAGGGCATGCTGGGCATGCTTATCCCTTTAAAGGTGTTATTTAATCGCTTGAGGCAGACAGACACATGACCTTACTGTAGGAATGAGTTCTTTCATTGCATATACAAGTGGAGGGGATGAATCCATCCTTACGATGAAGAAGAGAACAGTCTCCAGAGACACAGAAACAGTCTCAGAATTAGAGATTTTCCCTTTCTGATCTGCCAAGCTGTTTGGGCCAAAGGTCTAGGGCAAATACCCTGCAGTAATGTCAAACTGCAGGGTCAAAAACAGGGCAGATCTTATCTGCCTACTATGCTGTGCAGCTATGGACATTTTTAAAAACAAACCCATTTTAGGCTAAAGCTGACCAAAACGCCTTACAGCTTCAATTAGTGCAGATCATTTCTAAGCAAAGCTGACCTGAGAGAATGTGACTATTGAAGATAATTCAGCAGTGTGGTGGCAATTCAGTCCGATCTTGGTCTCCTCCACAGTTTCACACATGCATGGACATACTCCAGAAGATAAGTTCTGGGCAGTGAAATCTTGTATACGTGCTGGAAGCAATGACCATGGCCTCAGCTCTTTATCCTGGGTCCTCTTCACCCCTACCCATGCTGTGCTGTTAGGTACGAAGAAGCCAGGCAACGTGAAGCCTGCCAGCGGTGCCTGCATGGGCAGGAAGAGAAAGAGAGGAAATAACTGAACACTAGCCACCTTTTCTTGAACACTAGCATTCTTATTGCCATTGTATTCTTTGGATTTACTGTCTTCTGCATTCTGAGTTTTTCTCAGCTGACTGCCTTAGGACCAGTTGGGTTTCCTTGAGGAAGTCAGTAGCACGGTTACACTCCCTGGATTTTTGCAGGAAGCAACTGCCTGAAACAGTCCTATCTCTTCCTTTTCATAGTTACAGGACAAAACTTGGACAGTAATCACATCTCTGAAAACACATCTCCATATCTTGTGATGGAAATAAGTTGCCAGCCTACTGAACCTGTGCAAATATTAATAGGGTTAAGGGTCTTGGTATAATCTTACTGAAATGCCCTAGATTAATAAAAGTTATATAACAAAATTTAACAACTCAGCTAAAATAAAAATGATTTAGTGGACCAGCACAACTGTTTACATAATTGCTACAGATACACATTTAAGGAATGCTAAGAATGATTTCTAAAAGCTAGAAAATTCATATATTAATTCAAATTCATATATCAATTCAAATATTAGTTTCTGAGGGAGGTAAGCTGAAGATCATGCCTCTGTGGACCTTATATTCCAAACTGATTTCCCCTGACCCCAAAACTAATCACCTCAGAGTTTGTATGGACTGATAGGTTCTAATTCCAGCAAAACAAATCTACATGCTGTGCCCGCTGGGCCAGTCAGCATCCATTTGTGCTGCATTCAGAATTTTACTTAAGATTAGAAAATAGTACTTTTACAAGATCCTGCTTAATTGAGATGAATGGTAATCTACATTTTAAATATAAGGCTTCCTTTAAACCAGTTGAATCTTGCAGATGGGTTTCACAGCTGTAGTATCATAGCACCAAGTTGTTAGTGGGTTGGTACTACTGATTTATATGACAGCAATGCCTGAAATGACCAAGGAGATACTAAATGATCCCTAGCAGTCTGATAGTAACTTCAGTCATCAGAGTTGTAGTCCAAGCATTAACTGCAAAGTTATCATTTGATGTGCCTGATGAGACCTAATTGATGGCTGCCTGCTCTTAATAAACCTCTTCCTTCTTGGGTTTTAAAGGAAATAAATTTTATTTTTTTTAATGACTAATAAACAGCAGTGATAGGATTCATCTCATTAACTTCGGACATCTACAACAGAAGCATCCATAGCTGAGCTAGTCAATCTCTGTGCCTTATCGACAAGGAGGGGAAGAGAGCAGTGATTCATCTAACTGTTTTTATGTCTACTTCAGGATGATCTTCATTATACCTTGGCCTCCCTTGACTGTATTGGCAATTTGCACTGACTGTACAAATTAACTGGAGTGCTTGTCACAGACTAGATGTCTGTGTTTTGTCAGATGATTCCCATTCGACATGTTCAGTAAAGGCTTGTTGTTCATTGGTGAGCTTTGTATATGTGTATGAAATGTAAATAACTATGGTTAGCTAGAAAACTTAATTTCAGATTTTCTTGAATGCATCATTAGTGAGGTACTAAGGGTAGTTTCTAAGGATGATGGGAGGTAAAGATACTATGTTGGCATGTTTTTTCTTCTAGGTTGGCATTGCTGAAGAAGAGTGGTGAAGAGGATTGGAAGAGCAGGCTCAGCAAAAAGCAAGAGTATGCAAAAGTGTCTGCCACTGATCGTAGTGCACAAATGCAAGAAGTTGAGCAGCTGTTGAAGAAGGTAATTCTATCCTTTTTTTGAAAAAACATATTGCTTGAATTGCTTCAGCTTTGATGATGCATCCAACAAGACAGGCATGCCTAATATTAGCTACTAGCTCTTGCTACTCCTTTTGTTTAAAGGCACGTTTAAAACACAATTCTCCCAACATGAGAGCTCTTTAAACAAGAATGCCTTCACTGTCTTGGTGCATACAATATTGGTTAGAATGCCTTTACATCAGCAGATTGTGGAGCAGTAAGTTGGCCTGTAAGGCTTCTGGAATGTTTACAGGTATAATGATTAAGGTTCTCCTACACACGCACCAATGTATGAGAAACTGGCTTAAGACTTGAAGCGTTTTCTGTAGTAAGGGTGACCTTGGAAGAATTTCATGTTCCTAAAGGTGTGTTGCCTCTGTGCATATGCTTATTTTGAGCGATAATTTTGGATCCTAGAAGCACTAAGGAAATGCAGGTATCAGAGCATTCATGAGTAGTTCGTCCTTTGATTATCTTGCATGATCTTTGGTGTTTGTGGATAGCCAGAACCTCCTGGACAAGGATGTTATCTGTCTTGTCGGTGTTAGTGAGTAGAGCAGGAGATGGGTAGAAAGGTATGGATGGATTACTGAGAGATTTGCTTCAAGAATGGACTCCCAGTTCCAACTAATGTAGATTCGCTTCTCTACTGAGTCTAGTATTTCAGAAATTACAGTGTTAGATAAAATGGCTGTTCCAAAAGCATTTAATTTTTCAAGGAATATTTCCACAGAGGACAAGTGAAGATAAAATTTGTATTATAAATTTTACCACTGGGAACAATAATCTTGGGATCTAATCATTTAGTTGTGAAAATACTGCTTCTATTGAATAGTATAGGTAAGCAAACAGTAAAAAGACTACTTCTTCCATCAGTATATTACAAAAAAGGTGTTGTTACAGTCTGTTCTTACTGGGGATATATCTGTGCCTCAACTTGCAGTTCATCAATGGTTGTGTGTTAACTGTACAGAAAATCAAGAAAACTGATCTTTACAGTTTGGTCTGTGGGTTTTGTTTTCTATTTGCTGTGTGGACTTGCTCACAAATTCAGTCGCTAGTTTGAAGATGTCCTAAAACACAAATAGTTTCACTGAGGAAAGCAAAATTGTGGTCACATTTTTAACAGGCTAGTCTTCAAAATGACAACTGTTGAGGTCAGATTACAAATGTTCTGAAGCTGAAGACAATGGGGCTGAGAAAAAGCTTTAAGTAGCTGCCAAGATTTAGGCAGAGATGAAACCTTTGTTCTCTCTTTTTACTCCCTGGCCCCCATATCCTCCCTGTTGTGTTACCATGTGCAGCAACATCACTCAGCACAGCACAAGTTAGGCTTTTAAAGTAAGAGAGCATGAAGTGCTTGAAGGGTACGAGCTTTGATGTGACAATGCTAGCAGTGGGAGCTTCTGTGACACAGGGTCACCCACTGTGTTGGTTCATGTTAGCTCTTGGCCATTTAGAGCCTGAGCCAGAGGATTTTTGCACTTCTGCCAAAATGTGGGTGGAATCTTGGATATATAAGAAAAAAATGTCAGTAGTCTTGTCAGACACACAACCATATTGATATTTGTGATGCTGATTCATTATGTTCGTGACAAATAATGTAAAGCTTTGTCCAAGTTGACCACACTGCTTTCAACACATCACTGTCAGATGTCCTTACATCTGGAAATATTACTATCTATAAGTCTTCAGTGTGGTGGCTATTACCCTGTGAGGACCACAAAGCAGCATGCCACTGAAGTACCTACTTGTAGAAGAGCTTTGAGACTACAGCGTACTTAAGAATCTTACTGCTTGCTGTTGCTGAATTTGCAATAAAAGTGCAGGATCTGAATTGACTACTGTGTTTTGAGCTAGTTAAAATACAATTTCCACACATGCCAGTCATGCATTGGCAGCAAGAGTGTGTACACTTCAGGCATTATTGTTAACCAGCAGGGCATAACAGAAGTTTTTCTAGTTGTGGTATGTCACTGTTCTTAATGCGGTCAAGCTCACCTTTTTAGTTTTTTTTTTTTTTTGTCTTTAGAAAGGCTGTTTAACTCATTCTAGAGGCTTAATTATTGAAGCATAGCTATATAAAATAGAAGTTAGAGTACATTTAGATTTCTTGTAATCAACAAAAGTTGAAAGATATTACTAAAATAGTTACTTTAAATAGTGCTGTTTGATCACTTCTAGTCAAAATGCTTCTTCACAGTGTATTCATGTTGATATCTCTCTCTAAAGGTACTATAATCATTTATATGTAGGCTAAACTGTAGAAAAGCCATAAAATTCATGGAAAAGCTGACAGAGCAACTTAACATGGGGGAAAAAAAAAAGTAGAATAAGGAATTAACTCAAAGAGATACAGACTTAGGGAGAAAAAAAAGTTGAGATTTACATGGAGGTCCAGCATCTGTTTTAATGATTGCTGCATATAGGAGGAAAATTTGTTGGAAGATGTGAGACTTCTTAAATTACTTACATGTACGCTAAAACATACTTGGACAATTTAAAGAATTGCTCTATCGTCAGGGGAAAACTGTAGGCTGTGGAATGTCTTAGCAAAGAAAAAAATCCATTTTATTTTGGAAAAATATTTTGGATTTGGTATA